>NC_077229.1:205966752-206716752 GCF_027887165.1 Monodelphis domestica
CAGCCCAGAACACCAAGTCTGAGTCCGAGGCAGCAAAGGCAACCTCAGAGCCCCACGGCCTGCTATTCTGAAGGCCACATCCTGAAAACAACCTAATCCAGTCGAGGGGGCACTCAGACAGCAGGGAAACAGAGAGGGACAGGGGGAGCTCATAACCCCTTGGGAGGAGCCCTCAGAGATCTGGGAAGCCGCGGCCCCTCCCCCTCAGAGAGCAGGGTCCTCTGGAACAACAGCAACCCTCAGGGCTGGCAAAAGGGCCTAGGGAGCCGGCTATTCTGAAGGCCACATCCTGAAAACAATCTGACCCAGTCGAGGGGGCACCCAGACAGCAGGGAAATAGAGAGATGGGGGGAGCTTGTAAACCCCTGGCTGGATCCCTCCATCCCAGTCTCAAGTCCCTGCCTCAGGGCACACTCAATTCAACCAAGGGAAAGCTAATCTTCTTATCAGGAGCCCTCGCCCAGAGCTCCCGGAAGCCTCGGCCCCTCCCCCTCAGAGAGCAGGGTCTTCAGAAACAACAGTAACCCTCAGGGCTGGCAAAAGGACCCCAGGACCGGCTATTCTGAAGGCCGCTTCCTGAAAACAACCTGACCCAGTCGAGGGGGCACCCAGACAGCAGGGAAACAGAGAGAAGGGGGAGCTTATAACCCCCTGGCTGGATCCCTCCATCCTAGTCTCAGGTCCCTGCCTCAGGGCACACTCAATTCAACCCAGGGACACACCAGCAATACCTGGCTTCCTAGGGAAGACAGAAGAACAACTTCATAGAAAGGACAATCTTCCTGGGGCTAAAACCTCTGAACACCAGACAGAGATAAGAAAAGCTAACCCTTCCCACTCAGATAGAGATGGCAAACTACACTGAAGCACAAAAGCCCCCAAATTTAAAAAAAAAAAAAACAAGAAAAAGGGGGCAACTTTGGATACACTTTATGGAGCAAAAATACAAAACACAGAGGAAACAGAAGAGGAAACACAAGCAAATGCTCCGAAACCTTCCAAAGGAAATGGAAACTCTCCACAAACCCATGAAGAATTTGAATCAGAAATGATCAAAATAGATGGAAGCCTTCTGGGAGGAAAAGTGGGAAATAATGTAAAAGAAATTCACGCATCTACAAACCCAATTTGACCAAACTGAAAAGGAAAACCAGGCCTTAAAACAAGAACTAATAAAGCAAAACCAAAAAATCCAGGAAATTAGAAGAGAACATAAAATATCTCACTGACAAGGTGACAGATTTGGAAAATAGAGGGAGAAGAGATAATTTAAGAATAATTGGACTTCCAGAAAAGTCAGAAATAAACAGCAAACTCGACATCGTAGTACAAGATATAATTAAAGAAAATTGCCCAGAGATTCTAGAACAAGGGGGCAATACAGCCACTGACAGAACTCACAGAACACCCTCTACACTAAACCCCCAAAAGACAACTCCCAGGAATGTAATTGCCAAATTCCAAAGCTCTCAAACAAAAGAAAAACTCCTACAAGAAGCCAGAAAAAGACAATTTAGATATAAAGGAATGCCAATCAGGGTCACCCAAGACCTTGCAAGTTCTACTCTGAATGATCGTAAGGCATGGAACATGAAGTTCAGAAAGTCAAGAGAGCTGGGTCTCCAACAAAGAATCAACTACCCAGCAAAACTGACTATATACTTCCAAGGGAAAGTATGGGCATTCAACAAAATAGAGGATTTCCAAGTTTTTGCAATGAAAAGACCAGAGCTCTGTGGAAAATTTGATATTGAAAATCAAAGAGCATGGAATACCTGAAAAGGTAAATATTAAGGAAAGGGAAAAGGAGAAAAATCTTATCTTCTTCTTTTACTCAAACTCTCTTCTATAAGGACTACATTTATATCAATCTATGTATACTAACATGTGGGGAAAATGTAATGTGTAAATAGGGGGAAAAGAAAGACCAAATAGAATAATCTTTCTCACACAAAGATTCACATGGGAAGGGGAGGGAAAGAAAACTCTTATAAGAAGGAGAGGAAGAGAGTTTTTACTTAAACCTTAATCTCAGGGAAATCAACTCTGAGAGGGAAAAACATCCAGATCCATTGGGATCTTGAATTCTATCTCACCCAATAAGGGTAGGGAGAAGGGAAAACCAAGGGGGAAGGGGGGGAGGGAAAACAAAAGGGGAGGGAAAGAGAGGGGGGAGGGGAGGGAACAAAAGGGGAGGGACTAAAAAGGGAAACATATCAAGGGAGGGGATAAGGGGGACTGATTTAAAGTAAATCACTGGACTAAAAGGTAGAGTCGAAGAAAAAAAGGTTAGAATTAGGGAAGGTTATCAAAATGCAAGGGAGTCCACAAATGACAGTCATAACTTTGAATGTGAATGGGATGAACTCACCCATAAAATGTAGATGAATAGCAGAATGGATTAGAATCCAAAACCCTACCATATGTTGTCTTCAAGAAATACACATGAGGCGGGTTGACACCCACAAGGTCAGAATTAAAGGATGTAGTAAGACCTTCTGGGTCTCAACTGACAGAAAGAAGGCAGGAGTGGTAATCATGATATCTGATAAAGCCAAAGCAAAAATAGACCTGATCAAAAGGGATAGGGAAGGTAATTATATTTTGTTAAAAGGGACTTTAGATAATGAGGAAATATCACTAATCAACATGTATGCACCAAATAATATAGCACCCAAATTTCTAATGGAGGAACTAGGAGAATTGAAGGAAGAAATAGACAGTAAAACCATATTAGTGGGAGACTTAAACCAACCATTATCAAATTTAGATAAATCAAATCAAAAAATAAATAAGAAAGAGGTAAAAGAAGTGAATGAAATCTTAGAAAATTTAGAATTAATAGACATATGGAGAAAAATAAATAGGGATAAAAAGGAATACACCTTCTTCTCAGCACCACATGGCACATTCACAAAAATTGACCATACATTAGGTCACAGAAACATAGCACACAAATGCACAAAAGCAGAAATAAGGAATGCAGCCTTCTCAGATCACAAGGCAATAAAAATAATGATCATTAATGGTACATAGAAAACCAAATCAAAAACTAATTGGAAATTAAACAATATGATACTCCAAAATCGTTTAGTTAGAGAAGAAATCATAGAAACAATTAATAACTTCATCGAGGAAAATGACAATGGCGAGACATCCTTTCAAACCTTTTGGGATGCAGCCAAAGGGGTAATCAGAGGTAAATTCATATCCCTGAGTGCTTATATTAACAAACTAGGGAGAGCAGAGATCAATCAATTGGAAATTAAAATGAAAAAACTCAAAAGCAATCAAATTAAAAACTCCCAGCAGAAAACCAAACTAGAAATCCTAAAAATTAAGGGAGAAATTAATAAAATCGAAAGTGATAGAACTATTGATTTAATAAATAAGACAAGAAGCTGGTACTTTGAAAAAACAAACAAAATAGACAAAGTACTGGTCAATCTAATTAAAAAAAGGAAGGAAGAAAAGCAAATTAACAGCATCAAGGATGAAAAGGGGGACAGCACCTCCAAGGAAGAGAAAATTAAGGCAATCATTAAAAATTACTTTGCCCAGTTATATGGCAATAAATACACCAATTTAGGTGATATGGATGAATATATACAAAAATACAAACTGCCTTGACTAACAGAAGAAGAAATAGAATTCTTAAATAATCCCATATCAGAAAATGAAATCCAACAAGCCATCAAAGAACTCCCTAAGAAAACATCCCCAGGGTCTGATGGATTTACCAGTGAATTCTATCAAACATTCAGAGAACAGCTAACTCCAATACTATATAAACTATTTGACATAATAAGCAAAGAGGGAATTCTACCAAACTCCTTTTATGACACAAACATGGTACTGATTCCAAAAGAATCTCTACCCTTTGATCCAGCCATAGCACTGCTGGGTCTGTACCCCAAAGAAATAATGGACAAAAAGACTTGTACAAAAATATTCATAGATGCGCTCTTTGTGGTGGCCAAAAATTCGAAAACGAGGGGATGCCCATCAATTGGGGAATGGCTGAGCAAATTGTTGTATATGTTGGTGATGGAATACTATTGTGCTAAAAGGAATAATAAAGTGGAGGAATTCCATGGAGACTGGAACAACCTCCAGGAAGTGATGCAGAGCGAAAGGAGTAGCACCAGGAGAACATTGTACACAGAGACTAATACACTGTGGTATAATGGAATGTAATGGACTTCTCCATTAGGGGCGGTGTAATGTCCCTGAACAATCTGCAGGTATCTAGGAGAAAAAACACTATTCATAAGCAGAGGATAAACTGTGGGACTAGAAACACCGAGGAAGAGCAACTGCCTGACTACAGCGGTTGAGGAGACATGACAGAGGAGAGACTCTAAACGAAACTCTAATGCAAATATTAATAACAGGGCAATGGGTTTGAATCAAGAACACATGTGATACCCAGTGGAATCACACGTTGGCTATGGGGGGTGGGGGGGGAGGAAAAGAAAATGATCTTTGTCTTTAACGAATAATGCTTGGAAATGATCAAATAAAATATTATAAAATTTAAAAAAAATTTAAAAAAGAAATTACAGTGTAAATTGTGCTTACATTCACAATAATCTAAAGATGTGGTGTTAATACTCAGTGTAACAAAATTGGTTTGTATGGGCTTTTATCTGAATTGGGGGAAATAGAATAATCATGAAAGATGGAGAAGACTTGCTATTTGGGATAAATGGTACCATGATAACATGATGGAGAGAAAGCAGAAATGCTCAATTATTATTTTTGTTTCTATATTCTCTAAAGGAATTTTTTGAAAAATGGCTAATTGGTATCTAATTGGTATCCAAAATTAGCAGGGAAATGGCATTAAAGACCCTATCCAGAAGTTCAAATAACTCAGATGAAGGAAATATTAGAGGGCTGAAAGATCTTTGAAATGATCTTGAAGAATTGGAAATGTACCACAGGATTAGTTAGGAATAAATGATTTTTTGACTAAAAAAAAGATAATTCAGGTTTCAAGTTATAGGAAAGGGAGGAGAGGAAGAAGAGGAGAAAGGAGGACAAAAATGTGAGGAATGGTATCATTCATTCATTTGATAAACATTCATTCATATATATATATATATGTATATATATATATACATATATATATATAACTTTGATTTCAATTCTTCCTAAAATTCTAGAATCAATTAATAAAAAGATGGCTAGTGAATTACTAGAAAGGGAAATAATGACCAGAGAAATCCAATTCAAATTTAACAGTAACAAATTATTCCAGACTAGCCTCAATTCCTTTTTTTTTTTGATAGGGTTAAAAACAGTTAAATAAGGGGTATTCTGTCTGAAGTTCATGAAGGCAAATGAGAAAACATTTCATATTATCTTTATAGATTTTTTAAAAGTTATAGGCTAGAACATAATACAGTTATATAAAATTAGACTACCTGCTACTAGGGGCTTTATGTTAAAACTTCAGACAGGACAGAGAAGACAGAAAAGTGCATTATGGTATATAAGGCTAGAATTTGGAAGGGGCTGCTGAGATGGAGATATAAATTTGAGGGTCATTCACATAAAGGTTCTAATTGAAATTTTGGAAGTGAATATGCAGAAGCAAAGAACATGGAGGGAGAAGAAAAAGAGGAAGAAAAAAGTGAGAGAGAGGGAAAGGGAGGAGAGGAAGAGGAGGAGAAAGGAGGACAAAAATGTGAGGAATGGTATCATTCATTCATTTGATAAACATTCATTCATTAAATAAACATTTATTTCCACTTAACATGTTAAAACTCCAGTGCTCCGTGTTGAGAAAGACAAAAATAAAAACTGATTTACTTACAGGATACTATTATTCAGATAGATCAGAACCTCTTCATAATACTGGTGCTTAAAGCTACACTAAGACTTTGAGGACACCCTGCATAATAGTGAACTGTTGTTATTATGGTTCTTTTCTAATGCACCAACATTAGAAAAGGGTTCTATTCTAATAAAATTTAAAGTTGCATTAGGACTTTGGGGATGCCCTGTTTAGCACTTTAATTTTACAATGTAAAAAGGCTAAAGTTTTTATCAGATTTTTGCTTTATTTAACTTGTGTTCCAAGACACATAATTTGATCTGCAGTGTATCAGATATGTGTAAATATAAGCTATGTTTCTGAAAGTGTCATAAAATTCTTTAGCAAGAAGTATTAAAGATTGGCTTGGTTCTAAGCTGTTTCATAACAAGCTAATTATAGAGTATTAAGAAACATCTGGTCTATTGACTTAATTTTTCCATTTTATCTAGATGTCTGTCCTAGTGTAAGCATAGCTTAATTCTACTGATCTCGACTTGGGCTAGTCTTCCAACATAATCATTCCTAGGTTGTATGGGCCATAACATAACTTAGTGTCAGTAAAAGAAGTCTTGAGGATCAAGTAATAAAGTAATATGCCTCTAGATCTGCCCCCTTCCCTTTCTTGCTCTCTCTCTCTCTCTCTCTCTCTCTCTCTCTCTCTCTCTCTCGCTCTCGCTCTCGCTCTCGCTCTCTCGCTCTCTCTCTCTCTCATGCACACACACACACACACACACACACACACACACACAGAGGAATATGTTTTCCTTATAAGTGAAAAGAAAAATGTTTTCCTAACAGTTTTCCATGCATCCTCAGGCTTACTTATAGAAGTAAAGAATGCTACATTGCTGCCAAAATGAAATGTTCATGTATGAAAGACTGTAATATACTGTCCTCAAGAGATTCATTGAGCTCCAGGCAACCCATGGAGCAGTCATGGGAATCATGGAAGCCTAGAGTGCACTATAGGATCTGGAGTCATCATCTCTAGTTGATAGTGCCTTTTCCTCTTATATTACCTTCTCTGTGTATTTATGTACTTATTCATGTATGTACCTTGTATGTATATAGTTGTTTTGATCTCCTCTTGATAGAAAGTGAACTACCTGCAAGTAGAGACTTTTTTTCACTTTTCTTTGAATTCCTGCACTTAACATGATGCTTCATGCAAGGTTTAATTAATGCCTGTTGATTGACTGATTTGATTTTTGCTTAAACCAACAAACAATTTGATTCAACTAACATGTAAGTGCTCAGTAGAGACAAAGACAAATGGATTTCATCCAGATGTCAGTTCAGAGAAGTCTTTCCTTACTCAAATTAGAAAAATTTATTTTAAGAGTGTATTGCAAGTATTGTGTTCCCAATTTGATAAAACATTTATTAAGTGGCCAAGCAGCAAGTCTATACTAGACAACAGCGGAAGGGAAACGTCATAAATCATGTTTATATAGAAATTTCCAGTATTGAAAGGATTTTTCTCATAATAACTTTGTGAGTTAAGTGGTAGAAGTATTTTTATCTCTGATTAACAGATAAGGAAACTGAGTGTCTGAGAGGGAGACTTGTCCATGATCACACAGCTAATATGTGAAAATTCAAACCCAGATCTCCTAACTCCAAGCCAACAAGACAGTCTACCACACCGTCTCCAGGGGATGAAGGACATAGTCCTTGGTCCCAAGGAGCTTGCATACATATATATTTATGCTTGGTGACTATTTAGTGTTGAAAGTTTAATGGGTAGTCCAAGACTCCCAATATGGGACCCTGGGCTCACATTGACCAGATTTGATTCTAGAGGCTGATGGCCAAAAGGGTCACATTCTCTCATTGGCTTATTGCATTGACCTGGGTTACTTAAAACAAACTCCTTATATACTCAGAATATAGCTTCAGTGTAAGTTTCCCCTGATGTTGGAAATGGGTTTTTTTAGCTCCCATGTAAGTACTGAAAGTGTCAAATATGTATCAGATTTAGGTCAGCATTTATTGCACTCTTACATTGTTTTTGTTATCATTTTATTCAGTTAGGTCTGACTCTTCATGACCTCATTTGAAGTTTTCTTAGAAATGTTATTGGAGTGGTTTCCCATTTCTCTCTCCAGCTCATTTTACAGATTAGGAAACTGAGGTTAAATGACTTGCCCAGGGTCCCAGAGGTAGCAAGTGTCCAAGGCCATAGTTGAGCCTACATCTTCCTAATTCCAGACCTGGCACTCTATGCAGCACCTAAGACTTTACAAATGTATTTGGGGGAATCTGGGCCTCAACTTACAAAAGTTCACAGGAGTCCCATAACCCTGTGCCACAAAACAGAATATAAGGAATTGGTTATAAGGAATAAAAATCCAGAGGGAAAATCTGTCCTTAGGGATATCTGTGATCTTCTCACCTAGTCCAACTCCCAATCATATATTGTAACAACTACTGGCACAACATCTCTGGGATTTGGTAGGTCTTCCCCATTTGGGAAAAAGGGAAACTAATCCAAGATCCATATCCTTTGGATATGGAAGTTTAGGGGACTCTTGAGAAAAGAAGAAAAGAAAGGGAGTCCAGTGGTAATGGCTTGGTTGCCCATCTGCAGTTCCCTTCTTTAGGACTATAAGAGATGATTTCTAAATGGACAAGTGGTGAGGTGTGTGCTTGTATATAGTTTTGTCACAGGTGCTTTCTTGGGTAGCAGAGGGCACTAAACAAACCTGACCCTGTCTTGTTCTGTTTAATTATGTTTTTCTTAATTTAAAAAAAAAGTAAAAATGTATTAAAGAATACATTTGCTAGATTTAATATTTTTTTCTCCTCAACACATATGATTGACTCTAAACTCATGTTGCTTCTTGTCCCTTTGTCTGAAGCATGAGGGCATAATTGGAATCCCACAGGAACATGACCTTTCTTAGCACAGGTCTGGGAGTTCCACCTCCAGCCCATTATTAGAGAGTTTTGCTTTCTATCTGTTGACATAGAAACAAGCTACTTCATTACTACATAAGGGCAGAATTACTAAAAACATGGGACCTGTTTTATAAATCTGCTCCATAGACAATAGTGTTCTAACAACACTCTGCCCAAAAATGTATTCAAGAGGCATTTTATTGTTTTTAATTTTTTACAAAGATATATTTATTGAGAAAATATAGAGAAAGCAGAAATGTAAACATATCTATCCAAATCATCAACATGTTCACCTCTCTACCACATTAGTTTTGGGGACAGTGCACTAAAATTCAAAGTGATGGAAATAACCATTCCTTCCTTCAAATAATTAATGACCGAGTGTGTCATAGTCAATGATAAATTTTTCTCTTTCTTTTTTTTTAAATTTATTTAAAAACCCTTCTGTCTTGGAATCAATACTGTGTATTGCTTCCAAGGCAGAAGAGTAGTAAGGGCTAGGCAATGGGGGTTAAATGACTTGCCCAGGGTCATACAGCTGGGAAGTATCTGAGGCCACATCTGAACCCAGGATCTCCCATCTCTAGGCCTGGTTCTCACTCCAATGAGCTACCCAGCTACCCCCAGTTTTTCTCTTTCTTGTAGGACATAATGTCTTCTTCTGGGACAGTCCACTGCTGCACTGGATTGAATATACAACCCCTCTGAGATTATTTCTTCTTACCTTTTCTGACATTTTAAATGGGATGCATTTAGAAAAAATTATACCACACTATCTCATTAAGAATAAAATAAGATTAATCTTTTCCTTCATGTACCTGTACTTTCTTAATGCTTAAAGATAGATAACTCATTATGAGAGAGAATGCAGGGCAGGTTTGCTCTCAGGCCCAAACTTCACAAATTTCAAGAGAAAGAAAAAAACTCAGTAAACGATCAGAACACAAATAAGCCAATAGAGAATATAAAATAATCAGAAAGAAAAACAAGTAAAACAACAAAGCAAACTCAAAATATTACTTGCAAACATGAAAAAATGAGCTATATTGATAGATAAAAGAAAATCTGACAGACACCATAGAGAACACAGGGAACACTAACATAAGAATAGCTCAAAAGAGAAAAAAGATATGAGAAGAAATTCAGAATGAGTTTTGGTCAGAAATTAGAACTCTCAGTGAGGGATTTAAAAATATAATTAGCAGACTTGGGAAAAAATGAATTCATGATGAAGAAATGATCTAAAGAAGCAAAAGAGAGAAGAACAGATTTGGAACACAATCCTCTTCTGGCACTCAGATTTAAAATGAGAATACTAAATGAGAAAATAAGAATTTAAAATAAGGAAAACAATGGCATGGGCCCTTGGAGTGTTTGAGGAGTCTGAAACCACTCCAAGGCATGGTGACTAGTTTGGTTAAAGCTTTCTTGACTTTCCCTCTTTAGGGAGAGGCCTCTCCAACCTCAGAAATCCACATGTTCATTTGTAGTACAAGTGTTACTATGGTGATATGAGTAAGCACAACCTGGGTTGCTTCCTTCTTTCCAACCACAGCACACCACTTTGGGTGGGAAGGAAACATGCTCCTCAGATTTTCCTATTTTCTTCTTTGTCAATAATTTCATCCCTTTTGAAAACTTGCCAGTTATCACACATTCACGTTGCTTCACTTGCATCTGTCAAGATGCCAACATGCCAACCTCGTGTACAGGGTGGTGGTATTGTTTTCTGCTGATCGCTATCAGTGTTGCTATGTCATAATCATCATCAATAATGAATATTTACTTAGCACCCCCAGGGGAGCTCCCAGCTGCTGAGGAGAGAGGAGTACCTTGCCAGTACAGATACACAGAGGTATAATACCTGAAGTAAGACTCTGGTAGATGCCCTAATTCTTGGTTTATTGAAAGTCAGTGTAGTAAAATTTATGAGTCTAGTGTGAGTCAGGATCAGGTTCCCAAAGGAAGAAGATTTTAAGTTTTTATTGACTCCTGGTGCTGGGCAGGAACCTGTCTATTATGACAGGACAGAGTGATTAATGACTTGCATCTATTTAGAACTTTTTGGAGGGTAAAAACTGGAAAACTACAATAAAATGACATAAATCATTCTAGTTTGGTCTATCTTTAGAACAAATGTGGCCATCATTTAGATTTTTCTTGTCAGTCTTTGCCTGCCCAAGGAAAGTGGAGCAAATTGTTTCTTCTCATTCAAAGCTTGTTCAATGTCGCTTTCCTATGAATGTTTTGCCTGAGTTGTTTCTGTGTCTTCTCTAGTCCTACCTATGGTCAAGGACTCCCTTGAGCCTTTCCTTGTGCCCCTTTCTCATGCTGATCTGAGCAGATGTTCTTCAAAGATGTTAGCTATCCTTTCATATTACTAAATAACGAACTTACTGCCTAGAACACAGCTCAGTTGACATTGTTTTTAATAAGGATAGTAATTAAAACAAAAGCTATGGCTAAGGGAAATTTAATATATAGATATACTGTATACCTTCCATAAAAATCGTGAAACAATATAATCTTAGTCCTGGAAGAGAACTGAAGAGATCACTGAGTCTCTCTGTTCTCCTGCCTTTGCAGTACTCTTACCAAACCACTGCAGGAAGATAAGCACATTTTCTTATCTACTTAGGTAAAATCTCTGAGGGTATTATAGCTTTGGGCTTACATGAATAGGGATGTCTCTTTGTGGCTTTCTATAAATCATTGTCACTGGCTCATATCTTTGCCCAGAGTTTTCCCACAGAACATCAGAAATTAGCTTATGTCAGATTCCCCAGAAAGAATTTTAGAAGCACTCAGCTCCCATGCAAACACCCAGACTACCATCAAACAGGACAAGCTTTATGAAACCAGATAAACATGCAGATAAGAAAGGACTCTCATCCAAGTCCACACAGTTGAAGTTACTCTCCTTCCTTTTTTTTTCAGTTGAATTTCTAACCTTCCTAAAGATCTATGTAGACTCATGTCAAATCTTCTTTATAAGGGATAAGACCTCAGGGTTGCTAGAGATTTGAATAAACCATCTTTTAAGTGAATGCTACCCACTACAGGTGAAGTCATCCAGATTTATAGTATTATATTAGAGCTGAGAAACTCATTAGAGCAAAGAATTATGGGTTGATAGATCATCCTTCATTCTCTAGACTTGTACAGTCTAAAGAACTTATAGTAGAGGGCAAGATCTAGGCTTGCTCCCTTACACTATGGTACTATCTCTTGCAACTCTGACTGGCTCCTCATGGTACTAGAATTCCTCTATTTGGTCTAAGAACTTGGTATTGTCCAGAGATACTTCATTTTCTCTGAAGAAGTCTTGGTTCAGGAACCCTACCACTCTGGGATTTAGTAGGTTTTCCAACTTAGCTCCATCCCAGTCTTCAAATACATTTCACCTCACTATACCCTTTGGGTTCCAGTTATACTCACCAGCTAGCCAATCTTTACCCATGATGCTCTGTCCCTCTTTCCATGCCTTTGCATAAATTGTTACCCATGCCTGAAATGCTCTCTTTCTCATCTTCTCAGAACCCCTGGCTTACTTCAGGACAACAGCCAACAGGATTTTGACGGGATGTTAGATATGAAAAGTATGAAACTCAAAAGAAGAGAGTTTTCTGAGTTATTAAAATAAAGGGAGAACCTGAAAGTGACAATAGGGAGTCAGGAGTATTCCATTTCCCCTACCTCAGTTAGTTAGCTGAAGAGAAAGGATAAGAGTACAGCCAGTACTAGACCAGGGAGGTTGTGTCATCACAGGTGGAGGAAGGGGAGCCAGATTTCTGTAATAGCTAGTAGATACAAGTATTGAAGAGGAAAAGATTTAAAATGAAGAGAAGTTTGTTACCTATGGAACAGGCATTTCAGAGGGCATAGTGAAAGGGGAGGGTGATGTTTAGTTGAAATTTGGGGCAGGATGGTTGAAGGGTTTGAGAATGAGAAATCTGGTGGGAGGGGATTAGAAATGGGGTTTGGATGTTGATCTACAGGAGTTCTGAATCATTGGGATGTGAGGGGTATGATTAGATGTTAAAATGTTTAACCCTGAGTGAAAGGTATCACTCTTATTCCCAAGGAATTTAAAGATTGTTTAGGAGGTAAATTCAAAATGAGATGGATAGTCAGATTGGAGGTCTCAGACAATAACTCCTTTTCCCTCTAAAAACTGGATATTAGGCAAGAGAAGGGAGCAGTCAGAGACAGAAGTCAAACCTGTACAAGAGAAAGAAGTCTCATTCTCTGTGAAATTTCAGCTTCCTTTTCCCTCAAAGGAAAGGTAAAGTAGGAAATGGAAGCCTTGAAGTCAAAAGGGTAGGTTGGTCCTCTTTACATTAGAACCTTTCCATATCCCAGTTATCTTCTGCTATCATAAATAGAAGTTATTGCTTTGGGGCAAATGGAAGATACCAGTGGTCAGAGGAATTCTGGACCAATAAGAGAAGGAAGAATTGGATGTTATCTAATGATTAGCAAGGTGTTACAATAGATCAAACACAGAGTCTGGGGTCTGAGTTTAAGTCCAGTTTCAGATACTTATTAGCTCTGTGACTAGGAAATCATTGTTGCCTTAGTTAAAGTAGGGACCCACTGGAGAAGAGAATGGCAAAATACTCCAGTATCTTTATGAAGAAAACACCATGTACATGTCCACAGAGTCCCAAAGAATCATATGTGACTGAACAATTGAACAACAACAAATGTCCATGCCAACTTTTCCTTTTAAACTCTTACCTTCTGCCTCATAATCAATACTGTGTCTTGATTCCAAGGCAAATAGAGAGGTAAGGGTTAGGCAATGGGGGTTAAATGACTTGCCCAGGGTCACACAGGTAGGAAGTATGAAAGGCCAGGATTTACCATCTCTAGGCTTGGCTTTCAAACCATGGGGGCTCCTCCCCCCAATACCAACCTTTAAATGTATTATCCTATAATCATCTAGGGAAGGAGTTTAAAGAGAGGAAAGAAAAGAGATATGGACAATCCTTTTGGAGACACATACATTAAGAGTTTGAGTAAAGAATGAGAAGCCAGAAAAGGAGACAGAGGAGCAGTTAGGGTTGTAGAAAAAATAAAAGAGAGAGAATATGGTATCATTGAATCAGAAAAAAAGATATCTTTTGATGATTATCAATGATGTCAAACTCAACCTGCAGAGAGGCAAAAGATGAGAGCTTCAAAAGAAAAATATCAAAAGAGCTGGGGATTAGGGTATCATTTGCATTTGGAGTACCATGTCAGCTGGTGGTATTTTATTTGGACAGTTTTTAAAAGAATGACTTCAGTAGAGTTGTAATTTGTACAACAGATTATATGGGAGTGAGGACAGCATGTAGTGGAGAAGTAGAGGCTTTAAGAGTAGAGAATTTTTAGAGAGTTTAGAAATGAAGAAGAAAAGAGAAACAGAATAATAACTGTGAAATAGAAGGGTGAAAGGAAAGCTTTTATAGCATAGTTAAGTTACAGTTTAAATATGTTGGAAGACTCATGTGAAGAAGAAATTGAAGATGTATGAGAATGCTGAATACTGCTGACTGTCTTGCTGATCTTACTCATTCCTGGAGTCGTGATGAATTGCCTCAGGGCTAGTATCACTCCCCCATCTCCATGAGGTGTCTTCTGTCTTTCCTCCTAGAAAGGAAATTAAGCTCCCCTAAGTCTACCCCAATACTAAAATTCTTATAAGCAGCCTTGGTGGTAATGAAAATGTAAAAAGATGCTGCTAGAAGATGGCTAATGAGGTTGACTTTCACCAATGCCAAATGATATAAAGCCCAACAAGACAGTTCAATCACTCTAGTAATGCTGCATGACTGTTGCTGCTGACAGCAGAGATCAATAAATTCTTCACTGAGTGCCTTGGAATACTTTCAAATCAAGCACATAGAAAGTACTATATTAGATGGTAGGGTTCAATTATACATGTGTATCTACATATATACACATACACATTTTGTATATGTACATTTAAATATACATTCTATATGCACACATATATGTATATATTGTGCATTTTATACATGTATGTGCATATGTTTTATACCTATATGAATGTGTGCCTATGTATATATGTAAACAGGCACATAGACAGATAGATAGATATACAGACAGACAGATAGATAGACAGACAGACAGACAGACAGATAGATAGATAAATAGATAGACTATGCAAAAACCTAGAGTCATCTGTTCCTTTTTAGAATTTGGTTGTAAATTTACCAGCCTGAGAATATTTTGCTGTTACTCACTGTAAAACTAGAAGAGTTCATTCTACAAGTTAGATTTTAATAGGATTTTTTAGATTTTCCCTTAAGCCTATTGCTGACAGTGTCTTTCCCAATGCCACCCTGCAGGCCAGGTTTCCCTCTTTAGACCATTACTTCAGGTCCTCCTGGCTGACCTCTTTCTTATCATTTTCCTTTTTCTTCTTTTCAGATATTGACTTTTTTTCTCTGAGAAACTCATAACGAAGGTGACTAACACGGTTCAGCAGCACATTTGGTTCCTTTGTGCCTCTCTTGGTCAAGGACAGAATTCCCCTTTACCAACAGGATGCTGCTGCTGACTATCTTGCTGACTGCCTTGCTAATCCTAGATCCACAAATTGCCTGAGCTGGGATACCGCTCTCCCAACTCCCCAGTCTCCTCTGTGGGCCAAGTAATGGTTTCTCTAGGCTGTGAGTCCCAGGATACTTTATAACCTTGTTTCCCTCCGCCCTCTTGGGCACCCTGGCATTCCAGGCCCAGGAGGGACCCCAGATTGCAATCCCTTCTTGCCTCAATTTATTATTATAATAATCCTTTATTATTACTACGTTGGTAGTCTTCTTTCATTCAAGTTGATGAGAGAAAGAGCTTGACTGAGGAGACAAAGTTCTGGAGGAGGTGGGAGAGAATGGTTTTGAGATATGGAAATGAAAATGGGGAGCTGAAGGACCTCATTAATTGGCTTCGATCTGTTCAGTTCCTTGAGGGTGAGGACCTATTCTTTACATTTTTATCATCATCCTTGAATATATATATATATATATAATGTTCAATAGATATTTGTCAAATAGTTGGGACTGAAAAAGTCAGACAATGGTAAATTATTATCAAGTGCTTGATTGTGTAATGCACAATAATAAGATGCCATTTTCTTTCTAGAATTTTCCCATTGAACAGATAGGGTGGAGTCATATGAAGACTTGGATGACTAGAGTTTGGATTTGATCCAGTAGACAGCAGGGAGCCCCTGTTAGTCCTTGAGCAAGGAAATGGCAAAAGTAAAGCAGTTAAAGGATCATAATAGATGAGGTTAGCCTCAATATGTGGGATAGTTTGGAACAGAGAGGGAGTGGAGACAGAAACTTGTATGGAGCCTAATGTAATAGGTGTGACATAATGAGGGGTGGGACCTCAGGATTGGAGCCAGCCAAATGGACTTGGGTGGTTCTACTGGGAATGGAGTAAAAGGAATAAAGCAGAGAGAGACATTTGAAAGAAGCAATAGGATTTCCTGACTGATTGGATAAGAGAAGAGGAAAGAGCAATACCAGAGTGCTGTGGCTCTACTAACAGAAAAGAGAAAGTGTTGGGACAATGACCTAGTTTGGGATTTTAACAATAAATTTGATTTTTGACATGTTGGCTTTGAATTAATAGAGAGAAATTCAAACTAGAGCTAAAATTAAATAGCTGCAGTCATAGCCCCCAAACATATCCCTCCTTCCATCTTCTATTCCCCATTCTCAAAAATACATGACAGATGCATGCTGCTTAGTTTTCTACTGTGTTGCTGTAGTCTTATAAAAACAATGTGGTTTTTTTTAGCAAATTCTGTGATTAAATCAAGCAGCAGCTTTGCTATTTACAAACACATTGCAGCTGCATTCAAACTGCAATCTGCCAAGCCCATCATGGATCCAAAGGACTCTCTTTATCCAAGACAAGTCCCGCAAGTTGGAACTGGGAGAATGAGACATCACTTCTAGGGCCTTTAGATCAGAAGCCCTCCAACCTCCTTCACTTACAATTTTTGTGCTTCATTTTCTCTAGCAAGACAGAACTTTCAGAAAAACCTTTCTTTTCTAAATTAATAGCATGATTAACTAAGTCTCTAAACTTTGCTCCCTTGTCCCAAACCAAGAAAGCCATAATCCTAGTTGCAGGATCTTTGTCAAGTGTTCCTGAATTCCTTGCCATGCAATAGTCCAGGGAATAAGTCTTTATTCAGCCAGGGACTGTGCTAAGCTCTTTACAAATGTTATCTCCTGATCCTTAGAATATCCTTGTGGGGTAGGTGCTATTTTTTATCACTATTTTACAGTTGTGTGAACTGAGGCAGACAAAAGTTAAATAACTTTCCCAGGCTTACACAGCTAATACATCTCTGAGACTGAATTTGCACCCTCATTGTCTTGACTGAGCCCAGGTTTCTATCCACTGTGCCATCTAGCTGCTTAAATTTTTACCAAACCTGCCAAGTATTCACTACCATAATTTTTTTTGGATTTTTTTCTTCTTGTTTTAAAATGTATGCCCCTCTTCAAAGCATATTTAATATATCTCAATGTCATTTCATTCACAGTTCAATCTTCAGGATACCTTCTACATCTCCAAAAGAGTTTGAAAGACAAAAGAAGGGGCACCGTCATGGGAATAAGTTTCACATATATACTTTTAAAGACTATTTTTGTTGTTGTTGTTCCCTTTTGGTTAGAAACCAAGACTATAAAAATGGAAGTGGGAGCTGAATTTGGCAAAGTGTGTTTGCTGTTTCCAAGGTAAATCTGCTATTCTCTGCGTGCTGAAAAATGGCATGCTTCCTCCATTCAAAATTACACTTCCTACACAACATACGTTGTCCTTATCACCAACTTCCTCAGTACCCTGGAAAAGCTAAAAAGCTTCCGGCCCAGAATGAAAGTCCTTTCTGCCCAGTGGGTGAGATCAATGATGTCATCACCGATGTTTAACTTTTTCACTGAGATCATTAGAGAAGAATTCTGGGTCAGAGTCCTTTCAGAAAACCTCTTGACATTTGGCTTGCCCAGACACCCCTCAGACATTACCCCAAATGAGTTACTTGAGCAAATTGTTTAGGAAAGCAGAATGCCAAAACTCTCAGGCAATGAAAAGGAGGAATACTTAAATAATGGAACTTTTTTCCTTCTTCTAAGAACAAAAGTTTTCTGTCTGGAGGCACAGATGGTAGAAAAGCAAATAGACAGATTGTTCCCTGGTGCAGCACAGACTTAGACTTACCAGATTCAGCACTGTCAAGTATCTCCACTGGCTTCCATACTGTCTCGCTTTTGGTATTTGTTGCTTTGATAGTTGGAAGGAGATATAAAAGTTGATGAAAATATACCATCCCCAAACAAGGAAGTGGTATATGCTCACAAATGTTCTTGCCATGGCTTAGCTCAGACCAAAGTACCAAAAATAGTTTTCCTGCTCATTCAACAACCCAGCAATTGAATCTCTTAACCCCGGTCTATGCTCAATAAAATCACCACCTCCACCCACTCACCTGAAAGTGAATTTCAACACCCCTGAACTTTACTTCCTCTTCTAGTATTCTTTCCTAATAAATGTGGGAGACAGGTTTATGGCAGAGCTTTAGATGTTCAGCATGTAAGTCCATTCATGAATTTTGACATGAAGGCTTATATAAATTTTGTTTTGTTTTTTTTTCTTCTAGATGGGAAGGGATTCTTGAAAGTCTGTGAAATAACCAAACTTCACACTAGTTAGCTAATTGTGAGAAGAGGCAGAGGAAAACCATTCACTGGCTTCCTTACCAAAATTTGATATTGTCATCCATACTACAATGACATACTTCATCAGGTTTTGTTTTTCATCTGCACTGTCCAGAGACAAAGAAAAGAAAAAGAAGATAAAAGAAATATTCATCAGCCCCATACACTAAACAGGAAAGTAAGGTGAGGGTAGAGGTGAGTCAGGGAAAGGAGGCTTTATCTGAGAGTACCTTTGAACTTCCTAGGCAAGAATAACTAATAGATATTATAGTTATTACACATTTGCACAATTATCTTGGGAAATTATAGGAGGCTTGGGGCTGTTCTACAGGTGAAATTTGTATGCAAATTCCATGTCTTTACAAATCTATCAAATATATATTAAATATCTACTCTGTGTCAACTATTTTTGACTACTGGGGATACAAAGCAAAAAATGAAACTGTACATATCTTCAAAGAACTTAAATTTCATTAGGGTAGACATGTATACATATTATATTCAAGAAAAATGCAAGGCAAAAAAAAAGTATTGGAGTGGAGGGCAATAGTTGTTTATGGCTATATATCATTAATTCTCCAGGCCTTGATTTCCTTATCTTCAAAGTAAGAGGGAGGGATAAACTTGGTCAATAAAGATACATCTTCATTCTTTGACTGTTTTGTACTATAGATGAGGGTCTTTCTCCTCATCTATAAATAGATGGCCTCTTTATTCCTTTCCAGGTCTAAATCTAACCTAATCACTGAGGATGCCAAAATGGAGCTAATTACTCTCTCTTTCTCCCTCCTTCTCCCACCAAGAGATGTCTGGTAGGAACAATATCCTAATCCCTTCCCCTATATAATTTAAGCTTGTTTTTTTTTTCCTTTTAAGGTATTGCAGCCATCCTTGAGATATGATTGGTTCATTGGGAAATGTCCATCATTAAGTCACTATTAAGTCTCTTATGTTCAATAAAAAAAAAAAAACCCAAACCTAAGAAACAGCTGAGTTTGAGAATATGCCTTACTCTCATTGAGGCCAGCATATGTTTTGGTTGCCATGTATAGTTCTGTTGGGCATTTCTGTCACAGGAAACCAAAAGAGAGGCTTAAAAATTCTTGATATGCTCAGCATATGGGAAGAGAAAGGCTTGGAAGATGGAATCATTCCCTTTAAAATCTCCTGAGTGGATGACTCTTCATGGCCCTATGGCCAATCCTTTCTGAGACTGTTTAATTGTAGCCCTTGTCCCTGCTTTGCTACTACATCATCCTAAAGTGCCAAGCCCTTCATTACTGAGATCAAACACATATGGGTCACCAGAAAAGGCTAGGGCAATATGGCACCAGAAGCCATCCAATTCTAAGCATAACACATATGACACTAAAAGATGTTCAACTCCAGGCATGCTCCACAACTCCATGATCTGGGGTTGATCAGGAGGGGTTCCTCTAATTACACACATTACACTAAGAGCCTATCACTCTAAGGTAGTAATTGAGCAATCATATCATCTAGTTCATTCCTGTTCAACCCTGGGCAGTGATTTATTTAGGTCTGGTTAATTGAATTCATCAAAGACAGTGAGATGTATGTATGTATGTATTTGTGTGTTTGACTAGTTTCTGATGGACATTTTCCTTCTTTTTTTCTCATTTACTTTTGATGTTGGTACTATATTAATCATTGATCTATTCTTTCAATCTATAAACTTTTTTCTTAGCAAAGAAAAGAGAAGCAAACTTAGAGATAATCATTTCTGCCTTTTCACTCTGGTCTGTTAAAATCATCCTCTCTGTTTTGAGCAGTGAGCCTGTTTCATCTTTGAGCTTCCTCTTCTCTCTTTTCCCTTCTTAGACTAATTCTGTCATGTCATTAATATAAGAACCTCCCAGTGAAGAACTTCCCCTACTCATGCCTATTGTCATTTTCTCAGAAAGTTATGGTTTTAAAGAGTTGCCAAGGGTTCCTGGGATACCTGCCCTTCTTTTCCTTTTCTATATATGCATTTTAAAAAATTCAAGTGGATCAAAAATTTTCTGTGTATTCACAATAATCTCCCTGGAACTTCCTCCTTTTCTTCTTCATGGAAATTGTTTCCTTTTGCATCTTTAGAATTTTCTCATTAAGAGTTTTCCATATGACCTAAGTTGACTTTCCTGGCAGAATTACTGGAATTGGTTCATTGGATTCTACCTTTGCTGACTTTGAATGCTTTGGAATGTGACTCTAAAATTCAGGGTCATGATGAATTATACCACACTTGCCTCTCCTTTATTTCAGAATCAGAAATAGTATATTAATTTCCCTCCCTTCCAGATTCCCTAGAGATTCAAAGCTACTTCAGCAATTAGTTGTATTTGTTAGTGAAATTTAATTCCAATATAAAAATTCCCCCATTTTATTTCTTCATCTTTTTTGTTTATTTATTTTAACATTATGTTTCCAGGTATCTCCCTTCCCCTTTTCCCTCACTAAGTTTTCATTCACAAAAGAGAAGCACACAACTTGACCTTAGTGAATTTTTTATAATTGGTCTTTTGTGTTTCTCTTCTTATGTTTCTTCTCTTTCTTACAGATCAAATTTTCTATTAAATTCTGTTCTTTTCATCAAGAATATCTGAAAGTCTTTTATTGAATTAAATAGCCATTTTCCTGTTGCAGGATTATGCTGATTTTAGTTGGATAGGTTATGCTTGATGTAAATCCAGTTCCTTCGCTCTTCAAAATATAGTATTCTACATCCTCTGTTATTTTTTTCTTCTCTCTTTTTTAAAAAAAATATTTAGTCAATTTAGAACATTATTCCTTGGTTACAAGAATCATATTCTTTCCCTCCCTTTCCTCTCTCCACCCCTTCCCATAGCCAATACACAATTCCACAGGGTTGTACTTGTGTCCCTGATCAGAACCCATTTCCATATTGTTGATGTTTGCACTAGGATTACCATTTAAAGTCTATATCCCCAATCATATCCCCCTCCACCCATTTAATCAAGCAATTGTTTTCTTCTGTGTTTCTACTCCCACAATTTTCCCGCTGAATGTGGATAGCATTCTTTCTCATAGATCCCTCAGAGTTGTTCAGGATCACTGCATTGCCACTAATGGAGAAGTCCATTACATTCGATTGTACCGCAGTGTATCAGTCTCTGTGTACAAGGTTCTCCTGGTTCTACTCCTTTCACTCTGCATCAATTCCTGGATGTCATACCAGTTCACATGGAACTCCTCCAGTTCATTGTTCCTTTGAGCACAATAGTATTCCATCACCAACATATACCACAATTTGTTTAGCCATTCCCCAATTGAAGGACATCCCCTTATTTTCAAATTTTTGCCACCACAAAGAGCGCAGCTATGAATATTCTTGTACAAGTCTTTTTCCATATTATCTCTTTGGGGTATAAACCCAGCAGTGCTTTGGCTGGATCAAAGGGCAGATAGTCTTTTATCGCCCTTTGGGCATAGTTCCAAATTGCCCTCTGGAAGGATTGGATCAATTCACAACTCCATCAGCAGCAATGTCCCAACTTTGTCACATCCCCTCCAGCATTCATAGCTTTCCTTTGCTGTCATGTTAGCCAATCTGCTAGGTGTGAGGTGATACCTCAGAGTTGTTTTTATTTGCATCACTCTGATAAGATATTTAGAAAACTTTTTCATGTTGTAATAGAAAGAGGGCTTTTGCAAAAGAATTGTGCAATGCAAATGTTAGAGTGATTGACAGGAACATGGGACAGAGAGTCACATGGGAGCCTAAGGATTAAGATCTGGGTAAGATTCTAAGATTCACTTCTCTTCCTTATTAATAGTTTTGATTTCTTTATCTGAAAATTGCCTATTCATGTCCCTTGCCCATTTATCAATTGGAGAATGGCTTGATTTTTTGTACAATTGATTTAGCTCTTTATAACTTTGAGTAAAACCTTTGTCAGAGGTTTTTGTTATGAAGATTGTTTCCCAATTTGTTGCTTCCATTCTAATTTTCATTGCATTGGTTTTGTTTGTACAAAACCTTTTTAATTTGATGTAATCAAAATGATTTATTTTACATTTTCTGATTTTTTTCTAACTATTGCTTGGTCTTAAAATCTTTCCTTTCCCAAAGATCTGACATATATACTATTCTGTGTTTACCTAATTTACTTAGGGTTTCCTTCATTATATTCAAGTCATTCACCCATTCTGAGTTCATCTTGGTATAGGGTGTGAGATATTGATCCAAACCCAATCTCTCCCATACTGTCTTCCAATTTTCCCAGCAGTTTTTATCAAATAGTGGTTTTTGGTCCCAAAAGCTGGGATCTCTGGGTTTATCATAGACTGTATCATAGACTGGGTCACTTACCCCAAGTCTATTCCACTGATCCTCCTTTCTGTCTCTTAGCCAGTACCAAATTGTTTTGATGACCACTGCTTTATAGTATAGTTTGAGATCTCATACTGCTAGGCCACCTTCCTTCACATTTTTTTTTATTATTTCCCTGGATATCCTTGATTTTTTGTTCTTCCAATTGAATTTTGATATATTTTTTCTAATTCAGTAAAAAAGTTTTTTGGTAGTTCAATGGGTATGGCACTAAATAAGTAAATTAATTTGGGTAGGATTGTCATTTTTATTATGTTAGCTCATCCTACTGTTATGCTGGGATTTGGGGTGAGGAAGAACAAGAGGGAACATATAAATAATTAAGATTTATTGGTTGAGAAGGGGAGGAAGGAACAGGGGTTTAGGAGAAACTTATACTAGTTATCTAGCATCTAATATCTGTAAACTATCTAATTTATTATTCATATATATAAATAGATAATAAATTATTTATATATATAATTAGATATATAGATAATATAAGATCTATATATAGATAATATATGTATAGATAATATATATAGATATAAATATATATAATTAGATAATAAATTATCTAATTATAAAGCTAAGCAGTAAAATCCCCAATAGCCAAGTCTCACACCAGGAGTCTAATCAATTGGGCCAGGAACTTCAGTTGGATAGTCTATCTTCAATCTTCTTGATTCAAAGCTGCCAGCAACCACATTCAAAAGATTTCTTTCCTTTTGTTGGTCTTAGGAGAAAGCCTTTCCAAGCCTCAACCTCAAGACCTTCCAGGAGAGCTCTGATGAAGTCCCTTGGGGATAGAATCTTTCCCATATTTCAAGCCTCAGGCTCCCATGTAACCCTTGGTCAATCACTCTCTGAGGCTTGCATCTCTCAATTTTTGTAAACCATTCATCCTTTATCACACTACCCATGAGCAACCAATGTTTTTCCAATTATTTAGACCTAGTTTTAATTGTGTGGAGAGTGTTTTGTAGTTGTGTTCTTATAGTTCCTGTGTTTGTCTTGGGAGATAGATTTCTAAGTATTTTATATTGTCTAGGGTGATTTTAAATGGAATTTCTCTTTCTAATTCTTGCTGCTGAGATGTGTTGCAACTATATTGAAATGCTAATGACTTATGTGGGTTTATTTTGTACCCTGAAACTTTGCTAAAGTTGTTGATTATTTCAACTAGCTTTTTAGTTGATTCTCTAGGATTCTTTAAGTAGACCATCATATCATCTGCAAAGAGTGATAACTTGGTCTCCTCAATGACTATTTTAATACCATCAATTTCTTTTTCTTCTCTAATTGCTACTGCTAGGGTTTCTAGAACAATGTCAAATAATAGAGGTGATAATGGGCATCCTTGTTTCACTCCTGATCTTATTGGGAATGCATCTAGTTTATCCCCATTGCAGATTATATTAGTTGATGGTTTTAGATATATACTGTTTATTATTTTTAGGAATGATCCTTCTATTCCTATGCTTTCTAGTCTTTTTTTTTTAATATATTTTATTTGATCATTTCCAAGCATTATTCGTTAAAGATCATTTTCTTTTCCTCCCCCCCCCAACCCCCATAGCCGACGCGTAAGTCCACTGGGCATTAGATGTTTTCTTGATTTGAACCCATTGCTTTGTTGATAGTATTTGCATTAGAGTGTTCATTTAGAGTCTATCCTCTGTCATGTCCCCTCAACCTCTGTATTCAGGCAGTTGCTTTTTCTCGGTGTTTCCACTCCCATAGTTTATCCTTTGCTTATGAATGGTGTTTTTTTCTCCTGGGTCCCTGCAAGTTGTTCAGGGACATTACACCACCACTAATGGAGAAGTCCATTACGTTCGATGATACCACAGTGTGTTTGTCTCTGTGTACAATGTTCTCCTGGTTCTGCTCCTCTCGCTCTGCATCACTTCCTGGAGGTTGTTCCAGTCTCCATGGAACTTCTCCACTTTATTATTCCTTTTAGCACAATAGTACTCCATCACCAACATATACCACAGTTTGTTCAGCCATTCCCCAATTGATGGGCATCCCCTCATTTTCCAGTTTTGGGCCACCACAAAGAGCGCAGCTATGAATATTTTTGTACAAGTCTTTGTGTCCATTATCTCTTTGGGGTACAGACCCAGCAGTGCTATGGCTGGGTCAAAGGGTAGATATTCTTTTAGCACCCTTTGGGCATAGTTCCAAATTGCCCTCCAGAATGGTTGGATCAGTTCACAGCTCCACCAGCAATGAATTAATGTCCCTATTTTGCCACATCCCCTCCAGCATTCATTACTTTCCTTTGCTGTTATGTTAGCCAATCTGCTAGTTGTGAGGTGATACCTCAGAGTTGTTTTGATTTGCATCTCTCTGATTATAAGAGATGTAGAACACTTCTTCATGTGCTTGTTAATAGTTTTGATTTCTTTATCTGAGAACTGCCTATCCATTTCCCTTGCCCATTTATCAATTGGAGAATGGCTTGATTTTGTGTACAATTGATTTAGCTCTTTATAAATATGAGTAATTAAACCTTTGTCAGAGGTTTCTATGAAGATTTTTTCCCAATTTGTTGTTTCCCTTCTGCTTTCTAGTCTTTTTTAATAAGAATAGGTATTGTATTTTGCCAAAGGTTTTTTCTGCATCTATTGAAATAATCATGTGGTTTTTGTTGGTTTGCTTGTTGATGTGGTCAATGATGTGGATGGTTTTCCTAATATTGAACCATCCCTGCATCCCTGGTATAAATCCTACTTGATCATGGTGAATGAGACTAGATCTATTTTTACTTTGGCTTTGTCAGATATCATGATTTTGATTCCTGCCTTCTTTTCCTCAGTTGATGCCCAATAGATTTGGTTCTATCCTCTTACTTTTATCCTATGAGTGTCTACCTTCCTCATGTGTATTTCTTGTAGACAGCATAGGGTAGGGTTTTGGTTTCTAATCCACTCTGCTATTCGCTTGCATTTTATGGGTGAGTTCATTCCATTCACAGAGTTATGATTATCAGTTGTGTATTTCCCAGCACTTTGATTTCCACTCCTAGTCCTGCCCTTTCTTCTTTCACTATTTCCTTCTATATCAATGTTTTGTTTTTAATCAGTCCCCCCAATCCCCACCCTTATTTTACTTCTCTTTCTACCCTCCCTCCCTTCTTATTGCCCTCTTATTTTCTCCACTGTCTTTTTAAAATACCCCTCTACCCTCTCCCTCCCTTGTATTGCTTCCCTTCCCACCAGTCTGTTTGTTACCCTTCTACTTCCCTATAGGGCGCAAATTAATTCTCTGGCCCAATGTTTTTGATTGTTCTTCCCTCTTTTAGTCAATTTCAATGCAGTTGTCTCTCCTGGAACAATTTTCTAAATCTTCTGTTTTGTGAATGAGATGTTTCATATTTTCCTCAATTTTTTCATTCTTTTCATTTTGTTTTATAGTTACCTGTTGCCTTGTGAAGTCACTTGCTTCTAATTGTTGTATTCTGGTTTTTAAAGACTGAATTTCTTCCTTGGCTTTTTGGACATCCTTCTCCTTCTGATCGTTCACCTCCTTTGTCTCATTTTCTTTTCTTTTCTTTTCTTTTCTTTTCTTTTCTTTTTTAATTTTTATTTGGTCATTTCCAAACATTATTCATTGGAAACAAAAATCAATTCTTTTCTTCCCTCCCCTCCCTCCCACCATCTCTCCCATAGCCCACGTGCAATTCCACTGGGTATCACATGTGTTCTTGATTCAAACCCATTTCCATGTTGTTGGTATTTGCATTAGAGTGTTCATTTAGAGTCTCTCCTCAGTCATATCCCCTCAACCCCTGTAGTCAAGCAGTTGCTTTTTATAGGTATTTACTCTTCCACAGTTTATCTTCTGCTTGTGGATAGTGTTTTTTAGATCCCTGCAGATTGTTCGGGGACACTGCATTGCCACGAATGGGGAAGTCCATTACCTTCGATTGTACACAATTTTAATCATTACATATAAGTCTCTGTGTACAATGTTTTCCTGGTTCTGCTCCTTTCACTCTGCATCAATTCCTGGAGGTTGTTCCAGTCTCCATGGAATTCCTCCACTTTATTATTCCTTTTAGCACAATAGTATTCCATCACCAACATATACCACAATTTGTTTAGCCATTCCCCAATTGAAGGGCATCCCCTCATTTTCCAATTTTTGGCCACCACAAAGAGTGCAGCTATGAATATTCTTGTACAAGTCTTTTTCCTTATTATCTCTTTGGGGTACAAGCCCAGTAGTGCTATGGCTGGATCAAAGGGCAGACAGTCTTTTATCGCCCTTTGGGCATAGTTCCAAATTGCCCTCCAGAATGGTTGGATTAATTCACAACTCCAGCAGCAATGAATTAGTGTCCCTACTTTGCCACATCCCCTCCAGCATTCATTACTTTCCATAGCTGTTATGTTAGCCAATCTACTAGGTGTGAGGTGATACCTCAGAGTTGTCTTGATTTGCATCTCTCTGATTATAAGAGATTTAGAACACTTCTTCATGTGCTTATTAATAGTTTTGATTTCTTTGGCTGAGAACTGCCTGTTCATGTCCCTTGCCCATTTATCAATTGGAGAATGGCTTGATTTTTTGTACAATTGATTTAATTCTTTGTAAATTTGAGTAATTAAACCTTTGTCAGAGGTTTTTATGAAGATTGTTTCCCAATTTGTTGCTACCCTTCTGATTTTAGTTACATTGGTTTTGTTTGTACAAAAACTTTTTAATTTGATGTAGTCAAAATTATTTATTTTACATTTTGTGACTCTTTCTAAGTCTTGCTTGGTTTTAAAATCTTTCCCTTCCCAAAGGTGTAACAGGTATACTATTCTGTGTTCACATAATTTACTTATAGTTTCCTCCTTTATGTTCAAGTCATTCACCCATTCTGAATTTATCTTGGTGTAGGATGTGAGGTGTTGATCCAAACCTAATCTCTCCTACACTGTCTTCCAATTTTCCCAGCAGTTTTTATCAAATAATGGATTTTTGTCCCAAAAGCTGGGGTCTTTGGGTTTGTCATAAACTGTCTTGCTAAGATCATTTACACCAAGTCCATTCCACTGATCCTCCTTTCTGTCTCTTAGCCAGGACCAAATTGTTTTGATAACCACTGCTTTATAGTATAGTTTGAGATCTGGGACTGCAAGTCCTCCTTCCTTTGCATTTTTTTTCATGATTTCCCTGGATATCCTTGATCTTTTGTTCTTCCAGTGAACTTAGTTATGGTTTTTTCTAATTCAGCAAAGAAGTTTTTTGGTAGTTCAATGGGTATGGCACTAAATAAGTAAATTAATTTGGGTAGGATTGTCATTTTTATTATGTTAGCTCGTCCCACCCATGAGCAATCAATGTTTTTCCAATTGTTTAGATCTAGTTTTAGCTGTGTGGAAAGTGTTTTGTAGTTGTGTTCATAAAGTTCCTGTGTTTGTCTCGGCAGATAGATTCCTAAGTATTTTATATTGTCTAGGGTGATTTTGAATGGTATTTCGCTTTCTAATTCTTGCTGCTGAAATGGGTTAGAGATATATAGAAATGCTGATGACTTATGTGGGTTTATTTTGTATCCTGCAACTTTGCTAAAGTTGTTGATTATTTCGAGTAACTTTTTGGTTGATTCTCTAGGATTCCTTAAGTAAACCATCATATCATCTGCAAAGAGTGATAGCTTGGTCTCCTCATTGCCAATTTTAATACCTTCAATTTCTTTTTCTTCTCTAATTGCTACTGCTAGTGTCTCTAGAAAATGTTAAATAATAGAGGTGATAATGGGCATCCTTGTTTTTCTCCTGATCTAATTGGAAAGGCTTCTAGTTTATCCCCATTGCAGATGATGTTTGCTGATGGTTTTAGATAGATACTGTTTATCATTTTTAGGAAAGACCCTTCTATTCCTATACTTTCTAGTGTTTTCTAGCTTTTTCTGCATCTATTGAGATAATCATGTGATTTTTGTCAGTTTGCTTGTAATATGGTCAATTATGTGGATGGTTTTCCTAATATTGAACCATCCTTGCATTCCTGGTATGAATCCTGCCTGGTCATAGTGGATGACCCTTGTGATGACTTGCTGGAGTCTTTTTGCTAGTATCCTATTTAGGATTTTTGCATCTATATTCTTTAGGGAGATTGGTCTATAGTTTTCTTTCTCTGTTTTTGACCTGCCTGGCTTTAGGATCAGTACCATATTTGTGTCATAGAATGAATTTGGTAGAACTCCTTCTTGGCTTATTATGTCAAATAGTTTGTTTAATATTGGGATTAGTTGTTCTTTGAATGTTTGATAGAATTCATTTGTGAATCCATCTGGACCTGGGGATTTTTTCTTAGGGAGTTCTTTGATGGCTTGTTCAATTTCTTTTTCTGAAAAGGGGTTGTTAAGGTAATTTTTGTAAGTATTCATCCATATCACCTAGATTGCCATATTTATTGCCATATAATTGGGCATAGTAGTTTTTAATGATTGCCTTAATTTCCTCTTCATTAGAGGTGAGGTCTCCTTTTTCATCTTGGATACTGTCAATTTGGTTTATTTCTTTCCTTTTTTTAATTAGACTGACTAGTACTTTGTCTATTTTATTTGTTTTTTTCAAAGTACCAGCTTCTACTCTTATTTATTAAATCAATAGTTCTTTGACTTTCAATTTTATTAATTTCTCCTTTGAGTTTTAGAATCTCTAATTTAGTCTTCTTCTGAGGATTTTTAATTTGTTCACTGTCTAATTTTTTAATTTGCATGCCCAATTAATTGACCTCTGTCCTTCTTAATTTGTTAATATATGAACTCAAGGATATAAATTTCCCCCTGAGTACTGCTTTGGCTGCATCCCATAGGTTTTGAAAGGATGTCTCATCATTGTCATTTTCTTCAATGAAGTTATTAATTATTTCTATGCTTTGTTCTTTAACTAACTGGTTTTGGAGAATCATATTGTTTAATTTCCAATTAAATTTGATTTACCTCTGCATTGTGATCTGAGAAAGTTGCATTTATTATTTCTGCTCTTTTGCACTTGTTTGCAATGTTTTTATGCCCTAATACATGGTCAATTTTTGTAAATGTACCATGTGCTGCAGAAAAGAAGGTATATTCCTTTTTGTCCCTATTTATTTTTCTCCACATGTCTACTAACTCTAATTTTTCTAAGATTTCATTCACTTCTCTTACCTCTTTCTTATTTATTTTTTTGGTTTGATTTATCTAGTTCAGATAGAGGAAGGTTCAGATCTCCCACTAGTATAGTTTTTCTATCTATTTCGTCCTTGAGTTCCTCTTGTTTCTCCTTTAGAAATTTGGATGCTGTGCCATTTGGTGCATACATGTTGAGTACAGATATTTCCTCACTGTCTATACTGCCTTTTATCAGGATGTAATTACCTTCCCTATCTCTTTTAACTAGATTTATTTTTACTTTGGCTTTGTCAGATATCATGATTGTGACTCCTGCCTTCTTTTTGTCAGTTGATGCCCAATAGATTTGGCTCCACCCTCTTACTTTCACCCTATGTGTATCTAACTTTCTCATATGTGTTTCTTGTAGACAGCATATGGTAGGGTTTTGGACTCTAATCCACTCTGGTATTCACTTGCATTTTATGGGTGAGTGCATTCCATTCACATTCAGAGTTATGATTACTAGCTGTGTATTTCCCAGCATTTTGATTTCTGCTCCTTTACCTGCCTTTTCTTCTTTCACTATTTCCTTCTACACCAATGTTTGCTTTTGAACAGTCCCCCTTGTTCCCACCCTTATTTTACTTCCCTTTCTACCCCCCTCGCTATTTATTCCCCCCTTATTTTCCCTGTAGTCTTTCTAAAATTAACCCCCCCCCCCGCTCCCTCCCTCTCTTGTACTGTTTCCCTCCCCACCAGACCATTTGTTACCCTTCTACTCCCCTATAGGGTGCAAATCTATTCTCTGCCCCCAATGGATTGGATTGTTTTTCCCTCTTTGAGTCACTTTCAAAGCACGTAAAAGTTGAGTATTTCCTGTCTCTGACCTCTTTACCCTTCCAGTGTATTGATGTTCTTCCCACTCCCACCATGAGCTTCTTTATGACATATAAACTTACCCCCATTTGTTTCTTTTCCCATTTATTTTAATATTAACCTATTTTTAAGCTCTAGTTATATATATAAATATATATATATGCATACTCATGCATATGTATTTTTGCATGCATATATCTATATACCTATTTATGTCTTGTCCTTTCATCCTATATAGTTTGTTGCTGTTCCCTCTAAGTACACTTCTTTTTGCTGCCCAGCTAATAACAACAGTTTTTAAGAGTTACCAATGACCTCTTTTCTTATAGGGATACATCATTTTAACTTATTGAGTCTCTTAAATTTTTTTTTGTTTTTCTTTTTTCCCCTCTTTTTAAATTACCTTTTGATGATTCTCTTGAGTTCTGTGCTTGAACATCAAATTTTCTGTTCAGGTCTGGTCTTTTCTTTATGAATTCTTGAAATTCTTCTATTTTGTTGAATGACCATACTTTCCCCTGTAAGAATATAGTCAGTTTTGCTGGGTAGTTGATTCTTGGTTGTAGACCTAGTTCCCTTGCTTTCCAGAATATCGTATTCCATGCCTTTCTTTTTTGCAGTTTGGATGCAGCCAGATCCTGAGTTGTCCTCACTGTGGTTCCTTGGTATCTGAATGACTTCTTCTTGGCAGCTTGTAATATCTTTTCTTTGGTCTGATAGTTCTTGAATTTGGCTATAACATTCCTGGGTGTTGTCAGTTGGGGATTAAGTACAGGAGGTGATCTGTGGATTCTATCAATCTCCACTTTTCCCTCTTGTTCAAGGATTTTGGGGCAGTTTTCTTTAATAACTTCCTGTAATATAATGTCCAGGCTTTTTCTTTTGTCATGGTCTTCTGGTAGGCCAATAATTCTTAAATTGTCTCTCCTTGAACGATTTTCTAAATCCTCTGTTTTGTGAATGAGATGCTTCATATTTTCCTCAACTTTTTCATTCTTTTGGTTTTGTTTTATAGTGTCTTGCTGCCTTGTGAGGTCGCTCAATTCAAGTTGTTGTATTCTGGTTCTTAAAGACTGGATTTCATGTTTAGTTTTTTGGTCATCCTTTTCCTTTCAGTCAGATTTCCTTTGGAGGTCATCTTTCATCTTCTTCACCTCATCTTTCATCTCCTTTGCCTCATTTTCCAGCTGGTTGATTTTGGCTTTCAAGACACTATTTTCTGTTTCCAGATGACTTATCTTAGTTTTTAAGTTCTTTCCCCAATTGTCTTCAGCCTCTCTTAATTGTGTTTTGAATTGCATTTTGAGTTCTTCCAAAGCCTGTATCCAATTCGCTGGGATTTCTGATTTTTTCTTTGCTGATCCCTCCCCCTCTGTTTCATTCGCTCTTTGCTCATTACCTGTGCAGAAGCTATCTATTGTAATTTCTTTCTTCTTTTTCTGTTGTTTGCTCGAGTTTACCCCTTCTTTGCTCCCCATATTTGGCTGTGCTCGTGCTTCTCTCATTTTGTTTTGGTTTTGGGGCTGTCAGTCTCCCCTCTTGGAGCTTTGTCATATCTCTTGGTACAGTCTCTAGGGGAGGAATGTTAGCTTCCCTGTCCTCTGGAGGCTTTTGATTGGATTGAGTTCAATTGGGTTGGGCTGTATGTGGTATGAAGCACTGAGGCTCTGAAGACTCCTGGAAGGCTGGGCCTCCCAGGCTCTCTCCAGTTCTCTCCAGTTCTCTCCAGCTGCTTCTCTGCTGTCCGCAAGTGCCTTTGCCCACCTTCCTAAACTCTGAGGAGTTCTGATGGGGCAAAGCACCTTTGCCCGCTCAGAGGTTCCCTCTGCTGCTGGGGGCTCAGGCCTCTGGGTTGTGGGGGAGGGGTCCTGGGACCTTCGCTCTGCCTTCCCCTTAGCCCTGAGTATTCTCGGATTCTGGCTTTTGGGGGGTGTACCTTTTAATTTGAGTCCAGAAGGAGGGTTCCCCGCTTCTGTCCTGTTGTTCAGATTGAATTTTGGTGCCCTAGGAGCATTCAGTCTGTATCGGTAAGGAAGAGTCTTCCATGAGGTCTGAACTTTTGCTGCTTGCTAAGCTGCCATCTTGACTCCGCCCCCCTTTGTCTTATTTTCAAGCTGATTAATTTTGGCTTTCAAGACACTAGTTTCTCATTTTAGTTCAAGTGCCTCTGTTTCCAGACACTTATCTTGCTTCTTAAGTTCTTTTCCCAGTTGTCCTCAGCCTCTCTTAATTGTGTTTTGAATTGATTTTGAGTTGTTCCAAAGCTTGTGTCCAATTTGCTGGAGTTTCTCTGTTTTTTCTTGGTGTTCCTTGATCTTCCTCTTTTATATTTTTCTTTATTCATTGACTGGATAGAAGTTGTCAGTTGTAATTTCTTTTTTCTTTTTCTGTTGCTTGCTCATATTGACCCTTTCTTCCCCCACTCCCGCCCCCCAGCTATAGTTGCCTGCACTCTTCCTCCTCTCATTATGTGCTGGATCTGTGGTTTGGGGCTTTTCTGTCAGCCTTCACCCTTGGAGCTTAGTCAGCAAATGTCTCAGAGCAGTCTGTGAGGGAGGGGTGTTGGAGCTTGAGTTTCCCTGCCCTCTTAATCTCTGGTGAGATTAAATTATCAGAGTTGAACTACAGAGCTATATGTGCCCTGAGGCCAAAACCTCAAGGTGGGGGGGGGGGGATATGGAGTGTCTCCTCTGCTGCAACTAGTCTGCTTCCTTTGTGCTTCTCCTTGAGCTGCCTCCCAGTCTCCTATGTTCAGAGCCCTGAGCCTGGCACAGCTTTGTCCTCAAGGTACTCCCTCCAGATTTGTGCCCTATTCTCCCCAGAGATTCCAGCCACTGCTGGAAGCTCAGTACTGTAGGAGGGGTCCTGGGACCTTCCTTCTTCCTTCCCCTTAAACCCAAATGTTCTCAAATTCAGGATTTTGGGGGATGAAATTTTGAAGTTGAGTCCAGCAAGAGGGTTCCTTAGCTCTGTCCTGTTGTTAGATTTGGTTTTCAGGCCCCTAGGAGCATTTGGTCTTTAATCAGTGAGGAAGGGTTTTTGGAGGTCTGAACTTTCACTGCCTCTACACCACCATCTTGACTCCACCTCCCTCTTTTAATGCAAAAGTTATTATGTCTTATGTTATCCTGACTTTAGCTCCACAGTATTTAAATTTACTTTTGGGAGAATGAAATCTTAAAGAAAAGTTAAGGAATTACTAGCTTTTCTTGTTTTTGGCAGAAAAAGAATTCCAGCAAATGTTTGGATAATGAAATCCCCCATCATAACTATATCATGCCACATTGCTATGTTTGCTATATGTTTCCCAAACTCATTCTCTGTTTCATACATTTGTACAGGTGGTCTCATATAGTCTGATGGCAGTATTGTTTTGTCACTGCCTCTTTTGATGAGTATCTAAATGTTTTCTGTCATACTTCCCACCCCAAATAGTTTTTCCTGAATTTCCTTACAGGAGCATATCTGCTCCTCCAAGATATCCTCTCTATTCATTTTGGGGGAAAAATGCCCCTTTTCAGCCATACTTTATTTGTGAGTTAATTTCTTTATATCTTTATGACACCTAAAAGGTTTAATTGTGATTTTTGCTTTATAATTTCTAATGCATCTTGCTCATTATTCATATATTATATAGCTGTCATTTGAAGTCATGGGATTAACGGACTATTCGCTTCCTTTTTGGATTTAGCCTCCTGTAAATTTCTGAGTAGCTCCCCTGCTACTCTTTTTCCTATATTGTAGCTATTCCCTGTGATATATAAGTTGTTTCACATTTAACTATTTTCTCCATCTATACTTTTAATTTTTTTATTAGATTCTCAGGATTCCAGGCAAAAATATATATATTTTTAAACCTTTACCTTCCATCTTAGAATCACTTGGGGATCAAGTAACTTTCCCAGGGTCACTCAGCTGGGAAGTGTCTGAGGCCAGATTTGAAACTAGAACCTCCTATTTTGAGGCCTGGCTCTTAGTCCACTAAGCTATCCAGCTGCCCTTCCAGGAAAATACATTTTGTAACATACTCTCTTAGGTAGACTCTATCCCTGGCCAGGAGTCTATCATTTCTAGATTTTAAGCTGTTTTAGAAATCCAAATCCCAGGGGACGTCCAGGTAAACATGACTGCAGTTTAGACACAGGAATCTACCTCTCCTCATTGCTTACCAATATAGATTACCTCAAAAGGCCAAAAAAATCTGATTCATATGAATGAAAGGTCTCCACAGGAGGGTACAGCATTGAAGATATGTGGGATTTGGGCATTTTTACACTATAAGGGGGTGAAGTAGCTTCCACCAAAACATAAGCTGGTCTACCCTCCCCCACCCCACCGTCAGAGCCAGTGTGCTAGACTCAAAGCCAGCAAGTGCTAGAACCAGTGAGTGAGTGAAGGGCACCTCTAGGTCCTTGGCAGCTGATTAAGACCATCAAAGACTTACCCCTGAGAGCAGCTGGACCTCAACAGGTGGAAGAGCACAGGCTTTGGGCACAAAAAATAGTGTAGGGAAGGACTGCAAACAGTAGAAGCTCCAGAGAATTGAGAGGTGACCTCAGGAGGAAACCTTGTTCTTTAGCTCCATACACAGAGAGCTTGCCCTCCTCACTCAGACTTCTGATTGGAAAGAGAAGGAAAAGCCACCATAGTGATGGTAAAAATGTCCAGGAAAAAGAAATTCCCAACACCAAGAAGAATAAGAAGGAAACAAAAAGGGAGGGGGAAGAAAAGGAAGTATAATAAGGATGGGGATTAGGGGGGCTGATTAAAAGCAAACCACTGGTTTAAAAAGATATAGTGAAAGAAGAAAGGGCAGAACTAGGGGAGGATATCAAAATGTTGGTGAATACAGAGGTAGTTATCATAATTCTGAATTTGAATGGAATGAACTCATCCATAAAACAAAAGCAAATAGCAGAGTGGATTAGAAACCAAAAAAGATCATATGTGATCTACAAGAAACACACATGAGGCAGGTAGAACTCACAGAATAAGGATCAAAGGCTGGAGAAAAATTTGCTGGACCTCAACTGAGAAAAAGAAGGCAGGAGTTGCGATCATGATATCTGACAAAACCAAAGTAGAAATCCAAATGCCACTCTTAGATGCCATATTTTTAACCAGCTCTTCCCTTTCCAAACTTGCCTTTGCATTTGAAGTCTTTCCCTTTGATCAACAGAAATGATGAAATTATAACCTATGTTCCTTAGTTCTTTAGTCTTCTGCCTTAAGCTTCATAATCTTCAACCATGCTTTTGAGCTTTCTTTTGTGAATATCATTTATGTGCACATGAATAACTAGAATTGAATCACAGTTATCAATTGTGGTTGAAGTAACTCAAAGAAGGAACTCCCTCAGAAGTTAGCAGAACTCTGTTGTTATTAACATTTGGAACGATAGCTGTCTCAGTAGCACCTAGTAGTCAGTCAATAAGAATTTGAGAAAAAACTGAGTAATAGAAATAAGTGAGACATAGTTGATCAATATGGAAATATATTTTGCATGATAATACAGGTATAACACAGACTTTTTATAAAGCCAGTCTCTGCCTTCAAAGAGCTCACATTCTAACATGGGAGACAACATGCAAACCACTATATACAAACAAGATAAAACAGTAGCTAGTCACCAAATACCACTATGTATCTCTTCTCTCATCCTTAATGGATAATCCTTATCTAACTTCTTCTCTGGATCTGCATCATCCAACTCCATCTTATACAGGAAGCTTTCCCTCTTCCTCTAATTGCTATTAACTTCCTCATGCCCCCACCATTAATTTGTATTTATTTTTAAAGTTATTGCTATACTTATATGTATACAAGCTATCTCTCCTCCCACACCTCATAGAATGTAAGATATGGCAGTCACAATTACTTTATTTTTTGTCTTTGTACTCTTAGAACCTACCATAATTCTTGGCACTCACATAGTAGGTTCTTAAATCCTTTTTGATTGTTTAGTTCTTGGTGGAAAAATGACTGCTGCTTTTTTGGAGCGTTCAGCTCTCTCCTCTTTAATAAGAACATTATATCTATTTTTTTAGTTCTAAATATTTAGTACCCCTTTCTTTCATCTGTGTATTACAATTTTAAAATCTCAATGCAGGTTTTGTAGCAAGGGAAATTATAGGGTGCAAAGAGTTTGAGTGACAAGCCCTCAAGACTCAGAATTCTCCCAGGACTGTCAGGATTCCAAACTTTTGAAGAGACAGTTTCTCCAATAGCACTCTCGACCTGAGAGAGGAAGGAGACAGGAGTATTTGTTAATCATCTTGAACCCATCCATCAAACAACTGACTTTGAGGATTTTCTAGCTGTGGTGAAAGAATAACTCCAGTCTTCCTAGTAGACAGCCAGAGTGGGGAAAAGATCACTACCCTGCTGGGACATCAGAGAACATCAGCTGGATTCCTGTTTCTGGTTCACCAAGGACTCTTCGTGAGATATTGACCTTGTTGGACTTGCTTTTAAATAACTTAGGATTTAGTTTAGTGTAAGTCAGATATTGTTTATTTAGTGGGTGAAAGAATTTAGATTTCATCTTTTCCCCTTTCTCTTTCCTTCATCTCTTCTATGTTAAAATAAATGCAATATTTCTGTGGTTTTCTCTTTGTATTACTTTCCTTCTCCCTATCCAAATTATAGATACTTTTAACAGTTGGGATTTCCTTCTTCCATCTTCAAAATAGTTCTCTTTTATTTTACATGAGAAACCTTTTGCTCATTCATTCACCTTCATAACTTGGAGATTAGAGAAACATTCTTTAAATCCTTTTTAGAAGTCGCATTTGTTTTATGGGAATAGGGTGAGTTAGTTTTTCTTTAAAGAGGCAGGGAGCCTGTTCTTGGCATCTGACTGGTCCAAGGGATTAGGATTAGAACTTTGGTCATGGTTCCCTGTATGCCAGAAGTATAAAAGACCAAGCCTATTGGGAGTTATGGTTCTTCAAGATAGACAGAACCCCCTATTGCCAAAAAAATCAATCTTTCTTACTCTGTGATGTTGCCATAACAAATATTAAGGTAGAGGACAAAGTAGTAAACATAGACTCTTAAAATCATTTGTTGTTAAGTAAAATTCTCATTGGCTTTTGTATGATCCAGGAGATTTTCATTGTATTCTAATCGAAAACTTGAATCATTAGGCTGGCACTTACTAAGGAGTCAGACCAGCCTGAACTTTGAACATAGAGAACAATTACTTAGCTAGGAGAAAAATAAACTTTGCTCTTTCTGTAGAATTTTTTCTCTATAGTGTAACATTTAAAAGAGTGGTTGGCATAAACTGTGACCGCGGAAATATGGTTTCAAGACATTGTCTTGAGTTAAATCAAATATAAAGTGGTTGCCAGGGAAAAATTCCCAAATATGAAATATACCCAAGTCAGCTGGATTTTTATGGAGATTTTAATTGATACAAATAAGGAATTAATGAAAGAGAGTAAGAGGAAACAATGAGAAAAGGGCTAGGCCAGCCCAGGCCAGTCTAGGCCAGCCTAGGCCCAAGCCCTAAGAGAGAGATTAGTCAGTCTTTAATCCACTCACCACAAGATTTGTCCCAAGCAAGATTCTAGTGTTCAGAGAGACCCACCAGTTCAGCTCCTGAATTCCACTTCATCTCAGCTTTGGCAAGCTTAGTCTCTTCAGAGAGAGAGAGTTCCTTGCTCTCAGGTTCTGACCTCCTTTTAAAGAGAATTTTCTCCTATATCACCTCCCCTAAGTTCTCACATCTACCAATCACAATAGATGTTTTCCAAAGGACAGACCATTCTTAATTCACACCTGAGTAGACTAAACTTTTGAGTAATTCACGCCTGAGTAGACTAAAACCTCACACCTCTTTTGTTAAGGCTTGTCCCTTACAATTTTGCAAGTTGCTTGACCTTCTTAGGTACTTAGCACCTTCCTAAAAAATAGACTTAGCTTAAGGCTTTTGCTTCCCTATAAGTATGAGTTAAGTACTTTTTCATTGTTCAATAAAGAGTTTACAACTTTATCTTCCCCTAAAGTATGCTTAAGTATGGGTGGAGTAGTGTTCTCACATTCCTGACTAAGTCCCTTCATTGTTTAAAATGGGGAATGGTCTTAACCAAGTGTTCTGAAGTAGGGTCTGAGAATTTTTAAGATTCACAATAGAATTTTTTTTTTCTGGAAAAAGATCCTATTTTCTTTACTTTCTTAAAAAATATTTAATTAATGTCTTCTGTTTCCTTTATTATCAGTTATCATAAGTATTCCTCCTTCTCTCCTTCCCTGAAAACCATTCCATTTAACAAATCATATTTATTGAGAAACCATCATTCAAATTATGATGGTTTGGGAATATCTTTGGCTGTGGAAAAGAAGGCAGTCTTAATTCTTCTGCTGGACAGATAGAAGAAGCTAACCAACCTGAGAACAGACCTCCTTTGGATATTTCTCTTGGGATTTTTGGACTTTGCCCACCAAAAGTCTCCATTGTAAGATTGTTATCCCTAAAGACTTTGCCTTTGATATGCTTAGAAATAAGACAGATTTAGTCAGATAGCTTATAATTTAGAGGGTAAAATAATTAAGATCTTTCCCTTTCCCCTCCTTCCTTTTTTACCTTCCCTTTCCTTTTTTAATAAAATCAAAATATGTATATGTTCCCTGTGGAAGAGTCATGAAGAAAGAGAGGATGTACAAGATGAGTCAAGCTTGCAAAAGAAAGCTGGGACCTGATCTGTCAATCAAGGTGAAGATTCCAAACAGAATGTTCCCAGAAAAGGCAGTTAGAGCTGGCCAGAGGAGATGAACTGGGCTTTCTTCTCTGGGGGTTACTGACCAAGAGAGAAACCTCTTCTCTGGGGTTTTTGACCAAGAAAGAGACTGACTTTTTCTGATCTAGGCAGAGAGAGACCTATGGGAGGGCTTCTGGAATGATATAGGAGATCTGAGAAATTAACTTTTTTTGGTGGTTTTGTGTAATTGGAAGAAGAAAGATTTAACAGTTGTCCTCCATCTCTTTGGCTGTCTCTGAGTCACAATTGTGACTGGACTGACATTTCCTAAAACATTCATAACCCTTCCTTATAGATTAGGGACATCTCTATCCCTCTCACCTCAATTTCCATCCTATCTCATCTTTCCCAATAAACCTCCTTACCTGAGAAAAAGAACAGGAGTATCTTTTCTAAATCTCACAGTTCACCTTTGAGTTATATAGAAAGGTGACTGACTAAGACTGGGGGAGGAGAAAGGGAGGCAGAAGTTTGTGGGTGGAAACTGGGAGGTGAAGGGAGGAGGGGAGTAGGAAATATCTTGATTTATTAGCCATTAGTGATCTATAGGCAAACCCCAGAGTAATCCCTTCTAGCAGCATCTCTCTATCTCTCTCTATCTCTGAAGGGATATTTCTATCTCCATTACAACTAATCACTCTCAGGTTCCCCTAGTAGCTCTCTAGTCTGCCAGAGTACACCCATTTACAGCAACCAGAAATATTCCCCACAGATTATCCATTCTTTAATACATCCCTCTATGTTTCTTCACTAAAACCCTTCAATCCTATTATAATATTTCAATATTAAGAGCCATGAGTGCACTTGCATAACCACAGAAATGTCTTAACTTTAGGACCTCCAACCATATGATCTGCTGAATAAATGTTAACATTAAGAAGGGAATCTGGACCTCTAGATATCTCTCTCTTCTGACATTTTCCTCTCACCTAACTTGGGGAGACAAGCATCCCATTGCCCATCTTATGACCCTTTAGTCAGAGATGTGTAGACATACTGTCTATGCTGTGAGAGGAGATGACTCTCATCTTGTCCTTTTTATGACCACTCATAGAAAGTCTCCATGTTAGAGTTATTTTATGAGTCCCTAGATCGTTTTTCATTTCCCCTGCTGCCCAACATTGGATGGTATTCTATCTGCTTAATAATTGTCCAACTTCTGCCTGTTGTTAGGGCTCAAGTAGAGCTATACCTGCCTATTGTTTTGGAACTGCCAGTGTGACTATGGAGCACCCAATGAAAATGTATTATCTGAACCATTTGGGACCTGAAAGTTATAAATCTGTACCAGAAAGCAAGGGGGTGTAACATATTGTGAGGAAGATCTGAGGTTTCATTCATTGAAGGTGACCAAGTCTATTCAATAAATGGTTATTGACTCAGAGTTCTGCAGTTTTAATGCAGATTGGATAGATTTGTTTCATGACATTCAATTATTGTCTTCTTGACTCTGCTTACTTCATGCTACATCAGTTCAGGTAGATCTTTCTGTGCTCTGTATTGTGGAAGAGGCATGAAGAAAGAGATGATTTGCAGGACAAGCCAGGCATGCATACCAAGGTGAAGGATCTGATCTGTCAATCAAGAGGAAGATTCCAAACAGAATATTCCCAGGAGAGGCAGTTGGAGCTGGCCAGGGGAGAGGAAGGGATTCTTGCTCTCGGGAGTTACTGACCAAGGGAGAAACCTCTTCTCTGGGGTTCCTGACCAAAAGAGACTGCATTTTTCTGATCTAGACAGAGAGAGAGCTCTGGGAGGGCTTCTAGAGTTAGGCTGTGAAGAAATTTACTTTTGTTGGTGGCTTTGTGTAATTGAAAGAAGAAAGAAGATTTAACCTTTGTCCTCCATCTCTCTGGCTGTCTCTGTGTCACAGCTGTTACAAGACTGACATTTCGCAAAACCCTCATAACCCTTCCTTGTAGATTAGGGATAAACCTCATCCCTTGCACCTCAATTCCCATCCTGTCCTATCTTTCCCAATAAACCTCCTTACCTGAGAAAGAGAAGGAGAGTATCTTCTCTAAATCTCACAGTTCACCTTTGAGTTACATAGAAAAGTGGCTGACTAAGACTGGGGGAGGGGAAAGGGAGACAAAAGGGCTGGGTGAAACCTGGAAGGTATCAATAGTAATGCCCACTAGCAGGATCTCTCATTATCTCTCATATATCTCCGTAACAAATAGTCATCTTGAAGGTTCCCCTTAGCAGCTCTCTAGTCACAAGCCAGAGTTTCCATTTACTACAACCAGAAATAGTTTCATAGATGATCATATTTATTACAATATTCATCACACACATCATTTCTTATAGCAGAACAATATTCCATTACATCAGTTTATCACAATTTGTTCAATCATTCCCCAATCAATAGGAATATACTTTGTTTCCAGTTTTTTAGTATTACAAAAAGCCCTGCTATAAATATTTTGATGGATATAGGGACTTTCTTCTCATTGATGTCTTTCTTGAAATATAAACTCAGTATTGGAGTCTCTGGTTCAAAGAGTATGGACATTTTAGTGACTTTACATACATAATTCCAAATTGTTTTTCAAAATAGTTATATCATTTCACAGCTACACCAATAATGTATTAGTGTGTCTTTTCTTCCATTTCTGTACTTCCTGAAAGCAAGATCCTCAGGTTTTGCCATTATATCTGGTAAATTATTTCTTCACCTTTTATTTTTAATGCCATGGATCCCTTTGGCAATCTCAAAAGTCAACTGGCAGGTTAACAAACCAACTGACCCCTTCTAAAATTATTGCTTTTGAATGCATAGATTGAAATAAATAAGATTATAAAAATCTCTAATTACATTAAACTATACTTATCATTACAAGTTCTTGGAAAGCACATTAAGATAATAGACTAGAGGATATTATGCAAATCTGCTCTGGATGGAACCTCAGAATCCTTCTAATCCTATCCTTTTTTAAATCCCTTTACAACAAACATTTAAGACAAGTTTCTGTCCAACTTTCACTTTAAAAATCTTGTAAGGGGAGAATCCCTTACATTGCTAGGTAGAATCATTCCACTTTTAGATATCTCTAATCATTTGGAAATCTTTCTTTACACTGAGCTGAAGCCTGACTCTTCAACTAAATAAAAACAAAACAAAATAAAAAAAACTTTTATTTTCTGTCTCAGAACTGTATCCAAGTATTGGTTCTAAGGCAGAAGAATGATGCAGGCTCAGTAGTTGGGGTTAAGTTAAGCTAGGAAGTGTCCAAGATTATACTTGAACCCAGGATTTCTCATCTCTAGGTCTGGGTCTATATACACTCTACCACCTAGCTTCCCCTTCTTTGGAACTTCCCTCCCCACTCCTGGAACCAACAAGCCATTCAATCTAGGCTATACATGTATTATCTCATAAAAATATTTCCATATTATTCATTTTTATAAGTGAATAACATTTTTGAATAATCTTTTAAAACCAAAATCTCCAAACATATACCCAAATAAGCAAGAGATAAATCATATGTTTTCATCTGCTTTTATACTTCAACAATTCTTTCTCTTGAGATGGATAGCATTCTTTTTCATATATCCCTCAGACTTGTCCTGGATCATTGTATTGCTGTTAGTAGCAAAGTCTACCACATTTGATCATTCCACAATATTATAGTTACTGTGTATAATGTCTGGTTCTGCTTATTTCAGTCTGCCTTAGTTCACGTAGGGTTTTCCACCTCTTTCTGAAATTGTCATGTTCATCACTCCTCTTAGCACAATAGTATTCGATCACCATCATGTACCACAGTTGAAGAACATCCAATTATTTTCCAATTCTTTACCATCACAAAAAGAACAGATATAAATATTTTTGTACAAGGAGATACTATCCCATTTTTATTTTTTTACCTCTTTGGAATGCCAGTAGTGGCATTACTGAATCAAAAGGAATGCATTCTTTTATAGCCTATAAGGCATAATTCCAAATTGTCTCCAGAAATGGTTGGATCAGTTCACAAAAACACTAGCAATGCATTAATGTCCCTATTTTGCCACATCTCTCCCAACATTTATCATTTTCCTATACTGTCATATTGGTCAATCTGATAGGTGTCACATGGTACCTCAATGTTGTTTTGATTTTCATTTCTCTAATCAAGAGAGATTTAGAACATTTTTTCATATGATTATTGATAGCTTTGATTTCTTCATCTGAAAAATGCTTATTTATATCCTTTAACCATATATAAATTGGGAAATGACTTGAATTCTTATAACTTTGATTTATTTTTTTTTTTATATTTGAGAAATGAGATCTTTATTGGAGAAATTTGTTATGAAATTTTTTCAACCAGTTTGTTGCTTCCCTCCTAATCTTGGTTGCATTGGTTTTGTTTATATGAACCCTTTTAAATTTAATATAATAAAAAATATTCATTTTACATCTTATATTTACATATTACATTTGCAAAATTATTACATTTTATATTTATCTCTTGTTTAGTCATAAATTCTTCCCTTCTTCATAGCTATGACAGGTAAACTATTCTATGCTCTGTAAAGGTTAAATTTAATGTTTGGACAGAGTTTATTTACCAAAATAGAGGGGAAACAATAACGTAAAGAACTGTGAAAGAGGTTAGAGAAAATACCTATAATAGTCCTCAGCCAGGAGGGCTGGCATTGAGTAAACACATAGCCTCCTCCAAGATGGAAACTAGCCTCTTAGGAAACTAGGAAGGGAGTCAGCCTTTTCACTCATGCAACCAAGTAGTCCAGGAGTCAGAGTTTAAATTGAAGCCATGATCCACAATGCAGTCTCCAATGAAGTTATCTTGAAGACTATCTCCAGGTGACACTCTCCAGAGACTCAACTTCACCAGACTGGCATCCAAAGGATTTTGTGGCTTATGGTGGTTTCCTATCCCTGCCCCTCTTCACAGGGGCCAATTAGAGTTTCCAAAATTATTACACCTCCCATTTGTAAGGATGATATTAGAAAATAAGTATTGTTTTATTAGTTTAGGGATAAGAAGTAAAGTGGTTGGCTTGAGAAAGAACTGGAGTTTGAAGCAGAGCTGAGAGAGCATGTTAATTTCAACTGCTGACAGTTATAACCATTTTTCCATGTCAGTTACTCTCTCTGGCAGTTGAGTTGTTGGTCTCTGGCATTGGCAGAGACACACTCTCAGGGTTGAAGAGGTAACATCTTTTCCTTTCTCTCTGTCTGAGGGAAAGATCTAAAGGAGCTCAGTGTTTTCCTTTCCCAACTTGGGAAACACTATTGAATATCTATTGCAGTTTTTATAGATTGGTTTATATCTGAGAAAACCAAAGAAAAAACTGGTCTTTGGTTTGGACTCTGAGTCTATTAGGATTCAGAGTCCTAACTTTATTCTTGTTGAGACTCAACCAGCTAGCCTTTGCTATATTATAATTTGAAGGTGAAGTTAAGATTTATAAGGATATTAATGGTAGTTCTTATTTAGATAGGATAAATTTGGGTTAGTCAGATCAGGGAGGATTAGTGTAGCCTGAGAAACACAAGAGAAGCAGTTCTTTGCAGAACCTGGGAGTTTATTTGGGTGGATTTAGAATCTGTTAGAATTAGAAATCCTTTATTTATCCTTATATCCCAAAGGGATATGATGTCTAGGCTTTTTTTTTTTTTTTTGGTTATGACTTTCAGGTAATCCAATAATTCTTAAACTGTCTCCCTTAGATATATTTTCCAGGTCAGTTATTTTTTTAATGTGATTTTCTGTTTTGTTTTTCATTCTTTGATTTTGTTTTATTGTTTCTTGATGGTTTTTTTGAAAAACAATTTGCATGTGTTTGATTGAATCTCACTATTCCTCTGCTGGTTCTGTGCTTTACTCTTTGTCCCCATAGAAATTTTCAAGGGTTAAATGTTTCTTTTGTATTTGCTCATTTTTGCAGCCTTTTTTTTTTTTGTTCCTGTGGACTAGGAATTCTGAAAGCTGCTTGCTGATTCTGTTTCCTCTGCTGGCTTGTAGAGATTGATACTGTGAGCTATTTTGTCTTGGGGCTATGTCTTCACCACAGCACTGCAGATTTGAAAGGATCCAATGCTAAGGATTTCTGGTCCTCACTGAAGGCTCATACCAGGACCTGAGACTTAAAGGGACAGATCTGAGGTGCTTTTTTGTTGGTGTAGCCCACTTCCCATGATCCTGAAATTAGCCTATGCTCAGTTGCATAATCTGGAGCAAAGGTGAGGATGTGGTTGGTCAGCACTACTCTAGGTGCAGTTTTGCTTCTGGTTCCCCATTGTTCCATGAAAATAAATTATTTTTCCCTACCTTTCAAGGTTTGTTCAGCAAGATAACCCCCTCCCTCCATCTTGCTATTGGTTATTGACTACCATCATTTTGAGGCTCTTTTGAAAGATTGATTTAGAAGGATTATCAGAGCAGTTTCAGCTTTCACTGCTCCAAGGCACCATCTTGACTCTATCCTGACTATTCTTCACAACATTTACTCTTATAAGCTTTTCTAGATATTCTTTTATATTGAGTGTAATGGACAACTAGAAGCATAATGGTTTGAGGAAACCAGTGGTTTTACTAAATATAGGTATGAGTTAAATGACATCATCCTTCAGCATGCTTAGTAACTCTCAGGCAAAACCTATCTACAGATTGGATCTCAGAAGAGGATTTATAGACTTCTGGTCCATAAGTAGCTACATTAGGTTTCAAGTTAATTGCCCTTGTTATGGAGGAAGTAACAGCTCATGATGTCATCATTCTCTACTCTGTAAAATTAGCTATATATAGAATATATACTAAATTATCAGATTTATTGGCATATAGTTGGGCCAAATATCTCCTTAAAATTGCTTTAATTTCTTCTTTATTGGTTGTAATTCCATCTTTTTTCATTTTTGATACTGGTAATTTGGTTTTCTTCTGTCTTTTTTAAAATCAACTTAACTAATGGTTTATCTATTTTATTTATTTTTTCATAAAATCAGTTTCTTGCCTTACTTAATAGTTCAATACTTTTTTCTTACTTTCAAATGTATTAATCTCTTGATTTTCAGAATGTCCAATTTGGTATAATTAGGGATTTTAATTTCCTCTTTTTTCTAGTTTATTTTTTAATTGTATGCACAATTCATTGAAATGCTCTTCTTCTATTTTATTGTTGTAAGCAGCTAAAGATACATTTCCCACTAAGTACAACTTTGGTTGTAACCCATAAATTTTGGTATGTTGTCTCCTCATTGTTATTTCTTTAATGAAATTGTTGACTGATTCTATGATTTTTTCTTTGACCCATCCATTCATTATGATAAAATTATTTGGTTTCCAATTAATTTTTAGTCTTTCTGCTTATTGAATGTATTTTTGCATTAATATCTGAAAAGTATTTTTCATTTAATTTATTTAATATTTTTGCTTTTCTTCATTTTGTTATAAGGTTATTATGCCCTCTTATGTGGTCAGTTTTTGTGAAGGGGACATGTACCAGTGAGAAAACCTCTATTTCCATTCAGTTTCATCCAGTGAATTACGTTATCAAATTATCAAATTTATGAGATTCTGGATTTTAATCATTCTGCTATCATTTTCTATTTTTTAGGTGATTTCATCCCATTAACATTCACAGTTATGATTACTAATTGTGTTTCTCTCCATCTTATTTCTCCCATTTATGCATCTCTTTCTCTTTTTAGTCTTTTCCTATTCAGAAATGTTTTGTTTTTGATGATGACCTCCCTCAATTCTCTATGCTTTTTGTCCACCCTCTTTCCCTTATTCCTTCTAAACTCTCATTTCCCTGTAAATTAAGGGAGGTTTCTATAGCTAATTGAATGTGGATGTTATTCCTACTTTGAGCTAATTCCAATGAAAATAAGGCTCAAGCATCACCCACCATCCCCTTATCTTTTCCTCCATTGTCCTGACTCTTATTCACCTCTAATTGAGAAATAGTTTAACCCCTTCTATACATTTCTCTTCTTTCCATGTGTTGCTCTTTCTGGTTCTTTGATTTTTTTTTATCAGCTCATCCTATTCAGTTTTCTTCCTTCTTTCCTACTACATATATATTCCTTTTCATTTTTATAATAGTGATAAAGTTCTTATGTATCTTAAATACTTTAGGTATCCTGCATATTTTAAGTACCTTAAGGATCTCAAGTATCATAGTTATTGTAAGTATTTAAATTATCAGCTTCCAAAGTCTGAACATACTCAATTCAATCTTATTGAAAACTTTAAGTTTTCACTTTACCTTTTTGTTTCTCTTGAGTATTGAAATTGCTCATTAAATTTTCTTTTCAGTTTTTTTTAGTAAGGAAAACATGAAATTCCTCTATTTCATTAAAGTTTGTATCCACCCACCAGTTTTTCTTGGTATGTAATTTTTGGTTGTACATCTAGATCCCTTGCTTTTTGGAATATCACATTTCATGCCTTCTGGTCCTTTACTGCAGAAGCTGCTAAATCTTGTGTAATTCTGACTGTGGTTCCATGATATCTGAATTGTTTCCTTTGAGATATTTGTAGTTCTTTTTCTTTGGCTTGGGAGTCCTGGAATTTAGATATAAAAGTCCTGATGTACTTTATGTTGGGGTTTCTTTCAGAAGGTGATAGGTGAATTCTCTCAATTTCTATTTTCCTCTCATATTTGAGGTTATCATGGAAATTTTCCCTGTTAGTTTCTTGTAATATGTTTTTCAGGCTATTTTTACATCAATAAATTGAAAAATATTTTATTTAGCATTTCTTGGACATTTATAGAGCATATTGATTTCAATCATCTTCTTTATATTACTTTTTTTTAAACCTTACCTTCCTTCTTGGAGTCAATACTGTGTATTGGCTCCAAGGCAGAAGAGTGGTAAGGGCTAGGCCATAGGGGTCAAGTGACTTGCCCAGGGTCACACAGCTAGGAAGTGGCTGAGGCCAGATTTGAACCTAGGACGTCCCCTCTCTAGGCCTGGTTCTCAATCCACTGAGTTACCCAGCTGCCCCCTCTTTATATTACTTTAAAAATTTTTATTTTATTTATTTAGAATATTTTTCAATGTTTACATGATTCATGTTCTTTCCCTCCTCTCTTCCCTCCTCCCCACCCCCAGCACTGATAAGTAATTCCATTGGATTATAAATGTATCATTGTTCAAAATATATTTCCATATTATTATTTGCAATAGAGTGATCATTTAAAGCCAAAATCCCCAATCATATACCCATTAAACCATGTGATAAATCATGTTTTTCTTCTGCATTTCTACTCCCACAGTTCTTTCTCTGGATGTGGATAGCATTCTTTCTCATAAGTTCCTTGGTATAGTAATGAGTCTTTGCATTGCTACTAGTAATGTCCATTACATTTGATTGTGTCACAATGTTTCAGGCTCTATGTACTATGTTCTTCTGGTTCTGCTCATTTTGCTCTGCATCAATTCCTAGAGTTTTTTCCAGTTCTCCTAGAAATCCTCAAGTTCACTGTTCCTTACAGCACAATAGTATTCCATCACTATCAGATACCACAACTTATTCAGTCATTCCCCAGTCAAGGGACATCCCCTCATTTTTCAATTTTTTTTTGCCACTATAAAAAGCACAGCTATAAATATTTTTTGTATAAGTATTTTTCCTTATTATCTCTGTGGGGTACAAACCCAGCTGTGATATTACTGGTTTGAAGGGTGTATAGTCTTTTAAAGTTCTTTAGGCATAGTTCCAAATTGCCTTTCAGAGTGGTTGGATCAATTCACAATTCCACCAGCAATGCATTAGTGTCCCAATTTTGCCACATCTCCTCCAACATTTATTCTTTTCCTTTATTATAATATTGTCCAATCTGGTAGGTATGAAGTGGCATCTCAATGTTTTTTTGATTTGCACTTCTCTAATTATGAGAGATTTAGAACACTATTTCATGTGCTTATTGATACTTTTGATTTCTTTATCTGGAAACTGCCTATTCACATCCTTTGAACATTTGTCAATTGGGGAATGGCTTGATTATTTTGTACAATTGTGTAAGAATTTAAATTTAGGTTTAATGATAAATATGAGAATTTGAAATGAATATTGTAGTAGCTGATATAAAGCATCTCCTCCTCCAGTCTGGCTCAAGAAGAATCACTGAATCCTTGAGCTAGCCTTTTTAAAGCAGTTTTCTCTACATCACTTCCTGTTGCTCCCCCACTTTATGGGAAACAATTGCAGTCTTTCAATTTGTCTAGCACTGCCCAAGTGGTGTGTGTGTGTGTGTGTGTGTGTGTGTGTGTGTGTGTGTGTGTGTGCAATGACCTTTGGAGGTATGTGCTTACCATAGTAAATGACTTTCAAACTCTCTTAGTGTCAAGTAGGGGGTACTTTAAGTTCTTGATTTGTTTAGCTAAAATTAGACAAGGGGAGAGTTAATTCTATCTTCAAAATCACCCTCTGTGATTCTTTGGAAAGCTAGTATATCCCCAGTGAGTCATTTAATATAACTAGCTTATACCTCTAAAGATCTTCTAGCTAAAGGTCCATACAATATTATACTTTCTAAGAGGAAATTACAATAGTTGGAGATAAGAGGGAAATAGAAGAGAGCACAAAACCAATGTTTGCTAGGTGCATTGACAAAAAGCCAATTGGGGCAGTGCACTTTGGCATGAGTTTACATTCAGAATAAATGTGTTCAGCCCCATTCAGTTCAATCGATTAGATCCCACAGTTCATTCTGGATCTTCTGATGCAGTGTAGGTTTCTTTATAGAATTTTCTCCAAATAGTTCAGTTTCTTGATTCAAGGAATTAGTGAGCTTCTTTTCCTAAAATTTCTTCAAAAAAATTTAAATCTTGGATTTTGTGAAAATTATAAAATTGACTTAGCTCCTTATAAATTTGAGAAATTAGCCCTTTGTCAAGGATTTTTATAAAATATTTTTCTCTGAATGTGTTGCTCCCCTTCTAATTTTGGTTACATTGGTTTTGTTTGTATAAAAACTTCCAGGATATTTTTTTTTCATCATGGCTTTCAGATATTCTGATGATTCTTAGATGATCTCTTCTGGACCCATTTTTCAGGTCAGTTTTACTCCCCCCCCCCCCCCCCCCGTGAGGTATTTTAGATTTTCTTCTTTCTTTTGAGTTTATCTTTTTGATTCCTGATGTCTTATAGATTTGTCATTATTATATTATTGTATATTATTATTAGCTAATTAATTTCTAATTGCTAATTTTTAGGAAGTTATTTTCGTCCTTGAGTTTTTGTTTCCTTTTCCATTTGGTCAGTCCTCCTCTTTAAAGAGTTGTTTTCTTTGGTGTTTTTTTTTGGCCTCTATTTCTATTTGGTCCATTCTGTTTCTTGAGGAGGTACTTTCTCCAATGTATTTTTCAGCCTCCATTTCATTTTGCCATAATCTAGTTTTTAGGGAATTGATTTCTTCAGTGAATATTTCCCCACCTGTTGAATTTTTCTGTTAATTCTCCTATTATCTGATTTTTAACTTCTATTCAGCTACTCTCTCTTCTTATCCCAGTTAAACATGTTCCTCCTTCTTTCTTTTGTTTTGAGGTGATTTATTCTCTCTCTCTCTCTCTCTCTCTCTCTCTCTCTCTCTCTCTCTCTCTCTCTCTCTCTCTCTCTCTCCCTTTCTCTCTCTCTCTTTCTCATCTGTGTGTGTGTGTATGTTGGCGCGCGTGTGTGTAGGGTTGGGGGAAATGAAGCATCATTTACTCTACCATCTTAACTCCCAGAATGACACTCTCAAATACATACCAAATTGATGCAAAGTAAAATTGAGGGAGAGAAGGGCATTAGCAGGTGGGAGTAGGGACCAACAAAAGGCTTTATATAAAAGAGAACACTAGAGATGAGTCTTGAAAAAACTAGGAATTCTAGATGACCAAAATCTTTCAGAACATTTTAGGACAAATCTCAAATTCTTAAAATGTTGCACCTATGACAGAATACCAAGCTCCAGATATGGTCTGACCTAGGCAGATAGCAATAGAATATATATGTTCCCCATTATGAGCATGATCTTCTCTTAATACAATTTTAATGCAAAATTAATACATTTGCTTTTTTGGCTGCCATATGGTATCATTAATGCATATTGAGTTGGCCATTTACTTGTATCTTTTTTTTTTTTACATAAAATCGCATCTAGCTCTTTCCTCCTCATTCTCTACACATGTGAAAATGATTTTTCTTGATCTGAGTTCAAAATTTTACATTAACTCTTATTAAGTTATAGCTTATTAAACTGAACCTACTATCCTAGGTCTTTACTTATTACTTAATTCCTTTGCTTGCTTTTTCTTTCCTTATAGTCACACGAAGGTATCAAGAACAGTTGAATTCAAAACCTTACGTTGTATTTATTTCATTTCTTCTGTATGAGAGAGGCAGTATGTCAGAGTGGGTAGAGAACTGGCCTCAGCAGTAGACAAAATTGGGTTGAAGTTCCCCTTCTGACATATATTGGCTGTGTGATCCTAAGCAAATCATTTAACCTTTTGGTTCTCTAGAAAGCTCACTAAGACTTTAAATTGTATTGTTAGGAGTTTCCTCATCCTATATCAATGAGATCACAACTCCATTCCCCATCTCTATGCAGACACACATACGTGCAGCGGAGAGGGTGTCAGGCCTGGAGTCAAGAAGCCATCCTCAGGCACTTACTAAATATGTGACCCTAAACAAGCCATTCATCTGTAAAATGATCTGGAGAAGAAATGACCACTTCAGCACATTTGCCACAAAAATCCAAAATGGGGACATGAAGGGTTGTACATAACTGCAAAAAATGACTAAACAAGAACAAAACATATGAATATGGATATAAAAACATGCATACTTACAAATATATGGTTATGTCTGTGAATAGATAAACACATAGAGACATGTGTATGTGTGGGTTGCTGTGTGTGTTATGTCTCTCATTAGAGTATAAGCCTGTTGAGGCCAGGAGCTGTGTTTGGCTTTGTATCCTCAGATCCTAACCCAGACCCTAGTACATAGTGAAAACTTAATAAATATTTATTGATGGATTGAATGATAATAGCTTGAAGAGTTATTCTTTTTAGAATTTTCATAGGAACCTTTCTGGGCCCTATTAAGCTAACTGTTGAGGCCATTCCATGCTTAATAGCTAAAAAATATATTTGGAATCCAGGCCATGGGTGGAAGCATGGTGCTCGAGGCTAATGACGTCAGTAAGTCCTGTTCTTGGATGATAGTCTGTGTATCTTCTGCTTAGGTTTGGGTGGATTTGTTTCTCAAGGAGCAGAGGCTCTGCTGGACAAATAGGCAAGCCCCTCTCATACATCTAAGCTGTTCGTTGGTCCCTTGGAGTTCTGATCTGGAGTTGTAGATTCATCAACCTTCAGTCTCCATCCCATTGGTCCTATTGGCAAATTCTTCCTCATAACACCACCATAAAGAATACGATCCCTGCCCAGCAGGCCTCATCTTGGTGGGACTGAACAAAGGATCAGTGCAAACTTGAAGGATAAACCAGGAGGGGAAGGGGGAGACCTTGGCTGCACGAAGAACATTTCCCAATTCTCTAAAATATTCTCGCACTTCATAATTCACCTACACATAAGGCCTAAAGCAATCTATTTCTGTCCAGTTTCTTCCTATTCAGCTCTTTCCTAACTCTGTTACATGCTGAATAAAATGTTAGATTAATTCCCAGTGCTACTTCCCACAGTCATTTCAAGGGCTCACATCCATTTTTATTAAAAAACAATTCTTTTTCTCAGTTATCTTTACTATAATATTAACCCTAGTTTCCACTGGATTTTGAGTCTAGTTAGGTCATTGTCAACCTCCCAGATAACTTACTTCATAAGTGCCATTTGAATGTAGTGTCCTTAAGGGCAAGAACGTTCATTCTGTCATTATATCCCTAGCATATAGCACAGAAATCAGCACAAAGCCGACTTTACAGGTATTATTTCTTTTGATCTTCACAGCAAGGTTGGTGATGTTCTTATCTCCATTTTAAAGAAGAAGAAATTGAGACTGAGAGAACTGAATGTGACTTTCTGAGGGTCCTCCAGCTAGCCCATGAGGCAGAATTTGAATTCAAGTGGTCCTGACTTCAATATAGCCTATCTACCATGGCAGGTGGCTGCTCATTGATTGAATACAGATCTCAAATAGAAAAGTCAAAGTATCTAATAGCTACTGGACACTTCTGTTTATAGAGCAAATCTGATAAGGTCCATCCTGGCACCTGAAATATGATTGTCTGAGAGCACTGATGAATTTAAACCCCAAACCTAATCTGCAGTACATTAGAACGCACGTGTGTGTGTGTGTGTGTGTGTGTGTGTGTGTGTGTGTTTTTCTTCCAAAATGGTGGAACAACATTCCCTACTCAGCACTCTTTGCCTGGCCTAATGAAGCCTGGAACTTAATTCAGAGCTAGCTCGCATTGTCCTGTGCTTTGATCTCTGACTTGGCTTTCACGGTAGAAAGCAAAGCTCGCTTGTGTTATTGCCAGCACAGCAACAGAGCATGAGTCAGAGGGGGGAAAAAACCTCTTTCTTGCAGTTTTCAAGCTGCCTTGTCAGATTGGAGGTACAAATAACTGGTTCCACATGGGAAGCAATTATTTTATTTTATTGATTGCATCTCCTGCAGCAATTCACTTCAGCCTCAAATTATGTTATCATTCAAATTTGGAATAGATGATCATGTTGTTAGAGGGGATGGGGTGGTAGGATTACTAATTGCCCTCAGAAGCTGACTTTAAACCCAGTACTTTATTTCCAAAGTCACTCACATACTAGTTATTCAGGTGCTTGGAGCGAGGTAGGTCACTTTCCTCAGCTTCTTACAAACAGACTTAGGTTTCTCATATAGATTTTTATAGCCTGAATTAATCATCAAAGTTCCTGAAACAGGCTCAAGGCTGTCTAATCAATACACAGCAGTTCCAGGCTCTTTGAATGCTCTTCTGAATTCCTTCTTTTTTGGGAGAACCAACCCATTTAGTAGTTGCACTTCAGAATCTGGTTATCAGCCTCTCCACCTGCACACGGGGACACAGAAACATAGATGAGAACCACAGTCTATTTGGAACAGTTGATGATTCACCACTTTCAGAAAGATGTTTTTTCTTTATTTTTTTTTTCATTAGGAAGGTTAAAAGACTTCCATTCAATCCCTCTTCTAATATCTTTTTCCAATCCCAGAATAAAATTTTCAGAGATTTTTTTTTCCATCTTTCATAGACTAATACTTGTTCAGTTTCTGGGCTTTGGACCTGCTCAGGGCTCATCAAACATAGCACAGAACTTGTCTTAGACTGCTGCTGTGCCCAGGCATGTAGAGAGCCACTTTATGGGTAAACATTCCCCAGATTCTGATGGCCACTCAACTGAGTGTGGCAGGACACACTCCCCTCAGAGAGTAACAGAGCTTGGAGCTATCTTCTGCAGTAGATTAGAGTTTCCCTGCCAAAATGAGTAACTGATTCAGGCAATTCTTTTTCAGATCTGAAACCCAATGAACCCCCTTTCTCCTGCTCACAGATAGTGGTGTGTAAGTCCTTTAAAACCTCACTTGTTATAAAATGTGGTTAAATACTATTTACATTACCATCTTCACAGGGCTGTCCTGGGGTTCAATTAAATGGAGGTACCTGAAGCTTCTTTGTATTTGTTAAGATCAACAAACATAAGTATGTGTGTGTGTGTGTGTGTGTGTGTGTGTGTGTGTGTGTGTGTGTGTGTATTTTATTTAGAAGACATGCGGGGCAGTAGAAAGAGAGCTAGGTTTTGAGTCAGAACCTGGCCTCAATTCTCACCTTTTCTACTCTTCATTATTTATGTGACCTTGGGCACATAAATCTCTCTGATTCTCCTTTTACTCATATGTAAAACAAAGAATCTGGACTAAATAGCTCTGATCTCTATTCCTGTTCTTAAAAAATCTACCTCCTTCTAATGAGAAAGGGGGAAAGGATCCATTTGTATAAAATATTCTTAGCAGTTCTTTTTGTGGGAGCAAAGAATTGGAAATCGAGGGAATGTCTATCAATTGGGGAATGGGTGAACAAATTTGTGGTATATGTCTGTGATGGAATGTTATTGTGGGGTAAGGAATGATGAAAAGGATGATTTCAGAAAAAGTCAGAAAGATATACATGAACTGATGCAGAATGAAATAAGTAGAACCAGTAAAACACTAAACACAGTAACAGCAATATTACATGATGACCAACTGTGAAAACTTTGCTATTCTCAGCAATGCAATGATCTGGGACAGTCATGAAAGACTTATGTCTGAGAATACTATCCACCTCGAGAGAAAGAACTGTTGGAATCAGATGGACAGATCGAAGCAACAGTGTATTTATGGTTTTACTTTGGGGTTTTGGTTTTGTTTAGGTGTGTTCCTATAATAATAATCAATATGAACGTGTGTTTTAAATGATAAAGAAAATAAATAAAAAATTTAAAACTCTGCCTCTTTATTTGGCCTCTTCTCACCCTCTTGCTCTCAATGAGTCACTCAGACACTTAAATTACATTAATTCTATTAGTTCTAGACTATAAATAGAACCTAAAGGCCAAACTCTCTATCAAGAAAGGGTTTCCCTTAGCCTTAAAAAGAAAAGAAAAAAATCTCACTGTGTCAAGGGTATGCCAATCATGCCATGTAAGAAGAATGCAATTGACTAGATGTGGGACCTTGAACAAGTAATTTACCCTCCATGAGCCTCAGTTTCCTCATCTATGAAATGAGGGGGTTGGACTAGATGGTATCTCAGGTCCCTGTGAACTTAATCTATTATCTTGTGAACTAGACACTTGGTAGAACTTCAGCCATCAAGAATGGCAGGCAATGGAGGGGAGTGGAACAGATTCTTCCTAAACTCCAGCATAAATTCATTGAGGTTAGTCACAGCATATGTTTGCATCAAATAACCAAACTGTCCAACCTTCCCCCCCTTCCATTTAGGGACAGGATAAAGCTTTATTTGTCCTTTTCTCTGTCTTTCTATAAGCTCATACTTTTCCTAGGAGAAGATATGATCAGAGAAGGAATTGACTTCTCTCTCACTAAACCATCAGAGAGTTTATTCTAATCCTTGGCAAACAAAACTTATTGTCTTTAATAAACAATTACAGTCATTGAGTTTCAAGGCAGTTTTGCTCAGGACTAAATAGATATAATTTTTCTGCTTAGGAAACATTTTGCCAAAGATTGTTATCAGATATATATTCTTACGTTCATTGCCTTTTTTTTCTTTCTTGTTTCTAATTTACTGAAATAACATCAGGTGACCTTTCAAAAATTGTTGCCCTTCTCCAGGGAAATATCAAGCAGATTGTTCATGAGATGGAGAGAAAAGTCTCTGCATTTTGTAATCTCTTTTTTCCAAAAACAAGAATCTCTGTGAGACTGTTCAATATTGACTTGCACATTTTCTTGGGACCAAAAGTGAGATATGTCTATTCTTCTGTATACAAAGTAGTAGTGCCACATTTAAAATGTAAACAAAATTAAATTAAATTAATTCTTTATTCTTCCTCATTCCTACATGCACACAAACTTGTTTGCAGATGATTCCTAATCTTGAAGGTCAAACTTTTTGTCTTACTGGGCATTTGTTATTTTCTAAATAAGTCTGATTTAATCGATCATTGAAGGTTTAGATTGTGAATATAAGCTAATTGGTTTGAAAAGAGGGGCAGCCTTAATCACTGTATATTCCCCCTCTATACCATATCATTTTTTTGGCAGTGGGGGAGGAGGTAATTCTTATCCAAGGGGACCACTGCTGGCGTTCAGCTAATGGACACACTCAGTTGAACAAAACTGTATTCCTTTCCTGCCCTCACCAAAAGAGGTGATACTGAAGCTTGCTTTATAGATTATGATCTCCCAGAGAAAACATTACATCTATTCTTTATCAGGGCTTCTAGTTTCCCAAACTGAACTCTCTACCCACTGACTCTTTTACCCCTAAAATAGTTTTACTTCAGAAGTGGCCAGACTTCTCTTTTTGTCTTTCTTTCCTTTATTTTCCTTGAATTTGGAATGGGCTTATGAATGCTTACTTTTTATCTCCTGCCAGGATTCTGAGGATTGCTATTATTTAGTGTTATTGATGTGACTTGGGCCTGTGGACAAAATGGGAGAAAATTCCTAGTATAGAGTTCTAGACCAGATATTGTCATCTCTATTCTAATTATTCTGAATATCACAAAAATGAGATTGGGCCCAGAGTATTGAAGATTGGCTTAAAAATATTCAGTTCTGGGGAAAATAACTTCAAGGCTCTACCTTAATTTCTGACTTTAAGCATTCTCTGGTTAGGAGAGAGGCTGGTGGTGTCCTCTTCAGGGCAGTTTGACAGCTGCTGCCAACTTATTACTCTCACAGCTCAACTGATCTGCCTTTTGAAAATAGAAAACAAAGATCATGGGACATATCAATGAAGAAAGTGGGACAGAATACAATCAGGGGACCATGGCCGTCAGGAAAAGCTGGTGTTCCCTAGTGATCAGGGAGAAGAACTCATTTCCAGGCAGAGGCAGAAAAAGTATTGCCTTAAAGGAAGGAAAACATTTTTGGAACTGAGATTATTTTTTTTTAATGGGACAGGGGTGTGGGGGTGGGAAGGTAGAGTACCATAAGAGAAACTCCAAATGCATAAAAGAATAAAGCCACATTTAAGACAGGAATGACCTGTCCTATACTATGAGCTGGAGTCCAAAGCAAGATAAAGGACAGAGACCACAGGTTTAGTCAAGAGTGCTGGATTTGGGTTTAAATTCTAGTTCTCCATCTATCCACAAGACCTTGAAAAATGCCTGAGCCTTACTTTTCCTCACTGGTAATGTGAGAGAGCCAGACTACATGATCTCTGAGGTCTTTTCAATCTTTAATATTCATTGACTTTAAATGGAAAATAGCAAACAAACAAAACAGCCCACAATACTGACTACATTCTTGCAGAGTGCTGATACTATCTTCCATCAGCTGTAATATCATTGAGATACTAGGAGTTTGGGAAGGGCTAAGGAAAAATTTGCTAACTACTCAACATTTTTGTGGGCTTTTAGATTTCTTCCAACTTTTTGAGAAGACTGCCTAAAAGCTTTTAAACACTGGCTCTGGTGCAAATTGAAGGCTGAAAGTAAAATAGCTTAACAGGGCATAAAGGGAGATCCTCTGATGGTTCATATCATTCATCCTCCTTTATTTTTACACTTACATTTATTCCTAATATCAGAGTCCTCTTTGTCCTCAGAATGGCTTTGCAGTATTTACCTTAACAGGAAGTCTTTGGTTAAGAATATGAAGGTAGCAATGGATCTTTTCCCTGATTTCTAGATCCAATGTCTCATTCCATTGAAAACATTTCTAACCCTTTACTGAGACCATTTGGTAATCAGCTGTTTCAAAACAAAATTCAGAGTTGTCTTGAAGCCAACATTAACCTTGAGCAGAAAGCTTTATTTGTATACAGTTAGATTAATATTTACATTAAGGTATATGCAATAAAGAACCCCAACCTTTCTTTCCTATCTATTGCTAAACTGCTTTAAAATAATTTTAAAAGACAACTGGAATTTCTATAACAAGTTTGTGATCCACAATCACTTTTTTATTGGAGGATCAAGGGGAGAATGTTTTCAGTGATGAGTTAATGTTTTCATTCTGCCCTAAGGGAAGGGGAGGTGGCTATTATAATTGTCTCATGAGTGGAAATGCAATCTAGCACCTTGTTTGTTGAAAAGAATTTCTGTCTTGAAAATTTGATTTTGCATAGAGAATTGAGAATTGTACTGAGAGTTAATAATGTCTCATTTTACTCTATTGGGATAGGAAAAGAATCACTATATGATTAAAGTGATGTGGGAGTTGATGGTGGAAAGAAGTATTTATGTTTATTTTTTTTTTTGAGAGGATGGTCCCACTTTATTGACACAGTACCTTGAGAAGCCCACCGTCCCAGGACGTACACACCTCAAAATATTAAGAATTTCACAAGTGTGGAAGAAAGACTTTCTTTTGGGGGGTGGAGGGTGTAGTTAGTTCTTCAGGGAATTCTCTTAACTATTCGCCACTCAAAAGAACACAAAGGGGAACTGCAGGAATCACTGCTTCTTAAATCTCAGGTGGCTCATAGGCAGGGCAGGTAGGTCCCCAGCTAGCTCTGCAGCCAGAGCAAAGGGCAAGCTTTGAATTCACTCTACCACTATGCTAAAACAGAGACCCATGCCCTCATCCTATAACTCCTATAGATTTTCTAGAATCATTGCCGATTGGAAATAGAAGGTCTGATTCCCCCATATGCTTCTCCCCAATTCCATGGGGATGGGGAATGAAGGAGCACAACCAGACACCTGAGAGGCCATCAGAGTACAATTGTTAGCCTTTTCTAACCTCATTTTATTTTGATAGTTTGATTGTTTTATCTTCATTATGCTCATATTCTCTATTGCAACTCCTCCATTCCAGTTGCCAGATCTTTGCTGGGTTCTGCTGAGGAAAGAGGACAGATTACATGAGTGATATGGCTGTAATAGAAAAGGACTGAGGACTGCTCATTAAGTCACACTCTTGTCCTTTCAAGCTGCTGGGAACTGATAGTATGAGAGGGATCAAAGATGTAGGACTAAGAACTAGAAAAGGATCAGATCACTTTTTTTTTTACTTTTAAACATTATTTATTTGTTCATTTTCAAACATTATTCCTTGGAAACAAAGCTCATTTTCTTTTCCTCCCCGCCTCCCGTCACCCCTCCCATAGCCGATGGGCAATTCCACTGGGCAATTCCACATGTGTCCTTGACTCAAACCCATTTCCATGTTGTTGGTCTTTGCATTAGGGTGTTCATTTATCATTTCTCCTCAGACATGTCCCCTTAACCCCTGTAGCCCAGCAGTTGCTTTTCCTCAGTGTTTTTACTCCCACAATTTGTCCTCTGCTTGTGGATAGTGTTTTTTTCTCCTAGGCCCCTGCAGATTGTCCAGGGACGTTGCATTGACATTAATGGAGAAGTCCATTACATTCGATTGTACCACAGTGTATCAGTCTCTGTGTACAATGTTTTCCTGGTTCTGCTCCTCTCGCTCTGCATCACTTCCTGGAGGTTGTTCCAGTCTCCATGGAATTCCTCCAGTTCATTATTCCTTTCAGCACAATAGTATTCCATCACCAATATATACCATAATTTGTTCAGACATTCCCCAATTGAAGGGCATCCCTTCATTTTGGATCAGATCACTTTTGCCAATTCTTCTAATTAAGTTCTAAACCACTGTTTTGAAATCATTTTATGATATATATTTTTAACTAATTTATACAAAATAATCCCATACCCTATCTGCTCTCAACTAATGATAATAATAATAATAGATAACACTTATGTAGCACTTACTATGTGCCAGACAGTGCTTTAAGAGTTTTACAATTATTATCTCATTTGATCCTCACAACAACCCTGTAAAGTAGGTGTTATTATCCCCATTTTTACAGATGAGGAAACTGAGACAAACAGAAGATGAAATTCACCCAGGTTTGCACAGATAAGTGCCTGAGGCTGGATTTCAACTTCAGATCCAACATTCTAGCCACTATGCCACCTAGCTGCCCCAATTACATTTTTCCTTTTGACTGAAAACAGAATTGATTTTTAAAAAAGGACCATAATCTATTTTCTTTCAAAAGAAAAGTCAGGCAATATTATATATAAGGAAATGCTCATCTTCAGTCTTTCCAGGGTACCCAGGGTCTACATACCACACTTTGATAACTTGTCCTAATACAGTTTCTTAATCTTTCTTGTGGTATGGATGGCTTGGCAGTCTGGTGAAGCTGATTGAATCTTCAGAATAATATTTTAAAATTCATTAAATAAAATACATAGAAATATAAATGTAGTTACCAAAATTATACATATGTATATACATATGTGTATATGTATTGATTGATTGTGGGTTAAGAATACTTATTCTAAAGGAATCTTTTGGAATAGGAAAAGTCTAATATAAATGGATACAAGTGAAATGATCAGAGAGTCACACTTATTGTGATTGAGAGCTGCTTATCTGGTAAGACAGGTGAAGAAAAGAAACCTGTGTACCAACCTTTTATATTAATGTATTAAGGTCCCTTGCCAAAATGCAAATATCTCTTAGAAGGGTAACAGTTATTTACTAAGTGCCTTAGAACAAATTAATTTGTCAAATTAACTTCAACTATTTCTCAATATCAGTGGGAAGTAGCATAGAAGAGAAAAGTTTTGATGAAAGAAAACATTCAAGAAATGACTAAAGCATGGGCTACTAACCAATTGGAGACCCAGTTTGAGTTTCAGAATCAATATTCTGGTCAGGCAACTTAACAGTCTATGCTACATTTTCTCTACTAATAATTTTTTTTTTAAATCTCTCTCTCTAATACTTCTTGTGATTTTATAAAGTGACAACTGATCATAACTTTAAAGAAAAATAAAATGGACTGTGGTCTCTGAATTGTGCGGGGGAAGAAGTCTATTCTTATTCCCCATGAAAGAAGAGCTCTTCACAGACACAGATACCTTGGAAAAATCCCTGGCCCCAACGTAGTTAACAACTCTATCTTCCATCATGGGCCAATGGCAGGATGAGAAAATGAGATTATATTTTCTCAGATCCTTAGAATCACAAAACTAAAATTTCAGAATTCTGAGGAACCTCAGAGGCTTTCATAACTAACTCATAGGTTTTAGATGGTTAAATGGTTAAAGTGAAGTCCAAAGATAGAAGGTCCTGGGTTCAAAGTGGACCTTAAACATTTCTTAGCTGTGTGACTTAGGGCAAGTCACTTAACCCAGTTTATCTAATCTTTACTGCTCTTCTCTCTTGATCTGATACTTAATATCAATTCTAAATCAGCAGGTAAGTTTTTTTTTGTTTTTGTTTTTGTTTTTAAATTTAACTCATACCTGAACAAGAATAGCCTAAGCAGCATTGGTGAAGACCTGACACGGGTTCAGAACTGATGCTCAGCACTCTCTGAGCTGCTCTGTCTATCCTCTTTCCAGCGCCTAAGGACATTTTTTTTGCCTGCCCCACCCCTCTGTCCAGCAGCCCAAAGCAAGCACTTTCTCTGTCAACTCTCTCTGGTAATAGAAGGGCAGGGTGGGGTAGGGCTCACCTACTGCTTGAATTTGCCCTCTGGACACTTGAACTCAGAAAAGGTTGACTACCTTTGATTAAAGATCTCTCTTGATTGGGAACAAATTATGCTCCAAAGTAGTCCATTGTACTTTTGGAAAGCTCTAATGGTTAGAGCACTTTTCTTATATTAAGTTTAATTTTACGTATTCAGAAAAAAAAATTAAAAAAAAATTTTTTTAACTCTTTGAAACTTGAGTCTATCATTCTTAAATCCTTCTCCTCCCCTTCCTCTTCCTTTTCCTTCTCCTTTCTCCACCCTCTCCTCTTCCCCATGGAGTCTAGAAGAGAACTTTTATGCTTCTTCAACATGACAATAAATCAATAAACATTTATTAAGCATCTACTACTAAGTGATAACTGCTTGTAGGGGGGACAAGATAGGGGAAGATTTGATGGGATATTATATAGAAGTATAACATGGGTTCTGTTCAGTCTAATGGGCAAAATAAAAGAAAAACCAAAAATCTCGGATTAATGGGGAAAAATTGCAAAGAGACATAATTCAATTTAATACAAGGAAATATCTGATCAGTTTTCAAATGATGTAATCTCCAGGTTCTTCATGACCTTGTCTACCCTCCTCTGGCTTCTCTAGCTTCTCAATGTTCTTCCCAACATGGGGTCACCTAGAACAGAGAAAAAAATACTTCATATGTTTTCTGACCAGGGAAGAATACAGTAGGACTATCCCTACGTCCATTCTCAACATTATTATTCTCTTAATTATTGTCTAAAATTATATTAGTTTTTGTGGCTTCCATGTCATATCTTGACTTAAATTGAAATCATAGGCCTCTCAAATTCCCTAGTTTTTTTTCCCCCAAGGGAATTGCTATTTAGCTACATCCTCTCTTTTTTATATTTATAAAATTGATTTTTAAAAATCTAATTATTCCCACTAAATTTCATCTCAAAAGATTTTTGTCCAATACTCAAAATGCTTTTTTGCATACTACTTCTATCATTCAACATTGTAACTACCCTTTCAGTTTTGTGACTTCTGAAAATATGATCAGCTTGCCTTTAGCAAGGTCTTGAATAAAAATGCTAGATAAGACATGACCTTCACTTCTAGAATAATAGAATTTTCCTTTGTGAATTTTAAATTTACTCCACCCTTCTTAGTCTTTAGATTTCTAGCAACCAGGAATGTATACACCCCCACTTAAGGATTAACTGTGGGGGAGGATGGTCTATGACTCGTGTGTGCTAGCAAATGACAAATCAGAACACAACTAAATGACCCCCTGGGCTGTCCAAAGCCAAGTTTAAACCACCATTGGTACATGTGAGACACAGGAAGTGATGTAAAGAACTGCCTTTATATTTCACACTTCCTGTGAGAAGGACTTTTTTTGTGGACTTTGGCAGTGGAACTTGACTTGATGGTGTGTGGGACCTCAGACTGCTTCTCTTAGGTAACCATGTGATGAGTTATAAGGCTGACTCCCCTTTCCCTTGACTTTTCTGAAGGCACCAGCCTCCAAGGAGGCCCTTCAGCTTGGAGGAGACCTTGTGGCTGGAAGCTGAGCTAGATTTAATCTTCTGGGAAGGCCCCTTGGCTGAGACTTCTGAACTCTCCCTGACTCAGACCAGGCTAGAGCCTTTCTTCCCTTTTTCTCTCTCTCCCTCATTCTTAATTTCTTCCTTCTATTGTAAATAAACTACCATGAAATTCCATTCTGACTTGAGTATTTCATTGGGATTTAGGATTTAAATCCCTGTTGACCATTAAAAAATTATATTCAGTCTCAACCCTAAAATTTATCCTTTACACCTTACCATATGTAGTCCCTAAATGTGTGCATTACTGCCATTGTTCTCTGTGACCACTCTTCCTACATACTCCATGTATTTGTGAGATGGTGAAAGCCAAATTGTGGGGTAAAATATTTTATAGATACATTTTAGTAAATGCCTATACTTAGTATTAAATGTTTCTTTTGGCTGCTCATTCAAGGACAATCATACTGGCAGCTCTTTTGAGCTCTCCTTTTAGAATTATGGCCCCACAGATGTATGCCCTGGAATCAAGGATAGCAGCTACTCTCTAGAGATTCCTTTCTTATTTCTGTCTATGAAGTAATGAACCTCTTTTGCTACCACCAAGAATTTCTCTCACTATCAAGGATGACACTGAGGCTTTAGAAAAGGAGAGGATTGTGGTATTTTAAATATTTATAGACAAATTCAGAAATAGGAGAATCTTTGTATCATTCAGAAAAATAAGAAAAGGTTATTTTTCTGGTTAACCAGAATGATCCTGCTTTAACCTGGACAATAGTAAGAATATTTTAGTCCTTCATCAGAGAAACTATACAGTATATCAACTACCAAAAACTGTATGTAAATATGTCCAGGACTATCAAATTGGCAAGGATCATTTTGTATGGAAGCATGATTGTAGAAGTGATCATAGTTGTTGCTTGGGAGTATTTTTTTCTAACTACCCCGATCAACCTAATACACACATAGCCATTAGTACTAATGTTCCCCTTCAGATTTTACATGATATTTGTTTTATAACTCTTTTCTATACTTAAAATGTTTCTTCTTTTTATTGGACCATCTTGTGATTCCTAAGTGCAACAGCAACCATCCTACTACTAGAGAGTAATTCTATGAGGGTCAGGAGTATGTCTCATCCAAACTTTGTATCAGTGCCATCCCTTAGTTCTGCATAGTGTAGGTATTAATGTTTTCTGTGTTGCTCTGGGCTTGTACTTTCAGAAAGTAAAGTAGCAATTCTAATCAGTCATCCTGCTTGACCTCAAAGTGCTCTAGTGGCCTTCATTCTCCTACTGCTTCCCCCACAAGTTGTACTTCAAGTTGCTAGGAGTCTACACTGAATGGAACTTGCCCAGCATTATCCATATCTTACAGTACTACAGGAAATTCTGCACTTTTACAACAGAGGGTTCTACTTCCTGTGTAAAGGGGAATTTCCAGGTCCACCATACCATTCTGCTTAGATATGTTATGTCTAGAAATACAGAAATGTTATGTGGGGGAAGGGTAGCTAGTCAAGGACATTTGTGTTGTTTCTTTAATCTGGGATATTAGTTATTTTTAATGTTATTATTCCCTTTTAAAAATCAAAACATTCCTTCATCCAAATTAATGATCAGGTAAGCAATGGATTTGGACGCAAGACTTGAACTTAAATCCTCACTGTCACCTACTGCTTGTGTGACTTTGGGCAAGTTTCTTAACCTAGTCTATATGAAATGAGGAGTTTGTACTCTAATATCTGAGCTGTTTTCTCAACACCGAATCTCATCTTCTCTAAATCACATTTTTTTGTTGTGGCCTACTTTTTAGGATTTTCTCAAAATATTCTTCTGAATGTTTCCACCATGACTAAAGGCAATTTTAAAATTTTAATTTCAAAAATTTTAATTCAATTTTTAAAAAGTTAACAAACATTAGTAAAGTAACTGTTATATGCAAGATATTATATGCTCTTAGGATACAAAGATGAATAAAACATGATCCTTGATCTCAAGTTTGTCATTTGGAAGAAGATAAAAGGTAGGTACAAAAATTCTTAACATATAAAATTAAAACATGGTAAGTGGTGGAGGTAAGGGGCAAACAAAATAAGTTCAAAGGAGGGAGAAGAAAACTTTTGACTGTGTATCAAGGCAGGTTTTTTGGAGAAGACATAAGAGCTGGGATTGAAGGTTGGGAGGATTTCATCAGGTGGCAATCAAGGAGTTAGAAATTTAAAGTGCAGGATATGTCATGGTCAAGGCAATGGTGAGATGGTGAGTAATCCAGTTTGGGAACCTCTTCCCATAAGCATATTAACTTATGGTCTATATAAATAAAGACCTTGCTTCAGAAAGTCTTCATCGGGTTGGTTGCAGAGAAGATTGCCAAAGGCCAAGAAATAAAGCAGCTTAGCTGATGCATGATGACATTCTATAACTGCTAGAGAGTGTGGGTGTGATAGTTGGCAGTACTTGGCATTTACCTTGTGAGTAGGAGTTTGGAAACTCCACCCTCCTGAGTTGGCATCGCCAAGTTACTGAAACTAGAACAGAAGAGATGGTAGGATTCTGGACCTATTTTCTCTTATCCAAACTCAGATTTTCCTGAAGGAGGAATAGGACCTGTGAGCTATCCCAAGGAAGCCAATGGAATGTACAAAATTCATTCAAAGGTTAGGAGCCCTGGAAACAATAAAGCCAGTGTGTCTGCATTCACTGACTCTAAAAGGATGAGGACATTTAGGACATAGAAGTAGCTGACTTGAAACCATCAATAGTTTTGGAAAAAATTACTTTTCATTAAAAAAAGATGAATTTTGCAAAAGTCTATCTGTCCAAAATGTAGCCCATAGATATTTTTAATACCTCTTTCCTTCTGTCTTAGTGTCAATACTAAGCATTGGCTTCAAGGCAGAAGAGCAATAAGGGCTAGGCAATGGGAATTAAGTGACTTTTCCAGGGTCACACAGCTAGGAAGAGTCTGAGGTCATAGTAGAACCCAGGATCTCCCCATTTCAGGTTTTCCACTAAAAACTATTAACCCAGTTTGAGACTCTCAACCTCTTTTAGAGCAAAGATCACTGGAAGTAGTTCACCTCTTCCTGAACTGCCAAGAACTAAACTGGCTGAGAAATACAAACACTGCCTTCCCTCCCATTAGGAGTCCATCCCCCATAAAATAAATCTACTGTTGATCCAACTGAGGGCTTTCGGGCAAATCATCAAGTACAGCACCCATTTGGCATCAATGTATCTGCCCTTATCCCTAGCGCAGAAACACATCAGACCCACAATTCATGTTCTGACATGTTATGCTTTTTCCTGAACCAAGAAGCCTTCCTCCTCTTCCACCCAGGTGTAGAATAGCATGTTGAAAGGGGTAGTCTTACACAGGAAGCCCATCCCAAAGGCACCTTTTAGAATCTTGTGGGCTGTATGTTGGATCAGATATTATTCTTGTGGTCAACTCAGTTGTTATCCATTTTAATTTCCCGGGTAATCATTTTGCACTTTCTGTGACAGTTTTCATCTGAGGATCTCAAAGAACCATAGCTACCTCTTTGAGGAATTGTCACATGTCCCACATGCCAAAGGAAGATGCCAAACATTTAAGAAATATATCCCAAGTTCCATTAACTGAGCAAATAGCAGATTTGGAGTGAGAGATGAGGAGAAAGTTTTCTCATGTGAAATAGTTACCTATCACCCACAAATATCTATGTTCTTGGGGCTCTAAGCTACTGGAATTATTCAAGAGCCTGGCTTTAGTTCAGCACACTATCCCCACCCTCTGAATCTCTCACTTGTTACTCAGAGGTGAAAATATGTGAAGAGTGGGTGACTGGAAAGGTAGGAGGGGTCGGGTAGAGGGAAACAGGGCTCTTACACAGCTGGATTCTGTATCTAGGATTATTGGAAGCAACTCCTGGTGGCCATGGCACCCCCCTGACTCTTCTCTAGGCCTGGGGAAGAGCTCAGCTCTGGAATAACCAGTCTGCTTTCCTATACCCATTCAGCCCTGAGAGCTGAGTGTGTTGACACAATGCACAGTACTTGTTAACCACTCCAAGAAAAGAAAGACCCACTCATTCTGTGTAGCTGTCAGAACTAATTTTAAGGCATATTATTATAAGATGAAGGGGTACGGGTTAGGGTGAGGAGGGAGGAAGAAATCCAAAGAGTCTGTGCTTTTGGCCAGTGCATAATCAGTTTTTTCCCCTTCATCTGTTTCATACAAAAGCTCCCTCCAACCACTGTGGTGAGCCATTAGATTCTTCTCTTCAAGTGTTAATTAAATGTGATATTTAAAAATATAGACTCCTCTCCAGGTGGAATACACTAAGCTCTTTGTAAATTGCTCTCTGCCAGCTGGTTGGCCCAAGAAGCTATAGCTCATTTCCTTGTTTCTTGAATTCCCCAGTTGGGCCACAGCTCCAGCAGCAATAAGTATAGAGTAATTATTTCTGCCAGAAGTTCTTCTCCATGAAAAGGGCTGACTCTTTTTTTTTTTCTTTTTGGTGGGTATGTGTGTATTTTAAGGAAAGGCGTGTTATTATATTAGCCCTTTTTGTTTTCCCTTTTTTAATACCCACTGGTTCCTCTAAGATGTCGTTGGCAAACACAAAACCATTTGATTTTGTTCCTTCTACAAATATTTTCCACTTGAGGCCTATCGCTTACTTTTGAATTGTGAATGTTTGGCTGAAGAAAACTCCTGCTCTAAGGAAATCAAGGGACTACATGCAACTGATTTAGTTTGATTTAGATTTAGGAGGGATTTAATGAAGGTTTGGTCTCAGTCCACTTTGGAACCTGGAACAACTGCATCTTTCCTGAAGCCACTGGCTCCAACCCAGAGGTATAGGTCTAGCCTGGGGAAATGCATGAGATGATGTGATTATAAATTTAGAGGCATATCAGTGATCATCTCATCTGCCCTAGTCAGTTTGCATTTAGGGAAACTGGGTTCTTATAGGTTAAATGGCTTGTCTAAGGTAGTTGATCAGTCATGTCATGATCAGTCTTATAATCAGCTGCCAGCCTGGAAGATCAGTGTGCTTAGTGAGATTCTAGTAGATTCCGTTCTGATAAAGAAAGTGAGAACCATATGACTTATTGGTAAAAGATCCCACTTGGAAGTCTGATAGCATTTTCCATTGAACATCTTAGTGGGCTTAGTTCTAACCAAGACTCCTGCAAGAATGTTTATCAGAATATATCAAAAGTTCATTTTATTTGCAATCAAAATAATAGTTCATTACCTAGTAAGCAAACATCTGAATCCTAATACTCCAAAATCAAATAAAGTCAACGACCATTTATTTCACCAAGTGTCTACTATGTGATAGTTACTATACTGAGCTAAGTCTTACTATAAAAATTTACTGCGCTTGCTGTCAATAGCTAAGAAAAGTCCAATTCACATAATGATCCGAGTGGCTATAAACTTGTATCTTTGCCACAGTGAAATTTCCACTGCCTCCTGGGGTCCTGTCTCATGCAGTTGTAGGACTAGTCTCTCACAGTATCAGTTCTGTCCTCTGTAATTAGTCTATCCTAAATAATCAGTCCTAGGTGTCTCTATGTATCATAATTTCTTGTATCCAGCAGAACATAAACTCCTTGAGAGAAAAATCTATTTTGTTTCTATATCCCTAGCACCTAGTATAGTTCCTGGTATTCGGTTTTTGTTTGTTTGTTTGCTTGTTTTTGTTTTTTTTGGTGAGGGGAGAAGGTGGGGGAGAAAAAACTAGATCTATGATTTCAACAATATAGGGAGCACTTGGTGAGGAAACTTCCTACTATTGCAGATAAGCAAATCTTCTAAGCTATAAAGTCTTAAAGAACTGGGGGGTCGGGGGGTTACTGAGAGATTCATACAAGAGAATGTGTCGGAGGTCGGACTTGAAACTAAAACTTGATTCCAAGGGAAATTCTGTATCCACTACCATAGTTGCCTCTCAAAAGCTTGTTCACTTGAACTAAGCTAAATTGAATCTTCTTTTTAGTAGGAATTCCCTTCTTGGTCTTCTCCCAATGCATGGCTCTTTGACTTAATCTCTTGCAGTAAATTTTTTTGCTTTTCACTTTCACTGCATTGTCCAGGAGACAGAGGAGTTGTAGTTATTTTTCTTTGCTCAGAAAGAATTGAATCTCTTCCTTTCAGCCTTTTGTCCTGAGTTTGATCAAGTCACTGCATTAGCTTTTTTCCCAAGTGGGTTACTTGTTGTAACCTCCCAAATTTGGTATCTTTCCAAATTCCCCAAGATGCATTCTTTTTCTCAGTGTGCAACTATTTAATTGTCCATAGAATTTGGCAAACTACTTCTAATCATCACAATTTATACCCATTAGGCATTTGGCATTCATAAACAAATGATCTGGGACCCAACATGTCATGTGACTGGAAGAGATGTTACCTCCTCACTCCAGTTGGAGTTTTGTTCCAAGAACATACCTAGGTATACAAGCCCTGAGGACTCCTCCGGTTAATGGAATTGTATATAGGTCCTCTGACCTGGCAGAATCACCTCAGGTTGTGAGGAGGTTTTTTTTTCCCCTTTCTTTCAGGGTAAATCCAAACCCGCAGTCCTACAGTGACCTTAATACACTATTCTATCATGTAACTCTTGTAATCCAAAAAAAAATAATTAAAGAGAGAAAGGATCTGTATATTAAAAAAAAAAAACACTACTTATGGCAAGAAGAACCAGGAAAATAATTTATATAATATGGAAGGAAAATGACTTTAAAAGATATGACTCCAATCAATATGATCAGGAACTTGGACTCCAGAAAACAAATGATGACTCATATTTTCCACACTTGATAGAGAAGTGATAAACTAGAAATGTAGAATTAAACATACATTTTCTGATATGGTCAAGCTGTGAATCTGTTTTACTTAGCTATTGTGTCAAGAGATGGCATTTAATTTTTTTAATTTTGCTTAGTTTTGTTTGGAAATGTGGGTCAGAAGAATTATGCATGTGGAGGGAGATGATGTTAAAAAAAGAAGAGAAAAAAGAAACAATGTTAATGAAATATAATATGAACAGAAGAGAGTAGACAGAAGTTTAGAAAGATACAAAATAGTATAATATTCAAATTATCATGTAAAATTTATTAGATGTTTTATATGCCATTCATAATTAAGGTTCATAATTTCACATATAATTCTCCTTTTTTCAATTCTTTTCATATGGAAATGATTACATTTGTTGATGACTATACAAGCTTATAATAAAGAACATATTTAAAGAAAAGAGAAGGTAGTACTTGAACTGAGTCTTGAAGGAAATGAGGAATTCTATGAAGTGGAGATGAGAAGAGAATATATTCTAGTCATGAACAACAATGAAGGTAAAAGAATAGACATAGAAAATAGGAAGCTCTGAGGAATTAGAGAAAAAAGATCAGTTTGGCTAGACCATTGAGCACAGGAAGAGGTGTACTAAATGATTAGGCTGGAAAGATAGGGTGGTTGAGTTTGGAAAGGGTTTTAAAAGACAAGCAGTAGATTTTATTCTGGAAACAATAAAGAGCCAGTCAAGTTTATTGGGTAGGAGAGTAAAATGGCCAGGTCTTCACTTAAAGAAAGTCATTTTATCAGCTTTGTGGAGATGGATTGGGGCAGAGAGAGGCTTAAGGCAAGGTGACCAAGTAGAGGGCCTTTGCAATAGTCCAGGCAAGAAATCATTAAGGTCTAAACCAAGAACAGGGAGAAGGTATTGAATGCAAGACATATGATGATAATAAAAGCAACTTTGGCAAATGACTGGCTACAGGAGAGTGAGGGAGTCAAGAATAACCCTAAAGTTCCCAAACTTGGCAATTGCAAAAATTTCAATATCTTGATGAAAATATAGAGATTGAGTAAAGGAAAGAATTTGGCAGAAAAGAAAATGGATCTCAAGATAAAACCAGGGACTGTATATAGAGATCTGTGATTCATCAGTTTAGAGATAATTATACACATGGAAGTTAATGAGGTCACCAAGAAAGAGCACACAGAGAGAAAAAGCTCCCAGGAAAGAGCTTTGGTCCATGCCTACATTAAGAGGTATAATAAAGATAATAGCCAGCAAGCAAAGGAAGACCAAGTAGGGTCATATAAGGAGAAGAACCAGAAGAGAGTTAGGTCACAAAAGCTCTGAGAGATTATCCAGGAAGAGTATTCAACGGTGTCAAAAGGCAGAGAGTTTGAAAAGGATGAAGACATAGAAAAGGTCATCAGGTTTAATAATTAGAGGCTATGAGTTAATTCAGGAGGAACAATTTCAGCTAAATGATGAGTTGAGAAAACAAACTGCAAATGATTGAGGCATGAGGAAGAAGAGGAGGAAGAAATAAATGATGTTGCTATTTAGTTACTTTTCAGTCTTGTCTGACTGTGATTCCATTTGGATTTTTCTTGGCAAAGATACCAGAGTGGCTTGCCTTTTCCTTGTCTAACACATTTTACATGTGAGGAAGCTGAGGCAATCAGGGTTAAGTGATTTGCTTAGGGATACATAGCTAGGGACTGAGGCCAGATCTGAACTCAGAAAGATGAGTCTTCCTGAGTCCATGCCTAGCACTGCTCCACTTAGCTGACCCCATAGAAAACACTATGCAATGGCTGAATGTCAATGCTGACAAGAGGCAGCAGGATTTTGTAAAGCCTTGATCATGAAGTCAGCAGAACTGGTTTGAAATCTCAACTCTATCACTTATTTGCTTTGTGACCCTGGGCTCTTCCCCTCTGAGGCTCTCTGTATATTCCTTTGTAAAATCAAGATGTTAGATTACCTGATTGGTTCTTCAAGCTTTAGAGTTCTGTGATATTATGATTTGATATCAGTGATCTTAGTTTGCATGGGCAACCTAAGAAAAGTCATTCAGGCTTTTACATCTTCAGTTCTTTCATCTAAGGGTAGATACTAATATTTGCACTATCTACTCTGTGGAACTGTAAGGAGTCAATCAGATCTTTTGTGTAAAACAAAGTAAGCTCTTAATTCTTTATGATTATGCTTTTCAAGGCTGGTACCTTCTAAGGGAAGTGACTTTCATTTGATGCATGTAGAACCTTGTCATCTTCCACCTTAAATTGTAGTAAGCTATGGAGAGTATTAGTGATATGCTGGCCCTCCTATTACATAAATGAAGAAATGGTAAGAGAACACATACTTGCTTTAAATGAATTCAAGTCATCAGGTACAGATGACCCCATTCCCAGAGCCCTGAAAGAAGAGACTGAGGTAATTATTAAACCACTATTATTGATCTTTGAGAATTTGTGGGATGCTCCAACACTGGAGACAAGCAAATGTGCACATTTTCTAAAGGGTACATAACCTTTAATCTTTGAGACTAGTAAGATTTACTTTTATTTCTAGAAAAATCCTATTACATAAGACCAAAAAATATGCTTTGTGAGTTTATAGAAAGTGAAGCAGTGACTGGTAAAAACCAATATGGCCTTTTCCTTCCCTCCTTCCTTCCTTCCCTTCCTCCCTTTCTTCCTTCATCTTATTTATTGGGTAAAGTTCTGGATACTACAATATATAGTTTATAACACAACTACCACATAGTTCTTTAAAAAGGTGATTGTACACATATGTATACACATATGAAATACAATACATATTTGTGTATACACACATACATGCAAAACCACATGTGAAATATATATTTATAATTCACATATATAAAACAACAGCTAACATTATTATGGGGCTTCAACAAGGCCTCTTTCTTAATAAAGGAAAGATCATTTTCTTTTTTGAATAGCATGTCTAGACTAGTGGCATGAATGGTATAGTATAGTATAGTTAGTAGTCTCTCGGTAACTGAGGATAACGAGGAGAATATCTGAATTTCAGCAAGGCTTTTGACAAAATATCCTTGTGGAGAAGAAGAGGAGAATATGGATTAGATGACAGCAGCTTAGGCAAAGAGAGAACTTGTTGAATGATGAACTCCTCAAAGTAATGATTGCTAGATTGGAGCCATCAAGGAAGAAGGTCTCTAGTGAAATTCCCTAGAAGTGCCCTTAGTTGTGATCCATTTCACTTTTCTCTCTTTCTCTCTCTCTTTTTTTTTTTATCAAAGATGGCTTAGTGGATGGAAAGTCAGGCCCAGAGTTGGGAGCTCTTGGGTTCAAATCTGGCTTCAGATATTTCCTAGCTGTGTGATCATAGGCAAGTCACTTAATCTCATTGCCTATCCCTTACAACTCTTTTGCCTTGGAGTGGATATTTTAGTATTGATTATAAGACAGAAGGTTAGAGTTTTTAAATAATGATTCATGAAGGCACAAATGGCATCCTGATCATATTCTTAGTTAAATGAAACTGGAAACAACAACTAATTTGCTGGATGACAGGATTGCGATAAATAAATTTTAATTCAATCAAAAAATCATTTATTAAATGAATATAAATATAAATCATTTATTAAATGAATATAAATAGTCATTTATTAAATGAATATAAATTAAATGAATGTAAAAATTCATTTATTAAATGAATATAATATCTAAGTGTTGATATACAAAGACAAAACCAAAGGCAATGCCTGCCTTCAAGGAGTATACATTCATTGTCCTGGGACATGCAATGTGTTAACAGATAAATATGCACATGATTATTTGAGGAAGGAGTGGGCACTAGCAATTACAGAGATCCTTATGGGCATCTCTTGGGGGCATAAGCTCAGACCTGAAAGAAGTCAGTAATTCTAAGAGGCAGAGGTGAGGAGGAAGTTCATTCCATTCATGGGGGAAATGTGTACAAAGACACAGAGATTAAGGTAGAACATGAATCTTGGGAACCTCAAATAGTCTTCTCTGGCTGGAACACAGAGTGAGTGTATAAAGGGGAATTGTATGAAATAAACCTGGAAAAGCTGGGGAATTTGTATTTTATCTCCAAAGGATTAAGGAGTCACTGAAACTTCTTAAGCAAAAGGGCAATGTGGTCAGACTTGTGCTTCGGGAAGATTATTTTTGGCAGGTTTGTGGAGCATGGATTAGAGAAGGAGGCAGAATAGAAGTTGGGAATTCGATTAGGAGGCTGTTGCTGTAACAACTCAGGGGATAGCTGATGAGGGCAGAGCCTGATCTATGGTGGTGGCTATGTGAGTAAAAAGAAGGGATCAAATACAAGGATTGTTGTGGTAGTAGAGACTAGATAGCTGATAGAATATAGTAGGTGAGTGAGAGGAAGAATCTAGCATGATGCCAAGGATGTAAACCTGGGTGATGGGAAATATGGTAGTAAGTATAAGAAGGGAGGGGAAATCATTTTGAAGATGTTGAATTTGTGATTTCTAAGAACATCCAGTTGGAGCAGTATAATAGGAGCCTGGTGACTCAGCATTGGAACTCAGGAGAGAGATAATGGGTGGATAGGGATATAGATCTTAGGGTAATTTGTCCATATAAAGTGAGATGATGAGGGTAGAAAGAAAGATGGGGGAGACGGATGGAGACAGGAAAAAGGAGACCGAAAAAGAAGACAGAGAGGGGAGACAGACAGACAGACAGACAGACAAAAGAGAGAGACAGAGAGGAAAGAAACGAATTCAGAATAGAGCTTTGGAGAAGTGCTCTTTTGGCTTGTATCTAATAAAATGAAATTGAATAAAGATATCTATAAAGTTCTACACATGTGGGATCAGAAAATAAACTTCATGAGAAGTGACTTAAATGGAACATGCTGACCATCTTCAAGTATTTGAAGGGCTATCATATGAAAAAGTGATTAGATTTCTTTTGCTTGGCCCCTGAGGGCAGAATTAGCAGCAGTGGAAAGAAGTTAAGAGCAGTTTTAAACTCCTTTCAAGGGAAAGGCTCTTAACAATAAAAACTGTCCAGAAGCAGAATGGATTGTCTCTAGAGACAGTCATTTCTTCATGGGGGTGAGGGTGAGGGAGGCATTCAAGAAGCAACTAAAGGGCTCATTTGTGAATATTTTAATGGTGACTTCTCTTTCAGAGAAATAATCAAAATATAGATCTAGAGTTAGAAAGGTCCTCAGAGGACATCTAGGAAAGCAGGGAACAAGTCTCTACTACATGCCAGGCATTGTGCCAAATGTTTTACAAATATAATCTCAGTTAATCCCTTCAAAAGCCTGAGCGGTAAGTGCTATTAATATCCCCATTTTACAGCTCAGGTAACTGAGGCAAACAGAAGTTAAGCCACTTCCTCAGGATCACATAGCTAGTAAGTATCTGAGACAGAATTTGAATTCATGTCTGCCTGACTCCAAGCTTACCACTCTATTCATGGCCACATCTAGCTGTATCTAGTCCAATATCATAATTTTATAGATTAGGAAACAGATGCCAAGAGAAATTAAGTAATTTGCTCAAAATTCCTCAGGTACTAAGCATCAGAGGCAAAATTCAAACCCAGGTTCTCTGAAACCAGAGTCAGTACTCATTCCCCTTCGTTACATTGCCTTCTGTTGTCTATACATTTCTTTGACTAGATGACCTGTAAGGTCCCTTTTAACTCTATTATCTTCTTTAAAAAAAAAAAAAAAACCCTTACCTTCTGTCTTAGAACTAATACTATGTATTGGCTCCAAAGTGGAAGAGCAGTTAGGGCTAGCAATGAGGGTTGTGACTTGACCAGGGTCACACAGCTAGGAAGTGTCTGAATTCACATTTGAATCCAGGACCTTACCTACTGAGCCAACTAGGATCTATGATCTTCTAACATTAGCCCCTCTAACTACAGAATCCTCCAATCCTATGAAGATTTAATGACAGTAAACAAAGTGCCTGCCATATGAAAGGCATGGTGCTAAAGTGTATAAAGGCAAAAACAAAACAGCCTACAAGGAAATATTACTATGAGAAGGGCAGAGTTTTTGAGCTATTTTTCTGGTAGTTGGCATATATAAGGTTCTGCCCATATTCTTATTCCTTTTCTACCTTGTGACATTGTTATGTCAAAACTTTCAAAAAACATGACTAGGATTAGAGGTTCAGTCTTTTGCCTGGAAAGGAGCAGAGTAGATTGGCCCTATTTAGGAATTGAATCCATGTTCTAATCCACAGAGCCACCTACTTACTGTGTAAAGGATCAAGGAATGACAGATCTGATATATCTTTTTTTTCCCCAACCTGTAACTCAAATTTGGCATCTCCTTCAATTATTATTTATAAAGCAATAACAATCTTGATCAATTGTACATGTAAAACCAATGGAATTGCTCACTGACTCTGGGTGGGGTTGGGAGGAGAGGAGGGAAAGAACATGATTCATGTAACCATGGAAAATTTTTCTTAAATCAATAAAAAAAATTTTTTTAAACACACAAAAAATGGCAACATTATTCTGAGAAGGGGTCCATAGGTTTCATCAGATTATTTAAAAAGAGCTATAATGTAAATAAAAGTTAAGCACATAGCATTTATTTTATCAGTTCTGGCTTATATTAGGTAAGTGGGTCGTTTTTCAGTGTGTGATTTCAGGAGAATATAGAAACACTCTTACCACCGCCATCACCATCAACAAAGCTAGCATTTATATAGAGTTTTAAGGTTTGCAAAGCTCTTTATACATGTTATTTTATTTGTCTTTCACAAAACCTTTATTATATGATTTAAAGGAAAGGCAAGCTATACATAAAAGAGATGTGTGGTTTCATTTCTTAAATTTTCTTTTTCCTGTTTTACTGTTCATTCTTTTTCATTCTCACTTTATCTAATCCCTCTTCTAGGATCACTAAGTCAAATCTCTTTCTATATATCCCAAATCAAACCAAATATTCTTTCAGCAATATCTAAAGGTCAGCATCCCTGCTCCTTCCTTCACCACACCAAGGCCAATTTTCCAACCCCTTTAGGAGCATAGTTGTTATTCCTTTGTTGCAGACCAAAAAAGGAAATTATTACTTTGATATTTAAGTTCAGGATTTTAAAGAGAATTTAAAAAAAAAAGAAAATTAGGTTCAGGGAAGTAAATGACTTGATTCCAAGAAATTAATTCATTTACCCATGGTCATATGCCTAATCATTAATATCAGTAGTGTCAGAGGTAAGATTGGAATCCAGATTTCCATAGTAAAAGTTCAGTATTCTTGCTGCTATGCCATGATGGGGGCGGGGGAGGAAGCCCGACATAAAGAGTATAAAGTCATTTACTACTATAAAGAGTTAAATAAACATGAGCTATTACTATTATTATCAAACTCCCACTCCAGGATCTTAATGGGCCCATAATGTTAGGGGTATTGGGACTTCCATCAGTGGTTTGAATCATAACCCTTGTCCAGCCCCCTTTCACCCCAATTGTCTTTCTTTCTTTCTTTCTTTCCTTCTTTCCTTCTTTCCTTCTTTCCTTCTTTCCTTCTTTCCTTCTTTCTTTCTTTCTTTCTTTCTTTCTTTCTTTCTTTCTTTCTTTCTTTCTTTCTTTCTTTCTTTCTTTCTTTCTTTCTTTCTTTCTTTCTTTCTTTCTTTCTTTCTTTCTTTCTTTCTTTCTTTCTCCTTCTTTTCCAAGGCAGAAGAACAGCAACGGCTAGGCAATTAAATTTAAGTAAGTTGCTCAGGGTCACACAGCTAGGAAGTATCTGAGGTCAGGTTTGAAACCAGGTCTTCTGTCCTCCAGACTCTAGGCCTGGCTCTCTATCCATTGAGCCACTTGGATATCCTGTTCATGTCTTTCTGTAAGTCCCCCACAGAAGATCTCACTTATTCATTGATTGCCTTCCTGTTACCCTCTGAAGATTTCATGGTTATGCAGTACTTGTTTGCCACATGTTACTTACTCTTATTACAGCACTAACTTTTTTTTAAGTGCCTTCAATGATGCCTTTTACACCACTATTCATGCATGTCCTTATTGGTAATATGCTATAGCATTTTTTAATATTCAGCATTGTCCTTTAGATATCCTGAAATCTTGACTCTTCCAAGATCCTGAAATTCCACAATTATAGTCATATAATAATAATAACAATTAATATTTACATAGCAACTGAGTGTTGGCAAATCACTTCACATATATTGTCTCATATTATCCTCATAACAATCCTGTGAAGTAGATGCTATCAGATGAGGAAACTGAGGCTAGGAAATGACTTGCCTAGGTCAAAATGCTATTCAGTGTTAAAACAAGATTCAGCTGTATATTTCCTTACTCTAAGTCTAGCCCTCTAACTATGCTGCCAAATTGTTTCTTTAACATAGCATCACAAAAAAGAATATTACTGTTTTTAAAAAAAGATGAGATTTTGTGGAAGCCAACAGCTTAACATCATTGAAAAATGCCATTCAGTTTCCCAAATGGAACCTGGCCCATCACTTCCTTTGGTTCCATTATGGGCCAACTACATTTTCTACTAGCAGGGTTGGTCCAAGCAACATGTAGTCATGATCCAATTAGAGATACTATTAGTTTAATTTAATGTCCTAACTTGGGGAATGTATACCAGGATTCCTGTTATATTTTTAATCCCTAGCTGTTAAATTCCCATTTAAGTTGCCATACCCCTGACCATAACTCCTTATGTTGTCTGGTTTTCTCATCAAAGAAAGGACTATAGTCAGGACTTTCCCCCAACACTTCCCCATGAATTCACTTTTCAGCTCAATTTCCCACCCTTGATTATTGAAAAACTTTGGGGAAGTGTGTCTCCCTTATAGAAAGACTAGGAACCCCTGCAGCAGTCTAGATCTAGATCTCCTGAAATTATATAGTTCCTGAGAACACTACAGACTATATCAACCAAACATGGAAAGTCTTGGCATTTGGTATTGGGAGTGAGGTTGAAGACTGACATTAGTGGAAAAAAAAAAAAGAAACAGGGGGTAGCTAGGTGGTTCAATGTATTGAGAGCCAGGCCTCTAGACAGGAGGTCCCAGTTTCAAATCTGGCCTCAGACACTTCCTAGCTGTGTGATCCTAGGCAAGTCAATTAATTCCCATTGCTTAGCCTTACCGCTCTTCTGCCTTAGAACCAATCCAGGACCCTCACATGTGACTCTGCATTCTTGAGGTCATGATGTCATAGAGGTTCGGCTATCTCAAGTGTGGGTTGATTCTGCCAGGTCACATTGAATGAGTTAGGGTCCTAGTGTCAGATACTGGGGCACAGCTACAAAGGAGAAATAGTTATACAACTGAGGGGTTTGGAGAGTTGGATCTCTCCTTCATCCTTTCTATTTGTTCCAACCTTGCCTGTTTATGGGTTAGTGAATGCAGCAAAAAATGATCTCCTTCTTGCCTCAATAGCTTGTTTCTTAGCAGTCTCTGAAGGATAGAGGAAAAATTTCTTTCTGCAATCCAAAGTCTATATGTTCTCATCATCATTGACTCAATTTTGGGGGTGCCACAACTTGTAAAGGTAAAGAACAATTTAAAATCAAGAGGGACCTGCTGTGAAATAATAGGAATTTAACCTTTATTATCCAGTCACATAGTCCTTTATTACAATTTTTTTCTGAGACCTTTTGTTCTGCAAAGAACTGGGTGGTGGTGCAGAGGTGGGAAGGGGAATATTACATTGTTCTTCCTCCTTTCCAGATAGTTAGAAAGTAATGAGGTATGAATCAATAATTACAATGTTAAGAGGTTCTTGACATCTGACTCCAGAATCTGTATTCTTTCCATTATGCTATCCTGTTTCACCTGTATACCATGTAGTTACCTATAGAGGAAAGATAGGGCTATCCATCCACCTCTGGCAACTGAAAGATCCCTCTTCATGCTCCTTTGAACCAACAAGGATAATACCTGATGTTGACAATGCTGCTGGAGACTGAGCCCCACAGTTCCATCCTCTGAAGTTTACCAAGGCTCTCTCTTACCCTAACCTGCCCAAAGTCATCCCCCTAGCTTCTAAAGAGAATGTGAAGATACTTGCTTCTAGTCTTCCCTTTCTGATTTAAGAGCAAATTAGACACCTTTTCACTGAGCTGTTAGAGCCAACAAATCAAAGATGGAGCATATGGGATTCTTCCATAGAGTATTTCATTCTTTAACAATGTTCACTTAATCATACATCAGTCACTTTGAGTGAATGAAAAACATTTATTATGTGTTAGCTATGTACTAGGTAGTTTGCTAAGTTCTAGAAATACAAACACAAAATGGGATGGTCTCTGCCCTTCTGGAGCTTCCTTTGTCATAGAGCAAGACAACAGGAAAAAGAGGAGAGGCCAAGGAAGGGGGTTTTGGCCTGTGAAGTCACTGGGAGGGTGAATTTATATATATATACAGCAATTAGCTGGCAAATCCTTCCTGAAGAAAGAGATAATTAATTTGATTATTGTTCCTACAATAAGAGGTAGAAAACAAGGTGCAATGTGGAAAAGGGTAGGCAGGGGACAAGGTGACCTGGACTGATGAATAGTTGGGATGTAAAAGTGAACTGGGATCGGGGGTCTGGGGAAAGTTAGATCTAGAAGACTAAGGGGGCTGGTTTTTGTTCACTTAATAATGAATCAAGACAGTTTGGCCCTCAAGGTAGAAATTCCAAAGATGAGTGGATTTACTTTTCCAGGAGCTAGGGGTCTGGTTTCAAATGTCTGATTTACTTTCTAGTGTTGATTCAGGTGAGGAGAAGCAAGGTATCAGCATCAGGCAGATGACCTCTTTGACTGGTTGACTGACTAGCTGGGTCATAGAGTCGAAGTAAAAAGATAACACTGAGAGTTTCATTCAGGTATGGGTGGCTGCTTTCTAACTGAGCTTACTGGATTTTGATGGTGTAACTGCTATGACTGAATATCTTGCTTGGCTGAAAGGTTTATCTTTTATCCCATTAGGAAGAAGTACTAGATTTTGAGTCAGAGGACCTAAGTTCCAATCTCTCTTCTGGCACTTCCAGTGTGGCCATCAGCAAGTTGTTTATCCTCTCTGGGTCTCAGTTCCCTCTAAAGAATACAGAAGTTTCATTGAATGACTTCTAAGGTCCTTTCATACTCTAAATCTATGATTCAGGGCATAGTCACAAAACCTTCTAAACCAAATCTAAACCGGACTTTTCATGTGGTACCAAGAAATCTCTTTGGAGTTCTTTTTTACTGGTTTCAGACCAGAAATGGATGTAGATTTACTAGCCATCTTCTGGAGAAAACATGAGCTCACAATTTTTGCCATGCTACTTCACAGATTAAAAGGTTTGGATGGAGACTGGGAGTCTGAGAATTTTGCCATCTTGACTTAACCATCCATCACTGCAATAAAAACTAGGAAATTCTGATAAATAGGGATTACTCTCTGAACAACCAAATAAAGAAGGAAGGGAATAAGCTATGTCCTGAGAAGAAGCTGGGAACCATTTTTGTTATTTGTTTTATTTTGTTTTTCCCAAAGACAAGCCAATGCATTGGTTTGGAGGAGAGACTGGCAGGGAGAGAGAGAGAGAGAGAGAGGAGAGAGAGAGAGAGAGAGAGAGAGAGAGAGAGAGAGAGAGAGAGAGAGAGAGAGAGAGAGAGAGAGAGAGAGAGAGAGAGAGAGGAGAGAGAGAGAGAGAGAGAGAGAGAGAGAGAGAGAGAGAGAGAGAGAGAGAGAGAGAGGGCAAGAAACAGCACACATTGGCCAGAGGGCCCGCCTCATAGTAAAAACAAACAAACAACTGGGATGAATTTTTATCTCAGACACATACTGACTCTGACTCTGGACAGGCTTAGGAAACCCTGGCAATTCTAATTCAGCCATCCCCAAGGTCTGTCCTGGCTTGAGGTGGAGTCTTTCCTGGTATGCTGCTCTGTACTCCATTTCTACCCTGCTGCAATAGACCTTTCCCACCAACTTTCCAAGTTGTATTAGGAAAGAAAATTGTTTTATCTTGTCCTTTTGTGGGTTCTTCTCCTCCAGAATTCATTTTGGGATGTTATTTTAGTTGTCTGGAGGAGGATTTGGTAGAGACTAGATAGGCCTCTGCCTTTACTCTGCCATCTTGGATCCCTTCCTCCCCCATTTCTAAGACTTTAAATCATAGAAAGGTTGCTGATTTGCTTTAACTAAGGGATCTTCTTTTCCTGAGTACCCTAAACCCATCTAATCACATCTAGGACCCAAAAAATAATGAAAAGTGGGACCAGGAGCAGTCTCATCTCAAGGATATGCTGGCAACAGTGCTTACAAACCAACTATTATGGAATCCCTTGTATTTCTCATCTCAGGAAATGCTGTTTCTAGACCAGTTCATTAGGAAAATATCTAACTGTGATCTAGACCACATCTTATGGGTAGGAGGAAAGTGAAACACAATTTTCATAGAATGTCATTCTGTGTGGCCAGGAGTCTATGAAAAACTGAATCAATGCTGCCTGTTAATTAATAAGTGAACATTATATGCCATGCTGTGTGTAAATGAGGGACAAGTTAAAAACTTTCCATGATTTTCATAGTTCCAATGAGAGAATGATTTCTGTTAGGAGAGTTCCTTGGAGCCATGAAATTTGAGGTCCAAAGAAGGCTTTCAAACAGTTCCCACAATAATATCTGGGTTTATTTTTGAATGTTTTTATGGCATTCAAAGATTCTAAACCCAGGCATTTCTGAAGCCACCCACCTGCAACAGATGTAGGCAAATTAGCTAAAAATATGTCTGGGCCCTTTCAATTCATAGAACTACAGAACGTTACTGCTGAAAGGATTTATAAAGATCATCTTTTAACATCCTTATGGCTGTTAATAAACACTCATCTTGGTATAAGGAATCAAAAGTGAGCTCAGCCAGTACAAATAGATTCAGGCTAAATCTAGAAAAGCTTCCTCAATGTGTACTTCTCCAATTCTGGTGTAATGTATGGGCTTTGTTCATGATTCAATTAGACACAGATACTTCTAAAGATACACATTTTCTCTAATGATGAAACAAGGGGAGAAAGACCCAGGCCCAAGTTACTCTGATATTATCCTTTCTTTTATTCCATCTGTCTACCTGTTATTCATTCTTGTTCTGCTTACTACCTTTCTCTATCCTGCCAAAAACTCTAGCATAATCAGCCTCTTTTCAATTTAACTATTTTCTCCAAAATTCTAGCAAGACTGGAATATCCCAGGACAATCTCTCATATATAAAGTACAAAATACTTTCTGGACCCTCTTTTTCTTTCTATTTCTTTGGTGCCTCATTATTCTTATAATATCAACATATCTCCATTGTCCAGGGACCTCATTTTAGTACATGATGAATCTGAGGACCAGAGAGAATAAATAATTCTCCTAATATCATAGAGTTGGTTAGTGGCAAATCTGGGACAAGAATGTTTGATCTTCCTACTATTATTCAATGGGACAATTTTCCTAGATGTTTAAAATATTCCTTCGAAGACAATGCTGTATATGTTAGCAAGGAACAAAAAAATTGGAAACAAATTAGATGCCCATTGATTGAAGAATGACCAAACACATTGCAGTGCAGAAATGTCCTGTAAGAAATGAAGAATATTATAAATAGGGAGAAGTATGGAGAAAGGTACATGGACTAATGCAGATTGAAGTAAGCAAAGCCAAGAAAGCAATATACACATTGGCTATAACAGTGTAGATGGAATGAACAAAAATCACAAAGCAACTGAAAATGAGTATTGCAATAGTATAAAGAGCTAGCTTGGACTCAAAGTATAAATATGAAAAAATACCTCTGCCTACTCCTTTGTAGAGATGGAGCATAGGGGCTGGCCATTGGTATAAAATATTATATGTATAGTCAGATATTTTTAGTGTATTGATTGGTTTTGTGATTTGTTTTCTCTTCATCTTTTCCTGTTTTTTCTTCTTCTTGCACTTTAGGAGCATAAAGCCAAAAAATAAAATAAATTTTTATACATTTATTTTTAAACCCTTACTTTCTGTCTTAGAATCAATATTAAGTATTGATTATGTAAGGTAGGATGAGAGACACTCCAATTTGAACAGAGAGCAGTCTCTAACAGAGAAAATTTCTACAGGGAAAATGGGGGAGGTGCAAGAAGAAAAACTGAAAGTTCCAGGAGGGAACCAGAAGCTTGGAGAACTTCAACTGGTGACTTCATTTCTCTTCCAGCTGGGATCCAGAGAGAAGAGGCAGATCTCCTAGGATGAGAAGAAACTTGAGTCTCTCTGAAGATCAACTGTTTCCCTTTGAATACCTGGATACCTCTCACTCAGCTCTCAATAACAGAAGTCAGAGCCATCATTGGTTATTGTGGACTGGGACTTTGAAGGAATGTCTGCAGAGATCCCTTTTCAAAGATATCATTCTCCATCTCTCTCCCTAGTCTGTTTCTGGGCTCCTGTATTTAAAGCTAGTTAGCTTAGAAGTAGGGATCAGCTGGTGGCAGACATGAAGAGGAATCAAAGCTGAGAAAGCCTTTAACCCCTAAACTTTGGAGGACCAATTTGCCAGAGGGGATAAGTGTAGGGCCTCCTGTACCCCCATTTTATCTACTTGATACCCATTACTACTCCTTCCCTATTTGAACCCAAATAAATTATCTGCTGCTTTAGATTTGGGTCTGACTAGTTTTTAATATTAGGAAAGGGGACTAAAGATTTGGGGAGAGTCATACCTCTCCCCAAAAGGGGGGCTTAGCCTCTGGATCCCAGTAATCCAAATTAGCAGACCCAAGGAACAAACATTTCTCCTGGGCTGTGGAGTATCCCCTAAGATCCTAAAGGGAATTGGCAGTTGGTATCCCTGAGGAAACCAGAGACAGAAGAGTTCATCCTGCCTCTCAAGAATAGCTTGGACCTCAAGGGGTGCCTTGTGATATCTTACTAAGGCTTTCCCCTCTAGTTCTTGTCCTCCATCTCCCAGAACCACTCTCTGAGGAGACATACTCCTTCTTCCAAGATGACAAGACTTGGTTACCTCCCCCTCAAAAGGAAGAGAGGGGAAGAACAATCTCTCAACCCTCTTTCCCCATTTCCCTCTCTCCCTCCATCCTCCCTGTTCCCCTTTACAATTGTAAGGCAAAAGAGCAATAAGAGCTGGTCAATAACAGTTGGGGTTAAGTGACTTGCCCTGGATCACAGAAAGTGTCTGAACTAGGTCCTCATATTTGAACAAGGTCCTCATGATTCTAGGCCTAGTGCTCTATCCTCTGAGCTACCTAGTTACCCCTAAGTTTTTTAGAAACCACAAAACCCAAAGATAGGCTCCACAGATAATAAGAAGCATCTCTCCATATATCCAAAATCAGCTCAAATTCTGATAACATTTTTTTATGAAAATATAATCCTGTTTTGCCTTAAAACTTGTTTAGTTATATAGGAATTCAATTTGTGATTTCATGAATATAAGGAATTCCAGAATTAGGAAACCTTTTCTATAAATGCAAGACAGTACTTTCTGTACAATTTATGTTCTTTAGGAAGTTGCCTAAAGGACTGGTTGATTATTTGCCCAGCTTTCCATAATCTGTTTGAGTTAGAATTTGAATTCAAGTCTTCTTGACTCCAAAGACTCTTTCTAGTACCTCTATACTGTGGGATTAAAAATAGATAAAAATTATTCTCCATGTTTCTAATCAATCAATAAACCAAACACTCAGTCATTAAGTATTTATTATGTGTCTATCACTTTGCTAGGATCTGGGGATAATTAAAAAAAAAAAGAAAAACCTCAAACAACGTAAAATGAAATTTCTTCTGCCCTCAAGGAGCTTATATTCTATAGAAGGAAACAACATGTACATATGCATATGCAGATTCAATGGGTACATATATATAATATATTTCTTAGTATATTATTAAACAATATATAAAATATATTCATATGTACACATCTAAATATATATTTTTATAAAGACTTTTTTGGGAGGAAGCATCATTAGCATCTGAGGAAAGGCTCCATGTCAAAGGTGGTCTTTTATATTGATCTTTAGAAATAACTAAGGTTTTTCAGAGACAAATAAAAAGAAGAATCCTAGATCCAAGCCTACAAAGTATTTTTGAGTGTTCAAGGCAAGACTTAAAAGTTGTATTCTTCTCTACTGCACTCATGAAAGCATAAAACTTGTTATTTTTATTCCAAAGTGTAATGTAGCAGTCACATTTGTGGTTACTTATACTCCACAGGTTCATTTGTAAATTTACTAGAGGCTATAGTACAACCTTTCTGACTAAAATGGCTCCAAAGTTATAGTCATATCATTAAAATGAACGTACTTTGTAGTATCATATTCAATAGTTACACAATCTGCATATGTATGCATACACAGATGTATTTTTTATTTTAAAAAGTCATTTTTGTTCTTTTTGCTTACAAAAGATATCACAAGAAAGGTAGACCATACAAAAACCACTATAACCTCATTTGCATCGGGCATCATTTGACAGATACAAAGCTTTCTCAAAAAACCCTGTTCTTCATTGTTATGTATCTATAAAAGTGTATTTACTGTCTGCTGTAGTCTGAGTCTTCACTGTAATACGTGTGACTTCATTTATTGCAAAACAAATTTTGCATTCTGGGAAGATGGCAGAATAGGACAAAAGATTACCTCACTCTCCAAATTCTCCCACAAAGGTTTAAAAATAGTTCCTCTGACTGAACTTTAAAGCAGTAAAAGTGTTTTAGAAACAATTGTCCAATGTGAGACAATGTGAGGAGATATAAAATAAAACCCACATAAATTATCAGCATTTCTATATCACTAGCAATGAAAAGATCATGAGATAACCTACTTAAATTAGCCATAGATAGAATAAAATACCTAGGAACATATCTCCCCAAACAAATCCAGAAACATGAACAGAAGTATAAAACATTTTTTATAGAACTAAAGTCAGATTTAAATAATTGGGGAAATGCTAATTGTTCATGGTGAGCTGAACCAATGTAATTAAAAATGACAATTCTACCTAATCTACTTATTCAATACTATCCCACTTAAATTACCAAAAAGCTATTTTATTGAATCAGAGAAAATAATAAATTAATTTGCAAAAATGGTAAAAAATATCAACAGAAATAGTGAAAAACAAATTTAAGAAAAGAAGTCTTATTAGTACATGATTTCAAACCATATTACAAAGCATTGATTATCAAAACTATCTGGTACTGGCTCAGATAGAAAAGTAGATCAGTGAAATAGAATAGACATTCAATAAACAGTTATAAAAGATTATAGTAACCTTGTGTTTGAAAAAGATAAAGTTTCACATCTTTGAAATAATTTACTATTTGATAAGAAATTTTGGTAACACTGGAAAGCAGTTCTGAAGAAATTAGATATAAACCATTATCTTACACCATTGACCAAGGTAAGATCAAAATGGATATGTGACCTTGGCATAAAGGGAGATATTATAAGCAAATTAGAAGAACAGGAAACATATTACCTATCAGATTTATGGATAGAAGAATTTATGAATAAACAAGAGATAGAAAACATAAAATGTAAAATGAATAATTTTGACTTTATTATGTTAAAAAGGTTTAGTACACATAAAAATAATGTAGACAAGATTCGAAGGAAAGCAATGTGTTGGGGAAAAATATAGTCTTTCAAAAAGGTCTCATATCTAAAATATGTAGAGAACTTTGTTAAATGTATAAGAATTGGAGTCATTCCCCAATTGATAGTTGAAAGATGAATAGACAGTTTTTGGATGATGAAATAAAAGATGATGAAATTTCATATATCATATGAAAAATTGCCCTAAATCATTATTGACTAGGGACATGCAAATGAAAACAGCTTTAGACCATCTTCCCCCAAAGCTTTAATGGACAGAGAGCACTTTATCTTCCACACCACAGCTTTTACTCTCTGTCCCCCCTCCTTCATCCAATCCATTCATGCAAAATGCGATGTGGGGTAGGATGAGCTTGGGGAGGATGAGTCTGGGGAGTGGATTCTATCTACACAACACCTATTGGATTAACTAAAAAGATAAAAGGGCAAAATCACAAATGTTAGAGGGAATGCAAAAAAAAAAAAATAGGGACACTAACACATTGTCCACATAATGAAACTGTGAACTGATCTAGCCATTTTGGAGAGCATTCTGGAATTATACTCAAAGAGTTATAAGACTATGAATTCCCTTTGACCTGGTAATACCAATATTAGGTTTATTTCCTAAGGTGATCATGGAAAAAGGAAAAGAAACAATAGGTTCCAAAATATTTATAGTACCTCTTTTTGTGGTGGTGAAGAATTGGAAAATGAAGGGATGTCCATCAAATAGAGAATGGCTGAACTAGTTGTAGTATATGATTGTAATGGAATACTAATATACCATAAGATATTACAAATAAGATAATAACAAAAAACCTGGAAAGTCTTAAATATAGTGACTCAGAATGAAGTGAGCAGAACCAGGAGATTGCTGTACACAGTAACAACAACAATATATGATAATCAACTGTAAATGACAACTATTATCAACAAGACAAGGAACTAGGACAACTTCAAGGGACTCATGACCAAAAAGGATATCCACAACCATAAAAGAAACACATGGAGTCTGAAGGCAGATTGAATCATACCATTCTTCACTTCATTTCCTCCTGGAACTTTTCTCTAATTTAAGCAATCTGTCTTGTTTTACACCATGACAAACATAGAAATATGTATTATAAAATAATATATGTACAACCTAAATTATATCACCTGCCTTCTGGGGAAGGAGGAAGGGTAGGAGGGTGGGAAGGAGGGGAAAGAGGTAGAAGGAAGAAAAAATATATAGTAAAAAAAAAGATCAAATAGTGACTTAGGTGCTTTTCTAAGGTTGTATCAATGTACCTATCTCTTTTGGTTATTCTTCAAAAGTGTCTTCAAAAAAGACACTTTTCATCTTTGGCAGCTTTCTGGAAGTACATAAAACTTTGAAGTTGTTTTAATCTTCATTTCTCTTAGTGTTAGTAATTTGGTATGATAATTCATGAGGTTGTCAATATTTGTAATTCTTTGAAGAAATGTTTATTAATACTCATATCTATTGAGGGAGGCACAACTTGCACATTTATGTTAATCCCTATAGATTTTCTTTTTTAAAAAATCCCTCTTACAATTAATACTAAGTACTAGTTCCAAGGCAGAAGAGCAGTAAGGGCCAGGCAATTGTTTAAGTGACTTGCTTAGGGTCACATAGCTAGGAAATGTCTGAGATCAGATTTGAATCTAGGACCTCCTTTTTCTAGACTTGGTTCTCTATTCTCTGAGCCACCCATCTGCCCTCTCCTATTGGTAGTTTCCTTCGTTAGGTGTTTGGTCTTTTTCATGTAAAAACTTCATAGAAACATAGATTTAGAGTTGGAGAGGACCATGGAGGCCATCTGGTCCAATTCACTCATTTTATACATCAAGAAACTGAAATCCCTGGAGCAAAAAATCACACAATTGATAAGTGTCAGAAGTGACAGTTGAACTGAGATTTAAAGTTCTTTTTTTCTGTTAGTTTTATGTAATCAAAATTGTTTTATCTTTGGTGATCTCTTCTATTTCTTATTTATAAAAATTATTCCCTTAATTTATGACCAAACAAGAGATGGGGAATATTATAAGATGTAAAATTTTGATTATATTAAATTAAAAAGTTTTTGAACAAACAAAACCAATGCAACCAATATTAGAAAGGAAACGACAAACTTGGGGGGATGGATTTATAACAAATTTCTCTGATAAAGTCCTCATTTCTCAAATATATAAAGAACTAAGTCAAATTTGTAAGAATCCAAGTCATTCCTCAATTGATAAATGGTCAAAATATTTGAATAGGCAGTTTTTAGATAAATTAAAGCTATCAAAAATTATATGAAAAAATGTTATAAATCACTCTTTATTAAAGAAATGCAAATTAAAATAACTCAGTTACCACCTATCAGAGTGGCCAATATTACAGTAAAGGAAAATGATAAGTGTTAGAGGGGATATGGTAACATTGGGACACTAATGTATTCTCAGTGGAGTTGTGAAGTGATCCAACCATTCTGGAGAGCAATTTGGAAATGTGCCCAAAGGGCTATAAAAGAATGCATATCCTTTGATCCAGTAATATCACTACTAGGTCTACATCCCAAAGAGAAAAAAAATGGGAAAGGACTTATTTGCACACAAATATTTATAGCTTCTCTTTTTGTGGTGGCAAAGAATTGGAAACTAAAGAAATGTCCCTCAATTGGGGAATGGCTGAGAAATTGTGGTACATGATGGTAATGGAATACTATTGTTCTATAAGAAATGATGAATGGGATGATTTTAGAAAGAGCTGGAAAGACCTACATGAACTGATGCAGAAGGAAATAAACAAGACCAGGAAAAACATTGTATACAGTAACAGCAATATTGTGGAATGATCAAAATGTAATACAGTTTGCTACTAACAGCAATACAATGATCCAGAACAATTCTGAGGGACTTATGAAAAATAATGCTATTTGCCTCCAGAGAAAAAAAATTGTTAGATTAAGAATACAAATAGAAACATAAGATTTATCACTTGTTGATTTTGATATATTATTTTAGGGCTTTGGTTTTATAAGATTATTCACTTACAAAAATGAATTGCATGGAAACATGCTTTACAAGATAATACATTTATAACACAGATGGAATTGTTTGTTAGCTCCAGGGGTGGGGGCAGGAGGAAAGTAGGGAGAGGGCCAGAGACAATTTGAATTATATGACTGGAAAATTCATGTTTAAATTTGTTATTAAAATTTTTTTAAGTTTAATAATTCTTCCCTTAGAGTTTAAAAAAGTATTTCCTTCCATTTCTCTCTATTTTTAAAATGTTATGACCTTTTATATTTAGATCATGTATCCACCTTGAATTTATGGTGGTATATGTGTATATAGAGTTGATCAAAACCTATATTTCCCCAAACAATTTCATTCAGTCTTCCTTCCTTCCTTCCTTCATTTCCTTTTATCTTTCTTCCTTCCTTCTTTTCCTTTTTTCTTCCTTCCTTCCTTCCTTCCTTCCTTCCTTCCTTCCTTCCTTCCTTCCTTCCTTCCTTCCTTCCTTCCTTCCTTCCTTCTTCTATTTGTGCTCTGGAATAGACAATAGGGTCACAAAATTTCAGAGCTATTAATATCTCATCTAATTGAAGTCTCTTATTACAGATAAGGAATCTGGAGTACACAGAGGTTAAATAAGAATGTAACTAATAAGAACTTAATGAGCACCTACTATGTGCTTGGCATTATCTGAGTCACTGTGAAATGAAAAGTTAGATCCTGACTTCAAGGACTTACTGTCTATTGGGATGAAAAACTCCAAAACATGGAACAATTAGAGAATAATGCAACACAATATATAACTAATATAACACAGTGTATTTGAACACTAAATGTTATGGGAGCCCAAAGGAGAACAGAAAGATGTTTGGGGACCAATCTAGAAAGTGAAAGCTTAGGGGTACTGGTGATGATTTACTGGTTAGCACTGAAGAACATGTAGGGTAGCTACTTTATCCTTATAAAATGAACCCCCTTTGAGACCTTGAATGATCAAGAGCCCTCAGATGTGAGAGTGAAAAGTGGGCACCTTATTTAATACTGAACATGCTGTGTATTCTCACATGTTTTCAAAAGAGACCACTATAAAGAAAGAAAAGCTATGAGTGCCATTATACATACCACACTATGCCTGAGCTGAATGAAATGATCAATAGCCTTCCCCCCAGGAAAGCATCTGAATTGTCTCATCAGTGAAGATGAAAGTTTGCTGTCATCCTCACATTTTCCACAAAGGAAAGGGGAATAGTTCTCTGCTCAAAGGGAGTGATGCTGGTCATATTCTCAGGTTGTGGTTTTTTTTTTTTTTATGTTTTGTCCCTTTATAAGAAAACATCTTGCTAGAAGACTAAGAAAATAACTCACAGTTTAAGGTCCCCTCTCATATTATCCATTAGCTAGACAATTTTTCTTTTGACTAATTTTGCTGAACTAATTTTAGTCTCAGAGATAACCAAAGCTGTGACCAAATAATAGAAACTAGTAGAAATCAATCTTGGGGGCCTTTCTTTCTTTTCTGTTTTTAAAATTCCAGCCTATTAGTGCCTTACTTTTCCCAAGTTTATAAGGTTAAAAAGTTAAAAAAATATTTGAGACCCCTTTAATACATTTGAAATAATTACTGAATGCATAGTAGCTTTTTTCTATAACAAAATTTCTCAATCAACTGATACCGAGTAGTACAAATATTTCATTGTAAATTTTAATAATACAGTATGTTTCCATTTACTTTTTCTATTTAGTATCAGTTAATTGAAAAAAAGTACATGATTGCAAATGATATTATGGATTCAGTAATCATTTTAAATTTGACAAGAATTTTCTCAGAAGGAGGTTGTGCTCACTTGAGAAGGAAAGAGAGATATCCTAGTTGTTTATGGGCTTGGGAACAAGTTCTATCTATATTTTTATAGATCCAGTAAGGTCTTTCGTATATCTGATGGTTTGTTTTCCTGAGAAATTGTGAAGAAGTAGAAAGCCCTTTTCCTTTTGTTATGTGGACCTAGACATGAGGCAAATTCTAATGCTTCTAGGGAGCAAACTGCATGGAAACATATGAGAAGATCTGATCCATGTGAATATCGAGTTTTTGTTCTGGGTCTTGAGTTACAAATGAATTTACATGTGTTCATCATAGCAGCATCTCCATACTTTTGAAACATAGTAATCCATATATGCATGTATACATATATATGTTTGAGATTATTTACTCTATATAAGATATCTTAACTTATTTATCATAGATCATGTGGTATATTTGTTGAAACTAACTCAAGGTCAAAATGACAAAGATTGGTCCACATAAAGATTTCCTAATGCTTTACCATACCAGATTGGCTATGGCTGCATTAAAAAGATAATCTGTCCTAGTTCAAATAGCATGCTAGACCTAGCATGAAGATATGAACCCCACCTATTCACCTTCACAGATGTGTGACCATGGATAAATCATTTAACTTCTCTAAGATTCAATTCTCTCACATGAAAAATGGTGCCAAGATTAATTATTTTACTTAACTGAAAGGGTTGTGGAAAGAGGGGAAAATGTAAATCTGTGATGCTTATTATACCAAATACTTACCTCTATCTGGCATTCAAAGAAGGTAGTACTGACAGTGATTGCTACATTTGGATGCAGACTTTTCAGGGAAAAGACTTGAATTTGCAATGGCAACCTTTGTTAATAGGATCTGCCTGAAACTCCATCCAAAATATTAAGAATAAGAGACAGAGAGAAGTCTCTAAATTTGTCTTGATTAGCTAGTAGAACTGCAATATGTGAAATTTAAAGTATCCTGTTTTAGGGCTTGAGTAAAGTTCTTTTAGTCCAGCTGAGAAAAGAAAGTCCTCAAGCCAGATTTCCCTGCCATTTTACAATATGTTGTGATATGAGCTGACAGACAGACATAGATGTAGTGCTAAGCGCTAGAGATAAAAGAACAAGCAAGTGACTTAATTCTTGACTTCAGGGAGCTAAGAATCTAATGGGAGAAGACAACACATAAAAAGGAGTTGGAAGGGAGGGAAGGGGAGGCACATGGATAAGGAAATGGGGTGGAAATAGGTAGCAAATCCAATTCCAGGGCAATATTAAGGCAAGAAAACATGCCTATTAGGACCTCATTTCCCAAAGGTGCAGTCCAAGGTTTTTGGCAGGGATGAGATGATGATAACGGCTAGAGTTCAAGCAGGATGGTGTGGACATGACATTATTTATCTGTGCTTCTGACAAAAAAGCTCTTAGAACATACTAGATTAGCTTCAACTTGGCATCTAAGGATCTATGTTAGAGTGATGCCACAGAGGTATCCATAGTCCCAATAGAATTTTCTTCTTGAGAATAGGACCAGTTTCAATTTTGTATTTGTATCCCTAGCTACTGTAATAACGCCTGTTATATTGTAGGTCCTTAATACATTCTTATTAAGTGATTGCCTGACACTTCAGAGGTTTCCTCACTACATTCCCCCAAGCTGGAACATTTACAACTTCTGACAGCAATAGAAGAAGGAATTCCCCATATGTCCTGCCAGCCCCTGAGAATGTCCTTCCCCAGTCTAATTATTGGGTACCACCCTCCTTTCCTGAGGTAAGAGCCAGATATTTTAGGAAATCCCTACATTTCTTATTTTTAACAGACTGACCAAGAAAGAACCTTTCCTCTCAGTTTTGTTCCCTCAACATACCTAAGCTAAGGCCAGAGTTGTTTTTATGCTTATGTCTTTGGAGATTGATACATTAGAAAAATATTTTCTTTATCTCACGATGGAATTGTGTAAAGCTTTAGGCTAACTATAGTTTCCATTGATTTGTGGATTTGAAGGAGATAATTTTTACCAAAATATATAGAAGTAGATATTGAGTGAATTCTCATCAGTAGTATGAGATACTCAAAAGTGATAAGAACCAATAGAAAGATTATGTCAAATTCTGCACTCTGTGGCTAAAGAGAAGATACCAATAACTCAAGGCATCAGGAAAGGCTTCCTGTAGATGGTGGAATCTGAGCAAAGTTTTCAAAAATTTTCAGGAAATTCAGAAGGATAATATGATGAAGAAGAACATTCCCAAACCTGGGGGAGCCAGCAGTAAAGAGGCACCAAGAAAGAAGTTGGAGCATTTTGTTCAAGAGATAGCTAAGTGTAAGAAGCTTGGAAAGTTAGAAAGGAGCTCTCCCCAGATATCTGACTGTCACTTCAATGAGTCACTTCAAGACCGAAGCACTAAAATGGAAGGGAGAAAAAAGAGAATGCAGAAATAGCTGGTTTGTAAGATCTACCTTCAGTAGAAAACATGTGGCTCGATACTAAATTAAGATTGTAGAAAGTCATAGCTGGAAGGGACTTTAGAGATCTCTAGTGCATTGCCCTAACTTTTGTTCATTTTCTGTCAGTGGTTCCACTTAGTTTTGATTCCAGGAACACCATGGAACAACATTGCTTAGCGTTCCCAGGATAAGCTCATCCCCTGAAATGTCATCATCATGCAACTAACTCAGCTTTGATATTGAATACCTTTTCAGCATCCTCAGATGCCTCTCCCTTCTGCTTAGAAGGCTGGAGTGTTGAGCATTAAATTTCTCCCAAAGGTTTTCTTTATAGAGGGCTCACAACTTTCCAGGTAACTAACTCTTCTTCATCTTCCATTAGTGTCTTTACTTGCTTTTCACTCCAAACCACATCATATCCCCACACTAGAGGAATATCTCCCTTTTTAACTTCCTTTTCTGTATTGTCTTTCCCTATAAGATTGCAAGCTTTTTGAGGACAGGGACTATCTTCTTTTTTGTTACTTGAATTGCCAGTGCTTATTAAGTACCAAGCATGTAGTAAGCATTTAATAAATATTTATTTGATTTCATGAGGCTAAGCAACATTCCCAACATCACATAGCTAATTAGTGACAGGCTCAAGGCTAGGACTCTGTTCTTCAACCTCTTTTCCTTACTTCACTGCCTATGTGATCTTAAAAAGTCTTTTAAACTCTCTAGGCCTCATTTTCCTAATTTGAAAAATAAAGGAGTTGGACTGGATGACCTTCAAAGTCCCTTCTAGCTCTAGGTCAATAAGCCTTCAACCAAATTCCAATGTACTTGGCTTTTAGAACTAGAGCTGGAAGGAATTAATTTCAATATTGAACTTCTTTTTGAGGAGGGCAGTTTATTAGTTTATCAAATCGTTGGAAAAGAGGATCAAAGTTATTCTGTAGATGTTAATTCCCATCTTATTCTCTATTTTCATCTCTCTTTATCTCTTCTTCATAGTGACTTTCTCCATTGTAGTTTTACTATATCATTGGTCAGCATAAAAAAATTAAATGAGAATTTTGGGAGAGTTTTACAGAAAATGCAGATGACACATGAAGGTCAACAGATGACACAGAAAACATTTAGAAAGTTGGAAGTGTATAAAATATATGTATAATATTGTATAATATCAACATATTTTATGTTCTGATACCATAAATATGCACAACTTATTTTTTAAAACATAAATAAAAAGTTAAAGTTTACAAAAAGGACACAAAAGCCAGCAGATGGCACATAAAGGCTAGAAATGCTAACATTGACCTCTATATAACCAGTGATCAAATACTCGAACTGAAATTTACAATAAGGTACTGTAAACACTCCATAAAATAAAAAGAAAAAATTCAAACTTCTTCTCTTATATGAAGGGAGGACCAAAAATTTTATGTGGATTTTCAAGATCTCCATGGCACTGTCCCTCTAACCCCTTTGAACCCAGCAGTAAGAAAGGGATACCTGTACTCGGGTTTCCTCTTGGTAGTTCATTAATCCTTTTAATGACTCTTCTTTCCTATCCCAACCATTCTCCTACTACCTGAAATCATCACCATCCTGAATAAACTGTTAGGAAACTTACATTTAAGAAACTAATAGACTAAGAAGATAAGAAAAGCTGTCCTGTGGCTACAAAGTAATCTACCTACAACAACAAAAATAATTACTTTGTTCAAGTGATGCAAAATGCCTAATATGACAGACACTGAGGAATCAATATTCTGAATCAACAGTAGCTCTTCTTATCATTTCCAAGACATACAACATCTGCTTCCTCCAGCTAATGGTATGCTCAGCTAGTAGAGACAGTGTCAGCTCAGTTCTATTGGTTATGATTCAGTGGTGATAGAGAAATGAAAATTTCTGCTTCTGTTACTGAGCCATTAATTTATCAATCAATTAACATTTATTGTCTGCCATATGTCTGCCCTCAAAAGGATTACAATCTAGTAGAGTTTATAATCTAATGGATTTTAGATTATAATTATAACATTATATTATTAATACAAATCATTCAATGATATATTAAATTAAAACAAATCAGTGACTCACTTTACTTATTATAAAAATGGACAAGTTGTGTCACAATTTTGATGGTTCATCACATTGATCAACATTTGCACTTTTCTTTCCTTTTGCATTTAGAATGAACCAGAAAGCCCTCCATTACTTTGCTCACCAGGTGCCTTTAAAGAACAAATGCTAAAGGGTGGCCCCAGAAAGCTGACTGCTATGAATCACAAACAACCTCATCCCGAATTCTCCCAGATCATGAAGCAAGAAAAACATTCATAAACCTTATGGAGAGCCTTTTGCTTCTAAAACCCTAGAGTTTTTATATCCTTGGGGGAATTTGATGAGAGATTGAGATGAGAGTTATTAGATAAGTGATGACTCACATGGAGAATTTTTAAAATTGGGCGTGAATTTTACAGTTATTGCATCCTAAACTTCATATTGCTTTTGAGTGGCAAAACTGGCATGGTGATTCCAACAATACCACCACCACCACTCTACTAAGGGTTATGGTGGTATTTGCATGAAATAATAATCAGTCCCCTTTACATAGCCTTCTCTACTTACAAACCATTTTCCTCACAACATTTCTTTGAGATATGAAGAACAAGCATTATGATCTCATATTTACAGAAGTAGAAACTAAAAGTCAGAGAGAGGAAGTGTCAATAGACAAACTGAGATTTTTGGCTCCAAGTCTGATACTCAATTCCCTATCACACTGCTTAAAAGATTGTTGTTGAATGAATGAACATGAAACTTTGAAGTGGAAGTGAATACATTTACCAGATTCCTTGAAAGTTTTAATGGAAAACACATTAGAATTGTGATTTTAGTGTTCTCCTCTAACGGGTTTCCCTGTGTACGATTCTGTACTTCATCAACAACTATATATACCTTGTCTCCATTTTTCTCTGCTACTCCATTTTCTTGTTGATTAGAGTCATCAGGCCTAATTATCTATGTGTCATAAAAAACTTGGAGTTTATCATTTGCATTTATTGGTATTTACTGGCAGATAATGTTTGCTTATGAGATGTGATTGGTATTAAGAAAATTCAATATAGCCTGTTGAAAAAAGAAAATATCTTAATTTAATGATTCCATTGGGGAAAATGGGATGGGGAGATTAGAAAAGATATATGTTCGAGTTTTAGCCCTTTAATTCATTTCAACTCAATTAGTGATTGCCAAATTGAATTGAATTTAGTTTCTTTTAATTTAATTTCTCTATAAACTTGTTGCTGATTCTAATCTCAGGAAATAGATAAATAATCTCATAGTGAAAACTCAAGAGGGAAGTAATGGGTTGATGGTCTTTACAGTATAAACAATTCACTAAAGTAAACAGAATTTCCATTGCCTGAATTGGCAGAATGTGGGGTTAGGGAAGCCAAATACCTAACTCTCACCATTTGGATTGGTATCATGTAGATGTTTCCCATGAAGCTTATCTCCAGTTGGAATTCCCCACTGTCACCCCCCCCAACTTTGGATTCCAATGGAAATTTCATATTTTCGTCAATTCCATAAGGTGTGGTAGACATTCATTCTGTTGGAAATCCCCTCCTATGAGAAATATCCATTTGGAGGATAGAAAAGGTCTTGTTTTAGGGAATAATTTCTTTCATTTTGGTCATTGGGTAAAATCCTGATTTTTTTTTTTTAGCCATCTATTTGAGGAGTTATCTATTTATTTTAAAATAATTTTTATTTGATCATTTCCAAGCATTATTCATTAGAGACAAAGATCATTTTCTTTTCCTCCCCTCCCCCCCATAGATGATGCGTGATTCCACTGGGTTTCACATGTGTTCTTGATTCGAACCCATTTCCATGTTGTTGGTATTTGCACTAGAGTGTTCATTTAGAGTCTCTCCTCAGTCATTTCTCCTCAGCCCCTGTAGTCAAGCAGTTGTTTTCATTGGTATTTTTACTCCCACAGTTTATCTTCTGCTTGTGGATAGTGTTTTTTAGATCCCTGCAAGTTGTTCTGGGACATTGCATTGAACCTAATGGAGAAGTCCATTACCTTCGATTGTACCACAGTGTATTAGTCTCTGTGTACAATGTTTTCCTGGTTCTGCTCCTTTTGCTCTGCATCACTTCCTGGAGGTTGTTCCAGTCTCCATGGAATTCCTCCACTTTATTATTCCTTTTAGCACAATAATATTCCATCACCAACATATACCACAATTTGTTCAGCCATTCCCCAATTGAAGGCATCCCCTCATTTTCCAATTTTTGGCCACCACAAAGAGTGCAGCTATGAATATTCTTATACAAGTCTTTTTCCTTATTATCTCTTTGGGGTACAAACCCAGCAGTGCTATGGCTGGATCAAAGGGCAGACAGTCTTTTATTGCCCTTAGGGCATAGTTCCAAGTTGCCCTTCAGAATGGTTGGATCAATTCACAACTCCAACAGCAATGAATTAGTGTCCCTACTTTGCCACATCTCCTCCAGCATTCATTAATTTCCATAGCTGTTATGTTAGCCAATCTGCTAGGTGTGAGGTGATACCTCAGAGTTGTTTTGATTTGCATCTCTCTGATTATAAAAGATGTAGAGCACTTTTTCATGTTCTTATTAATAGTTTTGATTTCTTTGGCTGAGAACTGCCTGTAAATGTCCCTTGCCATTTATCAATTGGAGAATAGCTTGATTTTTTGTACAATTGATTTAATTCTTTGTAAATTTGAGTAATTAAACCTTTGTCAGAGGTTTTTATGAAGATTGCTTCCCAATTTGTTGCTTTCCTTCTGATTTTAGTTATATTGGTTTTGTTTGTACAAAAGCTTTTTAATTTGATGTAGTTGAAATTATTTATTTTACATTTTGTGACTCTTTCTATGTCTTGCTTGGTTTTAAAGTCTTTTCCTTCCCAAAGTTCTGACATGTATAATATTCTGTGTTTGCCTAATTTATTTATAGTTTCCTTCTTTATGTTCAAGTCATTCACCCATTTTGAATTTATCTTGGTGTAGGGTGTGAGGTTTTGATCCAAACCTAATCTCTCCCACACTGTCTTCCAGTTTTCCCAGCAGTTTTTATCAAATAGTGGATTTTTGACCCAAAAGCTGGGATCTTTGGGTTTATCATATATTGTCTTGCTGAGGTCACTTGTCCCAAGCCTATTCCACTGATCCTCCTTTCTGTCTTTTAGCCAGTACCAAATTGTTTTGATGACTGCTGCTTTGTAATATAGTTTGAGATCTGGGACTGCAAGGCCCCCTTCCTTTTTTTTTCCATTATTTCCCTGGATATCCTTGATCCTTTGTTATTCCAAATGAACATAGTTATGGTTTTTTTCCAAATCAGTAAAGAAATTTTTTGGAAGTTCCATGGGTATGGCACTAAGCTTGGGTATGATGGTCATTTTTACTATATTGGCTCGTCCTACCCATGAGCAGTTAATGTTTTTCCAATTGCTCAAGTCTAGTTTTAGTTGTGTGGAGAGTGTTTTGTAGTTGTGTTCATATAGTCACTGTGTTTGTCTCGGGAGATAGATTCCTAGGAATTTTATTTTGTCTAAGGTGATTTTGAATGGGATTTCTCTTTCTAGTTCTTGCTGCTGAGCTGTGTTGGAGATGTATAGAAATGCTGATGACTTATGTGGGTTTATTTTGTATCCTGCAACTTTGCTAAAGTTGTTGATTATTTCAATTCGCTTTTAGGTTGAATCTCTAGGATTCTTTAAGTAGACCATCATGTCATTTGCAAAGAGCGATTACTTGGTCTCCTCCTTGCCTATTTTGATGCCTTCAATTTCTTTTTCTTCTCTAATTGCTACTGCTAGTGTTTCTAGTACAATGTCAAATAGTAGAGGTGATAATGGGCATCCTTGTTTCACTCCTGATCTTATTGGGAATGCATCTTGTTTATCCCCATTGCAGATGATATTAGCTGATGGTTTTAGATATATACTGTTTATTATTTTTAGGAAAGACCCTTCTATTCCTATGCTTTCTAGTGTTTTCAATAGGAATGGATGTTGTATTTTATCAAAGGCTTTTTCTGCATCTATTGAAATAATCATGTGATTTTTGTTGGTTTGCTTGTTGATGTGGTCAATTATGTGGATGGTTTTCCTAATATTGAACCATCCCTGCATCCCTGGTATAAATCCTACTTGAACATGGTGGATGATCCTTCGGATCACTTGCTGGAGTCTTTTTGCTAGTATCCTATTTAAGTTTTTTGCATCTATATTCATTAGGGAGATTGGTCTATAATTTTCTTTCTCTGTTTTTGGCTTGTCTGGTTTTGGAATCAGTATCATGTTTGTGTCATAAAAGGAGTTTGGTAGAACTCCCTCTTTGCTTATTATGTCAAATAGTTTGTATAGTATTGGGATTAACTGTTCTCTGAATGTTTGATAGAATTCACTGGTGAATTCGACGGGCCCTGGGGATTTTTTCTTAGGGAGTTCTTTGATGGCCCATTGGATTTCATTTTCTGATATGGGATTATTTAGGAATTCTATTTCTTCTTCTGTTAGTCTAGGCAGTTTGTATTTTTGTATTATTCATCCATGTCACCTAGATTGGTGTATTTATTGCCATATAATTGGGCAAAGTAATTTTTAATGATTGCCTTAATTTCTTCCTCATTGGAGGTGATGTCCCCCTTTACGTCTTTGATGCTGTTAATTTGCTTTTCTTCTTTCCTTTTTTAAATTAGATTGACCAGTACTTTCTTTATTTCGTTTGTTTTTTCAAAGTACCAGCTTCTTGTCTTATGTATTAAATCAATAGTTCTATCACTTTCAATTTTATTAATTTCTCCCTTAATTTTTAAGATTTCTATTTTGGTTTTCTTCTGGGGGTTTTTAATTTGGTCGCTTTTGAGTTTTTTTATTTGCATTTCCAATTAATTGATCTCTGCTCTCCCTAATTTGTTGATATATGCACTCAGGGATATGAATTTACCTCTGATTACTGCTTTGGCTGCATCCCAAAAGGTTTGAAAGGATGTCTCGCCATTGTCATTTTCCTCGATGAAATTATTAATTGTTTCTATGATTTCTTCTCTAACTAAATGATTTTGGAGTATCATATTATTTAATTTCCAATTAATTTTTGATTTGGTTTTCCATGTACCATTGCTGATCATTGTTTTTATTGCCTTGTGATCTGAAAAGGCTGCATTTATTATTTCCGTTTTTCTGCATTTGTATGCCATGTTTCTGTGACCTAGTATATGGTCAATCTTTGTGAATGTGCCATGTGGTACTGAGAAGAAGGTGTATTCCTTTTTGTCCCTATTTATTTTTCTCCATATATCTATTAATTCTAATTTTTCTAAGATTTCATTCACTTCTTTTACCTCTTTCTTATTTATTTTTTAATTTGATTTATCTAAATTTGATAATGGTTGGTTCAAGTCTCCCACTAATATGGTTTTACTGTCTATTTCTTCCTTCAATTCTCCTAGTTTTTCCATTAGAAATTTGGATGCTATATTATTTGGTGCATACATGTTGATTAGTGATATTTCCTCATTATCTAAAGTCCCTTTTAACAAAATATAATTACCTTCCCTATCCCTTTTGATCAGGTCTATTTTTGCTTTGGCTTTATCAGATATCATGATTGCAACTCCTACCTTCTTTCTGTCAGTTGAGGCCCAGAAGGTCTTACGCCATCCTTTAATTCTGACCTTGTGAGTATCGATCCGCCTCATATGTGTTTCTTGAAGACAACAAATGGTAGGGTTTTGGGTTCTAATCCAATCTGCTATTTGTCTACATTTTATGGGTGAGTTCATCCCATTCACATTCAAAGTTATGATTGTCACTTGTGGACTCCCTGGCATTTTGATATCCTTCCCTAATCCTAACCTTTCTTCTTCAGCTCTACCTTTTAATCCAGTGATTTACTTTAAATCAGTCCCCCTTGTCCCTCCCTTGATATGTTTCTCTTTCTAGCCCCTCCCTTTTTCCCCTCCCCCTTCCCCCTCTTCTTCCCTCCATTTTTTGTGTTCCCTCCCCCCTACCCCCTTCATTTTCCCTTCTCCCTACCCTTGTTGGGTAAGATAGAATTCAAGATCCCAATGGATCTGGATGTTCTTCCCTCTCAGAGTTGATTTCCCTGAGAGTAAGGTTTAAGTAAAAACTCTCTTCCTCTCATTCTTATAGGAGTTTTCTTACCCTTCCCTTCCCATGTGAATCTTTGTGTGAGAAAGATTATTCTATTTGGTTTTTCTTTTTCCCCTATTTACACATTACATTTTCCCCACATGTTAATATACATAGATTGATAGAAATGTAGGCCTTATAGAAGAGAGTTTGAGTAAAAGAAAAATATAACATTTTTCTCCTTTTCCCTTTCCTTCATATTTACCTTTTCAGGTATTCCATGCTCTTTTTTTTTGATATTGAACTTTCCACAGAGCTCTGGTCTTTTCTTTGCAAAAGCCTGGAAATATTCTATTTTGTTGAATGCCCTTACTTTCCCTTGGAAGTATATAGTCAGTTTTGATGGATAGCTGATTCTTGGTTGAAGGCCCAGCTCTCTTGCCTTTCTGAAAATTATGTTCTGTGCCTTATGGTCATTCAGAGTGGCACTTGAAAGGTCTTGTGTGACCCTGATTGGCATTCCTTTATATCTAAATTGTCTTTTTCTGGCTGCTTATAAGATTTTTCCTTTTGCTTGAAAGCTTTGGAATTTGGCAATTACATTCCTGGGAGTTGTCTTTTGGGGATTTAGTATAGAGGATGTTCTGTGAACTCTTTCAGTGCCTGTATTGCCCCCTTGTTCTAGAATCTCTGGGTAATTTTCTTTGATTATATCTTGTATTACGATGTCAAGTTTGCTGTTTATTTCTGGCTTTTCTGGTAGTCCAATTATTCTTAAATTATCTCTTCTCCCTCTACTTTCAAAGTCTATGACCTTGTCAGTGAGATATTTTATGTTCTCTTCTAATTTCTTGGTCTTTTGGCTTTACTTTATTAATTCTTGGTCTTTTACATGCTCATTGTCTTCCAGTTGCCTAATTCTGACCTTTTAAGCCTGTTTTTCCTTTTCAGTTTGGTCAAACAGGTTTTGTAGATGTGTGAATTTCTTTTGCATTATTTCCCACTTTTCCTCCTAGAAGGCTTCCATCTTTTTTATCATTTCTGATTCAAATTCTTCATGGGTTTGTGGAGAGTTTCCATTTCCTTTGGAAGGTTTTGGAGCATTTGCTTGTGTTTCCTCTTCTATCTCCTCTGTATTTTGTATTTTTGCTCCATAAAATGTGTCCAACTTCACCCCCTTCTTGTTTTTCTTGGCATTTTGAAGCTTTTCTGTGCTGTTTTCCATCTCTATCTGAGTGGGGAGGACTAGCTTTTCTTATCTCTGTCTGGTGTTCAGAGGCTTTAGCCCTAGGCAAATTGTTCGTTCTATGCAGTTGTTGTTCTGTCTTCCCAGGGAAGCCAGGAATTGCTGGTGTTTCGGTGTTACTGCCCTCCTAAGTTCCCTCCCGATGCTTCTCCGTTGACTTACTTCCACACTCTGAGCCTGGCTTGGCACTCTCTGTAAGGTATCTCAGTGCCTTTGCGGGCCAGAAGTGGGCCAGAAGAGCCTGCCCTCTGAGGGGGGAGGGGCTGCGGCTTCTGGGAGCTCCGAGGGCTCCTGATAGGATTAACTTCAGCTGGGTTGGACTGAGTATGCCCTGAAGTGGGGACCTTCCATGAGACTTGGATGGAAGGATCCAGCCGGGGGCTACAGGTCCTCCCCCCACCCCCACCCCCCGTCTCTCTCTGTTTCCCTGCTGCTTCCAGGATGGGGCCTTCAGAATAGCCAGCCTTGAAGTCCTTTTGCACGCTCTGAGGTTCCCGCTGCTGCCTCGGACTCAGTGCTCTGGGTTGGGGGGGATGGGTCCTGGGACCTTCCTTCTGCCTACCCCTTAGGTCCGAGTGATCTCGGGTTCTGGCTTTTGGGGGGCTGTACCTTTTGATCCAGGTCCAGGAGGAGGGTTCCCAGGGTCTATGCTGTTGTTCATTTTGAATTTCGGTGCCCTAAGAGCATATAGTTTGCGATCTGTAAGGAAGGGTTTCCGGAGATCTGAACTTTAGCTTTCTCTAAGCTGCCATCTTGACCGGAAGTCGAGGAGTTATTTATTAAAATAACATTCTGTACCCATCCTAAGACTAGTTTTCTCACAGAGAATCAGTAGCAAAGAATTTGGCATCTGAAGGGCTTCAATGAATCTCTGATTCAACACTCCCATTTTGAGTGAGAAAACTGAGGTTTAGAGTACTAACACCCTCATGACTCCAATTAATTTGAGAATAACTTTGGTCAGAAGGTAATTAATATTTTGAGTATAGTTTTGTATTCAGAAGATTAAGTCATCATATAACCATGGTAAATTTTTAAAAATAAAAAAAAGATCAGTCAAAGTCATGAGATCATAGTTGTTCATGTTCATCCTCTTGCTTGCCTCCTAAAATTATTCCCATAATATATCTAAGACTGTATCTGTTGGATGTCTTTATGCTACATATGCACCATGAAGGATAGAACCTTATTTCAGGTGATCTCAAGCCCTGAGATGAATGTGATTTAAATTGAATGGCTCAGCTAACTTGAAAAAGCCAGCTCTCTGAATGGCCAACCAAGAGAATGACAGAAACACAAATTCCTTATTTTAGGCTGCCTTCAAATGTTTGTGAGACAACTCAAGACAATTTCCCTTCACTTCCCAAGGCACTCAAGATACCTGGGTGGGTGAAATAGTGAAACAGAGATTAGCTGGCTACAATGAGTCATTCCTCCTATCTATAAGTTTACTTGAAAATTTCTTGTATATCTTCTGAAATATGGAGTTACTCATGGTTTTCAAAAATAGTACTGGAGAAAGCAAATGTCTGCTATGCAGAAATAAGTCAGAGAAGAAGAATGGAATTGCATTGTTCAACATTCTTGATAAGGTAAAAATATTGAGAATCAGATTCTGAAAACTAGTACAGGAGTAAGAAAAGGTAAACAAAGTTCACTAACTTGAATTCCTTTTTAATAATTTTAAAACTACCTTTCAGAAAAGAAAAGAAAAAGGGTAGTTTTAGAATTAGACTAGTAAAGAAAAAGATTGACTCCCACACTTAGATTCTCAATTACTAAGCTACATAGGTGATAGGTGATTTTTAAAACTAGCTCATAAAAATATTCCTAAAAAGTCAAAAGAGGAGGGGTGGGATGATGCTCATTCATATGGGAGTAATGGAGTTTTATGTCAAAATATTGTGATGCAGGAGTATATGAACTGAGAGAAGAGGTTCATAGAAGCAGGGAAAGAATTTTGAACCCTCACTAAACATTTCAGTGAAAAATGTCTCACAGAGCTGTTGCTGGATTTAATTAACTGTAGAGTGAAAGGTGAAGGGTTAACCCAAGGTCAACATAGGGAAAAATGAAGTATCTGACATGTCATTAAGTGGCATTTGCTGAACACCATGTTGCTGAAGGATGACAAATCAAAATAATAAATCAATAAAATATATGAAAGAACATAATGGAAGGGGGATACATTTTTTTTGATGCTTACTTTCCATCTTAAAGTTAATACTATGTATTAGTTCTAAGACAGAAGAAGTTAAGGGCTAGGCAATTAAGGTTAAATGATTTGCCCAGAATCATACAGATAGGAAGTGTTTGAGGCCAAATTTGAACCCAGGACCTTCCATCTCTAGGCCTGTCTTTCAACGCACTGAGTCACCTAACTGCCCCAGGAGGTGGGGGGGGGGATACTTTTTAAAGTTAATTTGATATGAGAGTGATCAGTCATTTTATCTCTTTACAATAGATACTGCACAAGACAGTGCCTCAGAAGTATATAGTGACTTCCAAAGAACAAACCAACCAAGCACCATTTTTTTCATTTTTCCAGGTGGAAAAACATAGATACTAGTTTTTACTGAATTCATATATATTTGGAAATCAGAACCTGAGAATCTGGGAGACTCTTGAAAAGTCATTGACAAAAATACATCATGATAGCCCCTTGGCATTCCTGACTTATGGTCAAATAATTCAATGACAAAAAGGGTAGAGAGTGGACACTTCACTTCCTAAGATGTATTAGCTTTCAGCAGTTGGCCTGGGAGAGTCCTGGGGTCTAGCAGTGACTATAATGTTCCACGGTGGCCCCTTGCCTGCAATATGGGGTCAGCAAATCTGCTGATTAACAATCTCATCTCTAAAGGAGGTCTCAAAAGTTTCTCTGCCCTTCCTCGATATTGTCCCAAATAGGGTTATTTCAAGAAAAACTCATCATTATCTGCTAAATGAAACATTGTAAAGGCTGCCTTTAACTAATTTGTCGTGAATCCCTGGGGGAGACTGTCCTCAAACAACTTGTCCTTAGCCCGGAACCATGGGAAGTTTTCTTCCCATCCAGCCAATGATATTGGAGTGCACTTGATTCTATCCAGCTGCTGCCTGAGCCAGGAGTTTCCTTATCTGAGAACAGCATCCAATTCCTCAGACTCTGCCCTAACTAGTTACTAACTCTAAGGTCACTGGATTCCCCTTCTGGGAAGCTTGTTGTCAGCTCAATCCTTGTCAACTATCAGCAAACTCTTTGGGTTGTCAGACACTGAAATCATCTCCTATTTAAAGGACACCTGACACATTCTGGGGATTACAACAAACACAAGGGAAACACCCTCCCAGGAAATAATGGTGGGCTTCAAATTGGGGTGCAAGGAAGTTAAAGTCAACAGCTATCCAAAAGGTTGCTTTGACAAGAGGATTTTTTCAGCTCTCTCTCAAATCCAAGGGGTTGAGATAAAAAGGGAGGAGAAACCAATTGGAGAAAAGGAGACCCCTCCTCAGGTCAAGAGGCAAGATATGGGGTAAATCAGGAAATTAACTATTTGTATGATTCAACCTGTCTTTCCAAAGCTTTGGCCTTTTATGATTTCAGACGCTCCTCACCTTTGCTCTGTGTAGATACTTAGCTTGGTTACCACACAATCCCATATATCTTCCTGGCTCACTCATACCAGTATAGCTTGAATAGTTCCACAGCTCAGGGATACAGGACTGAATGGAAATTGTATTCCCCCAACTACTGAACATCCCCACTCACATCATGGAATTCTGGAGGAATGTAGCTGTTGTAACAAATGCCCCCTTGTCATTTTAAAAACATGGGATTTTTTTGGGTGGGGACAAGGAATCTGGTTCAGGTTGGTACTCTCGCAGTTCAGGTATGATGTTGGGACAAAAGAGACATTCATAGATTATTTGGAAGTCAACAAAATGTTATTCAGTCATTACATAAAAAGATTTTCAACAAGGTTACAGTAGCATTTGCTCTAAGTCTGCTCAGTGGGGCAAGGTATGGCAAGACAACTATCAAATCTTTTCATATCTTTATGTGACCAAGAAGCCACAGCAAAACTGGCAGAAGCCACCAGGCAACTGCATCAGTTAAGGGACATACAGCCACAGGGCAATCAAATTCTTGGACCAGTTTTGTCACCTTTCAGGGAAAAGCTAATCTAACTTAACTGGGAGAGAGGTTGGTCAGTGCGAAGGTGAGGGAAGTCCTTGGTATGGTAGTCCTATCACACATGTCTATTTTCATAAAACGGGTATCATAGTAGATAGGGGAGCTGCTCTGGACAGTGGGAAGACCTGAGTTCAGATCCTGCCTCTGACACATTAATTGGTTTTAGGGAACCCATTCAATCTCTCAAGTGATGGAAGACCAGAGTTGCAGAGAAGATGCCAACCTGCACTGGTAGAGAAAGTACCCTTATCAAGGAGTCTCCTATCAAGGAAACCTCGGCTGTACTCCCTATCCCTAGTATATTCTTATACCAGCTGAATCAGAATTGCTAACAGTAATTCACTCCAAGTGGCACTGTACAACCTTATTTGGACTGCACATTGCTTAATTGCAAAGAAACAAAATGCTCCATATCTCCTCTCTCTAGGAAACTAATCCTTATTCTCCTTTGCATGCTGATTATAACAGGAACACATTTAACTTTGTGCCTGAATGAAAACTACATGATGGAGTTGGAATCTGTGCCATGGCATCCAAACTTTGTCAATGTCATTTATTTTCAAGGCATTTACAGCTGGGAGCATCTCAAAGGCACAGTCTAAACTGGCACTCATTGCTCTTTGTAATTTATTAAATGATACTAACTACAGGCTATGTGTGATTCCATCTTCATCTTCTGCTTTAGGATCCCATTCACCTAACCACAAAATAATAGAATACAAAGCAACACTACGAATTCTGTCTGAAAATAATCATCATAGTTCTTGAAGCCCACCCAAAAACTAGTTACAGTTCTGAATTATTTTTCTCAGTTGACATCTAAAGAGAAAGGATGTTGGCCACAGAAAGATGCATTCAGAATGCATGACTTGAAGAGAACTGAAAGGGGAGCTAGCATAATTAACCAGGGGATTACTTGAAAATTAGTCACTTCCTTCCCCACACCCCTAAGAATAAGAAAATATCAGCTTCCACAGTCTGTGTATTGTGCTCTAATGTCAAATTGTCCTCTGTTAAAATGGAAATATTTAAATTTTTTAAGTTCTTATAGATAACCTTTACAACATGGGCAACTGAAAGTAAGAATTGACTGTGTAAATTTGTTGTGTCTTTAAGGGAGTGAAACATATAAATAGGAACTAGAAAATAAGTTCAAATTACTTTGGTTCTCATTCTAAGAAATCATGAGTATTCTCAGAATTATGAGGGGGAAAATGAAATGGATTCTTTACCTTGAGAAGCAGCCATGACAAAGTAGATAGAAAGCTGGTCTCAAAATCAAGATTATATATTACAACATATATTTAACTACTACTTCTACTACTATTCCTCCTACTGTAATATTATCTCACTAATATTATTAGTATGATAATACTAATATTTTCTCACTTGATCCTGACAATAACCCATTTCTATTATTATCTGTTATTCCCATCCATTGTACAGATAAAGAAACTGAGGCAAAAAGTGATTAAATGGCTTGCTAAGAAGTCATACAGCTAATATGTGTCTGAGGTAGGATCTGAATTTAGGAATTCATGACTCCAAAGTCCAGCATTCTTAACCCTGCACAATCTAGCAAGTTATTTAATTTCCCAATGTTCTAGGCAACTCTACTACTATATGCTGCAGAATAGATGCCAACTAGCTTTGGTAAAGGGAATTTATTTATCTAGAGTTCCATAAATTAGTTAAAACATTCAGTTTATATTCTTATTCATATGGAAGTTAATGATGAGATAGTATTAAAGACAGTGTACTCCACTGGAGAGAATACTGGCTGAAATCAGAGGACTGGCTTCAAATCCCACCTCTGATGTTTCTATCCTGTATGACTTTGGATTTTTTATCTTCTTTGGGTCTCAATTTCTCATCTAGAAAATGAGAGGGTTTGGGTCCTGTGATCCCATGATGTAATAAATACCATGAAGACATAACCAAATCATTATTCCTTGATTAGAAAATATTTTGGCATCATTCATTAATATTTATTAGGCATGCTTAAGACTCACAATACTAGACAAAGTATTCTGAGGCTGAGACAATATGGTGATATGACGTTGGAAGTTCTTAAGAAGACTAAATAAATGGATGCATAGCAACAATATACATAAAAATTTATTCAAATATATGGTACCATCTGATTCTAAAAATGTGTTTAGCACAAGTTCCTGGCATATACTAAGCAGCACCTGCTCTCCACCAAAGCTTCAAATGCCCAGATTCAATTCAGTTCCATTTACCAAATCTATATTCAGTTTCTTCTATGTGAAAAGTAATGGTTTGGTTATTGGAAATACAAAGGAAAAACAAACACACAAACAGCATAGTCCTTATCCTCAAGGAGATTACATTAGAAGAAGGGCCCTATGAAACATAACAAAAGTCACTAAAAATCTCTTTCAAGGGGTTGGCTGGGCATAATTCCTTCTGGGATTTGTAGTGATTCCCAGTTTGGGAAGAGAGGAAAATACAAGATTAGCTTTCAAGGAGGGGGTAGGGGATAGAGGGTAGGCGCAAAGGTTTTTCACATAAGAGCTCTAGGGAGCTTTCTAAGATTTTCTGGGATAAGGAGGAAAGAGGAGGGAAGTGACATTCATCCTATGGCAACAGCAGTCTGCCACATCTGCAGTTTCCTTCTCTGATCATGAGAGACAATTTCCAAGTGGACAAGCTAAGAGATGTGTGAATGTCAGGCACTTCAGTAGCAAACATGCTAAAGAAACGAATCATCCAAAAACTGTTGATCCCTACCCCAATCCTGCCTTACTTCTGTTTGGTTTTTTTGTCAATATATTTGCCATATTTGCCATATGTTAATATTAAACCCACTCTTTATGCTTCTGGGTATCCCTTTGTTTGCAGCATGAAGCCACAGAAGAGATAGACCTTTCCTAGACCAAGACTGAGATCTCCCCCCTCAGCCCATTGGGTTTTTTTTTTTTCGGTGATGAAATATATATGAGCCATTCCATAACTAGATTTCTCTAACTGGGGACATAGATTATCAGACATTTTATAATGATTCTCCTCTCACTGGAAACATAGACACGAATCATAGCATAACTATACTTTTCTAACAGGGGAAATAGACATGATCTATTTCATAATATTCTTCTAAGAGAATTACTGCTGATGCAGGCCATATTTAATAAATCCCCCATATAAATATGAACCGAATGTTATAAATTTAATGCAAGACATCCTAGACCAAATGAGAAGTATCTAGGACCATGCAAAGGGAGCATACTATTAGAGCACTTTGAAAAGGAGATACATAGTTTAAGAATAGATGCCTTTATTCTTCTTATCCTTAGTCAGGGGAAACAACATAGATTATTGTTCATAACTCTTTCATAGAGGGATTCTATTGTGTTTGAATGACTTCTTAAATATTCATCAAGGACCTCTCCTTGAAGATTTGGAAAAACCAAGAAAGGCCACTGAAAGAATTTCTACTTGGGAAGAAATTTGTTTTTCCTGTTTAATCTCAAAGAAAATTAAGTCACTTCATAGTTTTGAATAGCTCTGGATGTATCCTTAACTTTGAGCAGGTAGACGAGTGTACTTATATATTGCAAATAAGCTTGACTCCAAAGATGGTCTAATAGATTTGTTACTTGGTTTGAGTATGAGTCAAATACCCCTTGTCTTTTTTTTCTACTCATAGTAACCATTTAAGAGGGAGCAGAGCCTAGTGGGTGAAGGGCAAACCTTGAAATTAGGAAAATCTGGGTTTAATTCCCATTTTCTGACACATTCTAGCTATGTCACCATGGACATCATTGAACCTCTCAGAGCCTTTGAAAGGTCTTTAAGACTATAAATTACAAGTAATTTACTTATCTGTGGAGGTGATGAAACTTTATTTCACATCAGGAATTCCCTCCTCAGATGAAATCACAATTCTTGACCATAGACAACAAAGATAGTTAACATCTTTTTAATAATACAAACAAACAAAAAAGAAATAGTATCATATAAAAAAGCTTTATCTCTAAGCAGTTAGCAATATAGCTGGGTCTATTTCCCAAGGAGATTAGGGAAAAATGAAAAGCACCTATATGTTCCAAGATATTCATAGCAGTTCTCTTTGTAGTGGCAAAGAACTAGAAATTCAGGGGATATCCATCATGCGAAATGGCTAAACAACTCAGAGGATATGATAATGATGGAATGTTATTATGGTGTAAGAAATGAAGATCAGAATTTTAAAAAAAAACATGGAAATAACTGCATGAGAATTTGAACAGTGAAACAAATAGAAGCAAGGGAACATTATATATAATATTTGAAGAATATTATGAATGTTCACTTACAGAGAATGAACTGAGAAGTGGAAACATGAGACCTAATCTATGTATTTTGCCAGATGATGACTACTATGGTGTGAGGAAGGAGAGTGAAGAGTTGAATGAAAAAATATAAATTTTAAGTGCACATTAAGTTTGAATGAATAAATTAATAAATGAAAAAGCATTTACTATATGCTAAGCACTAGGGATGCCAATAGAAGAAAGTGAGACAAGACCTGCTCTCAAGGATCTCAGGCTCTAATTGGGGGAGATGACACCTACAAGAAAGTTTATTTTAAGGACATGTGGAAAGTACTGGAAGGCATAAGAGTATAATAGTGGGAGTAAATGGCAAGGCCCAGGCAATAGATTATGGCAGAGCTGAGAGTCTGTAGGATATAGAGGCTGACAAGCAATGATACATGGTAGCCTTCCATCTCAGTAGAATTGATTTCCACATCCAAGGTATATGAGCAGTCAAGCAACTTAGATGGGTTAATGGTGGGAGGAGTTAATGAGTAAGCAAAGTGGTACTGTGCCTTTCATGATAGCTAGTCTTACTGATTCCCTTGACCTAAAGGGGTTCACTAATGAGCAGGGATCTGGGCAAGGGATTGATGAGGCAAGAGTGCCTCTGGTGGCAGCAGGTCTTTCTGCTGCTTTTCAATCCCAGATGACTTCTTTTCTCATTTCCATATACTTTATACTATTCTTTCTGAATTCTCTTGCTTTTATGTATTTTTAATTATATTCACACTTAGTATGGACCTTGTTCTGATTTTGCTTTCTTGTTTGCTTTACTTTTCATATTTTTAGATGTCTATATTTCAATTTTCTTATTGGCCAATAATTTTTCATTATGATAGGATATATATTTGATTATTTTTTCACTAATTTTCTAAGCATTTTACAGATGCTGTAGGTTGGACATTTTTGCTATTAGAAATAAAATTGCCATAAATTTTTTTATGAATAAGACTTTTCTAACTCAGGTTATAATCTTAGTAGTGGTATCAGAGGAGTAAAGAGCATAATCATTTTTCTATCTTCTTGCATATTGCCATATTGCCTTCTAAGATGTTATGCCAGTTCATCACTTCAATAGCCCCAATAAAAGTATATTTATTTCTCTATATCCTGCATATGAGCTTTATCATTTTCAACTCTCTTTGCTAATTTAATGAAATCTCTTTCTACCCTCTCAATAGATGATGGAGGATGAAATCTTTGATTTATGTTTTGAAAGATAGAATGGAGAAGGACCAGGAATGGAATAGGAAAGATAGAACCTATAATGGTGACTAGTGATGTAAAGGTTCTGAAATGGGTCAAAGAGCAACAAACATTAGTTGAGAGTACTAGACAAATCAAATTTGGAGTGGAGGGAGTGAATACATATGTAATAGAAGAGAAGGAAGACAGTATGTTATGGAAGATTCTCATGTCTTCCCTGGCTTCTTTCAACTCCCAGCTAGAATCTACCAGAAGCCTTCTTCAATCCCACTTAGTGCTACTGCTTTCCCTCTGTTATCATCTCTAATGTATCCTGTATATATTTTGTTCTTGTTTAGCCATTTGCTTGTTTTCTTCACTCTTTAGACTGTGAGGTCCTTGAGAGAAGAGGAAGGATGTTTTTGTGTTTGCTTGTTTTTTCTTTCTTTGTAACCCTATCACTTAGCACAATACCCAAAATATGGGAAGCCTTAATAAATGCTTGTTAGCCTTATTTGACTTGGAAAACATGGGTAAAAATTTTCATCTTGGTGTGGAGAAAAAGACAGAAATCCCTGAAGGACCTTGTGAGTAGGCATTGTTTCATTATTTGAACTTGTATCCCAAGTGTGCATGGTACCTGGAACATAGACTAATTAATAAATATTCATGGATTGGTGGATTGATCTGGCAGAGGAGAATTGCAAAAGGATTGGCCCCATTATTGAACAGACTTGATTATTATGAGTTTGACAATGACAATAATTATTCTTATGTTTTCTCTATGCCCATGTCTTACCTTAAAGGATGACAGTTCTGTTCAAATCAATACAGTCTTTGAAAGGAAAAGCCATATGAACTAATATATAAAGGAACTGAGAAAAGAAAAATAAAATCTTTCAAATACAACTGTAATTTTATAATGCAGAGAGAAAGGAGTGCTCTGCTGAAAGACTTTGAAAAATTAAGTTCATTGAGAAAGATATCATTGGTAGAACTCAGCATTATGAAATTATTGCTTAATTTATTATTTCTGAAACCCAGCTGCTGCCAACAAACATTCTTTTGTCCTAAAATAAGCAACAGGTAGACGACCTGGCCTTGGAAAACATTGTATCCTAAATGGGGTTAGGGAAAAATGTTAATTACAACCTAGAACATTCCAGAGAATCTTTAATAAACTACTTCTTTCTGCCACTTAACTGTACTTCAAGTATTAGGCATTGGGTCATATTATTCTATGTATAAATCAGCTCTAATTTATATATTCCATTATTAGGGAAAATACTAGCACAGGCCCTTAATAAACTGATCAGTTAAGAGAAGAAACATTGTTATAGCCAAATCTACATAGAAAAATGAATATGACTTTAGAACTCATCAGAGATAATATGTTAGAATAAAAGTGTCAAACATGAAGCCACTTTGTGACTCACAACAGTCCTGAGTATGGCCCAAACCAGATTAAAATGTTCCCATCTGCTTTTAATATACTGATGAAGACATTAAATTAATATGGCTCACAGGGAACTTTGTTATATGGTTTAGTGGCCCCTGTTTCTATTTTGAATTTGATACTACAGATTTAGAAGACTCTTCCATATTGGTTATAGATCAACTTAGTTTATTCATTTAAATTTTGCCTGAACACTTCCCATTAAAGTACTTAAGTATCTGTTCCTATATTCCTATGATATGCTTACAGAATGAACTAATGCACATCCACGTTCCTTCAAGAGTAATAGGCATTTATTTTTTAAAAAATTATAATAACTGAAAGATGTGACTTTCTTGAGGGCATCATTACTCTAAGTCCATTAATCAACCAGAAAACAAATCATACAATATATATTGATCACCATGAGGTATGAGTTGCCAAGCCTAGAGCCCAGAATTGTCTGACTCAGTGACTTTTGTGTCTGCCACTAAGCATGCCATCTCTTCAGATAAGGGTTTGGTCTTGGCTCCACTTCAGCTAAAGACATTTCAAACTTGATATCCCGATATATTACCAATCTTGATGTCTCAGCTTAATAGCAAATGTATTTATATCAGACTGATGACATTCAAATTCTAAGGAAAGTGAAATGAATTTTTTTTTAAATGAAAAATTATAAAGGCACAGGAATTGTCTTCAGTTTTCCTGCAATGATATTTTTGACTTGGCTTTTGGGGATTAGATTTTTAAATGATCAGTACAGAAGAAATGTTGTGGACCAACTCATTCTCATCAAATCTAGAAACATTTTTAACCATTTAAAAATTGATTGAATTTTCTTAAGCTCATGTTAGACAATGGACTTCCATATTCAAATATCAATATCATTAAAACTTCTAGTAAATAATTGATTATACAAATTTTGAACTGAAATGGACTCCAGCTACTTTAACCCAAAATGAATCACCACCAACAAGTGGTTATCCAGTCTCTGTTCAAATCCTGATCAGCATGTTCTACAGTGCTCCTAGGATAAGAAAGAACACATGTTTTTTGTTTGTGCTCCATGCATCAGATTACTACTCCATTTATAGGTGCAAAATGAATCAGTTGCAAAGAAATATTTTCACTGGAAGTAGCATGGAAAATAAACATTCTTCTTCAGAATAATATTACAAGAGAGTCAATTTAAGTCTTGCACAAGTCAAAGCATTTGGGAAAGGCATTTTGACATCCATTTCTAATGCCAGACATGACCTGATGTCTTGTGTGCTAACTTTTTAAAGGACTGAAAGGGAATTCTTCATTCTCTTTGTCTATTTTTAAATTAATCAAGCAAAATCTTAAACACTCCTACTTAACATCAAGTAAGGGAGTTCCCAAGTCACTTACTAAAATGGCTAACAACTTCAGAAACTTATGAATCCCTTGATAAGAGTTTACACCCTCAGAAGAAAAGAGGTGGATCCCATAAACACTGCCCTCCTAGGCAGTGCTAGGCAATTAGAAAGCTTTAATTGGCTCCTGTAAAGAAGGGAAGGGACAGGAAGGGACATGGAAAAGGACTATAAAAAGTCCTGAACTTCCTGTCCAAGGGGTCTTAGACCTGAATTTTGAGTTTGGAAGATCTTGGATTGGGACGGCAGAATGGAGCTACAATTTGAGACTTTGACCTGGAAACTCTGGCTCTTGGACTACTTTGAGTAAGACTGCTCCTGAATCTTCTCCTTTAGAGCTTCAGCTTGGGTGAGTGAGAAGTTGACCCTCCTCTCCTGGCTTCTGGAGAGATTAGTTCTGGAGAGGCCTCCCCTTCTTGGAGGAGGCCAAGTGGATTGAATCCTTGTTTAATTCACTACAAAGTCCTCCAGCTCAGGGGTTAATGATCCTTGTGTGGGTTGAGCTGGGATAGAAAAACATTTAGGGTGATAGGTTATACTTCTTACTCTACCCTCTTTTACATTTCTCTGCTTTCACTCATTCCACCTCTTTGTAAATAAAGCTAATGAAAGTCAATTTAACTTGAGCTATAATATTTTTAAATCAGCAACCACAGTATTATCTTAGAACTCTCATATATTTAGTAAAACCCTTAATTTAATTCCTTACAGGACCAATACTTTTTATTATCTTGTGAGCCTAGATTTAGAACTGAAGGAGCTCTAGGTGTCCACTAGTTAAACTCAAAATCCCATTTTAGAGATGAGAAATTAGGACCCAGAGATGGGTTGCCATGTGGAAGAGAGATTAGAGTTGTTTCTAAAACCAGAATTTAGAATTAATTTAGAATAAAAAAAAACAAAAACCAGAATTTAATATTATAGATATTTTTAAGGAGGCACTGTCTTTAATATTATGGGATAAATAGTTTTGAAGCTGGGGGTAGAACTTAGCTATTAGAATTGTTCAAAAGTAGGATGGGTTGCCTCAGTATCTCAAGAAGTGATGTGCTTCCATTCATTGGAGGTCTTCAATCAAAAGTTGAAAAATCACTCATGAGGTACTTTATAGAGCAAGGTGCTTTTGGTATATGGGTTGGACTAGATGGTCACTGAAGTTCCTTACAACTCCTATATTTTGTAATTCTCTAGCTTCCCTAAGGTCACATTGAAGTAAGAAGTAGGAGAGCTGGGATCTTTATCACTAATCTCTTTTGTGTGTAAACCTAGCAGTAGGATTTCTGGGTCAAAAGTAACTTTATATATATTTGAACTCTCTGCCAACTCTATGTACAGGTAGAATACAACAGCCAGTCATGTGAGAAGCTTCAAGAAAATTTAAATGCCTCCTTGCCCTCAAATACCTTCCCACTGACCTGCCACAGTGCTCAAGACTCCAACCAGTAAAGAAGTGATTCTTTTGTATTAAATCACTGACAAAAAGAAAGGCTTCATATACCCCAAGATATTTAAAGTAACTTTTTTGTGGAAGTAAAGAACTAGAAAAAAAGTAGGTGCCTCTTAACTGAGATATGGCCAAACAAATTATGACATATTAATGAAATATTACTGCAATGTAAGAAACTACAAATATGCTGAATACAGAAAATTGTGGAAAAATTTTATATGAACTGATGTAAATAATATACACAATGATTCATTGTAGTAAATGGAAAGAAAAACCACACACAAAAACAAAACACTGAAAATTAACATTGCAAACTGAGGAAGAATAAGCTTGGACACAAAGAAACCATATGAGACCTTTCTCTGCTCTTTTAGAAAGGTAGGGGAATCTACTGATGTGGAATATTTAATATAATGTCAGATTCTTTTTTATATATTGAAAAGTTTTGCTATTTTTCCTGTTTAAAAAATTATTTTTATAAGAAATAGCATTCTAGGAAGAGAAAGGAGAAACTTACAGGGGGAAATCTAAATTATGTAATAACAAAATGTATCAATAAAAATCTACTAAAAAAAAGTCTAGAAAAAGTCCTGTCCAGAGAGCCCCAAGGAAAATGCAAATATATTGCTGGAATTATAATGAATTAAATGAGTAGAGATTAGTTTTCATACATATATAGGATAGATAAACTTTAGAGGGATAATCAGGAAAGCCTTGAACCATGGGATATCATGGTGGAACATATAGGGAAGTGGAGAAAATTAGCAGGAGATAGCCTTGGAGCAGCAGATGCCTACAGGTAAGGACTCCAATAAGAAACATACAAAACCCTCAAAGATAAATGTTATCTCCTTTATGATTCATGATTCTACCTAAGGTTATCCATGCTCCCTATTTCTTCACTTAGAGAGGAAATTTTTCCTATTGTATCTCATGAACAGAGAGAGAGAGAGAGAGAGAGAGAGAGAGAGAGAGAGAGAGAGAGAGAGAGAGAGAGAGAGAGAGAAAGCACACGCAATACATGATATTACAGCTAGGTGACATAGTGATATCAGAAAGATTCATCTTTATGAGTTCAAATCCAGCCTCAGACACTTGGTAGCTGGGTGACCTTGGGCAAGTCACTTAACCTTGTTTGCCTCAGTTCCTCATCTGTAAAATGAATTGGAAAAGGAAATAGCAAGCTACTCCAGTATCGTTGCAAAAAAAAAAAAAATAGAGTCACAAAGATTTAGACACAACTGAAACCACTAAACAACATCATAGAATTTTAGATTTAGAAATAGAAGGGGCCTTAGAAATCATTTAGTCCAAACCCCTGATTTCATTTATGAGAAAAATGAGGCTGAAAAAAGTTAAATGATTTGTCCACAATCATTCAACTATAACGCTATTATCTTTGCAAAGTCTATCTCCTTTTATTTAATTTGATCTTTTCAAACATCTAATATAAAGTCCATTTTGTAGTTGAGGAAACTGAAATTTGTCTAACATAACACGTTAGTTTCAGAATCCAAATAAAGTCCCTGACTCCTAACTCTGTGGACTAGACCATCCTTTCAATACAGACCTGGGATTTTCCTCCCATTTCTAAGACATAGGGTTTAGATTTGTATAATCTTGTATTTACTATAGAAAGTTTTTTTTTCCTTTAAGAAATGCATTTAGGGGCAGTTTGGTGGCCCAGTGGATAGAAAGCTATAGAAGGTCTTGGGTTCAACTCTATTCTCAGACATATCCTAAGTTGTTGACCCTGGATAAGTCACTTAACCCTTATTGCCTAGCATTTATCATTCTTTTGACTTGGAACTAATACTTAGTATTGATTCTAAGATAGAAAATAAGGGTTTAAAAGAATAGAAATTGGTTTCAATTTTCATGATTAAGGTCAAGAAAGTTTTAATGGTGAGGGATTAGAGGGGGAAAGGTGATGAAGAAAGGATATGATAATATCAATATAATAATATAGAATATAATAATATTATTCCCTTCTGGTATCTAAATAGATGTTCTAGTCTCTTTGGTATTATATTATTCACAAAGTTTTATCTAAATAACAGTTTTCCAACCCATAAACCATATGGAGAAAACTGTGGAGGGAAAGGAAGAGATGGTCACTTGCTTCATCTATTTCATGAACCAAATTTCATTTTTGACCTCACCCCAGTAACCACACAGTTTATCATTCCTACCTAGAAAAAAACACTGCTTGCCTGATAAGGAGAGAATAGTCCAAGTGTGACTTCAAAAAAATGAGGTTGTTGCTAGTGTTCTATTAGAATTTCAGGAGACATATTTGTTCCTGTTTGTCAGCTCTGACCTCCATGGTGGTGACATGTTTGTACAGCTGCCATCATTTTATCTAAACAAGCTGTTACTTCCCAATGCTATGTCCTGTCCTGAAGCATAGAAAGAGAATAGATGAAAGGTTTTACAAAGGGACAGCAAATGGCCAGAGTTAGAAAAGGCATTTCCTCAAAGATTTTTTTCAAGATCAAAATCTTATGCCAATCTTTTAAGAAATGCTTATGAATTTAATTTCCTTTCCTTTGTTTTTAGTTATAATTTCTCCTCAACTGCACTTGTTCTCCTATTTTTCTTTTTCCCCATTGGATGACAATAATTTGAATTTCTGTAACTTTTTTCTTCCGGTATTTGCTAAGGCTTTTCATAGGTCTCATTGATGGAGTTGCACCATAGTACCTCTAATACATTGGGCAGGTTATCAGATAACCTTAATCCAATAATGTATATGGGACCATACAGAAGACATAACTAGTGTAAATTTGACTATGAGCTACATTTCCTGATGGTGTTTGGTATCATTGATTTGGTAATATTAAGTGGGTCTTGGAACTGGGTGGACAATTTGGCAATATAGGAGCATGGTTAGCATGCGAGAAAAGAAATTTGGGGGAGCAGCATGACAAAGAAAATAGTGCACTGAACTTGGAGTCAGGAAAACCTAGGTTCAGCTTCAAGTAGTCACCACTCCCCTATATTAATTTTCTACTCTTATTAGAATGTAAATTCCTCTTTTGGATTTGAATCTCCAGTGCTTAGCATAATGCCTGACAAATAATAAGAATTTAATAAATACTTCTTCATGAAAACATACCTTTATTTATACAGTACTGGGTTTAAGTAAATCTCACCTCTGTTTCTTAAAACCTATGTAACTTCATGGCAACAAGTCAATTCACATCCTTGAATCTAAATTTATTTATCTCTTAAGTGAAAGAATTGGATTGGAAGGCCTCATAGGACCCTTCCAACTCAAAATCTTATGGTTTTCTGAGAAGTATGAATAATGTAAATATCAGTTATATGTAAAATAATTTAATATTAGTTACATATAATTTGACTATATAACATAATTTGAACTTTGTTTTAGCTAGCAGCTCTAATTGCATACAAATTCTAATGACACACACATCCTAGAAGATTGGAAAGAATAATGTATTTGGAGTCAGGGAATATGTATACAAATCACCATTCTTCTGTTTCCTAACTATGCGGCTGTAGATAAATCACAATACTTCTGGGCCTTAGTTATAAGTAGGTTGGTATTTCTATGAGCTCCCTCAATCTCTAAATCTTTGTTCCTTTTCACCAGTTATTTCCTATCTATTAAAATATAGATAATTTTTGTCTGATATTCAGTGTTTGCCATGCCTATGTATGACTTTAGTGTATTATAGAAACTTTTGGCATCTTACCTGACTCCTGACACATATTTTCCATATTTTTGAAGACATCACCTATTCAGATATACATTGATTTAGTGTAGAAAATTTTATCAAGTTACTTGCAGAACTTCTTTACTTTCTCATCCTTTGTAATAGATATTAACACATACATTACACTTATTTTCATGGCAGTCTTTTTTATTTAGGCTCATCATGGAGAATGGAAGAAGAGGTAACTGAGTATTCTATGAAGTATCATTGCTTTTGGGTGAGTCATAAGAACAATGCTGCCAACTACTTTATTTAATTAATATGTATTTATTAAACTTTTACTAGTTCCAGGCACTATGCTAAGCATTTGGGGATATAAATAACAAGCAAAAGTAGCTCCTGCCTTTAATGAGCCTTACATTCTACATGGGAAGACAACATATATAAATTCAAGAAAACTACAGAGCAAATAGATGATAGTCCTAGAGGGGAAGGAACTGGAAACACTGGGGACCAAGAAAGGCTTCCTGTAGTAGGTGACACTTGATTTCAGCCTCAAAAGAAGAAAAAAGATTCTAAGAGTTAGAGAAGTCTAATTCTAGGCATGTGGAACAGACTCTGAGAGGACATACAAACACTGGAAACATTGGAAAGAATAGTTTAATTTGAGAAAAAAGTCCAAAGTCATATTTCAAAGGGCTGACAATTATGTATGTGAAGTAAGAAAATGAAAGCAACTAATTGAGAAAGTTCTATACACAAACATACACACACACATCTCTAGGATTTTGTTTGTGAAAGGGGGATACATATAAGACAATAACTTGAGGGAATGAAAGGATTTAGTGAAAGAATCTTCTGATTGTTGCTTTTATTTTATTTTATTTCTTTAAGAATAAGGGGTAACTAGATTTCTGGGTAAACATGGTGGCAGTGTAGACCTAGGACTCTTCCTCTACTCACCACCTACTGATATGGACTACCTCAAAAAGCCCAAAAGAACCAAACTCATATAAACAAAGGAACTCTGCAGTAGGGTGCAGCATTGAAGCTATGTGGGATTTGGGCATTTCCATACTATAAGAGGGTGAAATAGCTTCCACCAAAACTTGAGTTGATCAACCCTCCCCCACCCTACCCAGGGATCCAGAGTCAGAGAGTGAGTGAGGGGCACCACTAAAGTGATCAAGAGGAACCTCTAGGTCCTTGGCAGCTAACTAAGACTACCAAAGACCTACCTCTGAGATCAGCTAGACCTGAGACCCCAGCAGGCTGAAAAGCACAGACCTTGGGCACCTTTACAGAGATAGTACAAAGAAGGACAGTAAACAGTAGAAGCTGCAGAGACTCAAGAGGTGGCCTCAGTCAAAAACCTCACTCCTTAGATCCAAACACAAAGAGCCTGATCTCCTCACTAAGACTTCTGACTGAAAAGGGAAGGAAAAACCACCATAGTGATGGCAAACAACGCCCAGGAAAAACAACTTCCCAACACCAAGAAAAACAAGAAGAAAACATTGACCCTGGATAATTATTATGACACAAATATGGTATTGATTCCAAGTCAGGCAGGTCAAAAACAGAGAAAGCAAACTATAGACCAATCTCCTAAATGAACATAGATGCAAAAATCTTAAATAGAATACTAGAAAAAAAAAAAAACTCAAGCAAGTGATCACAAGGGTTATTCATTATGATCAGGTTGGATTCATACCAGGAATGCAAGGGTGGTTCAATATTAGGAAAACCATCCACATAATTGACCATATTAACAAGCAAACCAACAAAAATCACACGATTATCTCAATAGATGCAGAAAAAGCCTTTGACAAAATACAACACTCATTCCTATTGAAAACACTAGAAAGTATAGGAATAGAAGGGTCGTTCCTAAAAATAATAAACAGTATCTATCTAAAGCCATCAGCAAACATCATCTACAATGGGGATAAACTAAATGCATTCCCAATAAAATCAGGAGTGAAACAAGGATGTGTCTGTTATAACATCTATTATTTAACATTATACTAGAAACACTGGCAGTAGCAAGTAGAGAAGAAAAAGAAATTGAAGGTATTAAAATTGGCAATGAGGAGACCAAGCTATCACTCTTTGCGGATGATATGATGGTTTACTTAAAGAATCCTAGAGATCCAAAAAGTTACTCAAAATAATCAACAACTTTAGCAAAGTTGCAGGATACAAAATAATACCACATAAGTCATCAGTATTTCTATATATTTCCAACACATCTCAGTAGCAAGAGTTAGAAAGAGAAATTCCATTTAAAATCACCTTAGACAATATAACATACTTAGGAATCTATTTGCCAAGACAAACACAGGAAATATATGAACACAACTACAAAACACTCTCCACACAATTAAAACTAGATCTAAATAATTGGAATTATTGCTTCCTCATTGGTAGTATGAGTTAACATAATAAAAATGACCATCCTACCCAAACTTATTTACTCATTTAGTGTCATACCCATTAAACTACCAAGAAACCTTTTTTACTGAATTAGAAAAAAACAATAACAAAGTTCATTTGGATAAACAAAAGATCAAGGATATCCAGAGAAATAATGAAAAAAAATGTGAAGGAAGGTGGCCTAGCAATACAAGATCTCAAACTATACTATAAAACAGTAGTTATCAAAACAATATGATACTGGCTAAGAGATAGAAAGGAGGATCAGTGTGGAATAGACTTGGGGTAAGTGACCTCAGCAAGATTGTCTACGATAAACTCAAAGATCCCAGCTTTGGGGACAAAAATCCACTATTTGACACAAACTGCTGGGAAAATTGAAAGACAATATGGGAGAGATTGGGTTTGGACCAACATTTCACACCCTACACCAAGATAAACTCAGAATTTGTGAATTACTTGAATATAAAGAAGGAAACTATAAGTAAATTAGGTGAACACAGAATAGTATGCTTGTCAGATCTTTGGGTAAGGAAATATTTTAAGACTAAGCAAGAGTTAGAAAAAAATACAAAATATAAAATAAATAATTTTGATTACATTAAATTAAAAAGGTTTTGAACAAACAAAACCAATGCAACCAAAATAAGAAGGGAATCAACAAATTGGGAAATAATATTCATAACAAAAACCTCTGAAAAAGGTCTAATTACTCAAATTTATAGAGCTAAACCAATAGTACAAAAAATCAAGCCATTCCCCAATTGATAAATGGGCAAGGGACATGAACAGGCAATTTTCAGATAATTAAATCAAAACTATTAATAAGCACATGAAGAACTGTTCTAAATCTCTTATAATCAGAGAAATGCAAATAAAAACAACTCTGAGGTATCACCTCACATCTAGCAGGTTGGCTAACATGACAGCAAAGGAAAGTTATGAATGTTGGAGGGGATGTGGCAAAATTGGGACATTAATGCATTGCTAGTGGAGTTGTGAATTGATCCAACCATTCTGGAGGGCAATTTGGAACTATGCCCAAAGGGCACTAAAAGTCTGTCTACCCTTTGATCCAGCCATAGCACTGCTGGGTTTGTACCCCAAAGAGATAATAAGGAAAAATACATGCACAAGAATATTCATAGCTGGGCTCTTTGTGGTTGCAAAAAATTGGAAAATGAGGGGATGCCCTTCAATTGGGGAGTGGCTGACCAAACTGTGGTATCTGTTGGTGATGGAATACTATTATACTCAAAGGAATAATGAACTAGAGGAATTCCATGTGAACTGGAATGACCTCCAGGAATTGATAGAGAGTGAAAGGAGAAGACTCAGGAGAACATTGTATAAAGAGACTGATGCACTGTGGTACAATCAAATGTAATGAACTTCTCTAGTAGTAGCAATGTGATGATCCAGAACAATTTGAAGGGATTTATGAGAAAGAACACTATCCATATCCAAAGGAAGAACTGTGGAAGCAGAAACATAGAAGAAAAACAACTGCTTGATCACATGAGTTGTTGGGATAATGATTGGGCATACAGACTCTAAATAGGTTTTGATCAAGAACACATGTAAAACCCAGTGAAACTGCACATCACCTATGAGAGAAGGTGGTTGGAGGGGAGGGAAAGAACATGACTCTTTTAACCAAGGAGAAATATTCTAAATTGACCAATTAAATAAAATTTTCAAATAAATAATAAATAAATAAAATAGTAGCTTGAAAATGAAATGACAAAAAAGGGATAATTGATTAAATATGATGTTCTCATCCTATAGATTATAAGCAAAGGTAAGGAACCAGTGGACAAGGAAAAACTAAAAATTAGGGAAAGGGGAGAAATGACTGGAAGGTCAAGCCCCTGGAGGAGACAGTAGGAAATGGATAGAGATAAATATAATAAAATGTTAAATGATGATGGTGGCCAAGTGCTTAGGGAAGATTTTGTGTGGTAGTACCTGAACTGAACCTTGAAGGAAAATTAGGACTCTGAAGGAAAAAGAGAAGGGGGTTCTTTCTATTCTCTTATGTTTCTTGGTTGAATTCCTCTAGAAAATGGTAATAGAATCAATAGCTTTACATTTTTTCATTTCACATTTTTCTTTGCCACAGTTGTTTAATCAGATCATACAAGAACTGTGACAATTATGTATCTCTCTTCTGTATACTTTCTGCTACTGAATTATTGACTTTGACCTTTACTTTGACCTGGAAATGAACTGTTTTCAACAGAGACAGCAAATTTCCAAATGACTGCATTTCCAAGATGGTCTATTAATATTAGTTAACTACTATTACTCTCAAAATGCAGTCTTGGTCTAATGACTATCATGTTGATACAGTTGGAAGAAATGAACCATAACTATATCAACATTCTTCTTATGAATGTAACCAGAATCCAGAAGTCATTGGCTAACTGCAAAATAAGATCCTATGAAAAATGACCTAAAGGAAAGTAAATGCTTAAGGGGGGAAATATCTCAGAAGATATTATCAGGAACATAGAATTTGCTGAGTTTGAGGTGTGAAATTTTCATAGAGTGGCTCCCTCCTAGGGCTTCATTTGTCTGGATTTAAAGGTGACTTGTTGAAATGAATACAAATATAAGAAGTATCTCTACAAGAACATATGTAAAATTCACCATGATGGTTGACTTCTTGGGATGAATAGTATACCAAAAGAATCCACTCACACATATAGCAAGATGGCCTAAGTTGCCAGACCACTTTAAGAAGTTTCTTTATAAAGAAAGTTCTAACTTGTTTCATCTCTCATTCTCAACAGTTAGACAGTTTGAATCTACAGAATTATGAATCTGTATGAGGATCAAACACAAGCTAAGTCATTGGTATTCATTGCCTATGTACACTGGCTAACTGTCATCTCCCCTAGCATTGGAATCACCTGTGTGTTTCCTTATGAGGGAGGTGCACCTGCCCCCTTTCCTGCTCCTATGGGTCAGCTAGGCTGCAATGAGTTTGTACTAACAACAGAAGAACAGTATGTACACTCTCCCGAAAATGAAGAAGTTGACAGGATTGGTTTCATCATGGGAAAAAGAAATATAATTTCATAGGATACTTATTCATTTTTGTCTTCAAATGCTCTCAGTAAATAAAAGTAAATTTTAAAAAAAGTCCATTTAGGCTGATAATAATAATAGTTACTATCATTTATATAATAGGGCCTTAAGGTTTGAAGAGCATTTTAAAAAATATTATCCTATTTTATCTTTGTAATAACCCTAGAAGTCAGGTAATATTGTCCTTACTTTACAGAAGAGGAAACTGAGGCACACAAAGGTCAAGGGACTGGCCCAGTGTTACACAGCTAGTAGGTGTATGAGCCTGAAATTTGAGCTTCAGTTTCCTGGAATAGCTTTCTACCTACTGTTTCACTTAGGAGCCTTACAATTTATTTCAGCTACATTATCTCTCTCCCCCTCTCTCTCTCTCTTAATCTCTCTCTTTCCCTCCTCTCTCTCTCTCTCTCTCTCTCTCCTTGCTCTCTCAAAAAATATATATTCATTTTCATCTATCTCTATCTCTTTTTCTTATGTCTATCTATCTGTTAATGAACAAAGTGTTCATTATCATTCTCAAAATCAAGTCCAGTACTATCTTGACACTTGATAGCCTTGCCGTGGAAGCAGACATTGGTGGAAATGGGTAAAATTATTTAGCTAACTGTGACACAAGCTTAAAATGTGAAGAAAAAGAAAAGAGGATTTATCAAGTACTCAGAAGCTTCACACCTTTCTTGTAGAAATTCTTCAAAAAAGTATCAGAAATTTCTGGATATATTAAGTTCCAAATAGCATATAAAAAAAAGAAAATTTACTATGTCTTAAGAAATATTTTAGATCAGTGCCTAAAAAGTACTTTTGTAATATAAGAAATTTGGGAAGGAGCTGTGACACTGTGTGAAATGACAGAATGACCTTTGGATTTGGATTTGAAAGACTTGAATTTGATTGAATCCTGGCTCTGCCACTTGTATAATCTGAGGCAGGTTATTTTTAAAAATCACAATTTCCTCATGTGTAAAATGAAGGAGCTGGATTAAGTAATCCCAAATGTCCTGGCCCAAAATTATATGATCCTATAATTTAAAAAAAAAACATGATTACTAGTCTTTTAACTAGATTTTTAAAATGCCCTTACCTTCTGTCTTAGAGTTAACACTTTGTATTAATTCCAAGATAGAGAAACAGGAAGGGCTTGGCAATTAGGGTTGAGTGATTTGCCCAAGGTCACACAGCTAAGACATGTCTGAGGTCAGATTTGAACCCAGCTTCTTCTGTCTCTAGGCCTGGCTCTAGATTTTTATATAGTACCTTTCACTAACAGCATAAAGAGGTTTATTTAGAATCTTAGAATGTCAGAATTGGAATAGACTTTAAACAACATTTCTAAGCTTCTAAGCTTCAGTTTTCGTATTTGAGAAAGAGGGCAATAGTACTACCTACTACACAGAGATGTCATCAATAAAATATACTTTGTGGAATGCTATGTAAAGAGGAGCTTAGTCTCATGATAATCAAATCACAAAAGAAAAGTTTCTCATTTTCCTCAATTTCATTGGAACCAGGTCATAATGAGAAAGTAGAAGGAAGAAATTGTCAAATTTCCTTCTTTCTTTGGCCTCAGAATTATAGAAAATTCTGGTCAAGAGAAAAAATTACACATATTCTCTTGAACTTTTCCATAGTAGGGTTCAATATAAATTACCATGAAGTAGTTCCCAATCTTCCAACTTAAAATAATTTCTAAACAAAGACAAACCATCTCAAAAAAAAAATACTTGACCCTTCTCCACAGTCATGTACTCATCTTTGCTTTTCATCCTTAGCAAGAGGAAAGATCTCAGAATTCTCAGACACTCCTAAAAAGTAAACAGAGAGAAAGAGAGAAAGGGGAGACAGAGAGAGAGGCAGAAAGAGAGACACACAGAGAGAGAGGCCGAGAGAAGAGGGAGAGAGACAGAGAGAGACAGAGACAGAGAGTGAGAGGGACAGAGACAGAGACAGAGAAAGACAAAGACAGAGAGAGACAGAGAGACAGAGAGAGACAGAGATAGAGAGTGAGACGGACAGAGAGAGAGACGAGGGAGAGAGACAGAGAGGCAGAGAGAAGGAAAGACAGAGAGCAAGAGCTTCCTAAAATCTCATTTGTTTCCTCTGCATTTACACAGACAAGCAGGCATGCACTTGAAGGTATGTTCCTTCAAGCAGCTCAGGGGCCATATTCTGACATGTCTCTCTCTAGCATTCAGAAACATTTATCTGATCATTCATCAGATAGTGTCACAAACATATAGAAACAAAGGATCCTGATGGCCTAGTAGGCCAAGTGCTACCTTTTAAATATTGTCCTTCATGTACTAAACCTTCATTCCCAAACCAGGCTTTCATTTTATATCCCCTCCAAACCAAAGAAGTAGGAGAGATTAACCAAGTTTTTTTTTTTTTCCCCTAGTGGGTGAAAAGTCCTTTTATAGGCAATTCAGTCCAATTTAATATTCTATTGCCAAAAATCCAAATGCATTTTGGGAAATTTTTCTGTTTTGTTCAACTTTGTAATTTTTTTCATTTACCTTTCCAAAAATCTTCTTAAGACTATTTTTCAGGATGAAAGCTTGGCCCATGAAGCAAATTTATCTAAACATAAATGTGCAGCATAAATTGTTTAATATATTCCAAGCTTCAGTGTCTTCTTTCTCTCTCTTTTTTTAAACAGCCACTCAGCAAAAAATAGATTTTAAGGAATGCCATGTAGAGTATCCTGCTGACTGAGTCATCTTTACAAATAGTCATTCTATTGTCAAAGAAGAATATATATATATATATATATATTAATCATGTTTGAACTGCATGTAACATAAAAGCCTGCTGAGAGAGATTAATTACCATGTTTGCACTATTAGTAAAACAGAGTCAAGATTAATAATTGGTTTGGAAAATGTGTTTCTCATGGCACACACAAGATTTCACTCTACTATGTTCCATGTTACTATCTGACAGTCCCTAGGGTTCCTTATGTATTTATAAAAAGCTTCTTTACTCCTTTCCAGAAATTGGAATGTTTGTGCTTCAGTTCAAAACTTCAAAGACTGCTTTGTGAAAAATGGAAGCAAGTTTAGCAGACCTGTGGCATATTTTCCATAATTATTTTACAGGAAAATGTTTTGTGTCCAATTCTTACTATGAATCTTAGTTGTATGTTTCATCCACATTCTCTATTTAGTTCTGCCCAGTAAAGAGTTCTGCCTTCAATTACATAGGCATGCACCATTAGCTAGGAACTAGAGTAACAATTGTTTTGACTTTTTACATGTGAAATCAACTCCATAGGATTCATGATTTAGGCATGAATTGCACTGAGTGACTTCTAGGGCCCTTCCAACTTGAAGATTCTACGAGCACATATGGAAAGAACATAGAATGTCTAACTAGGAGTAAAAGAACCTAAGATATATTTCTCAGGGATTAAACAGGGTGGAACCACAAAGAGAACCAAGCCCTATTCTTGGCTTCTAACAGAGAAAAGAAGCTAGGAAATATGTGTACTCAGATGACACACTGGGAAAGGAATTTAATATTTTATTTAAAAATATTTCTATTACTAGTATTCCTAGATGTACCACTGACTCATCACAAGATCTTGGGGGGAACTCTTTTACTTAGAAATATTACACAACATCAGTTTTCTCCAGTCTTAGGAGCAAATGGCCACACTTTGATGAGTGGTGTTTCTGAGCTTTTTATAACATACTTTTCACTACTAGTTAACAATTTTTAAATCTATTCCTAGTGCTCCTGAGTAGTACTGGAAGTAGAAGGGGCCTGGTTATGTCTTAAGTGAGGGAGGAAACCCTCACTTTCTCTAGAGTGGCAAAGGATAGGCAATCAAGGTTAAATGATTGGCCTGGGGGTCACACAGCTAAGTAGTGTCTGAGGTCATATTTGAATCCAGAATCTCCCAATTCCAGGCCTAATGCTCTATCCACCATGCTACTTAGCTATCCCCTGAAGCAACTTCTAATTTTTGCCACCTCCTGAGTCTAGGAACATGTGTAATAGGGGATACACTTCAATATAATGAGAGATTTTCCATGTCTCCATTCATTTGGAAAAGTAGGTCTACAATGCCATGTAGACTAGCTTACAAATATTTTTGTAACCCAAATTCCCTAACAATACATCTATTAGATAGACATTCAATCAACAGGAAAAAAAAAAGCTTTCCAATGAATGGTTAATGAATACAAACAAGAGAAGATATAATAATTTAAGTAGGTGATTGGCTATTAAATAGCAGAGTGACCAGTTTTTCTCTATTTCATCTCAATCAAAATACAAAAATAAAGGAATAACAGAAGTGTAACACAAGAAATAAATCACTAATTTGTTAAACATTGGAATATATTAATAAATCTCTTTCACTAAAGAGCTAGGTAGCACAGTAGACAGAGTACTAGGCCTGTAGTCAGAGAGACTCAGGTCTCAGATATTTACAATAGCTTGTCATAGTCACATTGGGCAAGTCACTTAACTTCTGTATGTCTCAGTTTCCCCAATTATAAAAGAGGAACAAAAACAACACCTATCTCCCAGGATTGTTTTGAATATCAAATGAGATAATTTTTGAAAAATATTTTGAAAAACTTATATTGTTGTAAAAATATTATTGTTATTTAAAAAGAAGATAGAATCTCATCTCTAAACTGATTCAGAGTTCACTCAAAGGCTTGAGAATGCATTAAATAAAAATGTTCCTCCACAAGTCCTAATCCATTGATATAACAAATTTATCAAATATTTCTTAAATTTCTACTAAGTCTAAGTGCAAGGCACACTGTTAGAGTTTGCATCATATTAGGAAAATAAAAAATGAACACAAGCAAGAAAAAGTAAAAAAATATGAACAGCTACAAGCATCAAAGAAGGTTTCATAGAAGAGGTAGCCCCTGAGCTGAGCCTGGAAAGAAGATACTGTTACACAGAGACTGAGAAAAAGAAGGATTACAATTCAGAGATAGGATATGATTTGGACAGATATAAATGGAATGCCAAGCTAAGAAAATAGCTAGTTGACTGGAACAGAGAAAACATGAAAGAGATTCATGTGAAATAAAAGTGGAAAGAAAGTTGCAAGCTAGGAGTTAAGGTGGTGGAGGAAATCTCACTGGAGTGAGAAGGAAGAGTTACTCAGTGAGCAGCATCATGGCAGCCTGCTGAACAATGGGGAATAGGCAAAACCCAGACCAGCTCAACACACTTCCATGTGGCCTGAAGCAATGAAATAGAAAAAGTGGGAAATATCTCAGCCCACAAGAAAATAGATGAATCAGCAGCAGGGCAAGCAGAATCCAACTGGACAAAACTGCTGCCCAGGAAGCCAGCAGAACCATCTACTCAAAGTGTACACCATAGGATCCAAAGACAGTTAAGCCTACCCCAAGCACCACAGAAGTATATAATGAAAATTTGGAACTATGTTCCCTCTATCTCAGGAACAGAGGTAAACCTCAACAGATAGTCAAGATAAGGAAGGGGAGAAAATAATAATAACTAGAAAAATGAGCAAAAGACAAAGAAAAAACAACCTAACCTCATAAAGTTACTCTAGTGACAAAGATCAAAATATAAATTCAAAAGAGGATAATGATAGCAAAAAGGAAGCATACAAAGCTATCAATAATCATATGAAAAAATAAATAACTAAATTATAAATAGCTCTTCATTAGAGAAATGGAAATTAAAACAATTCTGAGGTACTACCTCATACCTATCAGGTTGGCCAATATGACAGCAAAGGAAAGTAATAAATGTTGAAGGGAATGTGACAAAATTGTAACACTAATGCATTCTGGAGGGCTATAAAACCATGCATACCCTTTGATCCAGTAATACTATTACTATGTCTGAATCTCAAAGAGATTTAAAAAGAAGGGAAAGGACCTGTTTATACAAAAATATTTATAGCTGCTTTTTTTTGTTGTTGTTGTTGTGGCAAAGAATTAGAAACTAAAGGGATATCCATCATTTGGGAAATGATATATATTGGGTAAAATTATAGTATATTATGGCTATGTTATACTATTGTGCTATAAGAAATGATGAACAAGATGATTTCAAAAAAAGCTGGAAAAAAACTACATGAACTGATGCAGAATGAAATAAGCACAACCAGGAGAATATTGTACACAATAACAGTAATATTGTGGAATGATCAAATGTGATAGACTTTACTACCAATAGTAATAAAGTGATTCAGAACAATTCTAAGGGCCTTATGAAAAATAATGCTATCCACCCCCAGAGAAAAAAATTGTTGGAGTAGGAATGCAGATGAAAGCATACAATTTTTCACTTGTTTATTTATTTATTTTTTGGTTTTATGTGATTACTCACTTACAAAAATGAACAATATAGAAACATGTTTTGCATGATAATACATGTATAACCTAGACTGAATTGCTTTCCAGCTTCACAAGTGTGGAAAGGAAATTAGACTGACAGTTTGTGGGGGAAGGGGGCAACTGAGTGTGGCAGTTGGGTCTTGTGACTAGCACTTCCTTCCTGCTGTGTGGGACTTGCTTCCGGGTGTTGGAGGAGGAAGGAGCTTGTTCAGACCAGTCTGGTGTAGTGTGCCGCCTCTTCTTGGTTCAGCCTGAAGATTCAGGCCCATTCATCTCTGAAGGTCAGACCTTGTTGCTTTCTGTGTACTGCTAAGATTCTGAATTAGAACAACGAGAGTAGACGGGAGTGGGACAAACCCTCCGCCAGCCTCTGGGGCCTGGCCTCAGGTCTGAAGCTGAGAAAAAACTCCAATTCCAACTGCTTATTAAACTTGATATTATTTGAATTCACAGTCAGATAAGTGGACTATCATTTCTGGTCATAGAGGGAGCTGAACTTCAGTTCAGTTTCAAAGACAAACAGACCTCATTGGACCCCTGCTGTTTCCTCTCAGCAGGGGGCATCTGCCTCCCTTGCCTCACCAAGCAGTGTTCCCTCTCTCCCCTTAATCTCCTTATCCCCATTTTTCCAATCCTATTTCCTTTCCAAATAAATATTACACAAGGTAGGAAGGAGACAATTTGGATGATATGATTTCAAAAATCTTATATGGAAATTTGTTATTACATGTAATTGGTAAAAAAAAAAGCCATTATTCTGAAAAATAAAAATTTAAAAAGGAAACATGTGAAGCCCCAAAGGAAAATGAAAACACTGTCAGTCTCCAAAAGACCTCTTCAAAAAACTTGGGAAAAAGTTTTAAAAAATCAAATAATAAAAGAAGCAAAAGAAAGATTCAACAACTTGAAAAATGTGGATAGGAAAGAGGCAGGACCCAGACTTTTCGAAGATTTTAAATATCTAGTCCAGGAGTTGGCGTTTTTTCCTAGGATAATAGGAGTCATTGAAGGTTGAAGGTTTTTGAGCAGAGGAGTAAAAGTCAGGCTTTTGCCTTAGGAAGATGATTCTGAAATCTCTATGAAGCATGACTGGGTAAAGGGGTAAGATTACAGAGAGAGAGATTAATTAAAAGGTGAATATGACAGTCTCAGTAGAAAAAATGAGAGGCCTAAACTAAAATAATATCCATTTGAGTAGAACAAAGAAACATATGCAAGAGACGTTGTGGAGATAGTCAATAAAGTTGGCAACTAGAAGTTTATGGAGATGGAGGAGGGGGAAAAAAATAAAAAATGATTCCATTGTTAAAAGCCTTTGAGATGGTTCTCACAAGATAAATAGGAAAATCTGGAAGATGGGCAGATTTAACAGGGCAGAGGATGTCCATTTTGGACAATGTGAGTTTGAAATGCTGACAGGACGTTCAGGTGTACTAGTCCATCTGGTGATGATAAAACAAAAAATCTTCAATGATTTATTACTCTTCCAGTCTGAATTCTCCCAGGATTTCTCCTTTGTCTCTTTTTCAAGGTTTCTTTCTTGCTTCTGTCATACTCACCCTTTTGACGATGTCATTCATTTTTTTTTCAATACAATAAGAATGCTATTAGAAATTGTCTTGTTATATTAGTTTAGAGATAAAAAGTAGAGAAGCTGGCTTGAGAAAGAATTGGAGTTTGAAATAGAGCTGAGGCAATGTCAGTTTCAAATGTTGACAATGTGGGGGGGGAGCGGTGACAGTTTTTCTGTGTCAGTTGGTCTCTGGCAATTACTCTCTCTCTTTCTCCCCCTACTCCCCTCTCTTGGAGTGCTGGGAAGAGGTGACATTTTTTCTCGCGCTCCTCACTGTCTGAGGTAGAAGGAAAGGAGGGAAAAACCTGAAGGAGCTAAGTGATTCTCCTTTTCCAATGTGGGAAACACTAGTGATTATCTATTGCTGTCTCAAATTTTTTTTATATCTGAGATGACCAAAGAAAGACCCCGTCTTTGGTTTGGACTCTAAATCTGCTAATGCTCAGTCCTAACTTAGTTCTTGCTGAGGCTCAGCCAGCTAGCCTTTGTTATTTTTATAACTTGGAGACAAAGTTAAGAATTTTATACTTTGTATAAGGATAATAGTGTTTAGTTTATTGTAGAATAGTGAAAAACTGAGTTAGTCAGATCAGGAAGGATGAGTGTAACCTGTGGAAACAGGAGAAGTGGTTCCTTGAAGAACCAGGGAGTTTCATTTGGGTAGAGTTAGGATCCCTTAGAGTTAGAAATCATTTTTTATCCTCATATTCTCAATAGTTTATTTTTATATAACAAGAATCTCCTTAGTGTCCTTGCACCTAGCCCTAAAGAGTTCAGTTATGAGCTTTACTTCACTGATATAAACTGAAGATACTTTGTAAGCACAGCAAGCAGAGTATCAGAATCAGTTTATAAATCCATAATCAATGCATTCATTATTATTTTTATAATACTTTCTATAAAAACTAAATACAGATGGAAATGGAAATTATACATTGATACAGAGAAACAGATATATTAAAAGACAGATAATAGATAAGCTAGATAGATAAAAAATGATGGGGAAGTAGAGAAATTTCTATGTCCTCATTTTAATGAGTCACACAATTAATATATACCAGGAAGAAAATTATGAGTAAAGGCTTTTCTTGTCCTTCCTCTCTAACTTTAAAAGATTTTTCATGATTCTGCATTTAAGGTTGTTGTTTTTTCCTGTTGTTATGGTAATTACCCTTTTAAAGATTATTTAAATCATGCAGGTTATTTCCAATTACTGGACTGTTTCCTTTTTTTTAGATGGAGGCAAATAGCAAAGCTGTTGGTAGTGCTTTTCAAATTTCTAAGCAAAAGATGGCTCAGGGAAGATACTATGTGCTCTTTTCTCTCTTTTTTCTCAGTCTTTTTTAGTATTTTTTCTAATTACATGTAAACATTTTTAACATTCTTTTTTTCCTTAAACCCTTACCTTCTATCTTAGAATTGATAATAAGTATTGGTCCCAAGGCAGAAGAGCAGTAAGGACTAAACTATTGGGATTAAGTGACTTGCTCAGGGTCACACAGCAAGGAAGTGTATGAGACCAGATTAGAAGTCAGGATCTCCCATCTCCAAGTCCAGTTCTCTATCCACTGAGCCATCTAGCTTCCCCATGCTCTAATTTTATATCAAGTTTTACAATATAAATTTTTAAGCTGGGCAAGTTGACTAAATTAGCCACTACACCACTGTGAATCAAAGTTTCAATGTTTTGTTGCTTTTGTTGTTTATTTCCCACCTGGCTATATTCTTCTAGACCTCATTATCACCCCACCCCAGGAACTTCAGCTTTCTGAAAGATAATAGCATGCCTGGAATTCACACCTCATCAGTATGACCCACCTTCCATCTGATTGTAGAGGATAGAGAGTAAAGAGCTAAGAACTCTTCAAAGATCCCTCGATTAAAAGAAGGCATCTAGGCCAACCATCCCCTCATTTACTTACTGGATATAGCCCTCTGGACTTATCAGTCTTTCCCCCTGCCACTAGCCCTCACAGGGTACTGCCGCACATCTTTTCTGCTTCTTTTAAGTATTATCTTACTCCTATTAGATTGTGAACTCTTTGAGGAGTGAGGACTGAGCTCCTGGAGGGCAGAGATTAATTTTTTGTCTTTCTTTTTATCTTCAGGGCTTAGTAAAGTGCCTGGCACATAGTAGGTGCTTAATAAATGTTTATGGAATGACTGACTGAAGGAACTTTGGTCAAGTAGAGTACCACCATTTGGAAGTGAATTGTATAATTGTATATTATAATTATATTACGGGAACTTTTATTACACATGGTGTCCTTGAGCACTGGGCTGAATAATCACCATGATTATTTAGCTATTCGAAAACTGGCTTGGGAAGTACCTATTGAGGGTGATGATAATAATATAATAAAGATTTTATTTGGGCTAAAGAAGATACAAAAGGCTTGCTAAAAGGGACACCACCATTCTCAGTAGCCAGTGACCAAGTGCGCAAACCCTTGTTTGTGGTCACAGATACAGTGGCAATAGCAACAAGATTTAGTCGGGGGGGGGGGGGAACAATCTATCTATCAAGACTGTTACAAAAGACTATGTCAATATTAGGTTTGTCTCCTAAGGTGATCAGGGAAAAAGGCAAAGAACTTGTATGTTCCAACATATTTATAGCAGTTCTCTCTGTTGTGGCAAAGAACTGGAAGTTGAGAGGATGCCCATCAGTTGAGGAATGGCTAGACAAATTGTGGCATATGTCTGTAACAGAATACTACTGCATCATAAGAAATGATGAGCAGGTTAATTAAAAGAAAAACATGCAAAGACCTACATTAAATTATGAAAGATGAAACAAGTAAAACCAAGAGAACATTATATATAGCTCCAAAATTAATGTTTGAAGAATGAATTATGTATGTCCATCTCCAGAGAAAGAACTGATAAATAGAAACAAATAAGATATAGTTTTATATATACATTTATTTATGAATATATTCACATATACATCTATACATATACATATATCTTTTTGTCATGTGATATCTTCTCTAATAAGGGTAGGAGAGGGAACTTTAAGGTAACAAACAAACAAAAAACAAACAAATGAATAAATAGAATGGTTTTTAAAAAGAGGGAAAAGAGGCTAATGTGGATAAGGGTAGAAGTTCCATTTAGAGGCATAAGAGAAGCATGTTTAATCTTGCCTACTCCCTGTAAATCTAGTGTACTCTCTGAATGCCCACTATTTATTGGCTGCCCAAAAGATGAAAACATTTGAAGACTGTGATGCTGGAAGCTAATATGGGGTCTAAGAGAGTGCACAGGACATCTATGTCCTGTTCCTTGATACTCCCTAATAGGAGGTGAAAAAAGCCTTTCACTTTATTTCCAATTTCATGTCTCTTTGGAAATGTTACTCTTGAGATGGGGTTATGAAGAGTCAAGAAGAGGATGACTTCACCCTAGTCCAAATGGCCATCCATTATTTTATAAAGGAAGATAGAACTCTATAGTCACACCTATCACTGAGTGAGCAGCAAGCCTGGTTGCTTGTTAATTAAAGTTGATACAACTGAAGGAAATAGAAGCAAAGGTAGTAGGCAGAGTGAAAGCAGAAAGAAGTAACACAAAACCCAACCCTCCATGGTTCCAAGATCACCTAGATGGAAAAGCTAGTTTAATCATTAGAGCCCTCCCTGTAGAAGATCCAGCCATGCCTGCTTGAAAATAAAAGTGAGTAGACCATTCTCTATAAGGAAAAAAAGATACTTAGATGCAGAATTCAAATCAGTTTACTTTAGGAACAGTGCCAATAGACTGCAAAGAGGCCAAAATGTCTTCTACTCTGACTGTGGGTTAGATCAACACATGAGTGCTGTAGGCATTCAATTAATCAATAACCATGTATTAAGAACCTAATCTATGACAGTTACAATGCTAAGTCCCAGGAATACAAAGACCAAATTAAAAATAGTATCTGCCCTTGATGAGCTAATAGTAAAACTAGAGGAAGACAGCATAAACACATATAGATATATAAGAAGGAAAGAAACCAGTATTTATTCAGAAGCTACTACTATATGTCAGGCACTGTGCTAAGCATTTTCCAAATATTATCTCATTTATCTTCACAACATCCCTGGTAGGTAGGTAATATTATTATTGCTATTTTAAGGAGACTGAGGCAGAGGTTAAATGACTTGTCGAGGGTCATATAGCTAGAGTAACTATCAGAGTACGGATTTGAAATTAGGTCTTTTTTTACTCCAAATCTAACATCCTATCCATTGGACTGCCTACTTGTCTCTAAGTAAATACAAACTAGATATTGTGAAGATTGGATTTGGCTATCTCCTGATTGTAACAATGAAGGAACTTAGCTCTTCCTTTATTGTGAAGATTAAATTGTAATTCCCTATCTATTTTTAGATTTTAATCCCCAAAAGTGTTAACTCAGTATTTAAAGTAGATCTACCTATTTTAACTACAAAAAAAGTGTTAAATAACCAAAAAAGGTGTTAACTAACTACAAAAGGTGTGACACCCATTTCATACATTGAATGGGCAGTCCTGGAGAGGAGTGTCTCTTGTGATTGGTAGACATAAAAATTTAGGGGAGGTGACACAAGAAAAAAAGGTCTTTAAGTAGAGGAAACACAGGCATACAAGGATCAATCAATTAGATTCAGTCACTTGGAGTTGGACAGGAAGAGAGTCACTTAGACTTGGAGTGAAGAAACTTGGCTGTGGAACTGGACCCCTGGAGTAGCTCATGCAGGAGACCTCAGACTGCTTTCTTTTTAGATGGTCACCGTGGTGAGTGAAAGGCTGACTTATTTCTTTGCCCTCTCTGGAGGTGTGAACCTCTGGGAAAGGCCTATCATCTTGAGACTACTTTCCCCTGGCTGGGGCTTAGAATTTCTACCTGGCTCTGAGGAAGCCAGAGCTCTCTCTCCCTCCCTCTCTCCCCTTTTCTCTCTTCCTTAATATCTTCCCTCTATTGTAAAAATAAACGACATAAATTCCATTCTACCTTAGTAATTCATTTTGGGATTTAGAAATTAAATCCCTGGCGACCACCAATTTAATAACAAGTCCAACCAAATACAAATTTAACAATACAAAGTGGGGGAAAGTACCAGCATCTTGGGGAGATGGGAAAAATTACTTTTAAAAAGTAGCATTTGAGATGAACCTTGAAAGTGTCAACATGGAAATCTAGAAATCCCCAGTTTATTTAGTTTGAGGGTAGAAACCCCAGGTTTTGACCTTGTTACAGTAGAGGTTTCCCCCTGAGGGAAGGTCCAACTTTACCAGACAATAGACATCCACTTCAGGTGGGAGGTAGACCCCATCTGAAGTCAAGTAGCACTTTAGTCTCCAGAAGCCTTTCCCAGTGTATCACACCCTCCTTACGAGGATCAAACTCAGGACCTTCAGCTTGTGAGACTGATGTACTACCTACTGCACCAAAGCTGAAGTGGATGTCTATTGTCTGATGAAGTGGGACCTTCCCTCAGGGGGAAACCTCTCCTGTGACAAGGTCAAAACCTGGGGTTTCTAGCCTCAAACTAAATAAACTGGGGATTTCTAGATTTCCATGTTGACAAAAGAAACCCAAAATTCTGAGAAAGAAGTGAATAGAGAATGCATAATAGGCATAGGTAACAGCTACTCCAAAGGTTTTGAAATAGGAAATGGAATACTATATATGAGGAATAGCAAAGTCATTTTGGCTGGACTATTGAATACATCAAGGAGATTTTTGTATAAATGCTGGAAAGGTATGGCAGGTCTAGTTTATCAAAGTAGTTTCCAAAAGAATTGGCCTTTAATTCTGGAGGTAATAAGGAACCAGTTGCATCTATTAAGTAGAGGTATGACATAGATTTTCATGTTAAGAAAATCAATTTGGCAGTTGTACAAATAAATAGATGGGAGAAGAGATGAAAGTTAAGACAGATCCACAAAGTTTTTGTGACAGTTCAGGTAAGAGGTAATAAATATCTAATCTAAAGTAGCATGTATGAGTGGAGAGAAATGGATGCAAAAGATCTTATAGAGAAGGATAAGATTTACCAATGAATAATTGGGGAAGGTGAAAGAGAGTGAGGAGTCAAAGATGATAACAAGACTGAATTTGAGTGACTAGAAGAATGGCAGACAACAGTATAAAAAATTTGGGATTGACTTGTCAGAGGCTGAATTCCAGTAAGTCATCATTCTGAAATTGAGATAGGGCTTTCCTAAGACCCCAAATCTTATAACTCAAGCCCCACTACCTTTCCTTGGGTTCCTTCCACTTGCATTGATAGCTCCCTGTGCCTGTATATATCCATGATGATGAGTTGGTTAGTACAGAAGATGCAGAGTATTCTGATGTGCTGGACTTTATAGTAGATTCCAAAGGACAGTATTATGGCAGTTTTATGAAGGATATTTGTAGACTCTAGGGAAGACTAGACCTATGTGGAGTTAGTGAGGACTATCCATAATTGGATTATATCAGGTTGAATCCAGTGGTTCTAGGAAAACTGTCAGCAAGAAAGTAAACCTTATGGATAGAGTATTTCCAGACTCAGGAAGCATCTCTGGAGCTTCCATGTTGATTGAGACCAATTCTGGCTTGTTTTAAGTACTACCACAGTATTTTATACCTAGAGCTAGGTCTCAATACCTGAATATCCTGACAATTCTTGTCTCCTGTGCTGCAGTTTCCAGGAAGATGGAGAAAATTGCTAGCAAAAGATACCAAATCTGAGCCCTCTCATGCTAGAGTAGCTCCAGATATAGCTCTACTTTGGTGACTTTCTGGTACCTGAGAAGTAAAAGGATCATCTGGGGAAGATCAGCATAGGAGTAGGAATGTGTTCAAACATCCACTCCCATGACTCCTGATCTTTTAGACAAAGACTGGTTTTGAAAAAAAAAATGGAGGATTTAAGGATCTTTATGAAGAAAGTGGGAGTCAATGGTAACATCTCACAGTCCCATATTAGAACTCCCCTATAGTGGTGGCACAGAAAACTGGAAAGAACTAAGCTAGATCAGTGTATCATGTCCTGAACTCAAGTTCTCAGGCTTCTAGGGTACCAGTTGTTTTTGATGTTAGCCAATTCTGTCTAGATATATGAATATGGATGTGTTTATATGCTACCCACATAAATACATTAATTGCTTTTTCTCCTCTCCTATGGTTATGCTGACATACGTTCTTTTGAAATTTACAGTAACTCATAGATCTACTAGCTTACAGCAGCTTACTCCTGTTTATTAGATCTTTAATTTAATTTTCAAGTAACATTTATTTTCTCTCCTTCAGTCCTCCTCAATTGGAAAAAATAAAGAAACCAAAACCCCAGTAAGAATTATGCACAGTTGTTAGTACTTTCCCTTTCAATTATTTCTGATTTATTCTGATTCTGATATAGTTTGTTTGCATGCATTTGTTAGCATGTCTGCTCTTAGACTGTAAGCTTCTCTAGAGAAGGGATTGTCTTTTGCTTCTTTGTATATCCTCAAAGCTTAGCACCATGCTTGGCGCATAATAGAGTCTTAATAAATGCTGACTGACGGCTAGTCGAATATAACAAATTCCTACATTGGTCATGGGGATGAATGTTTATTTCATTCTATGTCTTGAGACCATCAGCTCTCTGTGGGGAAGTGAGTAGCATTCTTCATCTGAGATTCTCTGAAATTGGGGTGTATCATTGAAAAATCAGAGTTCTCAAGTTTTCGAGGTTGTTTTTTTTCTTTTTAACATTGTTGCTCTTACATAAAATGTTTTTCTAGTTCCTCTCACTTCACCCTGTATCAGCTCATAGAAGTTTTCCCTCTCCTTTTCATCATTTCTTTCAGAACAATAATACTGCATTCCACTCATTCTTCAGAATTTGTTTAGTAATTCCCCAGTTGAAAGGCACCCTCTTAGTTTTACATTTTGGAGCTACCATGAAAAATAGCTCCTTTCCTTTACTTCCACTTCCTGAAAACTCAAGCCATTCTCCTATGGTCACAAAAGCCACCACTTTAGCTTCTCCTCTTGTTTTAGTAAGTCTTCACAAAAATAACAAACTCCAGTCTTCTGAAGGGCAATAGCAACTACTTTATTAGAGTCAGTGAGGATAACTATGGCAGGAACAAAAGCATAGTCCCACTGCATTTTCTTGATCTCTGGATCATCTTTCTTCTACTCTCTTTGTCTACTCAATACATATTTTTCCTCCTTCCATCTGAACTAAGATAGTCCTTTCTTAGTTGCCCCAAGACTTCTTTCCTTCTTTTTATTCAACAAACATTTTAGGTATCTACCATATGCCACATACTGGAGGATTAAGAGACAAAAGAATTTTAAATCCCTGCCCCATAGGAAGTGATATTTTAGTAGGAGTACTTGCATGTGCTTTAACTTTTGTATCAATATTCTCTCATTTGATCCTCACAATTTTAAAAGGTGGAGGCTATTATTATTCCTTATTTTGCAGCCAAAGAAACTGAATCAGACAGAAGTTAAATGACTTGTCCAAAGTCATACAGCTAGTAAATAGATCATATTTAGAGCCAGGTGCTCCTGAATTCAAGACCAAAATTCTATATATTACGCCAGCTCACTAGGAAAACAGCATGTATACACATAAGAAAATAGAACTTATCATAAAATAATGTCAGGTGGGCTCTAACAAATGGGTGCATTATTACAAAAGAGATGAGCTTTAAATGAGGCTGGGTATATCGAAAAGCAAATGAAGAAGAGATAGATGCCTTCCAAGGTTAGAGTAAAGCCTGGGCAAAGGCAAGAATATGAGTCTGCAATGTAGAGTGTATAAAGGGAAGTAACATAACTAAGAAGCTAAGAGTAACATAACTAAAAAGCTAAGAGTAGACTGAACAGTTGTAAAAAGAGGAATTTGTAAGTGTGTCTATAGGAATATGTGTATATATTTGTATGTACACACTTATATATGTATATTTACATGTACATACTTCTACACTTATAGAGCAAATACATGCAATGTACACATGCAAACTATGTATACTAGGTGAGGTCATGCATACATATATGTATATATGGGTCTGTCTCTACATGTATATATGAGTGTACATATATGTACACTTACATGTATATAAACACAGAGCATTTTTTGCAGTGCTCATTTATGTTGTTAGTGATGTAGCTATATATGTTTCATATAATTTTAAAATTAAGTTTCTAGACTTCAAACAGAATTCTCAACCTCTTGCTTCCCCCATTCCCATTTTAACAGCAACAAAATTGACCGCATCTACTCATGTTTTCCTTTCCCTGACCTTTGTAAATGATATACCAACAAGAGCCAAAAATGGCACAATGCTATGAGATAAAGAGTTAACACTACGCAGAAGATCTTGGAGGTTGTCTTTGAAGAACTGTAGCTTCTTTCTGGTCTCCCACATGCCTAACTACAAACTTTTGCCCTCCACAGCAGGTTTTTTTGACTCTCTGTTCAGCAAAGTACAAAAAAACTTTCCACATTGCTGGGGTAAGAGTCTTAGCATCCCTGGATCTGGAAAATCTGAATCAAATTTTTTACTCTCCCTTCATATGAGAGAAGAAATCTGATTTTTTTTCCTTTTCTTTTAGGGAGTATTTACAGTACCTTCTATGCCCTTATGAGTTGCTAAACTTAAAAAAAAAATATCTCTATATTTCTAGCCCTTATGTTGTCATCTGTTGACTTTTGCATTCTTTTCACAAACTTTAAGTTTAAAAAAGAAAGAACCTATCTTTATGGTATTCAAGGATAATGTATAGTACTATACACATATTTCATGAGTTTCTGTTTTGGACTTTTTCTATGTCATCTGCTGGCCTCTGTGTGTTGTCTGAAACTTCTGTAAAATTCCCATTTAATTTCTTATGCTGACCCACAATATATTGAAACTACGATGGGGAAAGTTGTGATGTGGAAGGGATACTTATGTGTGTTTGTATATATACACAGACTCATACATATATTTATGTGGAGTACATATATATTATATATATATATAAATATGTATACATATTTATGTGTATACATATATAAACATACACACATATATAACCATACATACATATATATTGCTGTTGAGTCATTTCAGTTGTGTCTGACTCTTCATGACCCCATTTAGAGACATTCTGGGCAGAGATACTGGAACAGTTTGTCATTTCCTTCTCCAGTACATTTTAAAAATGAGAAATTGAGACAAATAAGGTTAAATGACTTGCCCAGGGACACGTAGCTAGTAAGTAACTGAGGCAAGATTTGAACTCGGATGAGTTTTCCTGACTCTAAGCCTAGTTCTCCATCCACTCTTCCACCTAGCTGCATTTTCCTCACTCCCTCCAGCCTTAAAGCAGAATTCTTTTTCATTATCAGTAACTAGAACTTTTTCATCAATCACCCATAAGTAGCTACCTTCTACATATCATTAAAATATATTCCTAGACAATATCAAATATTTAAATAAACACAATAGTGGGAGGTGGGAGAGATCCATGTCTTCTGCCAGGTAAAAATTGGCAAAAGGAAGAGGGAATAGGCAACATACCAAGGATTTGGTAATAATTCTCCAAAATATCATAGAACTGGGTAGGAAACAGTTAGACAATTTAGCCAGGGTCACATTGAAAGTATCACCGAACTGGGTAAGAAATAGTTAAACAACTTAGCCAAGGTCACATTGAAAGTCAGTCGAAGAGCTGGGCAGAGAGCCCAGGACCCTGGCTCCTCGTCGTTTCAGGAAGCAGACCGCACTTTGACATTTAATCGGTGAGACATTTTGTTTGTGTTTGAGCATTCCCCTGCAATATTTGCAACCCAAACATTGTAGCACAGAGTCAGCACTGAAGAAACTGGGAAGACAAGCTGACTGGAAGCCAAAGTGAGGGTCCCAGTGGATTTAAGTGTACAATGAAAGCCAGCTTGCTACAGTAAATGGTGGCATAAATACCATCTTTTCAGTTTTTTTATTTTTTAATCTTTGATGTTCATACAGGTCAAATCCCTTTGCAATCAATGCCATAATAATAAAAAGGTTTCTGGTCCTCCTGCCAGTGGTCCACTTACTTCAAACCAAATTCAATACAACAAAATGCTTTCAGCACCCAGGAAAAGCTGCTGCAATGGGATCCAGTCTCTGGTGCCCCAGATAAATTCCTTTAACAAATATATGGGTTCTTTCTGTTGTTATTGGCACTCTGATTCTCTTTAATGGTATCCCTTCAAGTATTTTTAAGGGTCAAAAGAGCACTTGAAATTCAGAGAAAGTCCCATTGGCAATTTTCCAGATTCTAAGTGTAAGGCTGAAGGTAGAAAATTGAGCAGTCCCTGATGAAGGATACATGGCAGACCTGCTTCTGGCTCTGGAATCATTGGAAGATGCATGTCTTGCTTCCTTGGAATAAAAAAGAGAAAATACATTCCCTTCAACAATTCTTCAAAATCAATAGTGTAGACAAACTGAACAAATGTACAGAAAGCACCTTACCAGAACATAACTTTTTTATTGCTCCCTCTATCATTGTCATCTTCTGTTGTAGAAGATGACCCTGGGAGTGGTGTTATTATTACTCTGAAGAATGCTTTGCATTTGGGTGAAGCTATGCAAAGTGGAATCAGAAGGACCAGCAGAGAATGTATGATGACGATAGCATATTAAATAGAAATGAAAATGCAAAACGTAATGTTAATTCAGAGAGAGCCCAAGGGGACAGAATAACATCTTTTTTTGTTTGTGTTTGTTGTTTTATTTGGTCCTAATTTGTTGATAGAACTCATAGCACAGAAACTAAAGTCAGGACTTAGATGGACGGGTTTTCATATTGGAGGTGCTTTCCACAGATCTCTATTTTGGCTTATCTCCCCACCTGAAGTATCCCTTGGGAACATAAAGTTAGGTGTGTAACTAGGTCTCCCCCCCCAAAAAAAATGGAAAAGGAAAGTGCTTTCATCTCCCACGCAAAGATTCAGATTAATGACATGTAGGAAGGATTGTGTTGGAATAAGTTCCATGGACCATGCATTGGGATAGGTCTGGGGGACCTTCCCTTGGAGCATGTGCTGAGAATTCTGAGGACACCTGCTACTCAACACTGAAGAGCTTGGTTCTTTGGGATGACACTACACACCTTTTCCCTTAGTCAAGACCAAGGATATAGACCAGGTTTGTGAAATATTTATGAAACGGTCATTCTCAGTGTGGTCTTAATGGTGGCAAGGAGAGTATATAAGGGCAGGTGAGTTCACATGTTACCAAAGAGTTAATCCTGTTAAAAGAATTTGACTTAGTTCTTCAAAACTATAATGCAAATTAGCAATCAAGTGGGCCATACTAAGCTACTCTTGGTTATACTCTAGATTAATATATAGTACCTTTAGGGTTTTGTATAGGATTTCAGTCCTTATTTTGCATTTTAGATGAAGATCTTTGTTGATCATTATTAAGCTGATTTCAGTTCGTTGATGGAAAAATGACTCTATGTGGGCATTTTCTCATTTTGAGTGATTCCAACCCAAAGGTGCAGTCTATCTAGATGTTAATTCTTATCCATAAAATCTCCATTGTGGATATGCTCCATTTGCTGGGGGCCTTAATAAAAATGCTTAGTATTTAGAGGACTCTTTAAGGTTTTGAAACCATTTTACAAATGTTATCTCATTTGATCTCCATAACATCCCCAGAATAGAGGTGCTTTTATTATCTCCATTTTACAGATGGGGAAATTGAAACAAATGGCAATTAAGTGACTTGCCCAGGGTCTGAAGGTCTGAGATTGCATTTGAATTCTGGTCTTTCTAAATCTAGGTGCCATACATTATCCATTCTACCATCTAAATGGCTTCTTCTAAGTCTTTTTACAATTTGCAGGTAACAGTGCAATAGGTGGACATCCAGCCCTCTGTCTTGTTACATACCCTGACTCACTTCCATTTCTAGTTATATCTTTTGCTGCTAATATCTCTTACATTATTTGTGGTATAGCGGTCAGTATTGGGAGTATACCATAGCCTACTTGTATTCACCAGACTTGCAATATGCTGTAGCCTACATATGCCCATCATATAACCCTCCATTGTCCCTATGGGTCATGCACAACTTTGATTCCTTACATTGTTCTTAAATTCACAGCATAAAATACCTTCCTTAGAGATCATTTCTGTTATTAAAACAAACCAACAAACAAAAATTATGGGGTTTTATGTGCAAGAATGCAGTTTGGAATTGTTTAAAGCACCAAACAGTATCTCAAAAGCAATCTAGCCCCCCCCCTCAGTTTTGAATCCAACTTATTTTTCATCTGCAATGACTATTAATCAACAATCATTTATCAAATATCTACTATGTTCCGAGAAAAGTGCTATGTTCTGGGAATACAAATAAAAAATTTAAAAATTCTTATTCTCAAGGAGTTTAATTTCTATTCAAGGAGATAGACAGATGTCTGTCTAGTATATGACTGGCTAGTATGTATAGAACACACTGAAACAATGTAGTGACCATATCATAGTCTGTGCATCAGACAAATTTAATCCATTTAGCTTCTTCTATAAGGGTCAGTAGGCTGATCTCTTTTGGATTACCATAGATTTTATTGAAGAATCTAGGTAATATTCAGAAATATCAAAACAATCAGCATAGTGTCATCTATAAGCAGGAACATCTGCAGAGTCTCCACATTTACAGGACATCCCTCTTCCATTTGAAATTTGTGCAAGAAATCTTTTATAATGGTGTTGGCCTCTTTAGATATCATATACCTCTTTGATGTATAAAGCAATGTTAATTATCACAGGATCATTGAACAGACATTTTGAAGTGGTCACATGTATCAAAAAATATGACATGTTCTTAACACACATAAAGCTCCTTATTGGAGAAAATCTTTGAAGACAATAGTTTGTGCTACTGAAACAAGTGGTTTTTGTGATGGTGTTTGTTTGTTTTTTGTAATCACAAAAAATAATGAAGAAGAGCCTTATGTTCTCATTATCTTTTGGTAAATTATGACTATAATTTATAAATGTGGTCAACTTTAGAATTTCACTAAGAGAGTCTATGTGTTACTTTCAAATACCCTCAGTTCATGTAGATCTCCTCATGAAGATTTTATAAAAATGTGAAAGTAGGCAAGTGGGTTGATTCTGCTGTTCTCTAGATTGCCTTTTTTGGTTATTAATTTAGTCAGTGATTCCCCCTCCATTTTTTTAGTTTCTTCCCCTACCCAAATTATCTTGTGAAATGATTCCATGATGTTTTGAAGATTGGATTGCTGCAAGCATGCATTTCTTTATAATGTACTTGGTTTAGTCCATATAGTCATCTCTAATTTGTCTTTTTCACTGTCATTTATACTTCTTAGATTGGCATATGGAGGAATTGAAGAATTAGGTTCCAAATATGGTGGTTCCTATGTCACTGATGATAAAAATAGATCACTATAGAAACAATGGAAAATCTGGTCCGTTTTATTTCTATTTATTGTTCTTCGGTCAGTTTCAGCTACGAATGCCTTTGGGAAATGTGGTTCAGTTGGGCCTTAATCCCAGATTTCTGGAGATATTGTTTTTTTATTCCTTTATTTTCCCCCATTTTATGAGGTGATGCCGTTCAGAATCTTTTGTTATCTTCCTTCATAATGTTTTACAAATGAGTTTATATTATAAACTAGTGTTATCCTTGGCTTCTTTCTCTCTCTATTTGACGAGGTTATGAAATGTTTACTGGCTAAGTCATTTTCTGGTCTTTTTTGGCCTCATCATTGTGGTAATTGCTTTATATTAGTCAAATTTTTGAAAGTAGTATAAAGGAGGAAAAAGAATCAAGGGAGATTCTGATCAATTTGAAGAGTTGCTCAGTCAGCTTGATAAGATTATATGACATAGATCATTGTTTGGAAGCAACTGATAGATCAAAGGGAACTCTAATGATAAGTTGATTGAAGATCAGCAGAGTTTCCTCTTGGTCTATAAGTAAGCATTCTTTCTTGACTTTTATTTTGTATCTTCTTCCAGAGAGCATTCGGGTGATAGAAGGTGGCTGGATAGGATTTCTCATTCTCCTCCTTCAAGGATCAATAAGAGTGACTCACAGGAGAAGCGTATGTCATTTGGAGTGCTTTGTGTTTTTTTATTTGTTCCTATCAATCCATAGTGCCTTATGTTCTTTCTATGGGATAGAATAAAGGCCACACTATTCCTCAAACCTATAGTATGGAGCATCAACTGTCTATTTAGGAGTTAGTGACCCTCACCTGTATTTGGGGAAACCTAGACAGAAACTATACTGAAACTTGATCGTGGAGTTTTTCCTGAATTAACTCCAGGTGTAGACAAAAAGTCAAAAAGAAAAACTAACTCTTGGGAGTTGGTCCCTGGTCTTGGACACTGTTTATATGAGTCTAGAATCCCTGGAGAAAAGAAAGAGGGATAGGGGAACTGGACCATGGAATATGAACCATAATTAAGCATAAATTTTATTTAGTTACTTTTTTAAAAATCTATGACCAATTCTGTCTTTGGACAGTAATCCATTTCTATACTTGGTGCTCTTGTCCTATGGCCATTACACAAACATCTTACTTAGGATCTTGAATCCCTTGGATCCTTTACCAAGGTCTCTAACCCATTATCTCTCAGTCTGCAAGTCTATAGCCCTATTCTTTCTTGGACTGTGGACCCTATCTTCATAGATCCTAGATCCATGGTACCTGCTCCTCCCAAACTAAGCTAACTTTCTGAACTTTGAAACCAGATTGCCTGCATCCTTCACCTTTGCTAACTTTTTAGACAATTTCTAGGCTGCCTGACTTCCACTACTTGCTTGCTAACTATACAAACATATGATCTTTAATCCTTTGTGTTCATGGTTAACATGTTATATAGTGTCATAACTCAATTTATAGTGATTTTTTGTAATTTCCCTTTTCATGTCATAGATTATTCAATATAAGCTGCATTTATAAGAATCCCTCAGTCTGTGATGACTAGTTCCCCAGAATTATGTGTCTGCCACTATGGTTATCTAGTTGTAATGCCTCTCCTATATTATTGAAAGTATACTTTAGCTGGTCCTGCTGCTTCTTCTGCAACTGATCTTCCTTAGATTGCCTTTCTCTCATCTATTTCTCAATCATGCACTAATAGAGAATTCGGTTCCAAGGAAGCATGCTGATTCTGGTGATTTGCTTTTTCAACTGTCAGCCTGTTCCTAGGCAGTTTTCTATCCTAGTATTGAAGCTCATGGATAGTTTTGCACTCCTTGCTGCCATATAAATCAGGGACTTCAGGGACAGCTGGGTGACTCAGTAGATTGAGAGCCAGGCCTAGAGACGAGAGGTCCTAGGTTCAAATATGACCTCAGACACTTCCTAGCTATGTGACCCTGGGCAAGTCATTTGACTTTCATTGCCTTGCCCTTACCTTTCTTCCACCTTAAACCAATACACAGTATTGATTCTAAGATGGAAGGTAAGGGTTTAAAAAATAAACAAATGAATGAATAAATAAACCATAGGCTTCATTTGAAGATCTTCCATAGCTCACTTGTATAGGACCTTGATCATCTTCAAATTCATCATGCATCTATAGTACCAGGGTACCTGACAAATGGTTCCCAGTCCCTTTTTATTTCTTCTTGAACATGTGCTTCCCAAATATAGTCATGGACAGAAAGATAGTCATTCTTGAATGATACTTTCAAGGGTTTTTAATGATACTTCTGGTTAGTGCAATTGTATGTGTTTCATTGAAGACTAAAAGACCCAGGAGCAGCAGTCAGTAATGGGGTGACTTCTTTGAATAAAAGCAGTATAAAAAGCAAAGGGGTAGGGAAAAAAGCAAAAACAAAAATAAAACCACCTAGCAATTGGCTTTATAAAGTAAGGCCAATGCAAAAGGCCAAAGGATTGTCTCTATAAATATGCTGATTGTGTGTGTGGGGGGGGTCAGCTAGATGGCTCTGTGGATAGAGAACCAACCTTAGAGACAGGAGATCCTGAGTTCAAATTTGATCTCAGACACTTCCTAGCTGTGTGACATTCGGAAAACCACCTAATCCCCATTGCCTTGTCCTTACCACTCTTCTGCCTTGGAACCAATACATAGTATTATTTCTAAGATGGAAAGTAAAGGTTTTTTTTAAAAAGAACATACACATATACCAATTTGTCTCTGCTTTCATAATTCTAAAATATAGTTGATGGATTCTAAGAATCATGCTGCACATTTACTTCCTTCCCACCCCTACAAGAGGCATTTAATATATTACATGAAGAACATTGCCAAATGATTTTCCATGATTATACCATAAAACAAGCATAAAAACTTTGTTACACTGTAAAAGATCTAAACCTTTACTCATTGCAAGAGGATACTGTCATCTTTTGCATTCATTGCCACAGGAGAAGCCTCAAGGCCACTCTCTCAATAAATAACTAATTAGTGTTCAGTTCTCATTGATGGATGACATTTGTAATAATATGACCAACTAAGACAAGTTTCTGACAAATATAGATATATATCTGATAAATATATAAATATAGAAAAATATACATTGATAGGGCCATTTACAAAGTGTCCTCACTCTCCCAGGAACACTCATCCAGTCAATAAATTGAACTCAATAAAATTACATGCTTAATATTGTGCTAAGCTCTGGGAATTCAAATACAAACAGAAGTAAGCACAGTCCCTGTTCCCAAAGAACTTAAATTCTAATTGGGAAGACAATACATAAAACCTAACTGAAAAGGGGAGCTAGGGAAGAAGGTGCTGAGTGCAAAGACATGATAAAATCTAGAGTAGTGTAGAATGTTGGGAAATGATGCAATAGCTGGCTTGGGTATCTTCCTTAAAGGGAAGTTATGGGAACAGCCCTCCACCCACCAATTAGAGGGAGTAGCCCCTAGGGTTTGTGAATTCAAGAACAGAACACATTTCCCTGCTTCTGCATGGACAAACTCAGAGAGACATACACGTCACTTTATAGACAAATTGAGGAAGTTGATTTTGGACTGAAAGCAGAGAATTCCATAGTTTGTAGTCTTGTATGACTGTACAGGCTGGAAAATGGTACAGAAGTTCCTATTCTTCCTTAACTTGTTTGCTTCAGCTAGGCTGAAATGAGTAGTTGTAATAGGATCATAGATATAAAGGTGAATCTCAGAAGCAACCTAGTCCATCCTCATTTTTCAGATGAGTTCCTTGAGGACCAAGAAGATTAAGTGACTTGTCCAAGGACTCACAGGTAGTAAGCATAAAAGGTAGTCTTTGAATCCAAATTATATGAATCTAGAAATAGTGATGATAATAATATCACCAGTGCCAGATGGCCTCTGAGGCCCATTCTTACAAGCTTAAGATTAATTATGTCCAATGGCATCAGTAATAGATACAACTTATTTTAGTTGCTAAATCAAGGTGAATATTTCTCCTCTGCTACATGCCTTCCTATCTTTCTTGGCTTCTGCGCATCTAACACTTGGATCCACCATGAAAGCAGCTGCATAGTGGGTGTAGTTTTTCTGAGTGGGCACAGATCTGTTTAATTCCAATCACATGCACAAATCTAGAGTTGTAAGGAATTCATTCTTAAATTAGTCAATCACCAAGCATTTATTAAGTGTTCACTATGTGCCAATTAAATCTTCTGATATTCATTAATATGAACAAACTTAGAACCTTCTGAGAGACACTTTTTCATTGTTGCATCCAATCATATGTGATAAGTCTTTAAGTAAATAGTTTCCCTACCTAGGAGCTATAGTAAAGTAGCAAAATCATACATGTCAAAATGATCAAAGAGAGCCCCTTTCCTCCTACCTATCTTTTCCTACCATCAGAGATTCAGAACAGTTAAGCTATGGGGACAAGAGAGAAACAGTTACTACTGTTCTAAGGAGAATAATAATTCTATCTCACTGAACTGTCAATTGGTAAGAGATAAAAGCAATAGATGCAGAATTTCTGTAAGAGTATAGATTATAGGCTGACCCATTATTCTGTGAAGAATCATTTGTTTTAGAAAGAGGGAGAGTAAGAGAATCAGGTGAGACCTCTTCAAGAGGGGAAAGCAAAGCCAAGGGATTTAAAGTTCTAGAGCCTCTCTGAATTCACCTGTATCCATGTATGTGGCTAGGAAAGATTTGTGGACTATGCTATGTTAGCAATACTACTGTATATACTTCCTTTTCTTCCAGTTTCCTTCCAGTTGGTGAGCTTATCTCCAGAACTTCCATTGGAGGAAATTTCAATGCCAGCCATACTCATTTTAAACCTAGCTTAGTCCATGACTCTCGAGAATACTCTGGAAACTCCATAACTCCACCATATCTTCTATGCCAGTAGCACCAACTTCCCACCTCTCCCCTTTTATCTCTGTTAATATGTAATCTTTCTCCATTAGAATGCAAGCTCTTTGAGGACAAGAGCTATTATTTTTTTTCTATCTGTTTGCATTTATATTCCTAGATAAGCACAGTGACTGTCATATAGTTGGTTGGCTGGCTGTAGTCCTTTGAGCAAAAAATGGATTTAAGTGATGCAGAGTTAAATCAACCTCATTTTCTCTTCCAAAGTCATCAAAGTCCAGTGGCAGGACAAAAGTCAAGATGAATGGTGATGACTCAGATGCAGTGGATGACCTTGGCTTCTTCAGTGTCTAACCAAGCTCTCAGCATTGCACAGCACCTGCTTCCACTAATTTTATGACTATTGGAACAAATTGTTCTCATCTGCCCCTTCCTCTCCCTATCTCACTGATGGGTTTGAGGCCTGTTATACAATCAACCTGGTTTAGTCCAACTTCTGAAAGGGTTTCCTGGGTTGTGGCCATCTAGCAAGCTATAGTTTCTTGGAGCCACAGGTAGGAGCTGCAATGGCAGCAGCTGAATCCCAAAGAAGGAAAACAGCCCTGAGTCCTCACACCATTGGTCTTCTATGAACATCCCATACATCCCATAGTAAGGCACCTGCTCTGTGCCAAGAGCTGGGCAAAGTGCTTTATAAATATTATCTCAGTGGGTATTCACAATAACCTTGTGAATTTGGTGTTATTTTCCTCATTTTATACTGAAGAAAACTGAAGCAAATAAAACTTAAATAACATGGTCAGGATCACATAGCTAGAAAGTATTTGGGGCTGGATTTGAACTTAGGTTTCCAAGACACCAGGGCCTATAGTCTTTCCACTATGGCCTAGCCATTTCAAAACATATTTTGGTTGCTATTTATCTGTCTGTCCATCTGTCTATCAATCTATCTATTTGTATCTGTCCATCTGTCTATCAATCTATCTATTTGTATCTGTCCATCTGTCTGTCTGTCTGCCTATGGTTTTGAGTACTGGTAACTCTAGTGTTTGGGAGATAAATGATTCTGTGTTAAAAGTCAATGACAACTCTGTTCTCACCAACATTTGTTTTCTTGGGCATATCTATTTTATTTATTTATTATATTTAGAGGTTGTAAAACTCCAGAGTTTTGGAAACCAGGTTTTTTATTTAGGAGTGTGTGTGTGTGTGTGTGAGGGGGTAGTTTGCCTTAAAATACTTCAGAGAGGTGCAGAAAATTCAGAAGTACCAGTCATTGACATTCATGAAGCAATCTTCAGAAACTTTAAGGGATCACACTGGCCAAATCATTTAGTCATGTCTGATTCTGCTATAGACTCAGCCCACAATTTTTCAGCATATAGATAGAGCTTTCAGGCTCAGAGATAATAGGTATTTTTTAGCTCTGTATGAGGTAGGCTAAGGCATGCAATCTGTTATTTTTTCCCTCTGTAAATCATCTAACTTTACTGCTCTTAATGGAAACTACACATAGGCAATCAAAGTAAAATTATATATCTGAGTTGCAGAACTGATGAAACCAATATCCTGCTGATTCTCTAGAACGAAAAGCATCAAAGTTAGTTTGTGTCCTTTGTGTGGGTGAGCCCTCCCCAAAGCTATTTGACATTCAACTTTTTTATATACAACTCAATAGCCTTAAAAACTAAACTAAACTATTAAAGGTTAAAACTGCCCTAAGACTTTTGGAACACATTGTTGCATGCAACTGACTTATATTCTCATAGGTACCTCAGAGATAGTTTGGAATAGCACAAAGGGCACTGAGTTTTGAGTCAGAGGAACTGACTATGGGTATTTACTTCATCATCTGGAAAATGAAAAGGTTGGGAAAATTGCAAGATTCTATAAAATGTTGCCCCTGTACTTCCTTTATTTTAGATGTTAGAGAGTTGTTTATTAAAGGGTAATTGAACAGTTTTTGATATTCACATTGAAGTGCCCTAACTCTTGCCTTACCACTAGCTGTGAGAACTCTTTTAAGACTTGCATCTGGAAAAGTAACTAGAATAGATTAAAGACTATATGTGAAAACAATTGCTAACTAGCTTGCCACTATCTTACTATGTCTATTGGGGTTTCATGCAAGGGATAGCAATATGATATGGTGTCTCTAACATCCAATGTGCTTAAGACTTACATTGGCAGCAACTCCCTTACATCCTTCAGTCCACAAACATCAGACTAAAGGAAAATCCAAATTGGCCATTCATCAGGAAAATCTTACAGAATCCTGGGTAGAGATTTTCTCTAAGCTGGTTCTCTCTGAAAAGAAAGGGATTCAAGAAACTTGAACAGGAGATAGCACATAACATTATCTGTTATAATACAGAATTCAATATGAGGAAGATGTTCCTTGGGCCCTAGTCAAGATTTTTCATTACCAAAAGCATTAAAGAAACCTTATTATAGAAGGTATGTGTTATGGCAAAAGTAATTCTTGGATAATATTGGAGAGAGGCCTTTCAATATATGTGTTGTACCTTTTACATATGGAGATCCCAGAGAAACTTCTCTAGGTTCAGTATACTCCATGAATCTGTGCTACTAGAAACCATGGCTCTTCAGATCCCAGATATGGGGTTATTTTAATAGTCATACAGAAGACACTAGTTTAAATAGAAGACATTTAATAGCATAGTAAGAAATGTAGTGGTAGAATATTTTTCCCCATAAACCTGAGGCACATCTCCTCCCAGTACACATACCAGCTATCAAGAGAATGCAAATGTATAAGGATTATTTGTGAGAGGAATGCATGTGATCAGAATTCAGAGTCCAATGCTGTAGGAGTATCAATATTTTCTGGTGTTATGTTGCTGTTCTCACTTGACCTGCTGCCTCTTGGTTTTAGGAAGTGTGTAGTGTCTGTCAGGCATGTAGTCACTGAAGCACACTGTTGGTGCTAGGGGTCACTCTGCTTTGCATATGGGTTCAGAGTTTCTCTTTGTTATCCTTTTCTGGGCTTCAGGAAAGTCATCAGGACCACTTCTTGGCTATCTTAACTCCCACATGATAAGGCACAATAACCTAAAAATCCTCTCACTTGTAGGTATAGGCTAATAAAAGCACAAAGATTGTCTCCAGGACCTGTTTTCTAAATCTTCCATTTTGTGGATGAGGTGTTTCATATTTTCCTCAATTTTTTCATTTTTTTAAATTTTGTTTTATAGTTTCCTGCTGCCTTGTGAAGTCACTTGCTTCTATTTGTTGTATTCTGGTTTTTAAAGACTAAATTTCGTCCCTGGCTTTTTGATCATCCTTCTCCTTCTGGTATGATTTTCCTTGGAGGTCATCTTTCATCTCCTTTGCTTCATTTTCAATCTGATTAATTGTTGCTTTCAAGACACTATTTTTTATTTCCATATGATTTATTTTGCTTTTTAAGTTATTTTCCCAGTTGTCTTCAGCCTCTCTTAATTGTTTTTTGAATTTTATGGTGAGTTCTTCCTAAGCCTTTGTCCAATTTGCTGGAGTTTCTTTGTTTTTGCTTGATGTTCCTTGATCCTCCTGTGTTTCATTTGCTCTTTGTTCATTGCCTTGATAGAAGCTGTCAGTTGTAACTTCTTTTTTCTTTTTCTGTTGTTTACTCACATTTACCCCTTCTCTCCCCCCCCACCCCCACATAATTGCTTCTCTCATTTTGTGCTGTATCTGTGAGTTTGGATTGTTCTTTCCTGAAGAGGCTTCTTCTCTGTTCTGTTGTTTGATCAGGTTGTCTGATCTTCCCTAGCTGACAGCAGAAGCTGAGAAGGAGCTGGGCTTCCTGCCCTGTGGTTAAGGTTGTTGCCTGTAATTTGTTGCAGCCTTTACTCCATGGAGCTCAGTCAGCGAGGCTCTTGGATTAGTTTGTGGGGGAGGGGTGTTGGAGCTTGAGTTTCTCTGCCCTCTGAAGGCTTCTTATCTGCCCTTATTGATGAGACTGAGCCAGGGATGAGTTGATCTGCAAAGCTGGCTGAGGTCAGAACCTTCAGAAGTGGGGGTGGGCAAGATGGAATGTTTCAGCTATGACTGGACTGCCTGTTCTGAGCTTCTAAAGCTGTCTCTATGCTGTCTGTGTTCTAAGCCCTGAGCCTGGCACAACTTTTCCTGCTAGGTTCTCCCTCTGGACCAGTGAGCACCCTTGACTGCCCAGAAATTCCAGTCAACTGCTGGAGGCTCAGCACTGTAAGTGAGGGAGGGGTCTTGGGACCTTCCTTCTTCCTTCCCCTTAAACTCATGTAGAGTTCAGGCAGGGGGGGGGCATACCTTTTAAGTTGGGTCCAGGAGAAGGGTTCCCTAGCTCAGACCTGTTGTTAGATTTGGTTTTCAGTTCCCTGGAAGCATTGTGTTTTTGATCAGTGAGGAAGGGTTTACAGAGGTCTGAATTTTTGCTGCCTCTAAGCCACCATCTTGACTCTGACTCCTTAAAAAAATTATCTCCAGACTAATATTAAGTCCTTTCTTTTAATTCCCTGGGCCTGAAGCTGAATCTTAGACCTTTGACCTAGACAACCATTAGTCAACTAATTGATATAGGTTTGGAGGTTCTCAAATTCCTCTCAAATTTGACATGCAAATGAATGAGAGCTGGAGCAAAAACTAAGCAAAAGAGGGATGATAATTTTCCTCTACCTACTTTGTTCATATTTCTTCCTTAATTATACTTTATTATATATAAGTGACTAGGAAAAGTGAACAAGCTATTTAAGCTGTAAGCTTCCCTACATGGATTATATGTAGGTCCCCTTTTACATGAAAAGGACTATTTATAAACCTAAAAAATAGAAAGGTTCAATATACATAAATCAAAGAAAACATTTTCCAGCCCTTGAAGTTAGGCATTTCCATGTTCAAATTGACTTATCAATTGATCCTACTATTTATTACAAAGTAAATTAGATTTCACAGGATTCTACAGTCTCAGACCTAGGCTGAGTATGGCAGCACATGCCCATAATTTCTGCTACAGGGGAAGCCTGAAGCTTATAGTATAGTATGGTTTATATAGATCCTTATTCCCTCTTCTCTTTCCCTCTCTTCTACTGTTTTCACTGCTATGCCAGCTCACTTACCTCTCCTTTCCTGCCCCAGGTGTCAGTCACTGAAACTGAGTATCAAAATAAGCTCAACTCAGAATCATGTGCATACATCTATATCTATCCACCTCAATGAACAAATATTCATATGATCAATTTTTTACTGGTAAGGGTAAACAATAAAATAGGTTTAAAAACTATTTCTATAAAGTAGTAGCATGAAACACTATTGGTAGTTGTTTGTTTTTTCATCTTTATCATTTCCATATTTTCTTCAAGGGTATTCTTCCTATGTGTGCAGATCCAATGTATGGATGATTGTTTTCATGAAGATTTTATTAAGATGAGAAAGTAGGTATGTGGGTCATAAGTTATTGATGCTCTAGCCAATGCCTTTTTTTTTAACCCTTACCTTCTGACTTAGAATCAATACTGGGTATTGGTTCTAAAACAGAAGAGTGGTAAGGGATAGGCAATGGGGGTTCAGTGACTTGCCCGAGGTCACATAGCTGGGAATTGTCTAAGGCCAGATTTGAACCTAGGACCTCCAGTCTCTAGGCCTGCATCTCAATCCACTGATCTACACAGCTGCCCCCTCCAATGCCTTTTTTTTTTAAGTTAATGCCATCAGCAATTTTTGCCATCCTTTTATATCTTATCTCCCTTGATTTATATTGGCAAATTATTCTTTAAGGCCCTCAAGAGAATGTCACTTCCAGATGCATATTCTATGTATACTTACCCTGGATATCTCTTTGGTAAGATATGAGCTTTCTTTGTGTTGAGTATCACCACCTACATGACAAAGTTAATGAGTACTTATCAGTCAGTTAACACATCATTACTGATTAATATTTGAGTTCCACCCTTGGATTTAACCATTAAAAATGAGAAAATCAGACTAAGAGAATCATAGTAAGAGGGATAGAGAACTACTAGTTGAACACATAACTGTGGCCAATTCTCCAGAAGGAAGCCTGCACAGATACATGTGGCTCTATGGCTCCTTTTGGGAGCCACGTTTAAGGAGCCACTTAAGCGGCAGGAATTGCCAAGAAAATTCTAGACAAAACTAGGATTATTAAGATATTGACCAGGAGGGGAAATTACAAAACAACAGAGTTCCTTCATCAAGAATCCTAGACGCAAAAGAGAACTAGCCAGATAAACTGGGGGAATTCTAGGAGGAAGCCAGAGCAAGCCTGGACCTTGCCACCAGCCCTATTATAAGTTATAGAGATTGAAAGTCAAGAAAGAGGAATAGTTAGGGATGTTAGGTGATGCAGTGGATAGAGTGCAAAGCTTAGCATCCGAAAGACCTAACTTTAAATAGAGCCTCAAACAATGGTAGTCATGTGATCCTGGGCAAATCCCTGTTTGCCTCAATTACCTCATCTGTAAAATAGCTAAAGAAGGGAAATGGAGAACCACTCCAGTAGCTTTACCCAAAAAAAATCTCCAAAAGGGGTCATGAACAGTTGGAAATAATTGAAATTACTAAATTACAACAAGGGGACCTATAATTTCAGGAAGGTTGGGCTGATTGGAGAAGTTATTTTGAATATGCAGTCAGTTGAGAGCTTTAGCTAATTTTTGACAAAAATAGTGATAAGTTTTCAGTGTTCTGTATAGAACAAATGGAAAGATTAAATTAAATTGAAATAAGTACAAAGTTTTATCATTAGGCTCCAACATTAACTTTACAAGTAAAGGATGACAGAGATGTGGTTAAACATCACTTCTTATGAAAAATATTTGGGGACTTCTGTGGCTTATAAGCTCAATGTGACTCAGCAGTATAAAGGTAATTAAGAAATGTAATATAGGTGAGATCTGTAAAATTAATATTAAAGTAGTATTTCTATGATTTTGTAATACTAGTTAATACTATATATATTATTATTATTGTATTTGTCATGACAATATTTATTGTATTTATTACTATTTAGTTGCTTTTGGTTCTGTCTGACTCTCTATTACCCCATTTAGGATTCTCTTGGCAAAAATGCTGGAGAGGTTTGCTATTTCCTTCTCCAGCTCATTTGATAGATGAAACTGGTGGCTTACTCAAGGTCATCCAGCTAGTGAGTATAAGATGTGAACTCTAAGATAAGTCCTCCTGATTTCAGGCCTGGGTCTCTATCCACTGCACCACCTAACTGCCTCATACTGATATGGGGTGTTCATGGAGGACTAGCACTTCTGGTGCGAGAGCTTGCCAAGCCCTTTTCAGGACTGCTCATCCACTGTTAGTGTGCACCCTTCACCTATCTCTCATCTGTGGCTCCAAGAAGCTGTAGTATCCATACCCCACTAACCAAACCAGGTAGAGGGTAACCCACAGACCTCAGATCTGTTGGCGATTTAGGGAGTTCTCTATCCCAAGAACCCTATGGGAATGGATGGATGAGAACAATTTATTCCAATGACCACGAAGGCGGCTGAAGCAGGCACCTCAGCTGAAACACTGAAGCAAGCTGAAGTGAAGCACTCAGAGCTTGGACAGACATCTAAAATGCCAAGGTCATCCACTGCATTCTGGACCATTATCATTCATCCTGACTTTTATCTTCCCACTGGACTTTGATGACTCTGGAACAGAAAGTGAGACTGATGACTTTATGAAACTCTGCCTCACAAATCTAATTCACTTTTGAACCAAGCTATCATCCCATTATGTCATGGGGCCTCTTAAAAACTGAAAGACAAATAACAATAGCTAGTATGTTAATACTAGTAGTGGTAATATTAGTAGTGATGTATAGTACTAAAGAAGCAACCAGTACTAAAGAAATGGTAGTCTCTACATACCCTGGTCAAAAGATGTTCAGTCATGTTTATTTGGTTCCAGGTATCATATTTTTGGAAGGATATTGGTAATCTAGAGGGTGTCTAGAGGAAGGCAACTAGGATAAAGGACAGTCTTGACAACATGACTTGTGAGAAACAATTGTAGATACTGGGAATGTTTATTTTGGAAAAAAGAAGATGAAGTGGGGGTAGTTCTGATAACTATCTTCAAGTATTTGAAGGGCTATCATATAGGAGAAAGATTCTTTATCAATAAAAATAAGGGATTTGGGCAAAGGCATGAAGGTGATATTTAAATACTGGGGTTGGGGGAGATAATTTACATACAACATACTTTAATAAGCTTTATTAAAATTTCTCTCTAAAATCTAAACAATTACAAGACAATAGGCAATCCATGATTTATAGGATTTTCCAATTCTTCTGATGTAAATGTTCACATTGCAGTTCTAACAAGCCAGTTAGAGAGGGATCCAGCACACCTTTTTGAACTAGATTACCTCTAAGATCTCTCTTCAAGCTCTAAATCTGTGATCTCAAGACTTGTTCTATCTAGTCCAGATGACTGAAATAGAAAGCTATGAGTAAGAGTGCAAAGGGGCAAATTCAGATGAGGAAATACATCCCAACAATTATTACTCTTCAAAAATGAAATGGTATGCCTTGGAAAGTAGTAGGGTCTTTCTCAAAAGGAAGTTAAGTAGAAGTTAGATAACTACATAGTTATGTTAAAAAGGGGCCATTTGGACCAGCTGTTACAGGGTGAGGGTAAAAGAAGGGTTCAAACTAGCTATAAATATAAAATAAGTCTATTTACCTAAAAGGAGAAAGGAATGGAAGGGAATCAGGAAATAATTTACTTCTAACAAACCCCAGATATTAAAATCCTATACTCTCTATAATTATACTAACCTAATTAATTAATTCAAGTTAAGGAAGGATTGGTAGAAGCAAGGACAAAAGGGCTCAAAGAAATCTCACAACACAGGAGTCCTTTCTTTGATCCAAACAGCAACAGCAGAATCCACTTCTCTGTATCAACAGCAGTAAATCCAGGCAGAATATCAGGACAGTCAAAGAGAAGAAACCAATGGCTTTTCTGGGTCCACCCCAGAAATACCAAACAACTACCCTCTGGGTATCCTGACAGCTAGAGAAAAAAAAAAGCTTCTCTCTCATCCAGAGTCCACCAACTGCCAGCACCAGCCTGTGTGTTTTGTTCATCCCCTCCTGGGAGCTTTGGAATTCTGGCCCTGTCATTGCACTGTCATTGCCCTGTGGGGTCTCTTTACTTCTTGCTTTTTGCAAAGCTAATCCCTTACAACACAGCTGATTTCTAAGGTCCTTTCCAACTCAAATAATCAGCAATTCTCTGTAAAGATTTTGCTGGAAGTGGTGATCATCAAGATCAATACTTCTGCCTTTTTTATTTCCTATTTTCTAGTATTGGCGACCCCTTAGAAAAGATCAGATCAATTCCATGGTAATTACTTTTGGTATCTTCTCATCTTTAGTTTTTTTCTTATTTTGATGTTTCTTTTGACCTTAGCTCTAACTAGTCAATGGTTTAATTTCACACCAACCATTATTTCTGATATGATTCCTACATCAGCAACCAGTTTTTTTCCTGTCTGGTAGGAGAGAGCTAATTTCATTTTTGGCAATGATAGCTAACCATGAGGCTTTGTAATAATCTACAAGCCTTTTAGCCTCTTTTGTTTCTCAAACTTGAGTCATATTTTCCAAAATACTTTTACCCTACTCTTCTGTGCTCATACTCACACTGAGGTAATAAATATTCCAAGCATATATTGAGGGGGCAGCTATGTAGATCAGCAGATAGAGAGCCATATGTGGATATTGGAGGTCCTGGGTACAAATCAGATCTCAGACACTTTCATCTTTAGCTTTTCTCTTGTTTTGATGTTTCTTTTCACCTTAGCTCTAACTAGTCAATGGTTTAATTTCATACTGTGACCCTGGGCAAGTCACTTATCCCCAATTGCTTTGGAACCAATACACAATATTGATTTTAAGATGAAAGGTAAGGTTTTTTTTTTTTTAAGCATTTATTGACTAGAATACGGGCTTCTTGAAAGCAAGAACCTTTTCTTTGTTTTTTGCCTTTGTATCCTCAGTGCCTTGGGGAGTATATGGCACAAACTAAGTACATACTTAATAAATGCTTATTGAATTGAGAGAAGAAAATTCCCACCAATAACAAAGTGTATAGGTTGACTTGTTTTGGCAAAGTTCATAAATTTCTTGGCAGATTTTCTCTACTTTTTCATCCCCTACAAATAGATGTTGGCACATACACTGTAATTAACTTCAAAGAAGCTTTTTATTCTTATACTCATCCTGATTTCCTAGAAAAAGTGAGATGACCAAGTGTCCCAGGAAGTGGGTGCATGGTGAAACCACCTCTACCAGTGCCCATTTGTCTTTCCAAGGAAAACCAATGAGCTATTTTTCCATGTAGCTACAGCTTGCTTTTGTGTTCTGGCTTCAAATGTCATAAACATATCGATATTGATGTAATTAAGTTCTCTGCTCCACTTTTCTCCATTTCTCCCTTTCCTCGATAATATCATAGGTAACCATCAATATTTTATACTTGTGACCTAAATTTCTTCCATGTTTGGTCATATGATTCAGATGATGATGGGTCAGCTCCTTGATGAATCAATCAATCAAATTTTGCAAAATAGCCTTTGCTCCCTACTTTTCTTGATAATGTCCTTATTGGTAGCTAATACTTTCCAACTCTTTGAATGGGAAGTAGTATATGGAATAGCCCGCCCTCATCCACCAAGCTGCTCACAATATAAGAATAGGGACAGTTTTATGATTTCATAGATATAGGGAACTCTCAGATGAGGAAACTCCCTTTACCAGTGCAGACTGGCACTTTCTCTGCAATTTATAATCTGAACAAGTTTCTTAGGATAGTAAAAGATTAAGTGTTTGCCCAAAGTCATATAGCCAGTATACTACATCCTCATATCTTGAAATCCTGCCCACATAGCTGTTTGCATAGGGAGATACTGATCAACTTCCTGGTGCTTAAATCATTTAATTTCTGTCAATGCAGAAATGTTCTCCAATGAATCAACAGATTTGAGTGGGGAATAGTTTCTTTTCATAAACATAGGACTCAAAATTCTTGATTTAATATATTGGTCCCACAATTTGAGATAGCTTTCTGTGTCAAGTAATGGAAGTCACAAGCTCTTGCTTTTAAAATATCTTCCTAAAAACAAAAACAAAACAAAAAAAAACCTTTATCTTCTGTCTTAGAATCGATATTAAGTATTGGTTCCAAGGCAGAAGAGTAGAAAGGGCTAGGGAACTGGGATTAAGTGACTTGTTCAGGGTCAAACAGCTAGGAAGTGTCTGAGACCAGATTTAAACCCAGGACTTCACATCTCCAGGCCTTGCTCTTTATCCACTGAACTATCTAGTTGCCCCTAAAATGTCTTCTTGATAGAGCTTCAAAAATATGCACAGGCATTAAATCACAATAGGAGGTAAACCTCACAAATACTTCACATCTAGCACATCTCCAATCAAGTTAATAACTTAGACGTGACCCATTGTTCAGTTATTTTTCAGCTATGTCCAGCTCTTCATGACCCCATTTGGGATTTTCTAGGCAAAGATAATATATTGGTCTACCATTTCCTTCCCTGACTTTTTTGACAGAAGAGTAAACTGAGGCAAAGAAGATAAAATGACTTTCCCATGTTCACCCAATTAGCAAGCATCTGAAATCAGATTTGAATTCCGGAAGGTAAATCTTCCTGATTCTAGGCCCTGTACTCTATCTACTGCATCACCTAGCTGCTATCTAGGTGATCTAAAACTGTGTAAATCTTAGTACTCTATTGCCCCATTTCAATTTATCTCCAACCATCAATAAAGAAGCTTAAAAAAGCTTACGCATAACTGAAGGCCATGTTAAATATTTCTTACTTATATGGTTTGCTATAGCCAAAGAATTCATTACCAGGAAGGGCTTTGGATTCATAGTCTCTGAGGCACAACTAAAGGAACTATGATTGTTTAGCCTGGAGAAGAAAAGACTTAGGTGGAATATGATAGTTGTCTTTGAACAGTCAATAGCCTGCCATGTGGAGGAGGAATTAGACCTCTTTTGCTTGGCCCAGTGGGGTAGAACTAGGAGAAATTATAATGATAATGACATATAATTATAAATTAATGGAAATTATATATAAAATTAGTAATAATAATAACTTTGATTCTAGTTACTAGTTTACTTCCAAGTTGGTTTTATCTGAGGCTATGATCGTTGCCTTTCCAGCCTGATAGAAGCTGACAGGGAATATGTTCTATTGTCTAAGAACAGATGACCTCCATGCCACAGTGAGGAATCAGAGTAGACCATTAGAGTTGGCCCTATCAAATTTCATCATAGTAAGTTGAGTCCAGTCTTCTCTCCTGTTATACTTTTGCATTCCAGATTCTTTTCTCTCTAACATAATCTTCCTAAAATACAAGTCTAACTAAGTCACTCCCCTAAACAATGACTTCAGTGCCTTTCTCAGATAGGTTTTTAAACCTTCCATCTGACTCATCTAACCTTTCTGGCTTATTTCAGCATATTTTTCCTCTTCACACATTCATTTCCAAAATGGCATATTTGCAGTTTCCTAGACATAGAAGTCCATCTCCAGCCCCCATACTACTGCCCAGGCTTTTCTCTATGCCTGGGACAAACTTCCACTTCACCATTTGAAATCTCTAACTTGCTTCAAGACTCAGCTCCTATACTGGCTAGTAATGAAGCCTTTTCTTTCTTTCTTTTTTTTCTTGCAATGCCAAGTGTTTAGACAAGAGCAACTGAGAAGATAAAAAACAAACAAACATAAGAAACTCACTTGGATCAAATATCTGAACACATCTGGATGATTGTGCAAAGTCTTGGTCACAGTTCTAGGAAACTCCATCAGCAGAGGACCAGATAGGAGACTAAAAAGTTGTAACTGTATAGTACAACCTATTGTCTAAAATAGTTTTTTTTAATTAATTTATTTAGTCAAGTTAGAACATAATTCCTTGGTTATAAAAATCATATTATTTCCCTCACTCCCCTCCACCCACCCTTCTTGTAGCTGATGCACAATTTCACTGGGTATTACATGTGTCCTTGATCAAAACCTATTTCCATGTTGTTAATGTTTGCACTAGGATGCTCATTTAGTCGACATCCCCATTCATATCCCCTCGACCCATGTAATCAAGTAGTTGTTTTTCTTCTGTGTTTCCACTCCCTCAGTTTTTCCCCTGATTGTGGATAGTGGTTTTTCTCATTGATGCCCCCAAGTTATTCAATCACTGCATTGCCACTAATGGAGAAGTTCATTACATTCGATTGTACCACAGTATATCAGTCTCTATGTACAATGTTCTCTTGGTTATGCTCTTTTCGCTCTGCATCAATTCCTGGAGGTCATCCCAGTTCCCATTGAATTCCTCCACTTTATTATTCCTTTGAGCACAATAGTATTCCATCACCAACATATACCACAATTTGTTCAGCCATTCCCCAATTGAAGGGCATCCCCTCATTTTCCAATTTTTTGCCACCACAAAGAGCACAGCGATGAATATTCTTATACAAGTCTTTTTCCTTATTATCTCTTTGGAGTACAAACCCAGCAGTGCTATGGCTGGATCAAAGGGCAGACAGTCTTTTAGCACCCTTTGGGCATAGTTCCAAAAAGCCCTCCAAAATGGTTGAATCAATTCACAACTCCACCAGCAATGCATTAATATCCCAACTTTGCCACATCCCCTCCAGCATTCATTACCTTCCATTGCTATCATATTAGCCAATCTCCTAGGTGTAAGGTGATACCTCAGAGTTGTTTTGATTTGCATCACTCTGATTATAAGAGAGTTTGAACACTTTTTCATGTGCTTATTAATAGTTTTGATTTCTTTAACTGAAAATTGCCTACTCATTTCCCTTGCCCATTTATCAATTGGAGAATGGCTTGATTTTTTGTACAATTGATTTAGCTCTTTATAAAATTGAGTAATTAGACCTTTGTCAGAGGTTTTTGTTATGAAGATTGTTTCCCAATTTGTTGCTTTCCTTCTAACTTTGGTGGAATTGGTTTTGTTTGTACAAAAACATTTTAATTTGATGTAATCAAAATGATTTATTTCACAGTTTGTGATTTTTTTCTAGCTCTTTCTTGGTTTTAAAGTTTTTCCTTTCCCAAAGACCTGAAATGTATTCTATTCTGTGTTCATCTAATTTCCTTATACTTTCCTGCTTTATATTCAAGTCAATCACCCATTCTGACTTTATCTTGGTGTAGGGTGTGAGGTGTTGATCCAAACCTAATCTTTCCCATACTGTCTTCCAATTTTCCCAGCAGTTTTTATCAAATAGTGAATTTTGGTCCCAGAAGCTGGGATCTTTGGGCTTATCATAGATTGTCTTACTGAGGTCACTTACTCTTAGTCTATTTCACTGATCCTCCTTTCTGTCTCTTAGCCAGTACTATATTGTTTGATGACCAATGCTTTATAGTATAGTTTGAGATCTGGGAATGCAAGGCCACCTTCCTTCACATTTTGTTTCATGATTTCCCTGGATATCCTTGATCTTTCATTCTTCCAAATGGCCTTTGTTATGTTTTTTCCTAATTCAATAAAAAGTTTTTTGGGTGGCTCAATGGCTATGGCACTAAATAACTAAATTAATTTGGGTAGGATTGTCATTTTTATTATGTTAACTTGTCCTACCCATGAGCAATCGATGTTTTTCCAATTGTTTAGATCTAGTTTTAATTGTGTGGAGAGCATTTTGTAATTGTGTTCATATAGTTCCTGTATTTGTCTCAGCAGATAGATTCCCAAGGATTTTATATTGTCTAGGGTGATTTTAAAATGGAATTTCTCTAATTCTTGCTGCTAAGATGTGTTGGAAATATATAGAAATGCTGGTGACTTATGTGGGTTTATTTTGTATAAACAACTTTGCTAAAGTTGTTGATCATTTCAACTAGGTTTTTGGTTGATTCTCTAGGATGCTTTAGATAGTCAATCATATCATCTGCAAAGAGTGATATCTTGGTATCCTCATTGCCTATTTTAATCCCTTCAATTTCTTTTTCTTCTCTAATTGCTACAGCTAGTGTTTCTAGTACAATGTTAAATAATACAGGTGGTAATGGGCATCCTTGTTTCACTCCTGATCTTATTGGGAAGACTTCTAGTTTATTCCCATTGTAGATGATGTTTGCTTATGGTTTTAGGTATATACTGTTTATTATTTTTAGGAAAGGCCCTTCTATTCCTATGCTTTCTATTGTTTGCAATAGGAATGAGTGTTGTATTTTGTCAAAGGCTTTTTCTGCAACTATTGACATAATCATGTGGTTTTTGTTGGTTTGCTAGTTAATATGGTCAATTATGTGGATGGTTTTCCTAATATTGAATCATCCTTGCATTCCTGGTATTACTCCTACCTGGTCATAGTGAATAGCCCTTGTGATCACTTGCTGGAGTCTTTTTGCTAGTATGCTATTTAAGATTTTTGCATCTATATTCATTAAGGAGATTGGTCTGTAGATTTCTTTCTCTGTTTTTGACCTGCCTGGCTTTGAAATCAGTACTATATTTGTGTCATAAAAGGAATTTAGTAGAACTCCTTCTTTGCTTATTCTGTCAAATACTTTCTGTAATATTGGGATTAGTTATTCTTTGAAAGTTTGATAGAATTCACTTGCGAATGCATCAGGCCCTGGGGATTTTTTCTTAGGGAGTTCTTTGATGGCTTGTTCAATTTCTTTTTCTGATATGGAGTTGTTTAGGTATTCTGTTTCTTCTTCTGTAATTCTGGGCAATGGATATTTTAGTAAATATTCATCCATAACACCTAGATTGCCATATTTAATGCCACATAATTGGGCATAATAGTTTTTAATAAATGCCTTAATTTCCTCTTCTTTAGAGGTGTGGTCTCCATTTTCATCTTGGATAGTGTCAATTTGGTTTTCTTTTTTCCTTTTTTAATTAGATTGAGTACTTTGTCTATTTTATTTGGGTTTTTTTTCAGAAGAGCAGTTTCTAGTGTTATTTATTAAATCAATAGCTCTTTGACTTTCAATTTTATTAATTTCTCCTTTGATTTTTAGAATCTCTAATTTAGTCTTCATATTTCTTTTTTTAATTTGCATGCCCAATTCATTGAACTCTGCCTTCTCTAATTTGTTAATATATGAACTCAATGGTTTGAATTTCCCCCTGAGTACTGCTTTGGCTGTATCCCATAGCTTTTAAGTATACTTCTTTTTGCTGCCCAGGTAATAACAACAGTTTTTAAGAGTTACCAATGACCTCTTTTCTTATAGGGATACATATCATTTTAACTTATTGAGTCTCTTAAATTTTTTTTTCTTTTTTCCCCTCTTTTTTAATTACCTTTTGATTATTCTCTTGAGTTCTGTGCTTGGACATCAAATTTTCTGTTCAGGTTTGGTCTTTTCTTTATGAATTCTTGAAATTCTTCTATTTTGTTGAATGACCATACTTTCCCCCTTAAGAATATAGTCAGTTTTTCTGGGTAGTTGATTCTTGATTTTAGACCTAGTTCCCTTGCTTTCCGGAATATCATATTCTATGCCTTTCTTTTTTTTCAGTGTGGATGCAGCCAGATCCTGAGTTATCCTCACTGTGGTTCCTTGGTATCTGAATGACTTCTTCTTGGCAGCTTGTAATATCTTTTCTTTGGTCTGATAGTTCTTGTATTTGGCTATAACATTCCTGGGTGTTGTCAGTTGGGGATTAAGTATAGGAAGTGATCTGTGGATTCTATCAATCTCCACTTTTCCCTCTTGTTCAAGAATTTTGGGGCAGTTTTCTTTAATAATTTCCTGTAATATAATGTCCAGGCTTTTTCTTTTGTCATGGTCTTCTGGTAGGCCAATAATTCTTAAATTGTCTCTCCTTGAATGATTTTCTAAATCCTCTGTTTTGTGAATGAGATGCTTCATATTTTCCTCAATTTTTTTATTCTTTTGGTTTTGTTTTATAGTGTCCTGCTGCCTTGTGAGGTCACTTGATTCTAGTTGTTGTATTCTGGTTCTTAAAGACTGGATTAAATCCTTAGTTTTTTTGGTCGTCCTTTTTCTTTTGTTCGGATTTTCTTTGGAGGTCATCTTTCATCTTCTTCATCTCATCTTTCATCTCCTTTGCCTCATTTTCCAGCTGGTTGATTTTGGCTTTCAAGACACTATTTTCTGTTTCCAGATGACTTATCTTAGTTTTTAAGTTCTTTTCCCAATTGCCTTCAGCCTCTCTTAATTGTGTTTTGAATTGCATTTTGAGTTCTTCCAAAGCCTGTATCCAATTCACTGGGATTTCTGATTTTTTCTTTGCTGATCCCTCCCCCTCTGTTTCATTCGCTCTTTGCTCATTACCTGTGCAGAAGCTATCTATTGTAATTTCTTTCTTCTTTTTCTGTTGTTTGCTCGAGTTTACCCCTTCTTTGCTCCCCATATTTGGCTGTGCTTGTGCTTCTCTCATTTTGTTTTGGTTTTGGGGCTGTCAGTCTCCCCTCTTGGAGCTTTGTCAGATCTCTTGGTAAAGTCTCTAGGGGAGGAATGTTAGCTTCCCTGTCCTCTGGAGGCTTTTGATTGGATTAAGTTCAACTGGGTTGGGCTGTATGTGGTATGAAGCTCTGAGGCTCTGAAGACTCCTGGAAGGCCTGGCCACCCAGGTTCTCTCCAGTTCTCTCCAATTGCTTCTCCGCTGTCCACAAGTGCCTTTGCCCACCTCCCTAAACTCTGAGGAGTTCTGATGGGATTAAGTTCAACTGGATTGGTCTGGATGTGCCCCAAGGCAACAGTGATACTGGAGCCCGATGGAGAGGGCCATGGCTGGGCTTCCTCCCCACTGTCCAAGCTGGATGCTCTGAGCCCGGTGCCCTACTGCTCACAAGGTAGACCCTCCAAACCAGCACCTTTGCCCACTCAGAGGTTCCCGCTGCTGCTGGGGGCTCAGGCCTCTGGGTTGTGGGGGAGGGGTCCTGGGACCTTCCCTCTGCCTTCCCCTTAGCCCTGAATATTCTCAGATTCTGGCTTTTGGGGGGTGTACCTTTTGATTTGAGTCCAGAAGGAGGGTTCCCCTATTCTGTCCTGTTGTTCAGCTTAAATTTCGGTGCCCTAGGAGTATTCAGTCTATATCGGTCAAGGAAGGGTCTTCCATGAGGTCTGAACTTTTGCTGCTTGCTAAGCCGCCATCTTGACTCCCCCCCTCCCATAGCTTTTGAATGGATGTCTCATCATTGTCATTTTCTTCAATGAAATTATTGATTGTTTCTATGATTTGTTCTTTAACTGGTTTTGGAGAATCATATTGTTTAATTTCCAATTAATTTTTGATTTGCCTCTCCATGTACCCTTACTAATGACTATTTTCATTGCATTGTGATCTGAGAAGGTTGCATTGATTATTTTTGCTCTTTTGCACTTGTTTGCGATATTTTTATGCACTAATACATGGTCAATCTTTGTGAATGTACCATATGCTCCTGGAAAGAAGGTATATTCCTTTTTGTCCCTATTTATTTTTCTTCATGTATCTACTAACTCTAATTTTTCTAAGATTTCACTCACTTCTCTTACCTTTTTCTTATTTATTTTTTTATTTGATTTATCTAGTTCTGATAAAGGAAGGTTCAGATCTCCCACTAGTACAGTTTTTTTATCTATTTCATCCTTGAGCTCCACTAGTTTCTCCTTTAGAAATGTGGATGCTAAATCATTTGGTGCATACATGTTGAGTACTGATATTTCCTCGTTGTCTATACTGACTTTTATCAGTATATAATTACCTTCCCTATCTCTTTTAATTAGATCTATTTTTACCTTGGCTTTGGCAGATTTCATGATTGTGACTCCTGCCTTCTTTTTATCAGTTGATGCCTAATAGATTTGGCTCCATCCTCTTACTTTTACCCTAAGTGTGTCTAGCTTCATCATGTGTGTTTCTTGTAGACAGCATATGGTAGGGCTTTGGATTCTAATCCACTCTGCTATTCACTTGCATTTGATGGGTGAGTTCATTCCATTCACATTCAGAGTTATGATTACCAGCTGTGTATTTGCAGCATTTTGATTTCCACTCATAGTTCTGCCCATAGCTTTTAAGTATACTTCTTTTTGCTGCCCAGGTAATAACAACAGTTTTTAAGAGTTACCAATGACCTCTTTTCTTATAGGGATATCGTATTCGATGCCTTTCTTTTTTTCAGTGTGGATGCAGCCAGATCCTGAGTTATCCTCACTGTGGTTCCTTGGTATCTGAATGACTTCTTCTTGACTATCTCCTTCTACACCAATGTTTTGGTTTTAATCAGTCCCCCTAATTCCCACTCTTATTTTACTTCCCTCTCTACCCTCCCTCCCTTCTTACTCCCCTCTTATTTTCTTTACAGTCTTTTTAAGCTACCCCCTTCATCCTCTCCCTCCCTTGTATTGCTTCCCGCCCCACCAGTCCATTGGATACTCTTCTACTTACCTATAGGGCACAAATCTATTCTCTGCCCCAATGTATTTGATTGTTCTTCCCTCTTTGATTCAATTTCAATGCACGTAAAATTTAGTATTTCCTATCTGCAACCTCTTTACCCTTCCATTGTTTTGATGTTCTCCCCTGCTCCCACCATGTGCTTCTTTATGACATATAAATTTACCCCATTTTGTTTCTTTTCCCATTTCTTTTAGTATTAACCTCATTTTTATTTCTAATTATATATATACACATACACATATATATATATATGTATTTATGCATATATTTATCTACATACATATTTATGTCTTGTCATTTCGTCCTATATAGTTTGCCACTGTTCCCTCTAAGTGCAATTCTTCTAGCTGCCCAGGTGATAATAACAATTTTTAAGAGTTACCAATGACATCCTTTCTCATAGGAATATATATCACTTTAACTTATTGGGTCTCTTTAAAAAAAGTTGGGGTTTTTTTTGTTTATTTTGTTTTGTTTTTCTTTTTTCCCTCTTTTTAAATTACCTTTTGATGATTCTCTTGAGTTCTGTGCTTGAGCATCAAATTTTGTGTTCAGGTCTGGTCTTTTCTTTACAAATGCTTGGAAGTCTTCTATTTTGTTAAATGACCATAATTTCCCCTGTAAGAATATAGTCAATTTTGCTGAATAGTTGATTCTTGGTTGTAGACCTAGTTCCCTTGCTTTCTGGAATATCATATTCCATGCCTTTTGGTCCTTCAGTATAAATGCAGCCAGATCCTGTGTGTCCTCACTGTGGTTCCATGGTATCTGAATGACTTCTTCTTAGCAGCTTGTAATATTTTTTTCCTTCATCTGATAGTTCTTGAATTTGGCTATAACATTCCTGGGTATTGTCAGTTGGGCATTAAGTACAGGAGGTGATCTTTGGATTCTTTCAATCTCCATTTTTCCCTCTTGTTCTAGAATATCGGGGCAGTTTTCTTGGATAATTTCCTATAGTATGATGTCTAGGCTTTTTCTTTTGTCATGGTCTTCTGGTAGACCAAAGATTCTTAAGTTGTCTCTCCTGGAACAATTTTCTGAATCTTCTATTTTGTGAATGAGGTGCTTCATATTTTCCTCAATTTTTTTCATTCTTTTCATTTTCTTCTATAGTGTCCTGCTGCCTTGTGAAGTCGCTTGCTTCTAATTGTTGTATTCTGGTTTTTAAAGACTGGATTTCATCCTCCGCTCTTTGGTCATCCTTTTCCTTTTGGTCAGATTTTCTTTCTTTAGAGGTCATCTTTCATCTTCTTCACCTCATCTTTCATCTGCTTTGCCTCATCTTTCATCTCCTTTGCCTCATTTTCCAGCTGGTTGATTTTGGCTTTCAAGACACTGTTTTTTGTTTCTAGATGACTTATCTTGCTTTTTAAATTCTTTTCCTAGTTGTCTTCAGCCTCTCTTAATTGTGTTTTGAATTATATTTTTCTTTCAGCCTTCACCCATAGAGCTTAGTAAGTAAATCTCTCAGTGCAGTCTATGGGGGAAGGGTGTTAGAGCTTGAGCTTCCCTGCCTTCTAAAGGCTTTGATGGGATTAAGTTCAGCTGGGTTGAGCTGGATGTGCCCTGAGGCCAAAACCTTGGTATGGGGGGGGGGCAATATGGAGTGTCTCTACTGCCACAACCAGGCTGCCCACTCTGTGCTTCCTCTCCAGCTGCTTCTCCACCGCTTGTGCACAATGCTCTAAGCCTGGTACAGCCTTGCCCTCAAGGTATTCCCTCCAGACAAGCACCCTTGTCTGCTCAGAGGTTCCAGCAACCGCTGGAGGCTCAGCACTCTAGGTGGTGGAGTCCTGGGACCTTCCTTATTCCTTCCCCTTAAATCTGAGTGTTCTCAAATTCAGGCTTGGGGAGTGGGGTTTATCTTTTAAGTTGAGTATAGCAGGAGGGTTCCTTGGCTCTGTCTTGTTGTTAGGTTTGTTTTTCAGTTCCCTAGGAATATTTAGTTTGTAATCAGTAAGGAAGGGTTTTCAGAGGTCTGAACTTTTGCTGCCTCTACACTGCCATCTTGACTCCACCTCCAATGAAGTCTTTTCTTATCCCTTTAGTTAATTGCAATCTTCTCCCTCTTCAAATTGTTATATAAATCGATTGAATATTTGAATGGTGTATTTATGTCCCTCCCTGTAGAATTTTAGTTCCTTGAAGGACTCATTTTTTGTTTTTCTTTTTGTTCAGTCTTTGTATCCGTAGCACACAGAGTGGTAGTTTCACATAACAGAAGCACCTCCTAAATGCTTGTCAGATAGGACAGTCTGTCATCCAACATGTTAACTGTCTCAGTTTTATGTCATCAGCAGACTGAATATATATGTCATCTATGCCTTCTTGTCATCTATGCTACTCAATTGATTGCTAAAAATGTTGAATAAAGTCTAATTAAGAATCCCTGTGCACTCTACTTTTAGATTAAATTCAACTCTAAAATGACATCAATCATTAGTGACTATAATTTTGAGTGAATCATTCAAAAAAGTTATTTTGAAAAGAATCAATCATTCAAACAGTTTCAAATTAGCATTATCATGAAGTCCTCAACTTGCCATTTTGTCAACAACCATTTCATAAAAAACTTTATTAAATGCTTGAGACTCATTTATGGTGCATGCAGATAGATTCACATGCACACTCACTCAGATGAAAGAATTCCCTTGATCTCTATGTCTTGTAACCCTAGCAAAAAAGGAAAGAAAGGTAGTGTAGCATGACTTGTTTTTGATGAACCTGGAATGGCTCTTTGTGATTGTTGCATCTACTTCTAAATACTACAAACCATCCCTTTAAAAGTTCATGGCAAAATTGATCAGGAAAAGAAGTCAAGTACACTGGTTTGCAGTTTTCCAACTCTTCTATCTCACTTTTTTTTAAATCCACGATTACTTTGCTTCAGACAGGAGTCAATTAGTTAAATCTCATTACAAACATGTACCAGGAGTTCCATTAACAAAATATACTTTTGTAATTATTTCCCATCTCTATCAGCATCCTTAAATTTGTAGGCTCCATAATATGGACTCTCTCCTAGGAACAGTGCTGTACTGAACAAATGACCATATATTTTAGCCAAATAGGGTACACCAAATACATAAGAAGAAGAAGAGAACCAGTCCATCCATTCATAGATACTATTAGGAGTATACAATAAATATTTAACAAATGACTCTACCAAAAAAAAGTATAACTTACATATTTTTAATAACCCTTACCTTCTGCCTGAGAGTCAACACTGTGTATTTCATCCAAGGTATAAGAGTTGTAAGGGCTAGGCAATGGGGGTCAAGTGACTTGATCAGGGTAACACAGATAGGATGTGTCTGAGGTCAGATTTAAACTCAGGACCTTCTAGCTTACACATTTTTACATTTAACAAGCCCAGAATTCTTGTTCTTAAATTGTTCCAAATTCTTCATGACTCCATTTTCTTTTTTTAATACAATTTTTATTTTCTTTTATTTTAAATATTTTTACATGGTTACATGACTCATATTTTCTCCCTCCTCTCTTCCCTCCCCCATTCCAGATCTGACAAGCAATTCCAAGTATTATCACTCAGAACCTATTTCCATATTAGTCATCTTTATAATAATCTGTGAAGATTAAATTTAACTTTCCCCTGATTGTGAAAATGAAATTAACTCACTCTACCCAATTGTGAAAATTAAAATTAACTCCCCTACCCATTTTTAGATTTAATCACCAAGGGTGTAAACACTCTATTCACACTTGAGTGGGGGAGGTCTGTGACCCATGTGTGCAATAGTGGGTGGCAAATCAGAATTAAACTGACTGCCCCTGGGCAGTCCTAAAGCAAAACTTCAACTATGATTGGTAGACATAAAATTAGGGGAAGGCACAGGAAGTGTCTCAAAAGAAAGTATCTTTAAAAGGGAGTTCCAAAAAAAAAAGGGGAGTTACAACTTCCTGAGTGCAATTCTACTTGGAGTTCTACTTGGAGTTGAACTTCCTGTAAGTGGGAGTTCTTGATTCTTTGGAGCTGAGACTGGAGAAGAATCTGCTGACTGGACCTGAGACCCTGTTCTTGGTGATGTTGTTTTTAAATCTCTTCCTTTGGACTAACGCGTAGTAAGTGAAAATAGCTGACTCCTTTCCTGGATATTTTCTGAAGAGACTAGCCTCAGGAGAGACCTCTCCTCTTGAGAGAGGTTCCCTGTATCCCCAGGTGTTCAGCTACAAGGGCCAAAGCCTCTCTGGTTAAGGACTAAACTCCCCTGCCTGGGTTGAGCCAGGGGTCAGAGTAAATTACTTAGTGCTTAGACTAGATATCTTATCCTAACCTCTCTCTGATTTTCTTACTTCCCTCTTTCTATATTTTGTAAATAAATTGTAAATAAATCACTTTGGAATAAATTAAATTCCTGGCGACTCTATTTTAAATATAATCCAGTTCAATCGTTTTATATAATTAACCCTTCCCACCCCCTTACCAATCTTTTAAAACCATAAACCCCAAATCATATACACTTAAAGTTTTCTTGGCAAAGATAGTGGAATGGTTTGCCATTTCCTTTTCCAGTTCATATCATATATTAGGAAACTGAGGCAAAGTTAACTTTGTTTGCAAAGTTAACTGAGAGTTAAGTGACTTGCCCAGGGTCATGCTGAAGTCGATTTGAATTCAGAAAGATGAATCTTCCTGACTTCAGGTCTGGCACTCTATCCCACTATGCCATCTAGCTAATTGTATGTAGCATTTGCCAGTTTCTGTGCTATGAAATGTTCACACTGAAAATTGTACATTCCACATGAGCTGACACCAGCACATCCATATCTAGCTCTAGTAATCTTAGATAGTCATAATGCAAGAGTAGTCCAGACTCATTGCCTAGACACTCGTTAAGCCCAGCATTATCTAAAGTAGCTGGATATATGGAGATAACTTACAATAAATACAATTGCTCTGCTGATTCCAATAGCACCGATCATCAGTTGAATGAGGAGATAAAGCATTAGTGTACTCTTCTGAAATAAAGAGAGAGCATGAAATTAATTTCATCTCATGAAGCTTAGCACTGAAAACTATTTACTCAAGGGCGGAATACCCTTCTTATAGGGCCTCAAATGTTTACATGAATTTCTTACACTGCCCATCATCTGATTCTGCTGCCTGTTAGTGTGTCAGTACTTGAGGCATTAATAGCAAATAGTGTCTGTCCCAGGCCCTTGGCAATAGAAGCCACTGAACAAACTACCCTATTCCCTAAGACTTAGCCTGATGGATAGGAGATTTGACTTAAAAATCTCAGCTTGCTGCTCAGAAGAAAAGAGACAATATATCTGTATTAGAAGAATGAAGAAAGCAAGTGAGGTTTGGGCAATGTTCCAATTCTTTTTCCTTAAATATTTTGAGTGTTTTGGACTTTTAGCACAACCTAATTTGATAAGTAGCACCTTAGAAAGGTTTTTCTAGTCATGCAAAAATTCTATTTTCTTTCTTTAAATCTCTGTAATTATGGGGGGGTATATTAAATGTTTGATTAGATAACTAAAAAAGTCTTAATTTCCTTCCCTCAGCATTGAAAAACATCATAATTACCTCTATGCTCTAGAAGCTATCAGCATGAGAAATGAAAGCCTAGCCAAAGCCCTTTTTGCCCACTGGCATTTCAGACAGGCAGGGCCACCTGGAAATGGGCTAATGAGCCTAGGAACTGCTGAAGTGCTGGGGAACAACTGTTGGGAATCTCAGTAGAGTTAGAGAAATAAAATGTGCATCTGTTTCCAAGTAAATATTGTCACCTATCATACTCTGACCTTCTGACTTTCTAGTCACATATCTTATTTTTAATTTTTTTTGAGATTCTATTCATTTAGAATATTTTTCCGTGGTTACATGATTCATGATTTTCCCCTCCCTTCTTCCCTCCCCCTTCACAGAGCTGGCAAGCAATTCCACTGGGTTATACATGTATCATTGTTCAAAACCTCTATTCACATATTTTATGGGTTCACTTGAGTTTCATCTGCTCAAGTGTTGAGCTGTGGTTTTGTTTGAGGGAGTCTGTAGTCTCTTGGCAACCCAAAGTCCTGGAGTTGATTTTTGAAGCCACATCTAGGCAAGCAGAACATATTCTGAATTTAGTGCATTTGCTTATCTGATTATTTACATGGGAAAAAAAACCAATTGCTTTGTGCTCTCAATATAAGCAGCCTTCTCTGCATCACCTAGGATATCATTCTACATTATTTAATAGTAATGGATCAAAATGAAAATGGTAATGAATTTGATTTAATGTGAGCAGAGGGAATGTAGCATCGAAACCAACTTGCTACTGGAATAGTGATGACCTAAACATGCCTATCTTTTATGGATATGTGAATTTTTTATTCTTTGTCCCATTCTTTGGGAAATGGTTGGGAAATTTCTGTGGTAGCAACTGGAAACAAAGTGGACAGGGAGCATATGATGGGGAATGGCTGAACAAATTGTGACAAAAAGGTAAACTATTGGGCAGCAAGACATGAAGAATGTGAGGAATTCAGAGAAACATGATGAGACTTTATAAAGTGATGCAGGGTAAAATAAGCAGAACCAAAAGAGTGGATATACAAAATTTACAATACTGTAAGTGAAGAGAACATTGAAAGTAAATTAAAATGATGAAATCTAGTTGCCAGTCTTGGTCCTTGAAAATAGACAATGAAACATTCCTCCTTCCTTTTAGCAGAAATGTAGATTCTATTGGAATGGAATGTCATATACACTGTTAGAGGCAATAACTGTATGGATTGTTTGGTGCTTCAGTTTTTCTGTGTGATAAAGGAGGTTTCAATCCCAGAGTAGGGATGTTGTTTAGGGGCTATATTCAGGAATAACTGAAAGATAACTTCTGATTTTGTAGGCAGAGAACCTTGGCTTACATCTTAATTCTGAAGATTACCACCTTTGTGACTTTGGACAAATTGATTATCTTTCCTGGACCTTAGTTTCCTTAGCCTTAAAATAAGAATTATGACTCATTGGCCTCAGAGGTGCCTTCCAGCTCCCAGAAGGTTCTGTGAAGATTGGGTTCAGCTCTGCCCTGATTATAACAATGAAGATACTTAGCTCTTCCTTTATTGGGAAGATTGAATTGTAATTCAGTCTATTTGAAGTAGATATACCCATTTTAACAACAAAAAGGTGTTAAGTAACTACAAGAGGTGAATTAACCAAAAAAGGGTGTTAAGTAACTACAAAAGGTGAACTAAAAAAAAAAAGATGTTAAGTTACCCAAAAGGTATAATCTAACCAAAGAAGGTGTGAATTGGATTGAAACTGGAGAAAAGTGTCTTCTGTGATTGGTAGATGTGAAATTTAGGGGAGGTGACAGGAGAGAAAAAAGATCTTTAAAAAGAGGACCAGAGGCCAGAAGAATATATTTAATTTGAGGGGATTGAAGAGATCTCTGACTCAGAGGAGAGACTGGAAGACAGACACTTGAGGAGTTACTGGAAGACAGACACCCAGACTTCTTTCCATTTAGATGGTCACCATTGGTGAGTGAAAGGTTAACTTAGTGACTCTGTCTATCTTGGAGGTGTAAACCTCTGAGAAGGCCCATTGTCTTGAGACTCTTTTCTCTGATTAGGGCCTTAGTATTTATACCTGGCTCAGAGGAACCGGAGTTTCCTCTCTCTCTCTCTCTCTCTCTCTCTCTCTCTCTCTCTCTCTCTCTCTCTCTCTCTCTCTCTCTCTCTCTCTCTCTCTCTCTCATTCCTTAATATCTTCCCTCTATTGTATAAAACTACCATAAATTCCATTTACTTAGTAATTCATTTTGGGATTTAGAAATTAAATCCCTGGTGTCCACTATATAAATATTCAGAGTCCAATCACAATTAAATCTAACAGTTCACAGAAGGTAAGTGAGGTTAAACAGTGTCAGGGCAAGATGCAGACTCAGATCACCAGGATTCTAATGTCTACTGTACCACATAGCTATTTCTCTAAGGACACCAATAAAATAATTTTTAAAACAGAAATTATCAGGGGCAGCTAAGTGGCTCAATAGACTAAGAGCCAAGCCTAGAGATGGGAGGTCCTGGGTTCAAATTTGACTTCAGATACTTCCTACTTGTGTGACCTTGGGCAAATCGTTTAACCCCCATGGCCAAAACCTTATCACTCTTCTGCTTTGAAACCAATGGACAGCATTAATCCTTAGACAGATGGTAAGTGTTTTTTAAATTTTTTAAAGTAGAAATGTTAGGCTATGTTGCACTAAGATGTCTTATTTTTTTTTTTAATTTCAGGTGAAGAAAATTCACTTTTTTGGGGGGAAAGAATTTCCAGGTATTTACTGTCTGCCTAATTCTTCTATTCTTGTTGGGAACTGGAATGGGGAGGAAGAGAGACAGGAAACAAATTGAGCTGCAGTTTTGTTTTAGGGAGTTTGTTTTATGTCTATCACTTGGTGACCCAAAGTCCGGGAGCTGATTTATTTTCATATACATATATGTATATTTTTTTGTTTTCATATGTTTGTATACATGCATATATATGTATACGCACCCATATACATATACATTTGTATATATACATATATTATATATATATATATAATGATGGACTTGGAACCAAAAAGACTAGGCTCCCAATAATTGTGTGATTATTAAGTAGGACAAATATCTTTTCTGAACCTCAGGTTTTCTCATCTATATAGCAGGAATCATAATACATTTACTACCTACCTACTAGGGCTACTATGAAGAAGGCACTCTGGAAAACTTAAGGTGCATGAACTATTGTTACCATCATGCTATCTCACCTTATTTTTATGCTCAACTGCAAGTGAATTAAATTTTTCTGGTCTATATCCCCTGCAGTTGCAAAAGACCTGCATGATGCACTCTATAAATAAACCCACATTTTCTAACTGTGTAGAACAAGGTCTTCTGCAGTGTCTTTTCTATAGGGTGTAGATATTAATGAGCTTAGCTATACGGATATGGTGCAAAGTTAAAGGACTGCCAGGAGACCCTGTTGAAGGATTCCATACCCTGATCAGCAACATAAAGCTAGTGATGTGAACAAGAAAATGAGATTTATTGGTTTTAACTTCATCGTTCCAAAATGGAAAATGAGACATTGAAGTATATAATTGCTGTTAGCTCGGCTTCCTTCCATTTTGTATTAGTGTGTTCCCAATAAATGGGTCACTCCAGGTGATATCTGACTTCCTGCAGTTTGTAGGCCAGCTTTATTAGAAAAGTGACTTTCTTGGCCTCTGGTCAAGAAAAAGACTAGCACAGTTGTAATGTTCTCCTACCTCCACCCCCACCTTTCCTGCCTTCACTGATTTACAGCAGTGTAAGTCTATCACTAATAACAGGAGCCAAGGAGAACTGTAAGGCAAAGGGAGTAACAGAGAACAGTCGAAGAGAAAGATAATTGCAAGTTGGAACATAATTAAATCTTAATGCAGTGTACCAAATATTTCAGAGTCAACTTAATGGTGTGTGTCTCAGCTGGATTACTCAGAACACAGATTTATCTCAAAAGCTCTGTTACAACCTATAATCCCAAAAGATAGCACCACATCATTTGACCAAATGTGGATTCTACACCCCCCCCCCAGATGTCTGTCTTTGAGTTGAATCAAAGCAATACCCTTTAAAAATGGAGATAATAAAGTACTGATCATTTTGTTATTGGTCATAAATTCTCTTCTTGTTTCCTTTTTTGGCCTGAGCAAAAGACATGGGGCACTCATTTTTAAGTAATGGGCATTTTTCTAATACAGTTAATTCTTCCCAGGCTAAATAGTTTTCTCTGAAAATCGTACACCTCATCATTAAGCCTTCCTCTCTGAAATAAAGACAGTTCACTTAATAGGGAATTCAGTGCATACCCTCCCCCCATTTCCCACAGGAGGGATTAGCTTCTAAGAGAAGGTGGGATGTTGTGAAGAAAGCTGTCTAGGAGACAAACCCATACAGATAAAAGGAAGAGGATACTGTCCGAGAAGAAGCATGCTTGGATTCTACTGTGGACTTTTCCCATTGTGTTTCTTGGTCATTCGAACCATAAGAAATATTAGGAGAAGAAAATTAACATCAGTAAGTATTTATTAAGTTTCTGTTATATATCAAGTTATTAGATGATTCAGTGGCTAGAGCCTTGGATCTACAGTCTAGAACACCAAAGTTCAAATCTGACTTCAGACACGTATTGTGACCTTTGGCAAGTCATTTAACCTATGTTTGCCTTAATCCACTGGAGAAGGAAATGGCAAACCACTCTAGTACCTTTGCCAAGAAAACAACATGGAGAGTATGGTTCATGGGTGCATGAAGAGTCATACATGACTGAATAACAACAATAGTTATCACAGTGGTTAGAATACTAGTAGAATCAGAAACAGCTGATCAAATCCAACCTCAGCTATTTACTAGCTATGTGACCTTGGGCAAATCCTGTTTGCATTAATCCACCAGAAAAGGGAATGGTGGATTAATAATGGAAACCACTCCAGTATCTTTTCCAAGAAAATCCCATGGACAGCATTGATGTTCTCTAGTCCATTTGTTCATAAAGAATTAGACATTACTGAATGACAAAACATCAACATAAAACAAGTACTGTGTTGGACCCAATGATACAAACACTAAAACATTTTTTTCCCCACAGCAAGAACTAAAATGAATTCGTTTAGTAGTGGTAATAACATTTTTTTTTAAGTTAGATTTGACCTTTGGGTATTGGGAAAGTTAATTTAAAAGAATTTACCAGGGGAATTCATGGATTTTAAAAATCAAATAACCTAAACAGTTTACTGGACTAAAAAAAAAATTACTTCTAGTGCTTCACAATGTGGTATGCCCCACACAAGCTTCTGATTTCCTTAGTATCAGTCCAGGATGGTAGATTCATGGATGGGAAATTTCAGTGAGTCAAAAATGTGCTCTCTCCTTTTGACCTACTGGGTCCTAAGTATTAAGAGGGAAGTAGGAAGGCTGAGAACTCTACTAGTTACAAGGGCTTACTCCCAAGGCTAGGTGATGTGGTTTGAGAAATATACAAAATATCCTCTTCTCCAAAAATATCTTCCCTGCTCACTTATCATAGTGCTTGAAATTTCTACCTTTATTATTATTTCTCCTTTCTCAGGAGCTTGTACTATATTGAAAGAGATACAAAAGGAATTCTTGAAGGGAAGATAAAAACTTCTAAAATATTTCTTTTTTTTATTTTCTTTTTAAAAATTAATTAATTAAGTCAATTTAGAACATTATTCCTTGGTTACAAGAATCATGTTACTTCCCTCCCTTCCCTCCCCCCACCCTTCCCATAGCTGACGCAAAATTCCACTGGGTATTACAAATGTCCTTGATCAAAACCTATTTTCATGTTGTTGATGTTTGCATTAGGATGTTCATTTAGAGTCTATATCCCTAATCATATCCCCTCGACCCATGTAATCAAGCAGTTGTTTTCCTTCTGTGTTTCTACTCCCACAGTTTTTTATCTGAATGTGGATAGTGTTCTTTCTCATACATCCCTTCAAATTGTTCAGGATCACTGCATTGCCACTAATGGAGAAGTCCATTACATTTGATTGTACCACAATCTATTAGTCTCTGTGTACAATGTTCTCCTGGTTCTGCTCTTTTAGCTCTGCATCAATTCCTGGACATCATTATAGTTCCCATGGAATTCCTCCACTTTATTATTTCTTTGAGCACAATAGTATTCCATCACCAACATATACCACAATTTGTTCAGCCATTCCCCAATTGAAGGGTATCCCTTCATTTTCCAATTTTTTGCTACCACAAAGAGCACAGCAATGAATATTCTTATACAAGTCTTTTTCCTTATTATCTCTTTGGGGTATAAATCTAGCAGTGCTATGGCTGGATCAAAGAGCAGACAGTTTTTTAGCGCCCTTTGGGCATAGTTCCAAATTGCCCTCCAGAATGGTTGGATTAGTTCACAACTCCACCAGCAATGCATTAATATCCCAACTTTGCCACATCCCCTCCAGCATTCATTACTTTCCATTGTTGTCATATTAGCCAATCTCCTAGGTGTAAGGTGATACCTCAGAGTTGTTTTGATTTGCATCACTCTGATTATAAGAGAGTTAGAACATTTTTTCATTTGCTTACTAATAGTTTTGATTTATTTAACTGAAAATTGCCTACTCATTTCCCTTGCCCATTTATCAATTGGAAAATGGCTTGATTTTTTTATACAATTGATTTAGCTCTTTATAAATTTGAGTAATTAAACCTTTGTCAGAGGTTTTTGTTATGAAGATTGTTTCCCAATTTGTTGCTTCCCTTCTAATTTTAGTTGTATTGGTTTTGTTTGTAGAAAACTTTTTAATTTGATATAATCAAAATGATTTATTTTACATTTTGTGATTTTTTTCTAGCTATTGCTTGGTTTTAAAATCTTTCCTTTCCCAAAGATCTGACATGTATACTAGTCTGTGTTCACCTAATTTACTTATAGTTTCCTTCTTTATATTCAAGTAATTCACCCATTCTGAGTTTATCTTGGTGTAGGGTGTGAGGTGTTGATCCAAACCTAATCTTTCCCATACTGTCTTCCAATTTTCCCAGCAGTTTTTATCAAATAGTGAATTTTGGTCCCAGAAGCTGGGATCTTTGGGCTTATCATAGATTGTCTTACTGAGGTCACTTACTCTTAGTCTATTTCACTGATCCTCCTTTCTGTCTCTTAGCCAGTACTATATTGTTTGATGACCAATGCTTTATAGTATAGTTTGAGATCTGGGACTGCAAGGCCACCTTCCTTCACATTTTTTTTCATGATTTCCTTGGATATCTTTGATCTTTTGTCTTCCAAATGAACTTTGTTATTTTTTTTCTAACTCAGTAAAAAAAGTTTTTTGGTAGTTCAATGGGGATGGCACTAAATAAATAATTTGGGTAGGATTGTCATTTTTATTATGTTAACTTGTCCTACCCATGAGCAATTGATGTTTTTCCAATTGTTTAGATCTAGTTTTAATTATGTGGAAAGTGTTTTGTAGTTGTGTTCATATAATTCCTGTGTTTGTCTCTGGAGATAGATTCCTAAGTACTTTATATCATCTAAGGTGATTTTAAAGGTAATTTCTCTTTCTAATTCTTGCTGCTGAGATGTGTTGGAAATAGATAGAAATGCTGATGACTTATGTGGCTTTACTTTGTATCCTGAAACTTTTCTAACTATTTCTTAAGCAACAGGGAGTAATGAAGGTTAAGCTAGAGGTGGAAAGAACAGTGGAAAGGGAAACAAATTTGGTGCCAAGAACCTAGTTCTAAATCTGGGTCACCAAGTCATTAGTGTGACCTTTTGCAAATCTTTTCACTTCTCTGAGTCTTGGTTCCATCAAGAAGAAAAATGAGGAGGTTTCACCAAATGGCCTTTAAAATTTCTTTCAACTCCAAATCTATTATTATCCTAGGGCAAGATGATATTAGCTTTTTTTCTTAGCCATCATATTACACAATTAACTCATATTGAAATTTGTATAGTTAGAATTATTTGTCAGGTCTTGCCCATCCTATAAGCATGTAATTGAGCGTTGGAAACCAAATGAAAACTTTCTATCCATTAAAATTTTATCTTATTGAACTCAGTCCTACATTCTAGCATTCCAAAAGCTTTTAGGAAATCAATTCTTCTTAAGTGGTGATTATCCCACACACACACATCTTCACGACATTCACAAATATGATAATCTTATCTTCCATGTTTTCATCCAAGCCAATGCTAAAAGTGATAAAATGAATAAAGCCAATACCCAAAGATTTTAGAACACGAATTCTTATTCTTTTTAATGAACCCCTTTGACTATCTAGTGACCTCTATGAACTCCTCTGAACAATATTTTTAAATGCAAAAAAATAAAATATATAGAATTACAAAGGAAATCAATGATATTGAAATAAAATCCATACAGAGGAAGACCACACTTATGTGAGACTTCTTAGTAGAATGAATGACTACAATAATTTTGAAGTTGTAATAGACAAAAATATTTTGAGATATCTGTAAAATGATATGAAAATAGGATTTTTATTTGTGACAGTCATATTTATAATATGATAGAGATTTGTTGATTATATTCATAATTGAAGGAAGTACTAAATTTCAATTATAGATTAGAGAAAATATGTAATTTTTTGGTACCATCCATGTTCACATAACCCCTGTCCAAGAGACATTCCTCTATATTGGCATCACTACATTAATCACTACTTTTGGGGACTGGTCATTCAAGCAGTTCTAAGTGTATTTAACTATGCAATATTTCAGCCCATATCTTTTTCTATCTTGTTCAAAAGGCTAATTTGAGACATTTTGTCCAACTCCTTGCTAAAATCCAAGTAGAATAGAAATATGACATTTCCCTGATCTGCCAGTCTGATCAACTCTTCAAAAAAGAAAATATATTTATTCCAAACTGATTTGCTATTTTCACTGATTTGTAATGACTAATGTTTCCTCTTCTAAACATTCAGACGTTCTGAGAACTATCCTTTTAAAGAAAGCATTTTAGGACTTTACTGAAAATTCAAACTCACTTCCTATAATTTGTGCAATCAACCTTCCTCTTTTAGAAAATCTAGACAATGCTGGCCCATCTATATAGTCCTAAGGTACCTCCATATGTTGTGATTTTTAAAAGATCACCAATAGTGCCTCAACACACACCTGAAATTTCATTACATGTACAGAGGTCATGTGAGACTGGAAACTTGAGTCAAAGCTGGCATAATGAATGAGAACAGCCTTAAACTTGGATTCCAAAGGCCTGAGCTTGAATTCTGACCATTATTTACTAGCCATGTGATCTTAAACAAACCACTTCATTTCAGTGAATTTTTGTTTCTTTAGCTGTAAAATGGGGGTAATGATACTGGCAGTATCTCCCCAACAGGATTATTGTGAGACTCAAATCAGATTAGATAAATAGATAGACAGACAGACAGACAGATAGATAGAGATAATTAGATGGATATAGATAGATATAGATATATAAAGTATTTCCTATATAAATGACAGCTGTTATTTAACTCACTGTGAGCATTTAGGTAATCTCAGTTTCTTCACTTATTTTTCATTTCTCTTCTCTGTTATTCATGTTGTTCTAATACACCTAGTCTGAAGATGACTATTCTTTGTTGTGAAAATAGAATCCAAATTGGATTTGAATAGTTCTGCCTTCTTTCAGGTATCCATTTCCATCAGCCTACCTACTTTCCTTTGACTGTCTTATTCCAATAAAATCTTAAAAAACTTTTTTGTATTGCTTGTTGTTTAGTCATTTCTGACTGTTTATGACTCCATTTTATACATTTCCTTGGCAAAGATACTGGAGTGTTTTGTCATTTCTTTCTCCAGTTTATTTTGTAAATGAGAATAATGAGGCAAAAAGGGTTGTGACTTGTTGAGGGTTACATAGCTAGTAAACATTTGAGACCAGTTTTGAACTCAGGAAGCCTGAGTCCAATCCCAGTTCTCTATCCACTGTGCCATCTAGCTGCTGCTGTCTCTTTATAGAACGACAGTGGTAATCTGGTGATCATCTAGATGAAGACAACTAGGATGATGAAAGATACTGAGCTGATGACATATGAAGATTAGATGAAGGAGATGAGGTTTTTTCATCTGTAGGATAAGGGTTTTTTTAAAAGATGTTGTAAATATAATTTACCTATATTTTAGTGAAGCATTTCAGTTTGTGAGGGGAAAAAATGGAGAGGTGTGGAGAGAAGCATAGTTATTTGAATTCAGAATTGTTTGAATGGCCAGATCCAAAGAGTGGTTGTTAAATGTTCAATTGGAAAAAGTCTTCTGTGGAATTGTATTAAAAGAAGATAAAAGAAGGGAAGTTTGTACCACAAGGGAAGTTTGGCCTTTGATCTAATCCAGTAATACAGATAGAAAGGAGAGTTAAAATACTAACCGTTAATAGACAGGGACAGGGTAGTTTAGGGTGGAAAAGGGAATATTGTAACTAGAGAGGTAACACAGGGACAGGATGAATCATATTTCATTAGATACAAGTCAAAATACACACATACACACACACACACAGATATATATACCTATAAATGTTATGAATTGTGAAAGCTAATGAAAGACCTGGAGAGTACAGAAATCAGTGACCAAGAGTCAGACTCAGACCCAGATGATATAGTGCCAAATGGTACAATAATAGTTGAACAAAAACGTGATGAAGAACAGGAACCTCTGCCAGCCTCTGTCACAGAATGCCCCAGGGATCTATGCTTGTCCCTATCTGATTTGACATGTGAATCAATGACTTGGATAAAGGTCATAGTTGACATCCTCATCAATTTTTTAAGTGACACAAAGCTGAGAGAGAACTAATAGTGTGTGATGAAAGTTGATATGCAAAGAGAACCTGATAGACCAAAAGCAATGAGATAAAATTTGGTAGGTATAAAAACAAAACAAAAAGTCACTTCTCAAGTACAAATTGGAAGAGAAATAAGTAGAAAGTAGTTAATCAGGAAAAAAAAAGCTATAATTTTAGTGGACCACAAGCCCAAAATCTTAATCTCTATTAAATGAAGCTTTTTGAAACATTTGCCCTTCTCCAGTCGTGTGGCACCTTTCCTTCTATTCATGATCTTTCCAAGATCCTTTGTAGTGGCCCAGCAATTTTACTCACCTGTTCTTTTCTATATCTTGGGATGTCACTTTCCTTGGACTAACTTCTTGGACATTTTGAGGACATCAAAGTGTTCTTTTACTATTATCTTGCTTATCTTGGGCTTCCATTCTCTGTTAATCATTTTACTTCTGTTCTTCAAGGTCTGAAAATCATTCTCCTTTGCAAAGGAAATAATCAAAACAAGCACTGGATAGTTCTACCTTCTAAACTTTTATCTTTCCATCCATATCATGCAGCAGTCTTATCCCTTCTTTGATCCTCTTCTTTGCCCCAAACACAGCTAAAAAGCCCTTTTGTTGACCCTAAGATCCTATTGTGAATCTCAATGAATTCTGAACTTTAAGATTGCTAGCACAATCTACTTACAGGATCATAATACTCTGTATTCATCCTCAATTACCTTGGTTTGGTTTTAGACATTAAAATTTTTAATTGATTCAATTAAACTTGATAAGTAAATTCTACGTGCATCAACATTAGTCTTTTTATACAATCCATTTTTTAAATCTATGTCAGAATTATTTATACATTTTTAGAACTCTGCTTTGACAATTTGTTCCTCCTTATTAGTCAGACTTGGGTCCAGCATAGGATTTTACTTCCCTCATCTAATGGAAGAATTAAATTATCATAAGTTTAAGTAATAGTTTTCTACTTCTGTCTGTAGCTGAGACTAGATTCAAGCAGATGTCCCAGTAGTGAAATTTTTCATCACAGTTTGATATAGCCTCTATAACAGCTTTTTAATCTGCTCCTATATCTCATCTTCTATGTCATCCTTTAGCCTAAGAGGATTGTAGCATATGACCACTGTATCACCTCTTTTTTTCCTCATATAGGTTTTTTTCTAGTATGTTTATCTAATCTTTTCCTTTAAAGGGGTGGGGGGATTGGCGGTCCATTGCCATATTCCAGGGATGAGGTAACACTATGGGATAGAAAAATATTGAACTTGGTGTCATTCAGACCTAGGCTCATATCTTGCCTCTGACACTTACTAACTGCATCGCCATGGGCACCAATGAAGAGACAATAATTATGAGAGAGACAGAGACAGAATATCCCTGAGGTTCAATTTCCTCATCTATGAAATTGGATTAGTAGTATCTTTAAACATGGGGAAACTTAGAGAGATGTGTGAAGCCAAAAGCATATAAATCACTTTGAAATTGTAAAAATGTTAAATAAATATCTGTGATAATTATTTTAAGACTCATTTTTACCAGTTTCAATGATATTCATTCAGTAATTTTTCAGTCATGTTCCCCTCTTCATGACCACATTTGGGGTTTTCTTGACAAAGATATTGAAGTGGTTTGCCATTTCCTTCTCTACCTCTCTTTATAGGTGAGGAAACTAAGGCAAACAGGACTAAGTGATTTGCCCAGGGTCACACAATTAGTAAGTGTCTGAGACCAGATTTGAACTCAGGAAGATGGGTCTACCTGACTCCACACCTAGCATTCTATCTACTGCAAAACCTATGTACCCATTCAATGATATTCATGAGATCAAATGTTCTTTCTTTCAGTAAGATTTTTAGCTTACTCTATCTAATACCCATACTTTGCACATTCGTATATAGACATCTCAACTCATCAGTGCTTCTCTTATTAAATATTATCTCCTCTAAAACACTAGGTATCTCTATTACTATTCTTTCTCTTATGTCATACCTACTCTCTATAGAATCTTATTTTTAAAAAATCTAGATAATTCTTGTCCTCCCACTCCATTTTCACTTTTAACACCCCGCCTCTCTATTCAGTTCTAAAAGTCACTAGACAAATGTATTCTTCTCATGAATATGATCTCTGGCCACAAGTCTATGATTCCTTTCTTAAGCTCCAGTTTAAAAATTCAAACCATTTTCTGACACCTTCTCCATATCTTTTATCTTCTAAAACCCCAATTTTTAACCAGGAGCAGTAAGGAAAATACCACCCATGGCCCATAACATCTGTAGTTTCCCATTCTGGATTTCATAAAACTTAGAAATACTTTCTAGATCCTTTCTGTTATTATTTATTCCTCCATTAATCATCAGAACTTGTGGTCATCAAATTTGACAAGTCCAGGGAAGCTTTTCTACATGTCTCCTTATTGGTCATTTCAAATTGTCCTCTCAGCACAAAGTCTTTTTCCTATGACTGCTAATAAATATCTTCTTCCCCGGCTACCACATGTGGATCTTCTTCAGCATTCTACAGAGAACAGGAAGCTGCCTCCTCTCCAGAAAATCCAGTTCTAATTTCTATAGGAATTTTTGAACCTACTCAAAAGATTCCATTTTTCTCTTCTTTCCTTGTCTGCGTCAGACCCACATGAAATAGGTTAGGATTCTTCTCTTTCTCCTCACTCTACTATTCTTTGTTTTATCTCAAAGAACCATTTTCTCAATTAGGTTGGAAACTAGATATCCTGTCAGTCTTTTAACCTTTTCCTGTTACAGAAAGAAAAAAACCAACAACTGAATTTTATAAATGTGTGGTTGTTCATTATTAGGTTTCTGAGGACCATGGGAACATTCCTTTCACCCTCCATACCTGTTCCAGTGTCAATGTCCTCAATTCGCTGCAGCTTTTGCAGCTAATGTTCATTGCAAACTACTGTGGAAAGTCACTCATTTGCTGCACCTGTTCATTTTTCTAAGGGCATTTTTGCCAAAACTCCCAAGTAAGCTTTTAGAGCAGGATTTCCTGCTTTTGCTATCTGGGGTTGCTTGCCCAGGTGCTTACGATCAGCAGTTAGTAGACGTCTGCCAACACTGTAATGCAAACAGTAACTCTAATCAGCTGGTATATCTTCAAAGGGCTTCTAAAGAAATGCTAACCTTCATCTGTTTCTTGACTCTTCTTTTGTCCTTCCTCCCCTCACCCTCTAGTCAGTCTCCTGCCTCTTCATCATGCCACCATCTTTTATGTACCATGAAGTGCTTTTGACTCCTCTAATTTAAAGGAATCAAGACAAGTTATAAAGGATTTTGTTTTAGTCAGAAATAAAATTTCATTGGTGAATGAAACTCCTGGTGAGGAAACTTTCTCTGCCATTGCAGCTTATACTCTGAATAACTTTTCCATAGTCACATAGCCAGTTTACATTAGGGGAAGGACTTGAACTCAGATCTTCCTGTCTCTAAAGCCAGGCTTCTTATTGATTATACATTCATTTTTTCTTCATTCCTTCCTTCCTTTCTCTCTCTCTCCTTTCTTTCCTTTTCTTTCTTTCTTCCTCCTTTTTCTATTCTTCCTTCCTTCCTTTTTTTCTATATTAAGTATTATTTCCAAGGCAGAAGAACTGTAAGGGCTAGGCAATGGGAATGAAGTGACTTGCCCAGAGTCTCACAACTAGGAAGTGTTATAAGATCACATTTGAACCCAGGACCTCCCATCTCCAGGTCTGACTATCCCTTAAGCCACCTAACTGCCCCTGAAATGTTACTTCTTAAAAAGAATATCATTTTTAATAGTTAAACAGCAGTCAACAAGCACTTTTCAAAGGCTATATGTCAGGTATTGTGCTTTGTTGTTGTTCAGTCATTTTTGAAGTACAGTCTACTCTTCTTAACCCCATTTGGGGTTTTCTTGGCAAACTTATTGGAGTGGTTTCCTTCTCCAGTTCATTTTACAGATAAGGAAACTGAGGCAAATTTAAATGACTTACTTGCCCATGGTCACAGAGGTGGTAAGGGTCTGATACCAGATTTGAACTCAAGTCTTCCTGACTTTAGAACCTGCACTCTATCTGTTGTGCCACCAAGCTGTCCAGGCTTTGTGCTAAATACTATTATTTATACCAAGGATTCAAAGATGGCTGAGCACTCAGAAAAATATATAGCTAATCATCAAGGATAAAAGTATCCAAAATGACATAATAAAATCAATAGACACCAAAAAAGCTATCAACAAAGTATGGCACATTTATGCTACAAAAAAACCCTTTAAAGCATAGACATAGGAGGATCTTTTTTAAAAACATGATATTCCTATCTATCTAAAACTAAAAGATAGCATTATATGCATTGGAAAAACATTAGAACCTTTCCTAGGAAACAGAGGAATTAAGACATCAACAAATACTACAGTTCTAGTTTTTGTTGATTGTTTAGACTTTTAAATTATGGAGAAAATGTTAATACTGTAGATTAAATTTAAAACTATGGTGTACTAACAATTTCTTTTGGAGATCTTGTGTCATTCCTTATTATTTCATATAACTCTAGAAATGTTAAAGCAATAAAATGAATAAAATTAAAAGCATGAAGATAATAAAGAAGAATCAAATTGATCCTTTTTTGTTGGTGACATGAAGATTTCTGAGATCCAGAAAAGTTTATTTTGAAATTTATTTAGAAATTCCTAGAAAATGAACAAAGAAACAAATTGAAATTATAGTTTTATCAAAGTACCAGGTTACAAAATAAACCACAAAATTCAGTCATGAATCATTATAGCAATAATAAAATTCTGAAAGAAATAGATAAAGAAGTTCAAAATAACCGTAAATATGCATAAATACATAAGAGCTGATCTATAGAAGCACATTCAATACCTATATAGATGCAATTACAAAATATTATTTAAAGAAATGAAATGTAATTGGAAGTATTTTCAGTGCTCCTGGCTAGGCTGTGTCAATATTAATAAAATGATAATGTTATTGAAATGAATTTATAGTTTAAATGCTATACCAATAAATCTTCTAAAGTGATACTTTACAGAGCTAGACAAAATAATAACAAAATTCATTTGAAAACACAAAAGATCTAGAACTTAAAAGAAAATAATGGGGGGAGGGGAAGTAGGAATAAAGGGAAAATAATACTTCCACATCTGAAGTATAGGATAAAGTACTAATCATCATAATTTTTTGATACTAGATAAAAATTAGAAATGTAGACAGACCACTAAGCCTATCTTCCTAAATTCAAATCCCGCCTCAGTCACATATCCTAGAAATATGATGCTAGGGGAAAGTCATTTAATTTTTTTAGACCTTAGTTTTTCCATCTCAAAAATAAAGGGATTGAATTTTGAAGGTCCCTAAAGTCCTTCTAATGCTAAATATAGGATTCTATGAATAGATTAGACAAAGAAAAATAATAAATCATTGAACTCGATAACAGTGTTGGATAAATTCCAAAATACAAATGACTTAAGAAAAACTCCCTATTTGATAAGAATTTGGGAGGGGGGATAGAAAGCAATCTGGCACAAATTAGGTTTAGATAATCATCTTCCATTATATGCCACAATAAACTGAAAACAGACATAATCTGAGAAGTATAGATACACCATGAAAAATTTAGAAGAGAACCAGATCAGATACTTTTTATGGTTATAGCTAATAAGGTAAATTCTTAGCCCCAAAAGAGATAAAGTTAATAATAAAAGATAAAGAGATAGTTTTGATTAAGTAAAATTGAAAAACTTATACATGAACAAAATTAATGCAAATAAGAATGCATGTGATTGATCAGGAAAAATGTTGTATCACATCTCAAAACAAGGATCAGTACATGAATGCAATAGAATTTGACAGTGCTATAAGAAACAATGAATATCATGAATAAAAAGAAGAATGAGAAGTCATGAACTGATACAAAGTAAAATAAGTAGAACCAGAAAAACAACATAAGCATTGAATACAAGAATGAAAATGGAAATAATAACAGTAATAAAACAATCAAAGCTGAATTGCTCAAAAATTATAATGGCCCCAAGGCTTAGCCCTGAAGAAGAGATAAGAGGTTATATCTTCTACTTCCCTCAGAAATAGGAAATCATCTGTGAGGAACATTGTCTAAAATATTAATTTTTTGATAGTTATATATTGACTAGTTTTGCTAAATTTTATCCCTCTTTATTCTTAATCATAGAAGCTGATTGTCTTGAAGGAACTGGAGGAGGGATACATTAGGTAATAATGACATTAAAATGTGTTTAAAAAAAACACCTTCACTGGTCTAACTGTTCTACTGTAGATTTCATCCTATATTTTTCCTCCCTCATAGTCAAACTCCTAGCAAATTCTGCTTATAGTCATGGTCTTCCCTTTTTCAGCTCTAACTTGATTCCTAAAACCTTGCAATTTAACTTCTGACCCAATCACTTAACTGAAACTATTCTTTCCAAAGTCATCACTGATCTCCTTGTTGTTGAACTGAATGGGCTTCCTATCAAGATTGAGACCAAGATGGAAGGTAGACCACCAAGTTGCCATAGTCAAGCAAAAATCTGACATTTTCATCAAACCTGATAAAGATAAAGATATCCAATAGGAATTTACAGGAAGTCCTTTTCCCACCAAAATTGCAAAAAGAGTTATTTAGAAGATCCCAGACAATAGAAACAGGGACCCATCATCAAAGAAAACAACAGTACAGAGCAACCTTGAGGTGATATCAAAGATTGCCAGTGATACATGAAATCTGCCCAGTTTTGTGTCCAGAACCTGCCAGAGTAGAAAGACTCCTGAGGAAAACTCACCTTAGGTATGGCTCATTTGTAGAGCATCCTTAGAAAGGTATAACAGGGTACTTACTACAAAATGTTTGCCAGGTATATCACAGCAATTTATTTCTTCTACCATAAAAAATAATAACACAAATGATTCCAAGACTCACAATTAAAATGCAGAAAAGCATAAAACAATAACCCATAACATTCATTATACCCTCCTGACAGGTGAAGGTAAGTTTGTGGGACTGCTGAATAGATGTTTTACTTTCACCCCAGACCTGCACTGTCTGAGCAACTCACAAGATCCAAATCTCACGGCTAGCCTGCACATGAATTAGGTTTGATTTAGTCCTTTCACTGAAGAATCCTGCTGGAAGTGGTGCTCTTTTCCTCCAAGAAGTGATCCTGTTTGCTGAACTTTTGGCACCCACCCCCATAACTCTCAAACTTTCCAACTCACAAAGATGACCACCAGCCCTGCGACGTCTTTTTCTCAAAATTGTTGATTTTGTTGATTTTCCTAACCAATTCCAGGAAAAAATAGAAAGTAGAATGTGATCAGAGATTCAGGTTCACCTAGGCAAGCACATGGTTCTGTTGGCATGTGTGATAGCTGGCATTGCCATATAGAGAAAAGGGAGAGGGGAAAATCCATTACTTTTCCTGTTGAATGTCCAAGATAGAGAAAGCAATAGATACATCCCAAAAGATGTTGGGTTTAAAAAAGAGTGAGAAGTTATTTCTACCTCTTCTATAGAGCATCAAGGGAATAGGTTTCTCCTTGATCAGATGTCAATCATCTTTGAAATAACCTTTTAAACTTGAGAAAATATGAGGACCAGTCAGTTGCTCCATCATTCCAAAGAGCATGTCCTTCAGTTCAGAGCCAGACACATGTCTAGCTTCATTTAGAAATGTTTCTTTCTGACAAAGGACTCCTGTAATTTCATCACGTAGATTTAGGGACTGATTTATCAAATCCCTAATCAACTTTCCACCCATAGCATTAGAATAAAACTTTAAAAAGAAGTGTGATTCATTCCAAATGTACCAGAAAATACATTGTTTTGAGTTGTTTAATGGCAAAATGAGAGTTCATAGAGGGAGGAAAGAGGAGGATCTGTTTTCTATAAGCCTTCCTTTTTCCTTTGCAATAATAAACACTTATTCAGTATATGAACAATTTGTTTCTCAAAATATATATATAGAAATGCCTATTTATGGTTTCTGGGAGTTGAGATACAGAACATCTTGAGTTATTTTTAAAGTCTGATCCTTTGTTCTAGAGTTGATAAACCAAAATCCAGGGAGAAGTTAAGCAACTTGGCCAATTCATATAGCAGAGAGGGGAAGAACTGAGACTGGAATTCAGTTTTCTTGGCTCCTTCTGCTATACCCATTTTCTTATAACTAGCTGTTAGCAGTATTATTAAGTTTAGGAAATGCCTAAGACTTTCAGTTGTACTTTCCATCTGGTCATTGTTGAATTTACATTTCTTCTATCATAAAAATGTTATTTATTTACATATAAATTATTTTTAGTTTATTATCTTTTGGGTCAAGACATACATATTATATCTCAACAAACAGAAAGGTAATTAATTAGTGAGTTCTGATTTAGAAACAGAGAGACTTGAGTTCCAATCCTGCCTCTTGGATGCCTAGAGGTTTGGAGTTTCAGTTCTTGTCATGTAGCTCTGGACAAGTCATCTTACCTCTCTCAGTCTCAGATTCCTCATCCTTAAAATGGAAATAATAATAACATCTACTTCACCGGGTTGCTATGAGCATCAAATGAGATTTATCATGTTAAAGACTTTGCAAAACTTAAAGTGCTATATAAATGCTAGATAATAATATTGTTGTAGTTGTCATCATTATTAGTAAAAAACAATTCACTCAAAAGAAGTGTTTGCTACTCTGATTAAGAGAGATTTTACTTTAAAAACAAGTATGAGGAAAAAAAACATCAGGTGGTGAGTAGATAGAGCTCTAAAGCAGGCATCAAGAAGACTTGAGTTCAGATCCAATCTCAGATATTTATTATATGATCATGAGCAAATCTCTTAACCTCTGTCTACCTGGATTTCCTGTTCTGTAAAATTAGGATAATGAGAGTATCTACCTCCCAGGGTTATTTATAAAGAAAAATGTGATAATATTTGTGAATCTTTTTGCAAACCATAAAGTATTTTACAAGTGCTAGCTATTATTATTATTATCAAACTCTTGAGAGCATTAGTTAAAAATACTGAAATGAAAATTATAGTGAAGGAGGTTCCCAATAATCCATAGAAGAAAATATGATGGATGGGAACATTAACTCTGGTATCATGTCTTTACACTCCAATGAGTATGGACAATAAAAAAGTAAATTTCAAATATCATGAAAAGAAGCACAGATTACTTAATAGTTTTCATATATATATATATATATATATATATTTGTTTATATGTACCATGAATGTGTTTCTATGTCTGTAGCTTGTTTGTGCATAATTTTTATATATTGTCTTCCCTATTAGATTGTGAGCTCCTCAAGGGCAAGTACTATCTTTTACTTTTCTTTTTATCTCCAGTACTTGGCACAGTGCTGGGCACAGAGAAGACTCTTAATAAATGCTTATTGACCAATTGACTGATTGAAGTAAAATTTTAATTTCTTTGTAAATAGAGCATCAGATAATTTATTTTTTCTTGTTTTCTTCACAATTTTCTCTTTCCAAAGATTGAGGAAGTAACAAGAAGGGCTAGGTTGACTTAATTCCAATAAATCCAAACATCTGGTGAAGTGGAAATGCCAGGGGCCTGGAGTGAGCAACAGCGTCAAATCAGAGAACCCATGCCTAACAAAGTGCTATGCATATCATACACACTTAATGTTTGTGGAATATCATTTAGATCAGATATGTGCTCTCAACTTGAGGAAATCATTTTTATTTTAATTCAGCAAAGATATATAGGTCCATGGTTGTGAACTTATGGTATACATGTGGCAAAAGGGTTGTAGTTTGGGCACTCAGGCTCTAAAAGGTTCCCCATCACTGATATAAATAATGGATCTCTTCACCAGAATCATTAAAAAGTAAGACAATTAAAGAGAATTAGAGAAAAAAATGAAATTCTGACAATGTAGTTACATATGATCTTGGTAAGAAAAGAAATAAAAATTAAGAGGGCAAGTGTGGTCACATGAGGAGATCTTTGATGAACTGAATTTTTTAAAGGACATGTCTAAAATATAGGAAAGAGGACTTTCAAAATAGAGATATTTGGTGTAAGTAAAAGGACAAGGAAAGGATAGCCCTATTGGTTCGGTCATATACTGTAATATGAACCCATGACAAAGAAAATGCCAATACTCAACTTATTTTTGTTGCTATTTTCTTCGTCAATGATAATAATGTCCAATCTGAAAGGTCAGAATAAACATACTTCAAAAGAAAAAAATAGTTTTTAATTAACTCTTCTTAATTCATTTTAATTAGTGCATTAATTCATTAATGTTAACCTGTGTTAGGCAGTCAGGCTTTGTCCTCAACCCTGTTCAGAATGTTTATAAATGCTTTGGATAAAGACACGGAGGATGGTTAATATATTGAGTGATATTGATCTTTAGCCAAAAGATCTCAGCAGGCTGAAATGAGGAACTGAAACTAACAAGATTAAGCTACACTTAGGTCATAAAAACCCAATACACAAATGGGAAAGGCATGGCTAGATAGGGGAACATGTGAAAAAGATTTCATTGTTTGATTGAGTTACAAACTTAATATGACTCAATGCATTCTGTGTCTTGTGCCTAACAAAAAAAGCTAATTATATCTCAGGTTACATTAATAAAAGGATAGTGTCCAAACCACAGGACAGAATAAACCTGGTATCTACTCTGCAGTGGCCAAACCATATCTAGAATTCTGTGTTCATTTTGGGCAGGCAATGTAGTCTAATAAATTGCAAGTGAGACCTGGGTTCTTGAGAGATCTTGGGTAAGACAAATAATCTGGATGTTCCTCAGTGTTCTCCAGAGTAGAATGAGGAGGTTGAACTAGGTCTGTAGTTCCTTCCAGTTCTAACATGCTATGCATAGTCTTAGGGATATTTAAAAGTTTATCCAGTGGAGGCCCCCCAGGATGATTGGGGAACTCAAAATTATGTCATTCAAGGAGTAGAGGTAGGAACTGGGGGTTATTATCCCCGAGTATAATAGGGCAATGGAGAGATGAGGAGCATGATAATTCTTTTCAAATATGTGAAGGGCTATCATGAAGAAGAGAGAACAGAGGTATCCTCCTTTGCTCTACAAAGCAAAATTAAGGCCAAACCAGTAGAACTTGCAGGAGTTTTAGTTCAACATAAATTAAAGTGTTATTAAAGAGATATTTGAAAATCAAAAGGACCAAACATATGAAGCAGTGAGTATCCTAATCAGTTTGAGGTTGACTATATGACCACCTATCAGGTTGTATATGTAAGACTTAGGCCTGAGTTAGAAAGCTAGGCTAGGTGACTTCTGGGGTCTCTTTTAAATCAATGGTTCTATTACTCTTCCTTTTCTCTGTCCCTAGCCCTTCTTTCTGGGTCCTTGATTGTTACAATAAAAATTTATTCATCTCTGACCTTGGACAAGACATTGATGTAAATATTGCATTATTTTTAACACTATAAATATAATCTCCAACTGGAAGAAACCTTAAAGACCACTTCATTCAACCCCCTTATTTTACTGATGAAGAAACTGACAAGTTCTTAGGAATGATAAGGAATTTACTTGCTCAAGGTCACAGAGGGGTGGGATTTCAACTTGGCCTTCTGACCCCTGAGCCATTATATTCTTTCCATTATTCTGTCAATGAATGAGAAACATACAATGAGAAAACATGTCAAATCTATACAAAAGAAGTATACAAAGCAAAACAGAGCACCAGACAATCCAAGAATATAAAATATGCCCTTTGTTTATGAAAAAGTGCCTTGCTTTTTCTTACTCCACTCTTGGAGGCACGTTTTTGCCTGCTCAGGGAAATTCTGTAGCTTGCCTATAAAGGTTTTCTAATTTTCCAAAATCACTACCACAGCAGAAGCTGACTTGGGATTTTTCACATCGTGTTCTGTGCTTGTCCAATTACAGACATACCATGAGGGGGAAAAACAGAAAATCCTGTACCTCCACAGTGCCCAGGCACTCAGGCCTGAGATCTCAGACTAAAATACCAGAGAATGCTACCTCTGGAAAAGTTGAGTACTTTCTGGTAAGTGGGCCACTTTCAGATTCCTGTGAAACCCCTGAGTGACCTAAATAAGGTCATTGGTTTTAAACAGAACTAAGCAAAAATGTATTACAGGAAGTGAAAATGGTTGCTTTTTCCTGGTGTCAGAGAATCACCCAATTACAACTGAGTTATGCTTTGATTAATTGCTTCAGGATGTCTCCCATTGAGTAATTTTCTTCACTGAGGGTCTGTCTGCCAATGTGTAATTTGCTCACAACTGTCACTGTTTTTCGAGTATGAATGATGCCGCATAATGGGTTCAGGTGCTCAGAGAAATTGACTGTCATAAACAGCTTGTATGTCACAATCCGGGGAAATAATAGCATTTGGAAAAGGAAAACAAAACAACTTCGAAGTAGTGACACAGAGAGGGGAATAGCTGTTCTCACTCCTGAGCTGATGCAGGCTCTCTGAAAAGTGCTGATGAGAGCCCTGAGAGGAACCTCCCTCTGCATGCTAACCAACCTGAGGCTCCATGAACAATGAGGAAGAAAAGACCCTGCCAGAAGCCTCACATGCAGCTAGAGGGAGGTTGAGGTATCTTGAAAGTGTGCCTGTAATTACCACCGCAGCCCCATATTGTATTGTGATGGTGGGCGAGTTGCATAATTATCTCCAACAAAAACATTAATTTACAATTTGTTGAGGCGTGTGTGTGTGTGTGTGTGTGTGTGTGTGTGTGTGTGTGTGTGTAGAGACAGCAGTGGGAGAGACCAGCACCAGGGATAAGGGGTTTACAGCAGAAATTAATTAGGCGGTAGCTAAGACCCTGCAGGTGCACACAGGCGTAGACACATATGGAAGGCATGGGCTATGGGACTGGAAGAAATGCAGGTGGTAACTGACAACAGGGAGTTTGGGGATCGTAGGATTTAGAATGGACAGACCCCCAAAACGCTGAAGCCTGAGTCTCCTATATTTTATAGAAGAGGAAACTTGAAGCCAGAAAAGTTAAGTGGTTTGCTCTGGGTCTATAAGGTCAGCCTATGCCTTAACTTGACTGATGTAGGGCAATTCTTTTGCAACCTTAGAAGAAGCAAAGCAAAGTTAGACAGAGAAGAGTCAAGCTTTTGAATCCTGGCTATTCCACTAACTCCTTTGTGTGGGCAACTCATTTTTCCAATCTGAGCCTCAGTTCTGTCTCCTACAAAATAAGAATATTGTCCCAAATGCACTCCAAGGTCCCTTCCAGCTTTACATCTTTGACCCTGTGACCTGCAGTATGACAGAATTACTGAATCCAAGGAGCAGTTTCATCTTTATCTGGTTGGTCTCAGAGTCAATTTTTATAAAATTTAAGTGAATCTTGGAACAAGTTGATGTCAGATGGGTCTTAGACTTTAGAATTAAAATGAAACAGAGGACTGCAGTAAAGATTTCCCAATTTCATAACTATTTTCTTCTATGAACCCACATATCCTCAGCAGGTGGTGGTTCAAAATATAGAATTTTTTTAGTCGGGACAGAAAGAAATGAAAAAGAATTAAACACGGACCAAAGCATTTTTAAATCAATTTTCCTAAAGCATAGGTCTTCTTCTAACTCACTTTTGCTTTTAGGGTAAAATATAAACTCCACTAGCATTTAAATCCCATCCTATCCCAGGCCCAACCAACCTTCCCAATCTTATTAAATAAAATTAAACAAAATTCTTTGCAAACTGACTTTATCATTCCGTATACATGAAATTACACTGATCCTTTCCATACCTTTGCATTGTCTAGTTCCCTTTATCTGGAACACAGTGGCCTTTCAATCCTTTCCCCTAGGGTTGCCTAATTTTCTTTCCAACTCAAGCTCACTCTTTTTTTTCTCTTTCTTTCTTTCTTTCTTTCTTTCTTTCTTTCTTTCTTTCTTTCTTTCTTCTTAGAATCAATAATGTCTTTTGGTTCCAAGGCAGAAGACTGGGAAGGGATAGACAATGGGGGTTAAAGGACTTGCCCAGGGTTATACAACTAGGAAATATCTGAGGCTATATTTGAACCCAAGACCTCCAGTCTCTAGTCCTGACTCTCAATCTACTGAGCCACTTAGCTGCTCCCTAAAACACTACTTTCTGCATGAAGCCTTTTATAAGTCCCATATATCCTAGTGCCTTTCCTCTCAAAATTCTTTTGTACTTATTTTGTGTATATTTTGTCTATCTCATATTATGTGTATATATATATATATATATATACATATACATAATATTTATCTGTGTGTGTGTATGTATTGTCTTCCTTAAAGGAGAGTAATAACTCTTTTCCCTTTTGTGTTTGAATCTCTATCACCCTGCAGAGCACCTGGAACATTGAAAGTCCTTAATAAGTTCTTTGATTTATTTAATATTCATAATAATAATAGACAGTTAATATTTAATTGATTATAACTTATTTTATCTTTAAATATCTTTATCTTTAAAATTTTTATTTACTCATAAATTATTTTGACCTTTAAAAATCTTAAAACTCTGCAGCTGTATGCTATATTAAATATATTAAATCGATAGTCCTACACCAAAGGAAATCACAAGTATTTCCTTTCTTTGGGGAGTAGTTAAGCTTCTTATCTTAATTTCTCTCCTGTCTTTGAGCAGTATATCTCTGTTTGGGACATACTATGTGCATGCTTTCTTCTGAGTTAGCACAACATGAGTCAGCGGTACTTAGGGGAGATTGTTTTGGACCAGAAAGAACTTTCTGGAGGAAGATGCTTTTTTTTCTTTTTTTGAGGAGGCAGTGGGAGTAAGGGTGGGAGAAACTCCATAGAAAAATTCAAGGAGATCAAAGTGAGAAAGAGGAATATCTTTGCCTTAGGAATGAGCAGAGAGATAGATTTGTGTTCAGGTTAAGAAAAGACTGTCTAACAATTAGCATTGTCCCCAAAGGGAATGGGATGCTTCAAAAGATGTGTAGATCCTGCCCCACTAGAGGTCTCCAAGCAGTGGCTTATATGGCTACTTCTTAGGAGTATCAAAGAGGGATTGTTATTAATGTATGGCTTGTTCTAGATGGCTTTTGAGCTCCCTTTCAGTTCTGAGACTGGTAGAATTCTGGGACCTGATGCCATTATACCTCTTGGACTAGATTTAATGGATTAGTATCTTTACTAATACCTATGTTAGGGTACTTGACAATGATAAGTACTAAGTACACTCTATACAAACAGTACAAAATCCACTAACATACTATTACCTAGAAAAACACAGCTTACCAAGACTGACAGTTAAGATATATACTTTGGTAACCTCTACATAGATCATAAATGATAGTGCTAGAGCCAGAAAGAACCTGAGAGGTCATCTAGTCACATAAAAATGGAGACAGAGAGGTGGAAGGAGCCTCACAAGCTATCTTTCTGCAACTTAAATATATCCCAAATTATATTATTTGTATTCTGGGAGAGAGTATGCTGCCAAATAATCAATGCAAACAGTGGGGAGACCAGGGAAGATCTCTGTGTGAATCCAGAAGCAAGATGATGGATCAAGAAAATTCCTTAAACATGGAAGGGCACATGTGTGAGGGAAGAGAAGAATGAGGGGAAGGCCAATGTCAGTTAATCTCTAAGCCACAGTTTCCTCATCTATAAAACTGGGTTGCCTAAAAAAATCATTTGTTGTTATCATTTCCTCTCCCTCACCTCTCATATAGCCATTTGATTACTAAGCTCTTTCAGTTCTTGCTTAGATACTTACAGCTGGATTTGTAAAATCCTTGATGCTGGAATAACCTCCACAGGCCCAGAATGAATTGACTCTCCATCTTCTCATCCTGTGCAATCTACGCATGTCCATCTAGACACCCTCTCAACATCCCAAAGACTTCTCTCTGCTCTTTTTAAAATTCTATGGGAACAGAGCAGCCCTCTTGCTGTCTGCCACCTTTGCCTCCACTCTGGTATTATGACTGCCCTTCCTCCTTTTCCAGGACAGTTTTCTGTCCTGGACCAATTCTTTACATCACTTTTCATATGCAAGTCATCTTTGGTAAGTTTCTACATCCTATAAACACACTACTCCATTACCTTTGATGTCAGCAACAATGTTATTTTTTTTTAATTATGGGGTTACAATGCATCAAGTACAGAGCACTCCCCAGTGCATTTTTTTAAAGTGTGCTGTTTTGTGGCAATGAACAGCTTAGATTCAATGAGAGTACTATCTAATTTTCTAAATGCAGTTCCCCAATATCATCTTCTTACTCAGTTCTGAAATTTACTCATTGGCCATTGTCACTATTTACCAACTAAGTCAATGGGTTACCTATCCATGTTGTAATTTAGGCAATATTATTTCCCCCACCCCCCAACTGTAAATAGTTTAAAAATAAATCTCATTTGAATGACTTTGGATTTCATGGAGGAGACTTTGTCATGTTCTGGGATTTGATCCAATTAAAGCAGCATCATCTGGGAAAAGGAACATTAGAGAACCTTGCCATCAATGGAGAATTCTTCCATGTGTAGGACCTCTGTTCTAGGCCACTGATATAGCCCTGGAATTTACAGGGGTTTTCAAAGGGGAACTCAAACATCCATTCAATGTTCAAAGCAATAGGCCTTTATTTGGTTTATTTTAACTCACACATGGAAAGGCTACATTCCTTAATTTGAAGTATCATTGGGTGTGAGAGTAAAGGAAGGGAATCAGGGGTAACCAGAGACAAACTCTAGGATAGCAATAAACTTCCAAACTAGGGCATTAAAATATTACCCCCAGCCCCAACTAGAATTTCAGCCATCACCTATAAGATGGAACAGGCTAGGAAAATGTGGGGGAGATATGCAACTAGGAATAATCCAGTGCTCTTTTCACTGTGTATCTTTGCCTCAAAAGCATCTCCCATAGAGAGCAAAGAAGAAAGATTCTGTTAAGAACTTGACAAATATCAAATCCAAGGCAATGGATTCAAGGAAGAAATGGAAAAATTATGTTGGAAAATACAGTCAGGATATTAAAAAAATTTTTAAGGTAAGGAGTCATAGGTTATTCAAAAGGCTGTCTGCACATCACAAATACTTTCTGGCTGGATATAGAAAGCATCAAAACTATGAAAAACAATGAAACTGACTTTATCTCAACATAGAAGAAGTAGGGGGCAGCTGGGTAGCTCAGTGGATTGAGAACCAGGCCTAGAGACAGGAGGTCCTAGGTTCAAATCTGACCTCAGCCACTTCCTAGCTGTGTGACCCTGGGCAAGTCACTTGACCCCCATTGCCTACCCCTTACCACTCTTCTTCCTTGGAGCCAATACATAGTATTGACTCCAAGACGGAAGGTAAGGGTTTAAAAAAAAAGAAGAAGAAGTAAACATTTACTGATATAGGAGTCATGTCAGAAAACAGATGTCTATATACAATCATCACACTGGATAAAGGAAGAGTCAAAATCAATACTAAATTAGAAGAAAAGATTTTTAAAGGAAGACATTGCTTATAATTAAAGCAATTCCAACTAGCCCTGTTTAAATCAAGTACTCATATGCTTTCAGTGTGACCTTGTGAAAGAGACAACCTCTCTGAGACTCTGTTTACTTATCTACAAAATAGAAAAAAATAGTACTTACACTATCTGTCTCATAAGATAGATGTGAAGAAAGTCCTTTGCAAATTTTTAGGGCCAGTGTAAGGGAGCTAGCTCCCTTTGCTGTTCCAATTTGACATGCAGACTATTGACGGCCCATTTTTTTTTTTTTGGTATTTTGGCGGACTAAAGCCGGTGTTTATGAAGACCATAGAAAAGATACAGGCAAGCATCAATAAAATAAGAACAATTATTCTGAGAACTTTTCATTTCTGATTCTGTCATATTGAAAATAGGTTAGGAGGACTATAATCCCTTATCATAAGTCCCACATACCATCTATAATCTAGGGAGGATACTCCAACCCCATCCCTAAGAAAGAGTCCTATGCTGTAATTTTGTCTTTAATTTCATTTATTCATTATTTATAGATTTCATTCTTCTTGTTGTTCCATTGTTTCAATCATCCCCAACTCTTCATGACCCCATCATGGCAAAAATGCTGGAGTAGTTTGCCATTTTCTTCTCCAGCTTATTTTACAGATGAGGAAATGGAGACAAATAGGGTTAAAGTGACTTGTCCCCAGTCACACAGTTAGCAAGTTTTTAAAGTCCATTTTCCTGACTCAGGGCCTGGGGCACTATTTACTATGTCACCTAGCTGTCCCATAGATTTAACAGAATGTTAAAACAAAAGGAATTCTTTATTAGAAATTCTCAATATAATAATTAATAAAATCACATAAGTGAATTGACACTGATGCATACAAGTGACTCAGTGGGTAGAGCCAGGCCTGGAGCTGGGAAGTCCTGGGTTCAAATATGACCTCAGATGCTTCCTGGCTGTGTGGCCATGGGCTAGAGTCTAGCCTCTAGACCTTATTGTTCTTCTGTCTTAGAACAGAAAGCATAGTTGATCAAGTCAAAGGCAGAACCTAAAAGTTTTTTTTAAATAAATGGATTAAAAATAGATAAATGAATGAATGAAAAAACTGACATCTATCATTTTTACCTAAGGTAGTTAGATATCCTGGATTGTCCAGAATAGCCTGATATTTTATACTTCTTATGAAATAGTACATTCTTTGATTTGCATTTTCAGCAATAAACTATGAAGTGTCCTTTATCTATTTGAGTCATCACATTCATTCATTTGTTCATTCATGCTCTAAAAATGAGTTATATCACATATAATAAAAATATATTATATATTTATTATATAAGGACATGTTGGGGGCTAAGATTTTCTTTTCAATGATTAACTATAGTATTTAGGACTTTGTCAAGAGCATCTAGCTCTAGGATTCTTTCCCAGAGAGTTGGCCAGAAGAAAGGCACTCTCCAACCCTTGGAGCTCCAAGCTATTTTTAATTAGAGGAAAGTAAGAGTCTTGCAATAAAGAAAGATAAGGGAAGCCTGGGGCTATTGTGTCCACTCATCTCAGCCACTAATGAGCCTGAGGCTTATGAATGAAGATGGGTATTAAAAAAAAAACCTGGCTCATTCCTCCTCTTCTACCCATCCCCTTTATCTCCTGGTGTCAGTCAGTCTCAAGATGACTGGCAGGAAATCTGGTGCCCTAAGTGTCCTTGAACCTTTGGAGCAATTCTTTCCCTGGTCTCCATGCAGACCTTTATTGGTAAATCAGTTGTCCCCATTCTCTCCAAGGCTAGAGATTCAAATCATTCAGACTTGCTTTTAGCCCCAGCTTCTGTCAATTAAATTATAATCCTTCCTCCCATTGGCCATCTGGGAGCTCAGACCACAATACAGACCACAATACACACAAAACCTTGGCTCTGTGGACTTTGCCTTGCTTTTCCCCCCAAGAGATAAGATCTGCCTTCCTGCTTCACCTGATCCCCTTAAGCCTCTTACAATGGCCCTTTCTTCTGGATTTACTTAGCATTTCTATGCCAATAGATTTATCCTGGGGTCTTCCTAGTTCTCTCCCCATCAGATAATATGTTAGAAGAGTGGGGAGGAGGAGGAGGAATGCCAGAATATTAGAAGAGGAACAAGGAACAGAAACTGCAAAGGGCTGCTTAGAAAACAACCACTGTATATAACAGTCATTCAAATACAAGGTAATGAATATAATCTCTAAATATGAAAGCAGTATCCTTCACCACTTATAGTAACTGCTTCATTTTTCTATACTCCTTTTTGACTTGCAATGCTCTGGCCTTTCCTCAGAACAACCCTTGAAGAGGAGAAATAAAATGATCATGACTCCATCTCACAGCTGGGACACAGAGCATTTAAGGGATTCGCTAGCTAGATAAATATCCAAGTTTCAGAAAAGATTCTCCTAGATTCACTTTGGGGGTGCTTTCTTTCTTTCCCCCCCCCTTCTTTTTGTTACATTTGAGTCCTAGGCTATTTCCCTCCCAAATCCTCACTAGAAAAGGTGGGTGTTCTTTCCAGTAAGCCAGACTGGACCTTGGTGCCCTTTGTCTGGCTCCTCACAGTACCTGGAGCTATATCCAGCCTATCAGCCAGTCCCTGTATGAATCTGAGACAGGGATTTACAAAACAACTGGGAGGGGCTTTTAAGAGAAGGCTCAGTTCATTGGAACTTTGTTGTCTAGCCTGCATGGAACCTTAAAGGGATGCCAATTAATAAAGCACAAAGTAAGTTCCTGAGCTGTTACAGAGAGGAGAGTAAGAATGAGAAGAGGCTCATCAGGGAACAGCTTCTGGGGGAGGCAAATTTTGAGTCTGATCTGGAAGGTTAAGAACACATTTCTTTGCATTAGAAAAACATATGATTGATCACGTGGTTCAATCTATGACTGGGGTTTTGATGTTAAAAGCTCACTCTACTGCAAATCTGAATAACAAGGAAATAGTTCGTTTTGAACAGTGATACATGTCTAACCCACTGGAACTGTTTGTCAGCTTTGAGAGGGGAGAGGTGGGGGGAGGGGAATCATGTATCATGTAACCATGGAAAAATATTCTAAATAAAAAAGGGGAAAAATCATTTCTTAAAAAAAGAACACATCTCTTTTTTTTTTCTGAAATGCCACTGCTGGTGATTACAGCATGACTTAGTAAGCACTTAAAAACCCCCACCTTACCTTCTGTCTTAGAATTAACACTAAGCATCTGTTCCAAGGCAGAAGAGTGATAAGGGCTAAATAGTTAAGGGTTAATTGCCTTGCCCAGGATCACCCAGCTAGGAAGTAAATAAGGCCAAATTTAAACCCAGGACCTCCCATTTCTAGGCCACTGAGCCACCTAACTGCCCCACATAGTAGACACTTAATAAATACTTGACTGACTGACTAGCAAGGAATTCCTTCTACTAAAGTAGACCAGGCAGCAAGACAGCACAGCAGATAAGGAAGATCTGAGTTCAAATTTGACTTCAGATACTTATTAGCTCGATGACCTTTATCACTTATCCTCTGTTTGCCTAAATTTCCTGATCTGTAAGGTGGAGATTAATAAAGCAGTTATCTCACAGGGTTCTTGTGAGGATCAAATTCAATAATATTTATAAACTACTTATAATGTATATAGTGCCTGGCACCATACAGAGGACTACACAAATGCCCATTATTGTTATTGTTATTGCTAGTTCAAGTGAGTCAAGAAGGACTTATTTTGATTTTTCTTAAAACCTTTACTTTCCATTTTAGAATCTATACTGTGTGATATGGAAATGTGTTTTGCTTGATAATACATAACCCAAACTGAATTGTTTGTCATCTCTGGGAAGTGGGAAAGAGGAAGGGAGACAAAATGAGTCATATAACTTTGGAAAACGTATGTGGAAATTTGTTATAAAATAAAGAAAGAAAATTATTTTTTTAAAGGAATCTATACTGTGTATTGGTTCCCAGTCAGAAGAGAGGTAAAGGCTAAGCACACAGCTAGGAACTATCTAAGGTCAAATTTGAACCCAGGACCTCCTAAGAAATACTCTCTATCTACTGAGCCACCTAGTAGACCCCTCAAAAAGGACTTTTTAAGATTTACTAGTTGCCAAACATTGTGCGCAGGCAAAGAGAAAGACAATCTTGTCTTCAAGGAGCTTATGTTCTATCAAGAGAAGACAAACATATGAAAGAACTTTAAAAAAGGAGAAGTTTAAAAAACCTGTATGGTTTAATTGAAGATATTAATTATACTAAAATATATGCTTTGGGAACAGAGAAGTTGTGTGATTTTCACAGGGTCTTAGAGCAAGTCTGAGTCAAAGGTAAAACTTGGACCCAAGTATTTCTGAGTCTGAGGACAGCCCTCCATGCTTCCTCTCTCCAAGAATATAGATGTTGAGTATAAATGCTTGCATTCCAGATCAAGTAGATAGTATATGCAAAAGCTGGTATGAACAAATCATGCAAGTTTGTTAGAAGGGTGACTAGGGAGTCCTGAGAAATGAGGCTGTCAGATGTGAGGCAGAAAAGATGATTGTTAGTACCAGCTTTAGGTCTCTTGTAAACAATATTGTTCTGGGAAAGCATGACTCCCTGACCATCCCAGTCAGAAAATCTTGTCATATCCAAGCAAATGGCTTCACAGACCATTGAGTAAACTGAACTCAGTCCATAAAGAAAGGTATCTATGACTGAGATAGAGGGATTAATAAGTATCGCAAGACCTTAAACTCTCAAAGAAATTTCTAGCTCATCACAAACACATAAATAATGATTGCAATAAGTGGAAGATATGTCATATCATAAGCCTTAAAAAAAGCCATCGATGCAGGTCAGACAAGGTGGTAAGGTAGAAGGAAGTCATACAGTCCTGCCAATCCCCTTTCTCCCACAGAATTATAAGAAGAATGTTATGAAGATGGAGGAATAACTAGGGAGCAATGCCGTTTTACCATGAAAATCCTCCCTGACCAAGAGTAATATATCACCACAAAACAAATACAGGAGTGAAGGAATCAACAAAGAGACAGAGTGAAACAACCCTCAAAAGAGGAGAAACCCAAAAGGTAGGCAGAGACCATCTGGGGAACTGGAATGAGAGGGGAACAGAGTTAGCAGGAGGCATAGCAGCCAATGAAGAGTATGCCAAGAGCAAGCCACACCCCCCCCACACACACATCTGCTTGCATAGGTTCCAAGCTTAAGCGCTGTTTAGTGGTTAGATCCTGAGGTTCTGCTGGGTCTAAGTAGTGGTCCAAGCCAATTCATACTCCTTGAAATTTCAAAACTGTGGATAAGTCTGGTGTCCCAGCCCAGGGCAATCTAGGCTGAAGGGGGCTGAGATGTGTGCCCAGAGTGAATCCAGGAATCCCAATCTGGGTTTGGGATGAGGACATAATCCCTGGTTTGGGGAGAGGGCACATTTAGGAGGGGGAGCTTCCCCATGATCTCTTTGTCCAAAACTAAGGGCAGAGCTCTAGGATAGAGCAATCAACTGTGTCCCTGATTGAATCAAGAACACCTTGAGATAAAAAAAAAAATTGAGCCTAAGCCTGGGGCTAAAATTTGATCAGCCACTGACCTGATCAAGTTCAGACCAAGATCAAAAGTTTACCCCCAAAACTGAGGAAAGTCTTTAAGCTATCAGCATCTCAAGGGTCAATTGAATCAGCACTGGTAGGGGACTATCAGAGCTTTCAGCTCTCAGAACATCTGGTAAACTAGTAACAACACAGAAAACAAGCCAAAATATAGTATCAAGGAAGGACTGAAATTTAAGATGTTACTCCAATTCCTCAGAAAACAGAGCTTACCTATAATTAAATGAGAAAAATGAACAAACAACCAAAAAGCACCTAACTCTAAAGACTTATTATGGAGACAAAGAGTAAGGTGCAGACACAGAAGGGGACAGTGAAAGCAAAGAAAACACACACAAAGTCCCAAAGAAAAATATGGAATGCACACAGAGTCTGGAAGACCTCAAAAAAAGACTTCAAAAACCAATTAAGAACAGTAGAGGAAAAGTGGGGAAGAGAAATGAAAGTGATGCAAGAAAAAATGGACCAATTGAAAAAGGAACATCAAAAACTGACAGAAAAGTCAGGGGTTAAAAATCAGAATTGACTATCTAGAAACTAATGATTTCATGAGAAATCAATAACCAATAAAGCAGAATCAAAATGAATGAAAAAAAACAGGAAAACATGAAATATCTTATTGAAACAGCAACTGACCTAGAAGATAGACCAAGGAGAGACAATCTGAGAATTATTGGACTACCTGAAAGCCATGATGATGAAAAAAACTTGGATACCATATTACAAGAAAGTATCAAAGATAACTGCCCAGAGATCCTTGAAATAAAAAATAAAACTGAAATTGAAAAAATTCTCACATCGCCTCCAGAAAGAAATCCTCAAATGACAACTTCCAGGTATGCAATAGCTAAATTCAATAGATATCAAATCAAGTAAAAATTACCTCAAACAGTCAGAAAGAAATCATTCAAATACCATGGAGCCACATCAGGATCATTCAGGACCTAGTAGCCTCTACATTAAAGGATCATAAGGCAAGAGATATGATATCCAGGAAGGCTAAAGATTTGAGTTTGTAACCCAGAGTCACCTACCCAGCAAAACTGAGTATATTCTTTCAGGGGGGAAAAGTGGTCATTCAATAAGATAGAAGGTTTCCAATAATTCCTATGGAATAAGCTAGACCTAAACAAAAAATTTGAAGGCCAAATACAAGACACAAGAGAAGCCCAGAGACATAAATAATAAAGAGAAATTTTAAGGGACTCATCAAGGTAAAAATGTTTATATGCCTACCTGGAAAGAGGGTCTCTGTAATTTTCAAAAATTACTCTTAGTAGTAGACAAGATAGAAGGAATTTACTCAGATAGAATGTGGAGAAGTGAGCTGATTATGATAATATGATGTATATAATGATATATAATATGATATATATGTAAATGTGATGATATAGAATAATATGTATGTATGTATATATGATATGTATATGATGTAAAAAAACAATCAAGGGCTAAAAGAGAAGGTTACATTGAGAGAAAAGGGAAAGGAGAGATAACATAAATAGGCAAGAAAAATCAATATAGAGAGGGGAGGATAAGGGTGGTAACAGGCAATGCTTAAACTTTACTCTCATTGTAACTGTCTCAGAGAGGGAAAAAATAGTATACCCAGTGGGGTATTGAATTATATCACCCTACAGAGAATAAGAATGGGAACAAGACAAGGGAAGGGGGATAATTGAAGGGAGGCGGGATTGGAGGGGGGACAAAAAGCAAAATACTATTGAGGAAGAACAGAGTGAAAGGGAATAGAGCAATATCTAAAGAGGAGGCAATATACAATTAATAGTCACAATGATAATGTTAATGGGATGAACTCACCCATTAAATGGAAGTGGATAAGAGAATTGATTAAAAACCAGAATCCTACTATATGCTGTTTACAAAAAAAAAAAAAACACATTTGAGGCAGAGTGACACCTACAGATTCAAGGTGAAAGACTAGAGCAGAATTTATTTATTATGCATCATCTAAATTAAAAAAAAAAAACAGGGGTAGCAATCATGATACCAGACAAAGCCAAAGAAGAAATTGATTTGATTAAAAGAGATAAGGAAGGAAATGACATTTTCCTAAAAGGTATTATAAACAATGAAGTAATATCAGTACTAAACATTTATGAACCAAATGGTATGGCATCTAGATTTCTAAAGGAAAAATTGAAGGAACTCAAGGAGAAAATAGATAATAAGACCATATTAGTGGGGGGATCTTAACATTACCCTTTCAGAACTAGACGAATTGAACCAAAAAATAAATAAGAAAGAAGTAAAAGAAGTAAATGAAATACTAGAAATTTTAGAGTTAATAGATATCTGGAGAAAACTGAACAGGTATAAAGGAATACACCTTATTCTCAGCAGGTACATATACAAAGATAGAACATGTACTAGGGCATAGAAATATTGCAAACAAATTCAGAAAAGCAGAAATAATAAATGCCACTTTTTCAGATCGTATTGCAGTAAAAATTATAATCAACAAAGGTGCATGGAAAGGCAAATTCAAAGTTAATTGGAAACTAAATAATAAAATTCTTCAAAACAGGTGGGTCAAAGAAGATATAGAAACAGTTACAGTCTTCATTAAAAAGAATGACAATGAGAAGATACCATATCAAAACCTATGGTATATAGCCAAAGCAGTACTCAGGGGAAAATTTATATCACTGCCTAAATCAACAAAATAGAGAGCACAGAGAACAATGAATTGGGCTTACAACTTAAAAAATTAGAAAAAGAACAAATTAAAAATTCCCAGATATAAACTAAATTGGAAATCCTAAAAATTAAAGGAGAAATTAATCAAATTGAAAGTAAAAGAACTATTGAACTAATAAATAAGACTAGGAGCTTGGACTTTGAAAAAACAAACAAAATAGACAAAGTACTAGTTAATCTAATTAAATAAAAATAAAGAAGAGAATCAAATTAGCAGTATCAAAGATAAAAGGGTGATCTCACCTCTAATGTTAAGGAAATTAAGGTAAGAATTACTTTGCTCAATTACATGGCAATATATATGACAATCTAGGTGAAATGGATGAATATTTACCCTAAAAATATAAATTGCCTAGATTAACAAAAGAGGAAATAGAATACTTAAATAATCCCATCTCAGAAAAAGAAATTGAACAAGTCATCAAGGAATTTCCTAATTAAAAAATCCCCAGGGCCAGATGGATTCACAAGTGAATTCTATCAAACATTTAAAGAGCAACTAATCCCAATACAATACAAATTATTTGACAAAATAACCAATGAAGGAGTTTTACCAAACTCCTTTTATAACACAAATATGGTACTGATTCCAAAGCCAGGCAGACCAAAAACAGAGAATGAAAACTATAGACCAATCTCCTTAATGAACATAGATGCAAAAATCTTAAATGGAATACTAGCAAAAAGACTCCAGCACTTTATCATGAGGATTATTCACTATGATCAGGTGGGATTTATACCAGGAATGAAAGGATTGTTTAATATTAGAAAAAAAACATCCATATAATTGACAATATCAACAACCAAACCAACAGAAATCATATGATTATCTCAAGAGATACATAAAAAGTCTTCAACGAAATACAGCACCAATCCCTATTGAAAAATATTAGAAAGTATAGGAATAAAAGAGCCATTCCTCAAAATAATAAACAGTATATATTAAAAACCATCAGCAAGTATCATCTGCAATGGGGACAAGTTAGAATCCTTCCCAATAAGATCAGGAGTAAAGCAAGGATGCCCATTATCACCTTATTTAATATTGTTCTAGAAATGCTAGCAATAGCAATTAGAGAAGAAAAAGAAATTGAAGAATTAAAATGGGCAATGAGGAAACTAAACTATAACTCTTTGCGGCTGATATGATGGTATACTTAAAGAATCCCATAAAATTAACTAAAAGACTAGTAGAAATAATTAACAACTTTAGCAAACAAGCAGGGTACAAGGTAAACCCACATAAATCATCAGCATTTCTATATATTTCCAACATAACTGAGCAGCAGTAGTTAGAAAGAGAAACTCCATTTAAAATCACTCTAGACAATATAAAATACTTAGGAATCTATCTGCCAAGACAAACACAGGGATTATATGAATGAAACTACAAAACACTTTTCACACAATAAAAACTAGATCTAAACAAGTGGGAAAATATTAATTGCTCCTGTGTAGAATGAGCTAATATAATAAAAATGACAATCCTACCCAAATCAATCTACTTATTCAGTGCCATATCTATCAAACTACCAAAAAACTTTTTTATAGAATTAGAAAAAATTATAATTAAGTTCATCTGGAAGAACAAAAGATCAAGAATATCAAGAGAAATAGTGAAAAAAATATGAAGGATGGAGGCCTAGCAGTAACAGATCTTAAACAGTACTATAAAGCAGTGGTCATCAAAACAGTATGGTACTGGCTAAAAGACAGAAGGGAAGATCAATGGAATAGTCTAGGGGTAAATGACCTCAATAAGCTAATGTTCAATAAATCCCAAACCCCCAGCTTTTGGGACAAGAACTCAGTCTTTGACAGAAACTGCTGGGAAAATTGGAAGACAGTATGGGAAAAATTATGTTTAGAGCAACATTTTACACCCTATACCAAGATAAATTCAAAATGAATATGTGACTTAAATATATACAGTGAAATCATAAATTAGGTGAACATATAATAGTATACCTATTAAATATGTGGGAAAGGAAGAAATTTAAGACCAAGCAAGAGATAGAGAATATGGCAAAATGTAAAATGAATGATTTTGATTATATCAAAAAAACTAATGCAACCAAAATTAGAAGGAAAGCAACAAACTGAGAGAACATTTTTATAACAAAACTCTCTGACAAGGGTTTAATTTCCCAAATATAACTAAATTTTAAAAAAGCCATTCCCCAATCAACAAATGGTCAAGGGACATGAAATAGGCAGTTTTCACAAAATGAAATCAAAACTATCAATAAGCACTTGAAAAAGTGATCTAAATCCCTCATTAGAGAAATGCAAATCAAAACAACTCTGAGGTACCACCTTACACCTAACAGACTGACCAAGATGGCAATAAAAGGAAATGATAAATGTTGGAGGGCAAAATTGGAACACTAATACTCTGCTAGTGGATTTGTGAATTAGTCCAACCATTCTGAAGGGCAATTTGGAACTATGCCCAAAGGGCTTTAAAAGAATGACTACCCTTTGACCCAGCTACACCGCTGCTGGGTTTGTACCCCAAAGAGATAATAAGGGGAAAATAAAACTTGTACAAACATATTTACAGCCTCACTCTTTGTGGTAGCTAAAAATTGGAAAATGAGGGGGTGTCCATCGATTGGGGAATGGCTAAACACATTGTGATATCTGTTGGTGATGGAATACTATTGTGATAAAAGGAATAATAAACTGGAGGAATTCCATGTAAACTGGAACAACCTTCAGGAATTGATGCAGAGTAAAAGGAGCAGAACCAATAGAACTTTGTACACTGAGTCTGATACACTGTGGCGCAATCTAGTGTAATGGAGTTTTCTACTAGCAGCAAGGCAATGACCCAGGACAATCCAGAGGAGCTTGTGAGAAAGAACACTATCCACATCCAGAGAAAGAATGGTGGAAATGGAAACACATTATAAAAATATGTAATTGATCACATAATGTAATAGGGATGTGATTGGGGTTTTGATGTTAAAGGATTTTATTACTGCATGTATGAATAACATGGAAATAGGTTTTGAACAATGATACATGTATAATTCAGTAACTGCTTTTCAGTTTCAGGAGGGGAGAAAATAAGGGGGAGGGGATCATGAACCATATGACCTTGAAAAATATTTGAAATAAAAAAAAAGAAGAATGTCATGCTAGGTATTGATCTAGAAATTTTAGGGAGAAACTGGTCAGTCTTTCAGAACTATTGTCTCTGGAACCTTCCTCATAATTCCCTTTCTCCTCATAGTGTCTATCAGATTTGCTTACTCTACTTGAGAAGATGGACATGGATTTTAAATTGATGTATACATTACTGGGCCAAATGCATGGTTTTTTTTTTTAACAAAGCATATTAAATATATATATATATATACATATACGTATAAAACAATGATCTAACACATATAATAAAATAGTCACAAAATTGAGGGAAAAAAGACCATGAATTTTACTCAGAGAAAAGTGACCAGAACAGGAACTGTGAGGAATAGGGGTGAGCCAGGACCATGAAGTCAAATCTTGGAAGCCTTACAGAATTGTAGCACCAAAACTCTGATCCCAGAGAAGAGCTAGTAGACCCAACCCTGACCTCAGAACAAGGTCTTAGAGCTGCTGCCTCTTCTGATCCAGAGAAAGAATCATGGTCCTAATCCTAGTAATGAAACAGGGCTAGAGTTCTATTTCTCTGATCCAGAGAAGGAATTACAGACCTGTACAAAGCCACAGTGTTATTAATCTGATTCCAGAGAGATGATCATAAGCTCAACCTGAGGACTAGAACATATATTTAGTAATGTCCCTCCAGCAAAGAGAGGGCATAGCAGTTTCAGCTCTTAGTGCAGGGATCATAGTGCTGCCCCTTTGATTCAATAAAGGGAGGATCAGCCCCCTGACAAAGAAAAAGGATTAGCCAGTAGTGCTATTTCTATACTTCTGCAGAACCTTCTAAGTAGCTGGCACAAGCTTAAAGCCAGAAGCTGCTACTGGAACTGTACTCAGATTTAAGTCTGTAGCTACCTAGACCCAAACTAGCTTCTGGAGATTGAAAATCTCTAAAAGGCATTAGTCAGAAGGGTCTGCTGAAAGTTTGCTGCTCCCCTGCCCATCCTGTTCCTATTATCCTAGAAGAATATAGCACATAATATCCAGAGAATGTAGTAGTAGGAAAGCAAACAAGGCAGACAGACTATATAAAACCACAAAGGATTGCCAGGAATTTTCAAAATCTGATTCTAATATAAAGTCTCAATCTCTGAAATAATGTTAGGAAAATGCAGAGGGGGGTGGGGGGGGGGAAGAACTATCATGACAGCAGTAATACCTAAGATACAAACCCAGAAGAGAATAGTTCTAAACCGCCTACAAGGAAATATTAAAAATATAGCTTGACCACAAGATCAATTAGAATTCCTAATAGAAATAAAGCAAGAATATTTTTATAAAAAGTTTAAAGGAATGTTATAAATGAAATGAGAGTTCTAGACCAAAGAATTGGGAATGAAAAGAGAGTTATAGAGGAAATACTTATAGAAAAAATGAACAGGAAGGAGGTACAAAAACTTACCCAAGTAAGTCTCCTTGATAATTAGAATGTACCAAAGAAAAGCTAAGGCAATTTATATCATAAACAATTGACCTGGCAAACAAATCAAGGAGAGAAAATTTCCGAAACATTAGGTTACATGATATCAATGATCAAAGAAGAAACCTAAATGTCATGTTTCAAGAAATTATGAAAGAAATTAGCTTCATGTGTTGGAGCAAGAAAGCAAAATGAAAATACAATATACCAGTCACTTCCAAAAAAAAATGCTAAATGAGCCCCCCCAAAGATCTTCATAGCCAAAATCATAAAAGAAGAAAGAAGAAGGAAAAGGGATATACTAAGTAAGAAACAGTGAAGTATGACAAAAATTATTATTTCAAATAATTAGGATATGTAAATTTTAAAAACCTCTACAAATCAAGAAAGGAGAGGGGAAGTACCTTCCTTTCATTTCAACTGGTCAAATGATAGTAAAACAAGTATACATGCAATACTCATAAAGAATTCAGCAGAGCAATGTATTAAACTCAAAAGTGCAATATGAGGCAGGGAGGGGAGGGGAGAATAGGGAGAGAGGAAAAGGAAGATTTAAAAGTATCATATATTCAGGAATGGATTACTCATAAGCAAAACAAACCAGAAACCTAGAATGGACCTCATGAAGAAGGATTTAAAAGTAAAAGAAAGGGTAAAAAATGTGATCCATGTCTAGTTATAGATAGGAAAGAGAGGCAGAGGAGCAAAAGCTGATTTAATTGAGCATAGAGCAACAATACTGAATATACTCCTATCCCATGTGCTTGTCTTCTTTGTAAAGAGCTGTCAAGGAGCAATAAGAGAAAATGTATAAAAGAATTTGATTGAGGGGAATATACAATTAATGACCACAACTATGAATATGAATAGGATGAACTCACACATAAAATGAAAGAGAATAAAAGAAAGAATTAGGAAACTTGATTTAGATATGGGTCTTAGAGCAAAATTGATTGTGCTTGAGATGAACTCTAATTTAGAAAAAGAACCAAAAGCTATAAATTCATTTCTAAATCTTAAAAAAAGCAAAAAGAAAATGAAAAAATTTGAGCCTAAATAGGATTTTAGAAAATTTAAATGTGATAGATCTCTTGTGATTATTGAATAGAAATTGAATGAATACATATATGCATATATATATTTCTCAGCTAGAAATGGCATCTTTACAAAAATTCTCCATTTATTTTGACTTAAAAACTCAACAGTAGTGACATTAAATATATCCTATAGTGATCACTCTTGCATTTGATATGAGTCCTAGAATGTTATATCAATTAAAATTAATACTTAGAGAATTGTCATCTTTAAAAATATCATTCAAAATCATTTCAGCAAAATTGCAAGATATAAACAAATACATGTAGATGATCAGCATTTGTATATATTACCAAGAAAACATGACAGGGAGAGAAAGAAAGAGAAATTCTCTTTAAAAATGATGAAAGAAGGACAGAACAAAGCAATGAAGGAATAAAGGAAAGAAAGAAAAGCAGAGATGACCTCTCAAATGCTATCTTGGACAACATAAAAAAAGAAAAAAACACAGAATGCAAGAAGTGATCATCTGTACCTGGAGCTTTGTGTTCATTTTAGCTTGACACATTGTAGGAAGGACCTTGATAAGTTGAAGAGCACCTAGGGGTAGGCAGTCCGAGTGGTTGGTAAAGGTCTTGAGATCATTCTATAAGAGCAGAAGAATCAAACCTGCAGTCAGAGAATCTTATAAAATTCCTAAGTGAAGCCCAAAATGGATTAAAATGTAATTAGAAATTATTTAATAAAATAAATTCAAATACATGTGACCCTCAGAAGTCCATTTCTGTTTGAATTTGACACTCCTTCATAAGAGGACCAATGAGAGAACGGGGGAATATGTTTCACAAAGAGAAAGCTCAGATGAAAGACAAGAAAGATGACTTTAAACATTGGAAGGATTATCATGTGAAAGATGGACTAGATTTGTTGTGATTGACCTCAGAGTAGAACTAGGATCAGTGGATGACAGTTGAATAGAGGCATATTTAAACTTAATATAAAGAAAATCTTCCTGACAAGTTTAGCCATCCAAGAAAGAAAGGGGCTACCTCTAGTGTTAGGAGAATCCCTTTCAGTGGAAGTTTTCAAGGGAAGACTGGATAGCTCTTTAGGGAGTATATTTTAGAGAAAGGTCTTTTTTTAGACATGGGTTAGATAGCCTTTGAACTTTGTGACCCTGCAATTTAACGAGTTTTCCCTATAAAGGTATAACTACATTATTTCTTGAAGCAATAGGGCATGAGATACCATCTTAGCATGAATGAATTTATCTGCCCCTTTCCAAAAATAATGGTTGAGTACAAATTCCTAGAGAATGTATTTCAGTACATACAAGATAGGAATCGATGGTGGGCAGAGTTATCCAGAATCAGGACTTAGGAGGTGGCAAGGAGAGCTGGCTGTGGACAAAGTTGTCCAGAATCAAAATCAAGGCTCTGACTTAACAGGGTAGTCTTGGGAGGTGGCAGGGAGAGTTGGCTGCCCAAGGAACAACATGAACTATATGAAGACACTGAGCACTTTATTTGGAAATACATATATTTGGCAAGGGTGCCAAAAAGGATTGGAAAGATGTTCAAAAGGGAGATCAATCAGTTAAAAAACATTTATTAACATTTACTATGTATCAGGTAGTGTACTAAGCCCTGGATATTCAAAGAAAAGTGAAAACACAGTCTTTACTCTCATAGGGCTCACATTCTAATGAGGGAGGCAACATGCAAACAACTATGAATATATAAGATGTACACAGGGTAAATAGGAGGTGCAGAAATACCTCAAATAGCTTCCTTCACAGTGTTGCTGATAGATGGGAAATTCAAAGTAGTGAGGTCCTAAGGAAGTTTAGGCTTGTCAGTAAATCACCTAATCACTCTGAATAGTGTTTCAGTGTATAGGAGACATTTTGATGGAATGACATGCTTTCCCAGTACATTAGAACCAGAAGAACTGCTCAAGTACCCTCCATGTTCTGGGATATCACTGTTTCTCAGCAGACAGATGAAAATTGAGCTTGTTACTTTTTCATTTCCTACAACATTATGGTAGTTGAGGACTAATTAGACTGTTGTCACTGTTGTGTTTACATCTGGTTTCTTTTTATAAAGCTTTCTTTTTACATACTACATTAAATCCTGGTTGCAATTTTCATAGAGGTTTCTCTATTATCCAATCATGTGCCTTTCATCCTTTGATATTGACTCTTTTCTCTAACTTGGATATGTATATTGTGGATATTTTAGCCTTTCAGTTCCATGTAAAAGCTAATGCACTATCTGATCTTAAATGATGTTGTTGAAGGCACACAAGGTCTTCAGATTAGAGGCACTTTAAAAACATCAAAGGCTATTATGTTATACTATATCAATTATGTAGACAACTTTTTGCTTAGTGTGGACTTTTTTGTATTCTCCATTTTCTGAGACACATTTTAAAGATTCATAAAGAATAATGTGCTTTCCTTTAACTAAGACAATGTTGTTTTTTAAAACATTTAATTTGATCACTATAGTATATTCATATGTGCTTGTATTTACTTTTCTAAATCACAGGATCAGAGAGAGGTGAGGCAAGAAAGAACCTCAGAGGCCATTTAGTGTACTACCACTCCCATTTTGACAGGTGTAGTCCAGGGAGATTAAGTCAAAGTCACACTAGTAGAAAATGTCAGAGGCTTTGAATCCAGGTTCTTTGACTTCAGAATCTTTTGTGTGTGTATGTATGTATGTGTGTGTGTGTGTGTACATGAATGCATGTGGATAGAAAGATAGATAGGTAGGTAGGTAGGTAGGTAGATAAATAGATAGATGGATAGGTAGGTAGATGGATGGATAGATGGATAGGCATGATAGATTGATAGATGGATGGATAGATAGATAAGTAGGTAGGTAGGTAGATAGATAGATAGATAGATAGATAGATAGATAGATAGATAGATAGATGGATGGATGGATAAATAGATAGACAGATGGATGGATGGATGGATAAATAGATAGACAGATGGATAGATGGATAGATGGATGGATGAATAGACACACAGACAGAGAGATACATAGATATATAGATGGATAGATAGAAAGACACATATATTTCTTATGATTATGATATATATGTAAAAAAGAGAAAATATATGCACATTTCTACTTATATTCTAAAATTTTACTCCAATATTCACTTCAGCAAAAGGGCAACCCTGGATTCTTGAAGTCCTTGCCAGTGGCATAAAGTCTCTGAGTGGCTATACCAAACTAGAAAGGCTTGAACTGCTGGCCTGTAAAAAGATCTTCACTTGAGAACAAGCCTAGCTAAGTCAGAAAACTTTAGCACCAGAAAGGTGACCATGGGGTGAAAAGGTAGGGACTAGAGTGGGGGAAGAAACAATTTATTAAGCCATAAGTAAGACAGGGAAGAATTGATGACTGAAATGGAGAAAAAATGAAATCACTGATTTTTGGAAGTAATAAAATACCTATAATTCTATTATACAGGTCTCTATATAGGGCTATCTAGATATTCTTCACAGGACTATCCCTTCTTCATCTTTCCTGATCTGAGTGTATTACACACACATTTCTACATGTTTCCTGGGACTGGTATTACATGAGTTTCTATAGTCACATCCAGTTCTTCAGGGGTGATTGACAGGTCAGACCCTGGTCAATTAAACTAACTGAACTGGTGGCATGCACATCATTCACATGTAAAATATATGTGCATTCCAAATAGTATTTGAGAAAAGAACATCAGTGACATTTATTTTTCCTTTTGAATCTTTTTTTTGGGGGGGGGATTAGATAAAATAATCATTTTAAATTTAATTTTAAAATAAGAAAAGGCAATCAAATAAGCAATGTGTCTGAGACATATGTGTTCAATAAGTACATTAACCCAATAGGTGATCAATATTTTCTTGTCCTTACCAACGCTCTCAGGTGTGGGATACCTTTAACTCTTTCATCCCCCTTCTCTTAGGTTCTTTTTCTATGTTGTCTTCTATTATTAGAATGTAAGCTACTTGAATTCCTGGACTATCTTACTTCTGCTCGTATTTGTATTCTAATTCTTGTGCCTGACACATAGTAAGTACTTAATAATGCTCACTGACTTTTGTTGATTTTACTCATCTAGCCCAAAAAGGAGTTTTATCCCTTATTTTTCCCATATGTATCTTTAAAAAACAAAACAAAACAACCTTCTGTCTTAGAATCCATATGAAGTATCAGTTCCAAGGCAGAAGAGGGGTAAGGAATAAGCAATTGGGGTTAAGTGACTTGCCCAGGGTCCCACAGCTAGGAAGTATCTGAGTTCATATTTGAACCAAGGGCCTCCCCCAATATATCTTTAAATACACATATATCTTTTGTCCTTAAATTTCCTTCCCAATCATATGTCACTGGAGTTTTAGCAGCCCCAATACCTCTCCTCTTGTTTCTCTTCTAACTTGTGAATGTGTACTTTAAAAATCTAAGTTGGTGGATTTGTTTCCTGTAGTAGTTCTCTTCAGAAAGATCCCTTTGTCCTACTTTTTGGAAATGTTTCTTCCTCTCTTCAGAATTGCAATCTTAAGAGCTTCCCATCTGTTTGTATGGGATTCTTCTAGTTCAAATAGATCCTCCCTCAATCAATCAAACAATACTGATTAAAAGCTTTCAAACAGTCACATAAGAGAATTTCTTGCTATGTTTCTATTATTTTCACATCCATTTTCAAAAATTTAATACACCTTCATTAATCACCACTCGTATTCAAGAGGCCATGTACATAATCCTAGTCTTCATGTAGTAGTTTCCCTCTATAGGAACATAAATGAGTCTAATACACAATTAAATACAATAGAGAGGGAAGGAATTAAAGAATGTATCAAATGAGCAGCTAGGTTGCTCAATGGATAGAGAGCCAAGCCTAGTGACTGGAGGTACTAGATTTAAATCTGACCTCAGATATTTCCTAACTTTATGACCCTGGGCAAGTCAATTAACACCAACTGCCTAGCTCTTACTGCTCTTCTGCCTTGGAATTGATATTTAGTATCAATTCTAAGATAGAAAGTAAGGTTTTAAAGGGGGAAAAAGAATATATCAGATAATTTGCTCTGGAAATATTTAAGGAGGCTGGATATACATATTTTTATACCCATACATACTCATCTATATGGTAATAATAATAGCTGACAAATAGCACTTTAAGGTTTGGAAATCACTTTGCATTTGTTATTCCATTTGACCTTCACAATGACTTTGTAAGGCAAGTACTACTTATTTTCATTTTATAGATAATGGAGCTGAGGCTGAGCAAGATCAAGTACCTTGCCGAAGGTGCACAGGTGGTATCTGAGACAGGATATGAATGCAAACTTCCTGATTCCAAATCCAGCACTCTATCCATGAAGTGCTATATGTGTACATATATCCATATCCATGTCCATGCCCATGTCTATAGGTGTGAAGGTAGACTCTATAGTAAGAGCTTTTTAGAAAGAAGGAGACTGAAGAAAAGAACCCTTTTAACCAGGGAAACTACATTGGGGAGGAGATTGAGCTTAGCCTTAAAGAATTCTGAAAAATGAAGATGACCAAGAAACTTATCCTAGGCACTGAGGGAGGGTGAGGGTGTGGAAATGAGCAAATGGTGTGAAAATTTAGAAGCTGTGTAAAGGCAAGGATGTAAAAGATGATATGATAAATTCTAAGAAAATTTGAACTTCAATTTGGCTGGCTCTTTGAGTGAAAGGGATTAGAGTGAAATAAGGTTGGTTGGAGCTAAACTTTCTTGTAATTATTCAGTCATTTTTCAATCATGTCTGACTCTGTGACTCCATTTGGGATGTTCTTGACAAAGAGACTGGAGTGGTTTGCCATTTCCTTCTCTGCCTTTTAACAGATGAGGAAACTGAGGAAAACAGGGTTAATTAACTTGCCCAGGGACACACAGCTAGTGTCTGAGGTCAGATATGACATAGGTACTAAAGTGGTTTGCCATTTCCTTCTCAAGCCTTTCCAGATGAAGAAACTGAAGCAGAGTTAAGTGACTTACCTGGGGTCACACAGCTATAAATATCTAAGGCTGAATTTGAACTCTGGTTTTTTTGACTCCAGGGCCAGTGTTCTATTCATGGTACCACCTAGCTGGTTTTCTAATCGCTTTTCTCAAAATGAGATAAACTGACTCCAGTTGCTAAACCCCTGATTGGTATGGTCATTTTTCCTGAGGCGTGCCTTAGTTTATATTCAGTTGTGTTTCTGTGTTCATGGAATTTAAATCTTATCCTCTAAGATATTTATCTCTATCCTTCAGCATTTGATAGAGTAACTGTTTGAATATTATCCATTAATCCTTCTTTACATGTGTATTACCTGGTCCAAGAAGGCTGAGGAAAGTGTTGTTACATAGAAATGTTCATGGATGCATGTCCAAACTCAAAGATAAAAGAATACAGCTTTCCATCTCTTTGAATATGAAAAATGTCAATTGAACGGTAATGATCTACACTCACAAAGATTTGTGATAGTTATTCATACAAAAAGAACACTTTTTCCGATCCTCAGACTATACAAATGTCATGTATTGAACTGAATGTCAAGAAAAAATTGTGTATTGGTTTTCTGGGAGTATAAGCCTCATCTTTTGTTTCAGAAGCTAAGAAAAACCTGTCAGAATGGAAGATGCTTCAGTGAGCCAGAAAGACTAATTGAAGGACCTGACAGCTAGGATTATTTTACACGTCCAAAAACAAAAGGGTGATTTGAGTAGAAAAGTGAATGCAATGTTACATTTAAGTAGCCATGAAATTTTGTAATAACTCTGGCCTGTCTAGCACTACAGTTTTTCCTCATTCCTACACATTCAGCATTAGTCAAAATAGTTAGGTAGCCTTTACCCATAATTGTGACTCATAGATAGGCATATTTGCACATCAAAAACTTTTTGTAAGTGAACACTACTTTCAATTTCTGTAAAAAAGAAGTATTATTTAAAATGGAGAGGAAAAAAGGTCAATGGAACAAAATAGAAATCCCCCAAGTGAATTGAAATGTCTTTAAAAAGTCAGTGTAAGAAAAAATGTTTTAAAATATTTGGGAAAGTATTTTCCTTTGATAAATATCAACTGAGGAAACTCTGAAGCAATATAGCAAAAAAAATAATAAATTTAGACCCATACCTCCCACTGTACACTACAATTAAATTCCAGGGGGAATCAATGATTTGAATGTTGAACTAAAACAAATAAACAAACAAAACCCATAAATAAGAAGAAAATAGAATCCTTTTTATCATAATTATATTGACAATTCAATAACTTGAAACAACTATAGTGATAAGGAAATCAATACATTTTTAACTTTTATGAAGGAAAACATTTTTTAGTCCAGATCTGTACTGTTATCAGAATAAGGAAATTCTCAGTGTGGAAAAAATTCCTTCTACCCATGAAATTCTGTAAATCATCCTGGCTTTATATTTTTAGAGTTTCCTAAATCTAGAATAACTAGAACTAAAATAAGAATGAAAACAACAATTTTGGTAGTGTCTCTAAATTAAAATGACCATAATTGAAGTTTAATATTCAAAATCACAAGGAGCTGATAAAATGTCAAAGAACAATATATCAACCTTAATGGACAAATGATCAAAGGTTATAATAAATCCTTGGGGCTTACTCATCCAAATTGTACTGACTGGTGCTGGCAGGTTGTGTCTCTAGATGGTACCTCTAGGGGTACATCTGAGGGGAAGTGAAATTCTTTTAATACTACTGTATTATGGTAGCATATAGTGTGTCCCCCCCCCCCATGTCAATTGTCCAGTGGCATTGATTATCTTGATGTCATTGAAACCAGTGATTTGTTCCAAATTATCAATTTATTTTTCTTCTATATCAATTGACCAATGAATACCAATTAGCAAAAAGAAAAGAAAAAAAGAAAAGAGATAGTTGCTAGAAAGATCTTGTTGGTTGTCTCTCGAACCGAGGATGATGATTGTCTTTGTGTGTTTTTGTGCACAAAGACACCTGTGCATGAAGATTTAAGTGGAAAAGTCGATGCACAGAGACAATCCCACTCTCTTGGCATTGGAAGTCTGGGTCCATTGGCACGAAAAGTCGTTACACTTAGATCTAGAAAGATCTAGAAAGAACTAAAGTACAAAAATGTCTCCATGAACTAATTCATTCTATCTGGACATTGATCCTTGGCGAAAGCAGACTCAAATTTAGTGTAGTAGCTACAATTATTCTTTCTACCATCAACTTTTTGAGTGCTACATAACTGATGTTACCCCCTTGCTCGCAGGACCTGATATATCAGTTGTCAGGTCTATCCACTGCTGAGATGGGTCAAACAGGAAGCTTCTTAGAGCTGGATCCTTCCTGGATTCATTTTCTGGACTTCTGGTGGTTCTCAAGGTCACAGCTTGGCCCCTTCATTCTTATTCATGGAAGGGTAGGAACAAACAGGTGAAGAAACAGAAATGCCATGTGTTCATGGCCACATGTTAGCCTGGGTGAGAAAACCACAGGAACTTAAGTGACCATCTTTCCTCCTGCCCTGAGACTTTCAACAGTTCTTTCTATTGTGAAAATGGAGGGAGACAAACAGTAACAATGACAGTCAAAGACAGACAGACAAAGACAGAGTTACAATAAAATACATGAAGTTTCTCTGTTTGGTTCCTCTCATATTCTATTCCACCCCAATAGCCAATAAAAAGACTTGTATTCTCTACTCAGTAAGTATACAGGAATTAGTCACAGATTACCTGCTCATGCTAAGAATTGAGGGTAAGACCTCTCCATTACACATCATTACACACTTTCAGGAGCAGGCTTATCAAGTCCCTTATAGTAGACTGACAAAAAAAAAAAGGCAGATATTTTTCCTATATTTTATGGAATAAACCCTGACAACGAGGACCCCCCCCCCACTGGTTAGTTCCCAGGACCAGATAATTTACAAGAACAGAACAGATAATTTGCTTTAAAAAGGAAATAATTTAAGTAGTCATATCAAGAAAGTTCAGCCTTCTTCTTCTTGCCAGATTCCTTGGCATTCCAGGAAAGCCTCCACCCTTAGGTTACAATCTCACAATTGATGATTCCTTTATCCAGATTACCATTTGAGGAGGGGTCCCAATCATGTTGACTTTATTCCTGAATTAACTCACCTTCTGGAACTTTACATCTTGACCAATCACATTGCCCCTTTGATCCTAGGCAAGTCATTTAATCTGTTTGTTCAATTTCCTTAAATTATAAAATGGAGATAATTTATTGGACTATTGTGAGAAATGGATGAGATATTATTTGGGAAAAGGGGGAGGAGCTTAGCAATGCCTGGCACATAGTAGGCACTATACATAAATGCTTAACCCCACTCTTCCTCTGCCCTAGTTTACTACTTCCTTTTTCACCCTGTATTAGAATATAAGTTCTTTGAAGGTAGAGACTGCATTATCTGCTTATATTTGTATCCTTAGCATAGTGCATGACATAATTTAACAGCTTAATGAATGTTTTATCTATTTCATCCTCACTAATACACAAAAATACAAATTTATAAATAATTCTGAGTTATTTCACTGCCTACAAGTTAGAAAAAAATAATGCTAAAAATTCTATTTTATTTGAGCTACACAGAAATCAATATTACTAGAAGAATTGTAAATTAATACTGAACAAAGTGGAATTTCCTTCAAGTCTCAATTAAAATCCCACTTTTTGCAAGAAGTCTTTCCAGGGCCCCTTTAGTACTAGTGACTTCCCTCTGTGATTATCTCCAATTTATTTGGTATATTTCTTCTTCATGTAGTACATATATGGTATGTATCTTCATGTAGTTGTTTACCTCATTAAGCTGTGACCTCCTTGAGAACAGAAACTGGGTTTTTTGGGCCTTTCTTTGGTATTCTCAGTGCTTAGCACAGTGCCTACCTCATAGAAAGTTTTAATAAATGTTCACTGAATTAACTACATACATGTAATTTGAGGAATACAAATAAATATAGGATATAAAATAATGTAATATAAGGAAAGCAGAAAAAGAAAAAGTAATTATTAGTTGTTACTATATTAAAATATAAAGATATTAAAAGGCATATAATAAGGTAGTGTTAAGAGAGTAATGAATATGTTCTTATCATTATTGCTCTTAAATATGTATTTTATTAGTTTATATTAGAATGTTTGAGGTATGTTAAATGAATAATAAGATAATATTTGCTTTGTAAACCTTAAAGCATTAAATAATAGATATGACTGTTATTATTATTATGTATGAAAGGGTTTCTTAATATTTTAAGAGCTTGCAAAATTTAAACATGTTTAATCTCTAATTTATTTATTAGTCTAATATCCTTCCACACATTTTGGGCACAGAAAACTTGTCTCCTAACTACTGTGGGAATGCCCCTAAACTCCCCCTATCAGGTATTACTTTTATGTTTCAGTGCTGGATTCCTGAAATAGACTTGTGGGAAGGCCAAGACACATGTATGTGGTCCCCAGATACTTTTCCCTGCTTTCAGAGTAATCCCTATATAAACTGGTAAGGCCAATACTTTTTAGGAGGCCTCTTCTGCCAATAGCCAATTGCCTTCCATAATCCCATGATAGTTTGGGCATTTGTTTTTTATTCTTTTTTGCAGAGCGCTTGCTAGGGGTTTTCTGACCTTTGAGAAAAACAGGAATCTTGGAATCTTGGGCAATAATCAGACAGGGTCTTCTGTTAGTGGGTAGAGGTCTGCAATCTTTATCACAAATGTTCCCAAAGATAGGGAAAATGGTTCAAAAGATGCATGGGTTGCAAGTTTCACTGCTTTGGCTTTCTGGACATATCTCAGCCAGCAACCCTTTGGAGGTCTTGCATGGACTAAGCCCTAACTTGTTCTACCAGAACAGTATAGACATACACAACTTGACCAGTGAATATATTTGATACACTTTCATTGAGAAAAGAATTGTCCCTATAGGTCACAACATAAACACACAAGGAAAAGCTCCAGGGCAATCCCTCTAACTGTCCTAATTAGATCTCTCCAGACCTTTACCTCGTTTACAAAGAATTTTTCATTCTTGGATAGCATGGATTTATCCTACAAGCTTCCACATCAGAGATCAAATACCACTGATGTGAACTGCCTCTGTGACTTAAATAGGTGAGCAGAGTGCGAGTAGTGGTGCTTTGCTCCTCCAATGCCCTGCTTTCCCCATTAGGCTAACAGAAACATGTTTGATGGCAGGATCAGGTTAATATTGACAGGAGAGATTTGGCAAATGGAGCTGTGGCAGTGAGGATAGGAGGAGAAAAGAGAAGGATATCTCCAGCAGCTATGTGAGTGGGGGAAAAGAAGGGGAATTCATTTAATCATTTCAGATCAGAAGGTGAATACTCAGCTAGGGTATTGTAAGGGATATTCCTAAGGAAAGTGTACATTAGTCAGGACTCTCTCTGAATCCATAACAAAGTATTCTTAGCTTAAAAAGTGGTTATTTAATAGTGGCTCAGTGGATAGATAAGAGTACCTAGCCTGGAGTCAGGAAGACTCATCTTACAAGTTCAAATGTGGCCTCACACACTCATTAGTTGTGTGACCCCGGGCAAGTCACCTAACCCTGTTTGCCTCAGTTCTGGAAAAGGAAATGGCAAATCACTCCAGTATCTTTGCTGAGAAAACCCCAAATGAGGGCACCAACAACAATATTTTGTTGAAATTATAGTTCCAGTATTTTAGTAGTTCTAGCCCAATAATCTTTTGAAAGGATTCTGATAGTTAGAAGACCTTCTCCAAACAAAAGATATTTCTCAACTAAAGATTTTTAAATGTATATAGCAAATGATGATAATTAAGAAATATTGCAAAGCTCCCAAGTCCAAGGAGGATAATTTCATTTTCTATTTGTTTAGGACATGTACATTTCAACCAGTTTTTATCTAAAGAATAGAAAACTCTGCTACCCCACTAACAATGTCTCTAACTTGCTAACTGTCCAGAACTTCTCAACACAGAAAATTTAATAAAAATTGAAAGAATCCATAGATCACCTTTAGAGAAAACCACCAAGTTGCAAACTCCAAGACACATAGTGGTTAAGTTTAATCATTCAATTCCAAAACAAATTCTAAAAGAGACTCTAAGGAAGACTTTCAGATACAAAGGAAAGGAAATTTGAATAGCACAAGACAATTCTTCACCCTCCAGAAAAATGTAGGAGAGGAAGGAATAATGTTTTTGAAGAACAACAGATTTCAGAATGCAGCCCTGGGTGACCTACTTTACAAATCTGAGTCTAACCAAAAATAATAATAAAAAAAAGATAGACACACAACAATAAAGAAATGTTTGAAGCATTCTTAGAAGGAAAAACAGACCTGTATAAATTATCCATTTGCAGAAAACCCCAGACAACAGAAATTCAGGATCAGTGAACAAATGTAGCAGTCAAGAAAAGAAACCAAGTGACAGAAGACAGACCAGTAAGGGACTTCTTTTTAAATGTACACAGAGACAGGGGTGAAGGTGGAATTCTGGGTTGAGTAACAACAAAGGGTGGATATGAGTCATGATGGATAGAACCTGGAGATACTCTGCCCACAGGTGAGTTTGGATTATTTTTTTTTTTATGAGAACATGCTGCAATACAGGAAGGCACATACAAGAAAAGAGAGGAGCAGAAGAATAGAGAGGAATGTGTAGTGTACTGGGGTCAAATCAGGCACTAGAAGTTAGGTTAAAGTGACCTCTGTGGTCCTCAGAAGGAGAGTGGGTGAAGAGATGAAAGGAAGAATTAAAAAGAGGGGGAGGGAAAGGGAAGGCTTTGTTTTGTTCTACTGATAAATCCTATGGGTAAAGAGAGAAATTCAGTGTAGGGTGTTTAATACTTCATCCTGGGGATTTGATGTTTAAAAACAGGAGAGCTAGTGGTACATGGATAGAACATTAGAAAGCCCTACGTTCAAATCCAGTTTAGACATACAATAGCTATGTGACCTTAGGAAATTACTTAACTTCAGTTTGCCCCAGTTTCCCTAGCATAGTGCCTGGCACATAATAGGTGCTATATAAAAAAAAACAAAAACAAAAAAAAACTTATTCCTTTCACTTTCTTCTCTCTTGAAAAAATTTCACACCCTTCCTCAGAAGGGGGCCAGATAAAATAGAAAGGAAAGGCCCAGGGAGAAGATTTCAAGTCAAATAGAGAAGGAAAATGTCCAAGAGAAGAGTGGTAGAGTGAATAATCAGGGAAATAAAGGGAGTTGTCCTGCTATTTAGGAATTGGCATTTTTCTGGAAAAATGGAATCTATGGGGCAAACTCTATGAGGCAATGACAAAGTGCTTAGAGAGAGGAGTTTCAAATAGTTACCTCAGAAGTTTTATTCCCTGAGTAATGCAGAGAATAGAGAGGGACTAGATAAACATAGGATATGTAAACCAGAGAATGAGGTTCTATGAGTAGACAGAGAGGTTGGATAATGAAGAGAAAAGGGAGCAAAAAGGATAATTTAAAAACTGACATAAAGAACTATTTGAAGGAGAGGAGAAGAACGAAGAATCTACTTGACTAAGAGGGAAAGAAGAGAGGAAGAATTTAATAATCAGGAAAAAATAATGAACTGATAAGCAAAATTCCAAAAGTAAAGGAGTAAGAGATAGAATGGGTGGATTGGGGATGTGGGGAAGAGAGTCAATAGACTAGGCTGAACTACCTTAAAAAAAGATTATGCTAAAGTAACAGAAGAGACATAGTGCTGTGTTTGTAATGGAAAAGGTAAAGAAGGACGATATGAGAAAAAATGGAGAAAAATATAGACAACTCACATAACTTTAAATGTGAATGAATTAAACAATCCAAAAAAGTAGAAAATATTGATTGAGAAAAAACATTTTGATTACAATTTATTGCTTACAAGAAATATTTTTAAAAGGCATACACAAAACAAAACTGAAAGAATGAAAATAATTTACTATACTTTTAAGTGAATTTTAAAAAGCAGTAGTTATAAACTTGCTACCTGACAAAACAAAAACAAACATTCAAAAAAGAAAAAAAGAAAAATGCAGAAACCACAAACCAATATCGGTATTAAACTTATGTGCAGTGCCAGCTCTGAGAGCAGGGAGAGAGGAACACAAATGGCTGGAATGCTATGAGGATTTTGCAGGGAGGGGCTGGTCAAATCAAAATATAAAGAAATCCCTAAGAGGCTCCCTGCTAGGTGATTTGGAGTTTGGATGCGCTGGTCCAAAATGTTTTAGAATTATGGAATCCTACTTATAGGAGAAGTAATATGTTTTTATACACACATAGATAGGTATGTATGTAAAAGTTAAAATTAAATCTCAATAATATTATTATATTTTAAGAGATTTATTAATGATCATTAGAAATCAAGGAATAAAGAAGATACAAAATAAAGACCACGTGCCCATGGCTGGTTAGCCATTTTTTAGACAACACCACTCACCACCATCAATGCTGATTCTACATCAGAGAGCTGGAGCCTCCAAAGCCCACGCCCTTTATCCTCTGTCTACAGGAAGTATGTAATGACAGGAAGTCAGTGGACTCTTGGGATATGTAGTTCTTTTTTAGGGTAACAGATTTTTAATCATATATGTATGTGTATATAAATGCACGTGGGCCCATATATGTATATTGTGCATGTGTCTGTATCATATGTGCATATGTTATTTTGTCGTTATTGTTGTTGTTGTTTTTGTTATTGTTGTTGTTGTTAAGTCATATCTGTCTCTTCATGGCCCCATTTGAGGTTTCCTTGGCAAAGATACTGGAGTGGTTTGTCATTTCCTTCTCCATCTCATTCATTTTACAGATGAAGAAACTGAGGCAAATGGTTAAGTGACTTGCTTAGCATCACATAACCAGTGTCAGGGGCTAAATTTGGTTTCAGGTCTTCTTTACTCCAGGTCTGGCAATTACCCTGTCTGTGTTATATATACATATGTGCATATGTACACATATACCCAATATATATATGCAATTTTGTCTAGTGCATCCCCCTCTAAATTATTTTTCATTTATTTTATATTTGCATATATACACATAGTATATACATACCTGTCTATCCTAGGCATGCTTATATAAATATCTATGATTGTGTATTCATACATATAAGCTGTCCCAAAGCACTAAAGCTTTTTTGTCTGTGTATAAGACAGATAGATAGATGTGTGTACATACAAATAGATTTACATATATGTTTGTGCATAGATACACAGCTATATATAAAACATATTTATGTATTTATAATTTTAATATGATTTAAATATTTAATATCAATATATTAGCATATATTAATATGCAATCTATTGTATATTGTGTTATCATATATTTATGTATATTTTTAGAAATGTATTTTTGTTACATATAGTTATATGGTATAAGAGAGGAAAATAGATCCAGCATGCAAAAAGAGCAACTCAAGTGGGGGAAGGGTAAGGAGGACAGAAGATTCCAAAAAAGGAACAAAGGGCTGAGGAGAAACTGCCAGATCATCTCACTTCTCTTTGGGAATTCCTCTAGAGTGGTTGGTCTAAGAGAAACCTCTGAGACAGAAGACCTTCTGAGCAGTGACCATCTCTCAGGGAACCCAAACCCCTTGGATCCAGCTGGAGATAAAAGGAGTGGATGGGACTTTATGATAAAGCCATCCACCCAAAGAAGACCTCTCTCTATCCCCTAAAGTTGTCCTATGAACTTCATGCAACAACTAGAGTAGATAGAAGTCAGGATAAAGATCACAACTGACCAAGGGGGGGGGGGTCAGGCAGACAGTCTGCCTCAGATTTGGGGAGGGGGTCAGTTGTTAGTTCTTAGGGATTTCCCACTCCCCACTTCCCTTACTCAACAACCCTATTCTGTCTTGTGTGACCCTTTAGAATAAAAGAATTATTCCCTTTAGATTAAGTTGCTTGCTTCATAACATCCAAGAAGAGAACTGAAGCTTGGGGAAGAAAGCTACACTTTTCCCTCAAGGAGGGAGAGTCAACTTGAGTCACTGACATATTTAACTCAGTCTCTGAAGGGACATATCTTGTCCCTCTAAAAGACAATTGGTGCTGTCTTCACTGTGGGAATAGAGGGGAAGATCAATTTATCCCACCTCTCTCACTCTCCAGTCTCAAAGTAAATGGGGTGGGTGACTCCATTTTCTCATCCATTACAATAGTTATATTTTAAAATATAACTTTACTATATTAATATTAATATATTATATCAGCATATAGCAATATATAACATTATAGTAATATATAATCTAAATGTATTGTATATTTATGTATATTTGTAGAAATATATGTTATATATCATTATACATTTATAATTTTGATATAATGTAAATATATTAATATTAAGCACGTTGATATATAATATTAAGTATTATATACTGTGTTAAATATATAATTTAAATATACATATATATGTTTGTATACATACTTTAGACATACAGAGTTTTAGTACTTTGGGGAAAACCTGTAATGTGTGCATATATACATATAATATAATGTATGTGTATTATACATGCACACAATACACTATACACTATACACACACACACACACATATATATATACATGTGGAATAAATACACATTAATTTGGATTGGGATATCCACTAGACTAACAGCTAGGAGAATGAAGAAAAGCATTGTAGAGGTGATAGTTCTTGAGCAAGCCTTGAAGGAAGTCAGAGACTTTAAAATGGAGACATGAGATGGGATTAGACCCCAGGAATGGAAAAGAACTGGTTCAAAGACACAGAGACAGGAGGTGGTATGTTGTATGTGAAGAAGAGCGAAAATCATCAGTTTGGCAAAAATGGAGACTGTATGAAAGTGAATAATATAATGAACCCAGGTCTTTTTCACTCCAAAGATGGTTTTCTATACAATTTGCTACAAAGCTTCTCCTAAGACTCTAAAGACTATGAAAAATAACTCTGGTGCTAAAAAATAAAGACATGTCAGGAGGGGAAGCTGACTCCTACACCCCCCACACACACAGATAAGTAAAATTACTTATTAACCAAAATAGGCCATGTCCCTAGAGAACTGAATGCCCTAAATTCTATCTTCATTTATCAAAATATTTAGATTATCCTTACCAGAAAGTACAGTTATTTTTTTAATAAATCTTTTAAAAATTATTGTTAGATTTTGTTTTGACACAACAAATAATTCCAAAAAAAACTTCTTTACAAAGTGCATCCCCTGAAAAACAAGTTAAAAGAAAAATATTAACATTTGGTGATTGACCTTTCTGTATGACACTGATACTATTCAATGTACCAAAAGTAAGAATAAAACAGCCATATGGGTTATTGTAAACATATACACAATTGGAACATAAAAATCATTGCAGCTTTGTTTTTGTTTGGTTTAATCTTCTTTAATATTCACCTAGGTTTTATGAATTTCAAGGAAGTTTTCCTTAAAACCATAAAAAATCATCATATATTTATATGGAAAATCTTATAATCTATGTAACCGTCAATCAGTATCATTAGATAAAATTAACCATAGGCAGAGAGATATTTAGATTTATACTTCGGTTTCTTAATTTAGGCATTGTTTCTTCCCCTAGGGGAAATAATGTTCAAAACATGTTTCAAAATGACATATTCCACAGCATGGAGGGGAGTTTCCCATATAAAAGCCTCCTGACTGCTATCTGTTGTCCACACCTGTTCAAGTTCCCATCAGGCCTTACTTTATCATCCATTATATCTCCCTGTAGGCAAACAGCAAGAGGGGGTGGAGGGAGCCTGGAGTACAAAACAGTATATTATTCTTGGAAAATGCTTACTCTGAGCCTGAGCCAATTCCACAGGGAAGGAGAAGAGGCAAATGTTGCCACTCATACCGCAACCCCAACCCCTTCATCTCTCTTATTTTCTCCTCCCATTCCCCAACCTGGCCTGGAACTCTCATTATCAAAGTTATTTCTGGCACTAGGAAATAAAGGCAGAGTCACTGGGTGACCCTGTCAAATCACTGTAAAAAATCCAAGTTACCAGAAAAAGGAAGACAGTGCCCTAGTGGAGCAAGTGTTCTAGAACCCTCTCCCATTAAACCCATGCTTGCAGATTTGCTACCTGTTACCATGGAACGCACTGGAAGCTTTGATTTGGGACACTTTGGCAAAACAGAAGCATACAATTTCAGAGTTGGAAGAGAGCTCCTGGAGACCTTCTCTGGAACAAGGGATCATCCAGCTGCCACCAGCTCAAGATCTCCATGGAGAAGAACTCCATCTCTTACCTCCTGAGGTAGCCAATTCCTCCTTGAAGCTTTTCTCCATCTCATTAAAAAGCTTTTTCCTACATAAAAGCTCAAAGCTTCCACTCTTGCCATTTGAACCTTTGTTCCTACTTCTGCTCTCTGGAGCCAAAAAGATCAACTCAAATCCTTTCCCTTAGAAGTTCTCTTCAAGTACCTGAAAATAGATGTCATGCCATTCCTAATTCTACTCTTTTACAACCTAAACAGTCTCAGTTCTCTTCACTAAGCCTCGCCAGACATGATTTCATCTCATCAACCCTCGTTTGACCCTCTTCTAGTGTATTCAATATCCTAAAATATTTTGCCCTGACCTGAATCCAATACACTGATGTGGTCTAACCAGGGACAATGTTAACAGGACTATCACCTGTCTCATTCCAGGCTGCACTGGGGAGCCTTGCTGCAGCAATGTCCTGAAGCCTAAATTTTTGATACCTTTGGTGCAGTGTACTGGACTTGGATTCAGGAAGACCTGAATTCAAATCCTATCTCAGATAGACTTACATATGATTAAATAATAATAATAAGATATCTCTAATGCCATAATATCTAGGATAATCATCATCATATCTCACTATTTTCATGATAGCAGCTAGAATTTACATTGCACTTACTATGTGCCAGGCAAGATGATAAACACTTTGTATAAACATTATCTAATTTGATTGGCACAACCCTGGAAGGGTTTTTTCCTGGAAGTATTATTTCCATTTTATAATTAAGGAAACAAGTCAAGAGAACTCAAGTGACTTGTCCAGGTTTTCATATCTAGTAAATATCTGAGATCAGATTTAAACTCAAGTCTTTCTGCTTCAGACCCACTCTTTATGTACTGTGCCACCTACATAGGTAGCCCTGACCAAGTCACTTAAACTATCTGATCCTCAGTTTCTTCAACTATAAAATGAGGAGGATAATAGCACCTAGATTTCAGAGTTGTTGTGAGGATGAAATGGAGTAATATTTGTAAAGTAAAGCCTAGAAGTGGTATACTACTATTATTATTATTTAATGCTCCTCAATAGTTGCATTTAAAAAATAGCTTAGCAGCTAAGAACTGAGTGGCTATGATAAGAGAGAGCCAATAGAGCAAATAGCTTTAATAATAGTCATAGCCCTGCCTAATGTCATTCATTGGTTCAGTGAAAATACAGTTTTAAAGGAAGTCATTTATTCCACAGGAACAATGTTATTCATGCCATAGTAGTTGTAACACCTGGGTTTCCCAGTTTTCCATTGGGGTTTGTTATCTTTGTACTTTACTGAAGTTTTTGACAAAAAATACAGGTCAGGACAACCTTACATGAAGTATAGCTGTACACAATTAGAATTACTCAACAATTCATGTCACTTTTACTCTAAGTCCAGAGAGCTTTAAAATTTGTATTCCAACAATACTATTGAAACAAATAGTACATCTGCTTAGCTTCAAGTCTAAGGAAGAGATTTGACATAGATTAAATGAAGGCAACCTTTGTACCAGTCATAGATACAGATTAAAGTCAGAAATATGATCAAGCTAAAGTAAGACAATAACTTTGTCCTGTGGGCTTAGCCTTTATGCTTGATAAGATTCTTTTGAATGACAAACCCAAAGAAGACCCCCAAATCACCATAAGGAGTTGGATTCCTACAGCTCTGTATGACTTTTGGAATATAATATCCCCAAGAAGAAATGAATCAGACAACTAACAGGACCCTAATTCAGACCTTATCCTGAGTGAATAAGAATCTAAGGTTAAAAAGCAGGATTATGTTAAAAAGCACAACTCTCCTTGGGCTCAAGCCCCAGGCTCCCTGACTTTTCAGGGTTTTCATGCCAGCCTATCTGTAATTCTGAATCCAAAGTTGTCATGGCTCAACTCTTGAAGATCTATAAGGATCAGTACTGGCACCTGAAACTGAGAACTGTAAAGGTGAAAATAATGGTTAGACAATAATTATATGAAATTATGTGATCATCAATATTTATTATATCTCAAGTCAGAAATTTATTTACAAAACAGAGAGGAAACAATAAAGTAGAGAAATGTGAAGGGGATAGGAAAGTTATCTATTCTATCTTAATCTAGGCAGAGATTAATTAGCTCTCAACAAGGAAGGCTGGTAGTAAGTAATCAGTGGCCTCCTCCAAGATGGAAGCTAGTGTGTCCAGAAACTAGGAAAGGAGTCAGCCTTTCACTCACCCCATATAGTAGTCCAGGAGTCAGACCTGGAGTTAGATTCAAGTTAAAACCAAGCTCCAAGCCCATGATCCAAGTCACGGTCTCCAGCTAAGCTCCCTTGAAGACTCTCTTCAGTCAGGAGACTATCTCCTCACAGCTAACTTAAGCCACAGGATTCATGGCTTTTTATGGTGATTTCTTGTCCCTGTCCCTCTAGCACTGCCCAGGGGGCAGTTTTTTTATTGAGTTTCTGAGAGTGTAAACTCTGATCATAGGATTTGCAAGTATGGGACTTAGGTAAAAGATTGGAACTCTCTAAGTAAGTGGACTTGTGAGTTCTCTAAGTGCCTTGCTAGCTTCTCCACCTAGTTCAAGCTTTTGTTGATTCAAGGTTATTTTTAACCAAAGTGTTAACTCCAATTAGGCAAAGAGAATAAAGGATGCCCTTTCACAAATATAAACTCAGAATAGACAAAGAGAAACAAGAATTTGACCTTCACAGAGCAAAGCACAAAAGAGAAGTACCCTCATCTGCCCACCCCTTTCTTGGAGTAAGGGTAAAAGAGAGGAGTAGGAGAAGGAAAATCTATCCCTTCTCACCAATTCAGTTCCCGGTGTCCACACTGTGGGTGAACTAGGATGAAGCAGATAAAAGTTACTGAAAAGAAAAGCCTGCAGAAAGAAGGTGCTGGAAAAAGAGATGACTTGGTCTGTCCAGTTTCAAAGATGCAGGTAGCCCATCTAACCACTTTTCTCATCACCACTCATGAAGTAGAGGAAATGCAGCAAGCCTCATGTTAGGCAAACTGGGAATGCTCAGAAGTCTTCTCAGGTGTTTCTCCATACAAAGAGAACAGGATGTGCCCAGAGATGCTCAAGTTCCACCTCCCTTTTCCCAATCCCCCCCCTCCCCACCTTAGCTTGTCAATAGTTAATAAACATTTAATAAGCACTTACTATATGCCATGCTAAGCATTGAAGAAACAAAACAAAACAAAAAGGTCCCTGACTTCAAGCTCAAGGAGTTTACAGTCTAATAAAGGATAATACTCAAAAGGAAACTGAAAAGGTTGGAAGGGGAAAGAGTTGTCAGAAGGTACCCAGAGCAGAGGCATGATATTTATGAAATTGACACCAAGCAGAGAAACCAGTGGTCAATGAAGTTGTATTAATATGTGAGAGTGTGCCCTGGATATATGGGGAGTATTTTTTCTGGTACTTTTCTTAACTATTCTGTTAAATTCTATTACTTTGAACAAGTTATGTCTGTTGCCTGACTAGGAAATAATGAACCCTTGGCTCCTAAACCAGTGATGGTGAACCTATGACACAGGTGCCAAAGATGGCATGCAGAGCATGGCTCACAGGAGGCAGAGTTGGAGGGGAGCAGAATGCTTGGGCTACTCCCCTTCCCCTCTCTACACTCTCTGAGAACATTACTCACTTCACCTGCCCCTCTATTCAGTAGTCCAATGGGAGTACTTTTTCCTTTCCCATATGGGCAAGGGGGGGGAGGGAGGGCAGGGCACTTGATCTGGGGGGTGGGGTGGGGGTAGGGCCCAGCACTCTGTCTCTAAAAGGGTCTCCATCACTACCCTAAACTATGGTTCTGAGTACATGAAGCTACAAAGTACTTTAAACAGGGTTGGACCAACTCGTCTAAGGTAAAAGGTGTTCTCAGAGGCTACATAACCATTAGGTAAATAGTTGAGAATTAAGTATTTATCCTTTTGACTGGGCTAAGGAAAGAATATCAGTTTAAATGACTGAATAGAATGACAATGGTGGAAAATAAAATGAAAGTGGTGTGCCTTAAATAAAATTTTCCTTTTTTTTTCTAAACTTTTACCTTTTGTCTTAGAACTGACCCAACTATTGGTTCCAAGGCAGAAAAGCAAGAGCAGTAAGGATTAGGCAATTGTAATTAAGTGATTTGCCCAGAGTTACCCAGGTAGGAAGTATCTGAACACATATTTGAACCTAGGACCTCCTATCAACAGGCCCAACTCTCTAGTCACTGGGCCACCTCGCTGCCTCTTAAATATAAATTCTCAAAGTTTTGTGATGCTTTTACAGAAGACACTACATAAAAATACAATATAATACTCTCATAAAATCAGCACATTTTAAAGGAATAGCCAAAAATGGATTTACCTCCCAAACTAGGACAATTTAATGCCTTATCTAATTAAACAGAAGGAATGATATCTTGGCCAGATAAACTAGTTCATATATCTTGGAATTTGGCTTCATAACACATTATTTTGTAAAACATTTTCATTATGGTTATTTGCCTACAATAGATAAGCCAAGTGAAAATGTTTAAAGGAAAACTGATTGATGAACCATACGGAACATTTGGGGGAAGATAAACTCCAGAGGGAAGCTGCCTTATTCAAGTAGCCATTCAGGAAATTACTGTATAATTTCATTTGCAAACTGTTCTGTTCCAATCGTTTTTTAAAATGTTAGGAGAGGGAGCAGGGCCTCTTTTAAAAATAAGCTGCTCATGAAGGTTGACAAAATTCTTTTATGCACAGGGAAGACAGTGAGTTAGCTGAAGAAAGGTCACATGAAAGAATTCCTCCAGGGAAACTCCTGACTACAAGAGACCATCACACAGCTATACATCCACAGGACCTGGACCAGTTGGATGGCCTTTGACTCCTCTCTGCTTTGCTGTTCTACCATCATAAAAAGTAGCTGTGAGAAGCATTAAAAAGATAGAGACTAAGGATGATAGAGCATTAAGTTAACAAGAAAAGAAGAGCTACTTAAAACTTTCTCTCAAACTATAGCAAGCAAAAGCCTGAAAGTTAAAAGGTTTTAGACATCAAAGGTGTTTGTAAAACAAGTAGAGAGAGAGTAACACACAAACTAAATATGATCACTATAGTCTAGGTCTCTGCACCCAGGAGGTAGGGTTATTTTTCTACCTTATTCTGATTAGTTAGCCATCTTGAGGAAGCTAGGGAAGCTCAGTGGATGGAACCATTGGACCTAGAGTCAAGAAGACTTATACTTAAATCCTGACCTAGACACTTAAGAGATGTGAGACCTTGAGCAAATTACTTAACCTGTATCTCAATTTCCTCATCTGTAAAATGGAGATGACAATAGCACCCACTCCCTGGGTTGTTATGAGGATTAAACAAGACAATGCTGGTTAAGCTCTCTGCAAACCTTAAAGCACTATATTAATATAAGCCACCATTGTTGTTTAGTCATTTTCAGTCATGTCTGACTCTTCTTGGCCCTTTTGGAGGGGTTTCTTGGTAAAAATACTGGAGCAATTGGTCATTCCCTTCTCCAGCTCATTTTACAGATTAGGAGCCTCTGAAGCAAAGAGGGTAGTGACTTCCCCAGGGTCACACAGGTAATAAGTGTCTGAGGTTGATCTGAACTCAGTTCTTCCTTTCTCCAGGCTCAACTCTATCCTCTGCACCACCTTTAACTGAGTAATTATTGAGCCATCTTTAATGAGAAAAAGATATCTTTAAATCTTTCTCAATGATATAGCTCTTCATTTATATCTAGCTACTGTAGTGTATCATTTGATATTTATATTATATTTAAGGAAAGAGCTTTATTTTTAACTAAAGGATCACAGGTGCTGCAATCAGGTGCCATCGTTTCACCCTCTCTGTTAATGTACCCCATTGAAAGTCAAGACAATTTACCTGTAGCAGCTTCCTGAAACTTCAGGGAGGTGTCTAAGAGGAAATAATCTGTCTCTATTGGCCTTGGCTTGGAAAATAAAGCCTACTGAGCAATAGTAAAAGGCAGGTTCTCTTCTACTAGTGAGAGGGGAATAAATCCTAGATGAAGGTTGAGGACTGCCCTATCTTTTCCACACCTGCACTCATGTTGTGTGTCCGCCTATCTGGTGGCAGGTCATAGAGGAATTGAATAGGATGGAAGGCTGAAATGGAAGATGGCCACTACCAGAGAATGGACAGGAGAATGGGACCTTACATAGCTTCTTTTCTCCTACCCACAATATATGGAAGTTTTATCTGAAACATGGAAAAACTGCCTCCAGAAGTGCCTATTTGAGCTCATCATCCCTAACATAGCTTTCTGGTCACCTAGGAGCACAAAATTCCCAACCACATTTAATCTGGACCTCTAAGATTAGTGGGTGTCCTAGACCATATGTGATGCCATACCATTGTAACAACCCCTGGCAAAGTGCTGGCTGGCAATAAAACTCACTGGGATTTATAGTTCTCGGTCTGGGAAGAGAAGAAATTAAGGAGAACTGAACCTTTAGATGGGAGGGAGACAGAAATTTTGCTTTTATTTTCCATACTGGCTGACAACAAGAATTTAGAAGACCCTTTAAGAGAAGGGAGAGGTAGTTGTCATCCTGCTGCAGCAGTAAGAGATGGGAGTAGCAAGCAAAACCTGCCATATCTGCAGCTCCTTCAGTAAAATTGTGAGAGATGACCTCTATCTGAATGGATAAGCCAGGAGGTGGGTCTAACTGTGTTTCATCTCAGCTGCTTACTTGCCCAGGAGAAGTAAACCCACTGAGAAGAATGAAGGGTCAAGCCCTATTTACAGCCCTTCTGTTCCTATTTTTCTTTTTTTTAATTTGTTTACATGATACAATAAAATCCCCAGTCAATTCTCTCCCTCCTCCTCCCCCTCTCCTTTAGAAAAAAAAAGCATCATTTGACAATTTGCTGACATTTGACATTGCTGTATTAGGGCAAGTAAGCCTCCTTTGTTAAATGTTCATTGACTTGTACATACCATATTTAATTTCATCCCAAAAATCAAACCTGAAATAACAGGATTGTGGCATTAGAGCAGAACTTAAAACTCATAATGTGTGTGTGTGTCAAGTGAGAAAATGAGATGAAGAAGGCAGAACAGAGGTGGCAGGTTTTTTGATTTGGAAAAGACAGGCCTACTTAATATCGGCATGTATATTTTTAAATTTCTATTTACCTATTTGAAGCCTAGGTGCAAGCTTTTTGTTCATTTATTTTATTGTTCTAACAATTATATATTTTTCAATTCTAGGAAAAGGAATAGAATCAAGTTAGCTCTGTAAGTGCTGCCCTCTGATTCCATTTAAAAATCAAGTTTCTATAATTCTATTTAAAAACCCAATTGCTATCAACATTAATTCACCAAGGGAAACTTGTTTCTTTGGGGAACAAAGTCACTTAACATTATTAGTTCTAGCAGCAGGTACTGTATTCTATTTAGCATTTACCTAAAGACCTAAAAACAGGTACTAGGCTAAAGACAGATTTCATCTCCCTAGATGGAAATACAGGTTAGATAGCTAAAAGCTATTTAAAATTTTGTTTAATTTTGATATAGGAATTCCCACAAGGAAACTTCTTGAATTCTAAAATTTATATATAATCCTCTGAAAAGTTGCACAATGAATTCCAGAAAGTTCCTATTAATCCAAAAGAAGTGTTGACTAAGTCAAACAAAACAATGTGATTTCTTAAGATTTATTATCTAGTAAAGATCTCCTGTTCAAGAAGGAATCCAATATTTCTCTTCTTAGCATCCCACTCTAGGAATTTGACTGTTTCAAGTTATCATCAGCAGTTGAACACGAAAAGGAAGAAAATCTTTGATTGTTATTCCATATAGGAGAATAGAAACATAAATGTAGAGATGGAAGGAACCTCACAGGTTCTCTAGACCAAATCCCTCATTATACAGATGAGGAAATCCAAGTACAAAGAGAAGTTGCACATCCCAACTCATACAAGTAAGAAGCCTCAGAGATAGTATCTGAACCCAGGTCCTGTGACCCAAAAGAAACTTAAGATGCAAAGCACAATGCATTCACATGAAAAAAACTTAGCTAATAAGTTTCTGCAAGGAACTCTACAGATCGTCTTATATGCTTTTCCCATAAGAAGCATAGAATAAGGACCATTGCTACTTAAAATCATGAATTAGCCAAAGTTAATCATTGCTCTGTTTCCCCTTAAACAGACTTTTCTCCTCTGGTGAGGACCCTTTCAATCTCCACTGGTGGTGCCTAGGCTTTTTACCTTGCACTAACCAAACCTGCTTTCTGAAAGAAATCCCAGAAACTCATACACATTAAAACACAAATGATAAAGTTTTAAATATTCCAGAGTTGTATTAATATCCTACTTATCCAGAGTTCGATCCCTGGCAGTCTCAACTCTCCAGAAAAGAGTTAAAAATTGAGCAGAAGACATGACTTTCACCAAGTCCTTACAATCAAGTCCTTTGCTTTTATAGAAGATGACTAGAAAGCTTTGCTCAAACCTATTTATTCTATTTTGCATGCAATTTTAATAAGTGTGGTGATAGAGGGCAGCTAGATGGTGCAGGAGATGCACCTCTGCACTTGCAGTCAAGAAGATTTTCCTGAGTTCAAATCTAGCCTCAAATACTTCCTAGCTATGTGACCATAGGCAAGTCACTTAACCCTGTTTGCCTCAGTTTCCTCATCTATAAAATGGACTGAAGGAGGAAATAGCAAAACCATTCCAGCATCTTTGCCAAGAAAACTCCCAAAAGTGGTGACAAAGAGTTGAAAAGTCTGATTTCCTAATATACAGCACAGTTGAAATAGCAAGTCAAGTAACAGCAGCTGATAGCAAGAGGTACCTATCATTTTTTCTGAAAACTTTGAGAATCAGTAGATTACAGTCTGATAACCAGAAGAAAGTTCAAAAACTAAATAAAAGAGTCTAAAATACATCAATCTAGTGCCATTTAACATAAGAGTAAATAACCCAACTAACTTCAATAGCAATTGAAACCATCTAACTGTTGTTCCTAATATGACCAGCCTTTAGCATATTACCAGCTGCATAATAAACACTTAATAAATACTTTTAGACCAATTATGAATGACCAAGAATTAAGTTATGCTCAATATATTCACTATAAAGATGTATTTTAGAAACATTTACATCTATAATTCCAATACTTAAATATATGTTTCAAACATCTAGAAAGTTCCCTGCCATGTAGCACCATTTTATCTAGTGATTCCAGGTAAATTTAACTTTTTGATGGTGATAAAGTCTTTATTCAAAGAAATAAAGTCACAATTTTGTAACTTCAGGCATGATAGAGAGTCTGGGATAGTTATGATTTTGGCTAGAGAAATCATCTTAGTGCCCTTGAAATCACACAGTGGAGAGAGCCAATTATTCTGTCAACTCATAAAGTTTACCTTGCCCATATTGGCTATAAAAAGCAAAAATTAGGCAATCTACAAGTTGTGGAAGATGGCCCAGTAATCATTCTTTCTATAAGAATCCTGTCAATCACAAGTAAATAGCTATATCTTCATTTTTCTCTATTTTCCTGTTCCTTACCTATCCCAAAAAGCAAAAAAAAAAAAAAAAAAGAAAAGAAAAGGAAAGAAAAGAAAAGAAAAGGCAATCTGCCAAAAATTGAATATGCAGTTAATAACAATAGAAAATGTCACCTTCATTTCAGTACAGTAGTACTTGAGACTACTTGCCAATGAAATGAATCATGATCAGGATTCTGTGTGTGTGTATGTAGCATGCATGTGTGTAGTGTGTGTCTATGTTTAGAGAGTGGAAAGATGACAAAATTGAAGTTTAAGCTAAAAGTTAAAGGAGAGAAGAACAATTAGCAAAATTGTGTGTGTTTTTTGCACTTATATTCCCAAGGGGAATTATTTGTCTATATTTATTATAGTGTTTATATTTCTACTTGCTTCAATTTTCTAACAGGGAAAAGCTATCATATGTTCACTTTTTAATCAAGCCCTGGCTTTACCTTTACACTTAATGATGAAACTATAAATTTAAATATAAAGGCACTCCATAAATTTGCCAATTATTCTTTTCTATTTCTGGTAATCCAGTTTTTTGAAATTTGGGTTCTTAAAAAAGTATTGCTGATAGAACTACTATTCATATGTACATATATGGCTACATGTACCTGCAAAGGCTACTCTGACAACACTAAATGTACAAAAGTCTGATAAGTATCACTGAAAAATCACAAAAATTTTGGTAATTGAATAGATAATCTTGAATTAAGATTATTAGATTATTCTACTGTCAAATATTCAAAAGTGTTTTTGATCTCATTGATTCAGAAGTTATTTCCTATGATACATATGAGAATTCATTCATCTATGTTTGCTCATAGTGTTTGACTTTTGTCCATATGTTCTATAAGTTCACACAGTGGCTACACCAATGTGCCAGAGGCCTTACTTTCTCCAAACAAGTAAAGAACATGATCTAGCTAGAGATCTTCTGGAGTCAAGATCATAGTTCTTAAGTCTTTCACAGCTGTTTTCTTTTGCAGTATTATAATCATTGTACAAATTTTGCCTTGGTTTTGCTGAATTTATTTTAATAAGATCTGAGAGAAAAGCAACCCACCAGAAGTGAAAGAACTGGCTGATGGTAAAGATGGCTACTATGAATTGTTTCCAAGTTACTAATTTATATATAACATTTTTAGGTCTTAGAAGTTTATAGCTAGGAAATTATGAATCAAAGATCTGTTGGAGACTATAGAACAGTTGCAAATTGCCTATCGATATCATCTATGACAAACACATGGATTTAGTCCTTACACATGAAGAAGCAGTGATTGATTAAGGCCAGAACAACAGTCAGAGTAGAACCTAATGTGAGAAGCTGCATCCAGAAGACAGAAGCCACTGGAACCAAAAAGCAGTGTGGAAAGGGAAGAAAATAATGGCATGTACTTTAAGCTGAAAGCAGCTGTGTAGAGAGAGACCGGCTTTATGGTCAAGATAAAGAGCTGATCTGATTGGAGGAAAGGTTTGAATTGAACGGAGAAAGCAAAATCCTTTACTGTTTGAAGAGCTGCTTGGAGAAAATTTCCTGGTTCTCTAGTAACATCTACAGAAATTGTGAGAAGAAAAACTCTTCAGAGATTTATATTAATTGCCTTTTACTTCCCTCAAGGACTTCAGAGGGGGAAAACCCTCAAAAACCACAGAATGGACTGGAATAACATTGTAGACCTCAGGCTCAAGGGTATTGCTTTTTACTGTAAGGGTGTAACACAGAAAGCTCAGTAGATCTCATGCTACTATTTGCTAGAAGACTTAAACATTGCTTTAGCATCCCAAGAGAAGTGGAGAGACAGTTTCCTCCAATAGGAGACTGGAGAAGCCTAGAAGAAGAATCATCCTTCTTCACAAGTAATACAGTTCGCAAGAGAATAAAGATCTCAAGGCCTAGAGTTCAACGCCATGAGTTGCCTTGGATACAAACTTTCCTGTTCATATAACTCACTGCTATGTTTCTGTAAGTTTGTGTACCCTCACCCCCATAGATACTTTGTGCATTGAAGAGAAAGTGTGGTCCCTTTTTATGGGTAGACATGTTTGTGATTGTAATTATGTAACTGTTATTAATTTATCTTTTGTTAGTGAATATTTCAGGTTTAAGAGTTAATGGTATCACCTTAGTTGAATTGTTTTTAAAGGAAAACACGCTAGTTAGGGTTCAGGAGCTACAATGGTGAATAGCAGTTCCATATTTCTCCCCATACCAATTCCATACCATTCTCTGAGCAAGTTGTGGCCAGATGGCAGTCCCTCTGGAGAATGACTCAGACCTGCCAATTTAAGTGAAGATGGGTTGAACATGTCAATTCAGAAATAGTTAGGATTTGACATTATATCATACCTGCAATGCTAAAAAAGAGAGAAGGTTCTTAGCATGCTGGTTGGATGGACCATCTGTAGTGAATATGCTAGAGGACATAGACAAAAATCCCAAAAGTTTGGAGAGGCAATAATAGGTTTTAATCTGTTCCTTAGGAAAGAACATTAACAACAATGAGATTAAAACTCTGTATATTTGAGTAAAAAATAGAACACAATACGAGAGGACTAGACATAAAAATATGGTGAGGGAAAGGTCTCAATAAGCTAGGAAGAATCAGGGAAGAAGTGATGGAAGTGATATCTGAGCACTTAAGGAAGGGAGAAGGGTATGCCAATAATTCCAGAAATAGGGAATGCCAAGAGGGAGAAGAGGACAGGATATGATTAGGTAAGAGCTATTCATCCAGTTTAATTGGAAGGTTGAATATAGGAACATTTCAGTGGAAGTTCCACAACTGGTATAATGGGATTGCTCAGGAACAATTCTCAAGGAAGCTAAGGAATGCAAGAGCCACTGGCAAGGAGATTTAAAGCATTGGTGTCAAGGTTCCTAGTGGTTTCAAGAGCAACCTGACAAAGTCCTAAAAACTGAGTTTTTATATTTTTCCTAAAGGACTTACTAGGCCCTAGATCAGTCCAGCTGTAGGCAAAGATAACCACACTGCCCTAGTTTTGCACCACTACTTCTTTATTCACAACAATCTTATTTGGTGTTGCGAGAGTGTATGTCTATGTTGTGTGATACAATGGTTAACTCATGCCTCCTCAGTAATCTAGCCCATAAAAGTGAAGGAGGTTAGAACTAAATATTGCTGGAATGATAGTTTGGAGCAGTGGTGTCAACTTAAACAGAAATTGGGGCCACTAAACCATACATAAGGATTCCTGTGAGCTGTATATTGACTTAAAAAATCATGATAGATACGTAAATAGATAGATAGACACATAGGTAGATAGATAGTATTAAAGTCAAGTCTATATAGTATGTAGAGTATTAAATACATATTTAATTCATCAATATCTGAAAATATCAGAAAGGAACTATATTTTAATCTATTTTGGGCCATATTCAAGAGTGTCATGGGGTTCATGTTTGATTCCTTTCTGTTGGAACCATACTATGAAGGATCTTCTTTCCTAGTGTTATGGAGTTTGTATTTTATGCTTTGGGTAATAATTACTCACTAATTTTTTTTTAGCAAAGAAGATACATGGTTAGAGATATTTATTAGGATTTATTGATGAAGGAAAAGACTGGAAGAAGGTAGAACACTTATGATACTACCCATCCAGTTGAGAGGAAATAATAATCTGAACAAAGGAATAGCAAGATGAGTAAAAAGGAGAGAACAAATAGAAGAACTATTGTATAGGTTAAAAAAAAATCAACAGGACTTATTTGCCTGTAAGTATATATAAATGAGTATCCCAATTTTGGTCAGGGCCTTAGGGAGTGTTTGAGGACATTGAGAAAAGTAAAGAAGAAGCAAAGGCATGTTTGGAGAGGAAGATACATTTATTACCTTCTGGAGTTTGCCTCTGATATCAGTTGCCCTGGACACTTGAACCAACTGCTATTTTTTTTAAACCCTTACCTTCCATCTTGGAATCAATACTGTGTATCCCACACAGCTGGGAAGTGTCTGAGGCCAGATTTGAACCTAGGACATCACACCTCTAGGCCTGACTCTCAATCCACTGAGCTACCCAGCTGCCCCCTGCTATATTTCTTTAAGTGTGTGTTATCCAGATAGGTATATTGAGCAGGCTGATATCAAAATAAATATTCCATAGAAGTTGGGAGAGAGACCAGGCAGGAATACAAAGATTTTGTAGATATCATCATGGAAATCATAGGAATGGGTAAGATTACCAAAAATTAAAAAAAAAGTATTCAGAAAATTGGGAAGAGGGCCTTTGATTTAAACAAAAAAACCAATAAATACTTGTTACTTGCTTAGCCAAAATACACAGTAGCATATTTTTCAAAAATCTGTATCACTGGCTTTGACAGCCAAAATAAATTTCCATCTTGCACTGGCTGTCAGCCTCCTTTATAAATTTGTTTTTAAAAAATATAAATCTGCTTGAACATTTTATCTTGTTATAGCCAAGGTAACAATAAGTCTATATTCATTCTTTGAAATTCCTGCCATTTAGCTATTTGAAAAGTATAAACATTAATAAACTTTTTGGAAGTATATGTGTGTATAGTGGGGGTGCACTGGACCTCTGCTTTCTCTAATATAAAGAATGCCCTGTGAGGAGACTCCCTCCACCAATGTAGATCAGTAACTGTTATTCAGTCTTTGGGGCTATAGAGCTGCCTTAGGCATTTAGTTAAATGGCTCTCTTGGGGTGTACAACCAGTACTTGTCAAATTTGAACCTGCCTAGTTGTGATGCCATGGCTGCCTCTGAATCCACTCAACCAAAATATGTCCCCATTAGGAAATAGAAATGCAGCTAATTTTCAGGAGAGATGCATTTCCCATGCCTCTATCATATGGAAGGCATAATTTCTCACCTCCACCCCATGCCACCTCAGTCCCTGGGCAGAGGAAGGAGATTAGATTCATAGCTTAGCTCAGTTCCTGCAAAGCACGTTTCCAAGTGCAAGTCCAAAATCTCCCTTAAGCTTAACGCCTAGGCACACTGGCTTTTCAGGGATTCATGCCAGCCTGGTTGGCTGCTGCATTTAATCCAGGCAGACTCCTGGTCTAGAGGAGATCACCCCCATCACTTGGAATTAAGAACAAAAAAATAAAGGATCATAACAAATACCCCCACCAAAGAAGCTGAAATAGAGTATAGGAAAAGATCTCAGAGAGAAAGTGTTAACCACTCAGTCTTGCCAGTTTTAAAGCCAATCAAATGTGATTATAACAACCCATGTTGTGGGGGATGCAAGTCTATGTTAGGCAAGTTGGGACCATTCAAAAGGTCCTTCAAGGACATCTCCATGCCCAGAGGTACTCAGCTATCAAGTTCACTTATTCTGGAACCCAAAGATGGGAGAACCCTACGTGCCCAGGCTCAGGTTATTGTTTAATTACACAATTCACATTTATTGTATTGGTTGGAGCTTGGAGCCTTTCTCACATTTTCAAAAGTTGCAATCATATAAGTAACAAATAAAGAAGACTGTAAATATAGGAGTAGATTTTTGTTTTATAATTAAATTAAAGTTATGATGAAGTAAATCTTATATATCCTTAATTGTGCTGCATGGTAATTAGGTCTCAAGGAACAGCCACTCATGTAAATGATGGTAATTCCTACTTTTATACAATCTACCCAAGCTTTTACAATTTTTTCTTCCTTTATTTCCCCAATGTTGACAGTTTTCTCTAACACGTCTCTTTCACATAAACACACACACATACACACACACACACACAAACATACACACACATATACACACTGGTTAAAGGATATGATATGAATCCTGGATCTGACTTCCTGACACTCATGACCATTTCCAGCCCGCTTCTAGTCCAGAGCCCAGGACTGGCATGTGTTGCTGCTCCATCAAATTCTATATGCTCTTTTAGACACTTCCATTGCCCACTCTACCTGAACTGGCCTAGGACAAAGTTCACTTTAGTATGGAAAACACTCTGTGATCCACAAGACTGTGTCCTGCTCAGACAATGATGCTTGGAGGGAGAAGGAGAAAGTCAGGTCAAGGCTAAACTTTATATCAGGGGCCAAGGGGATCAGGGACATGGAAAATTAACTCTGGAATCCTTCTATCTGTGTGTCTTGTGCCAAGTAGGGAAAAGGAATTTGCAATAGGAAAATGGATAAGAACCATGTTCAAAAAAGGAAGGGAGATATAGGTGAGGCAGCCAGCAACAAAACAAAACAAAAACATGCCTTGTATTAATGTAGATGAGACTGGCTGAGTTGGGATCCGTTTTTAAAAATCTTTTAACTTAGTAACAATTATAAGATGGAAGAATGGCAAAGACCAGGCAATACAGGTTAAGTGACTTGTCCAGGGTCACACAGGTAGGAAGTGTTTGAGGCCAGATTTGAGCCCAGGTCCTCCTGACTCTAGGCCTGGTGCTCTCTCCACTGTGCTACCTAGCTGCCCCTGGGATCTCTTTTAAAGTCTGAACTCTAGGAAATGGTGTCTTATAACAGTTCAGCATGCTTATAATTTGGGGCCATTTTAACCTAATGATTGATATGTTGAACCAATGTGTCTTATAGGCTGCTAGTCCTTATTTAAAGGTATAAGGTAATTGTGACTGTTATACTCTTTTGTTGACCTAAAGTTATTTTTAATTGCCTTTTTGCTTTCCTAACACCCCTAATAAAATGATCAATCCCTAATACTGAGTCAATTGTTAATACATTAAGTTTGAACATCTCAACAAAGTTTCATGTTACCAACATTCTGCTATGTTCAGTTATAATATTACTCAAAAATTTGGAAAAATCAATGATGGAAAAATCTAGTGATGTCATTAATTAGATAGTCATCTAAGGGGGAACCTTGGAGGAAGAGGAGTATTGGCCAGATGACATCTAAAAATGTTAGGTTCATAAAAGAACTTCATTCTTCATATGGTGAACCGTTTCAAGATTTAGTAGTATATTAAGAAAGCAAATTCATCTTGAGTTAATCTGGAGTACCAGAAAATACTTTTTATTATAAATTTCAAAAGGCTTAGCCAGTTTATGTCTATTTTGAAAAATGAATAGCCCGAGATATGTGCCGAACCAAGCTTATATAATAATTTATCCTAAATCTTCAAATCCCTTAACCCCTAATTCATATTCTTCCTTTTATGACTCCAAACATTAACCACATTGTCCTCTCAAATGTCTTCAAGAAATCAAGACCCATAGATAATAGTTTCTCAAGTGACAATACTTATCATCACTGACAGAAAAGAATAATACAAGCCTATTTTTATAAATGTTTTACCACAACCTAATTCCTCATTTCAAATGCTGAAAGGATCAAGAATGAAAAGATGAGTAATGTGGTAAAATGTCTAAGATCCATTTGAATATCTTCATTCTAGAAATACTCTGGGGGCCTTTTTTCTCTCTATGTGAGTCCCATTAATGTTAATGAGAGTTACGTATATGACTTGAGTAGAATATGCCCATGAAAATTGAAAGAACTTTCACACCAGGACAGATTTGATAGAAAGGGAACATTTATATAAAAAGCAATTTGTTTTGCTGATAACTTCCTGCTCGTTCTGTTATTATTGAAAATATTTGTGATGGAATGAGATTTTTCTTAGCACCTAGACATCCCTCCTGCTTGATTCTGCAGCAAAGACAGCATCTTATGTTTGTAGTATCAGTTTGTTGCCTTAGACTTCACTGTGAGTCAATATTTTGACTTTGCTGAATGAAGGAATGGAGGGAGAAGAACGATTCTGAGACATGTTTTTTTTGACAGCTCTTGATAAATTTGAGATTGGTTCAATAAATGTTTAAGGATGAAAAGTAAACAGATCTAATCACTTCAAAAATATTTTAAAATATTTTTAAACTATAAAGATCTTATTTAAGAATACATTCTTGATTCTTTTTTGAATGTAGGGAGGATGATCATAGGAGTTCCTTGAGACTTCATGAGCATAAATGGAGACCCCTGCAAGCAGAGGTGTGTCAATATTGTTAAATTTTCAATATGAATATTTAAATCTCAGTTAATGCTATAAATCAGAGATTGATTTATTGTTTTCTTGATTGTCATTCTAGACTTAAGAGTAAAACTTAATAATGTAACTTAACCTTAAAATGTGTTATAACTTGACCCCTATTGCCTAGCCCTTACCACTCTTCTGCCTTGGAGCCAATACACAGTAATGACTCCAAGACGGAAGGTAAGGGTTTAAATTAAAGAAAAAATAATGCGTCATAGAAACATTTTTTCCCTCTGAAGAAATGGTAAGCATTTACTAATGCATGCTACACTACTATTTGTTAAGTCTTTAGGAATTTTAATTGTCTTTACCAGTTAAAAGCTTGCATCTAACTGATATGTTTTCTTTACTTTTTTCTTCTAAATCCTTACCTTTCATCTTATAATTAATACTAAGTACTGGTTTCCAAGACAAAAGAGCAATAAGGAATAGACCAGGGGTCCCCAAACTATGGCCCCTGGGCCACATGCAGCCCCCCCCCCCCGCAGACCATTTATCCGGCCCCCACCACACTTCTGGAAGGGGCACCTCTTTCACTGGTGGTCAGTGAGAGGAGCAGTATGTAGTAGTAGTCTCTCAGTCACCGAGGACAACGATTGTCTTTTTTGTGTATTCATCTATGATAGATGAGTGTGCACAAAGACATTTGTGCATGAAGGAGATTTAAGTGGAAAAGTCGATGCACAGAGACAGTCCCACTCTCTCGGCATTGGAAGCCTGGGTCCAGTGGCACGAAAAGGTTGCTCTGCAAAGCGTGGCGTCACTCATTTACAGTACTACTTCCAGTGACATAATCCTTTGCGTGGTACCTTGTTCTGAGAGTAACTGAACAAGAACAAGGTGCAGCACAAAGGATTATGTGACTGCACAATGGAAGATGTCAGCATGGTGAGCAGCAATCTGGGGAAGGGGATTCCTCACTGTGTATACTGCTGCCCAGTATAGTGGTGGCAGTGATGGGCTTGTGCAAGGTGTGACAGGCCCATGACAACTAGTGCTGCAGCCTCCACTATCCCAGACAGCAGTATACAGATTTGCTCATATTTTTTTTTAATAGTCTGGGCCTCCAATGGTCTGAGGGACAGTGAACTGGCTCCCTGTGTAAAAAGTTTGGGGACCTATGGAAAAGACAATCAGGATTAAGTGACTTGCCCAGGGTAATACATCTAGGAAGTGTCTGAGGTCAACATTTGAACCCAGAACCTCCACTCTCTAAGCCTGGCTCTCTATCTACTGAGCTACCTAGCTGCCCCAATATTTTTAATATTACCTTGGAAGGATTGAGAATCAATTTTGAATCAGTTGCTTCAGATTCTTGTAGGAAGAGCTACCTTTTTGGGTTGGCCAATAAAAAGAAGTTTTCATCATAGATTTTTTGTTGTTGTTGTTGCTCTTTTGCCCATTTTTCTTTCTTCCCCTTCCCCCTCCCCCAGAAAGATCCTAAAAGAGTAGCTTAGAACTAAGTGTGTATCTTTGATCCAGGGGTGAGGAGTTGATTCTCCTCTTCCAAGTCCTCAATGGCTGCAGGAACATTTGTTTATTGCATATCCTTTCAACCATTCAAACTTAAAAAGAATTCCTAAACCCCAAATTTCTGGTAACAGTTTTAAGGAGGCAATTAATGTAATCTATCTGCCTAAAATAAATTTGGATCCTAGATTTTCTTAAGAGTGTTGAGAGTTCTTGCACTGGGAACCAGCCTGACAGAGAAAAAAATGGATTTCTTGAACAGTACCAACCTCTTGAAAACAGATGAAGATTATGCTATGGGGATCTAAAACATGAGAGAAAATACTGGCAATAAAATACCTAGGCTTTACCCTTCATGAGTTACTTGGACTGTGCAAATACTTTGGAAAAGGAATTGATCAAGAGTATTTCTCTACCTGGGAGAGTCTAACCCCTGAGACAATATCATAAGACCAGATGGATTTCTAGATTGAAAGTGAAATTTCCTAGAAGCTAGGCATTGTCTGTCTAGTAGCCTGAAAGGAATTTCACTTCCAGGGAAAGTCTGACTCTGGAGGATTGTAAAAGAAGGTGGGGAGTAGGATTTATGAAGGAGAATTGTATGGTTGTTTTTTAGGTACTGTTGCAAGTCCTTTTCCCCCTTTATCTTCTGAATAAAAGCTGTCCTATATACAATATACATTGCTACTGTAAGAATTTAAAATTTAGGGTTTATGTTAAATATGGAAGTTCTAAAGTAATATTGTAGTCACCAATTTAAAGATATTATAACTTAAGTCAAAATGACTTTTAGTAGATTTATTTACAAAGAGGTAGAATGAGTGAAAATGGAAAAAGGTAGCTAAAGAGACAGGTTTTAACAAGCTTACTAATCCTTCTCTGGTGAAGTCAGACTCAACCCCACAGGGGCTTCCCCATATCCGGTGGTGACTTCAGCTAGAGTTCCTCCAAAGCCAAGGCAGGAATCTCTGGAACCAATCTCTTCAGAAGCCAGGAAAGGAAGGCCAGCTACTCACCCACCCAAGATGAACTCCAAAGGAGTAGACTGAAGGCCAAGTCCCAAGGTAAAGTCCTCCAACACCAAAGTCCAAAGGAGAAGATCCAGGAGCAGTACTCCAAGAAGCAGTCCAAAAACCAAAGTCCAAGGGCCAAGGTCGAAACTCCAAGCCAAAGATCCAAGCCAAAGGTTCCCTGGACAGGAAATTCAGGACTTTTTATAGTCTTTAGTCCACATCCTTTCCTGTCCCTTCCTCCACTTTATGGAAACCAATTGCAGTCTTTCCGTTTGCCTAGTACTGCCCAAAGGGTGGAGCAATGGCTTCTGGAGTTGTCACCCACTTTAGTAAATGACCTTGCAACTCTCTTACTTAGTGTTAAGTAGGGGTGTTTAAGTTCTTGACTGATTAATTTTAAAATTGCTAATTTATAGACAAAGAAAGTTTGATTCACTCTTCACACTACTTTATGTGCCTCTATGGAAGCTTAGGACCCTTTTATCCACATCTGTGGAAATTTGAACTATAGTCAAGTTATTTATGGATGTATCTGAGAGGTAACCTTGAGTGAGGGCAAAGTGAGCCAAAGATATATGACTTGGGGCACTGATATATAACTTGGCCTAGTGACATATTATTTACCTTGAATTTCAACACTCTATTAGTCGTTTCTGTTTTGCCATTTCCTATCCAAAGATCATTTTTTACAAAGAAAGAAAATTAAGAATTTAGTAGCTCTGCCTTTACTCCATCATCTATCATCCACCAATCTATCTCAAGTATCATCCCTAAACCTTCTATGATCATCCTCTTTTGCTCAATTCTGATAAAAAGTATACTACAAAATTTTGTTGCCTTTTTATTCCTTGCAAAAGTTGACTCATTGTGAGCTTTTAACCCTGCTGACACTATTCTCACATAACTATTTTAATTTTTGCATTCATGCTCTATTGCCTGCCTTTGATTCATACAGTAGTAATTAGAGACTTCAGTTATTCAGATATATTAGTGCTCTTGCTTGTCTACAAACAGAGCAACTGCTAATTTTCAACTTTGCTTCAGTGTTCATTCCATCTTGAAAAAGGTAAAGGAAATAAAAAGGAGAAATGTTCTTCTGGACCTGAATCTTAGAAATAAGGAGTAATAAATGGTTTCTGGAATGAAAATTGGGGGAATGTTGGGATAAACTGACCAATCTCTCTTAAAATTTGTGATAGAAAAGAGAAAATCTAGAACAATTTATTATATATCTTAGATTTTGGATGAGAAGAGTTTATAGGTGCAAACAAAGAAGAGATCTATGGTTCTGTGGTCTAAAATTCTGTAGAAAAAGATAAAATAAGAAGGTTAGGAAGCTCTGGAGAATATTATATAGGCACAAAAGGAAAAAAAAAAAGTTGATGAGTAAAAAGAGGGAAATTGACTAAGAAGAGGTGATTCATTGTCCAGTCTAGATGTTTACAAGACAGTTACAGAATACGGAATCAAGACACAATGAGCACATGGTCATGCAGTATTTTATTGAAGACCTCTAATGAGAGAGAAATCACTGCCTCTCAAAGCAGCACAATATACTTTTGGACCAACTAATTATTAAGAAGTTTATCCTGACTTCATGGCCTCAGGAAAGTTATCAAGAGGAAGTTAACTGATGCTCATTTCTTAGCAGCTGCTAAGACATACATTAGAAAGACATACATTAGAAAACCTAACTTTTTCAGATCCAGAGAGTCTTTTCTGAGATCCCTTATCTTTTTTTTCTTTTTGACCCTTACTTTCCATCTTATAATCAATACTATGTATTGGTTTCAAGGCAGAAGAATGATAAGGGCTAGGCAATAGGGGTTAAGTGTAACTAGTCCAGGGTCCCACAGCTAGGAAGTATCTGAGATCAGATTTGGACCTAGAGCTTCCTGTCTCTAGGCCTGGCTTTCAATCCACTGATCTACCCAGATGGCTCCTTGAGGCCCCTTATCTTGATTGGTGAGTGCCTCTCATGGTTCATTTTATACTTTATCTTAGTCAAAAAGCCAAGAAGTGATCATGGTTCATTTTACGTGGAGACCCAACTATGTTTCCATTTACTTTCCACCATCTTGTTTACTTCTGTTCTACCACCATACATGTACCCTATAATATTTTCTACCTGGTTTACAATTTAAGTTGCTCATAATCAAATCATCCCTGTTATTGCTACTGGAAAGAGGGCTCCATTCACCAACCCTTTACTTTCCCAAACCTAAAATATCCCTCCCTGGATACCAACGCCCTATGTGGGGTATGTCTCCCCATCAGAATGTAACCTCCTTGTGGGCAGGGATTTTCTTTGCTTTTGTATTTGTATTGCTAGTGCTGAGCATGTAATCAATGTTTAATGAATGTTTTTTATTCCTTCCTTCCTTCACCCAGAGAAAGAGATATTCCAAATCTGTTAGTGAAAATTAAACCAGGCTCCCCTTTCTAATTTCGTTCAAAACTACTTGAGTTCTACCCCCAATACAAGGCAGATAAGTCCTTTAAGATAGGGCCAATGTTTTTATAGGAAGGCATGTGATCTCTAGCAATATCATGTGATTGGTTCCCTATCTGTGATGTCACAGGCAGAGAACACCCCTGCTGCTAAGCAAGAATGTATGAGGCAAAGAATTTCTAGGATGGAGATTCCAGGAATAGCTATTTCTAGAAGAGGGAAGTAGTTCTATAGAAAGAAACATATTTAGAGCAGAGTCAGACTGTTGTATATAAACCATATAAATTTCACAGAACCTCCCCCCAAAATATTATAAGTTTTTCTATCACACTGGGTTATGCTATACCTTAACCATTAATTGTGGTTTTATTTCTATGGGAATATGTTCCAAGTTCAAAGTAAGAGACTTATAAAACCATTTTTGGAATGCAACTTGTTCATAAATTGAGGACTTCCTGTACTTCTACAGTATATCTATTACTCTATTGGCTAGAAGTATTATAGATTGATGTGCAAATCTCAGTTTATAGCCAGTCTCAAGTGGATATTACATCTATCAGAGTCATCCCTAGAATAAAGTAAATTGTGAAGATTACCCTGAAACCTGTGCTTTTTAGAGGTATTGGTTCCATAATCAACCTGTGGAGGAAAAGAAGGTTGCTAGGCAGCTTGAGTTAAAGACCCTGGGACAGTGATGGCAAACCTATGGCATGGGTGCCAAAGATAGCACACAGAGCACTGTCTGTGGGCACCCAACTGCCCTTCCCCTATACCCCCCCAAGAGTTCATTCCTAGAGAGGCAGAGGGACTTGGGCAGAGCTTCTCCCTCCCCCTCTCCATTACATCTGATGACATTTTTTTTTCATATTCCCCACACCTCTGCCTAGGAGCCAATGGGAGCACACAAGGGGTAATAAGGTGGGTGACTCATAGGTTGGCAAAAGTGGAGGGGAGCAGAGCACTTGGGCCACTCCCTCCCCCTCTCTACCCTCACTGAGGACATTCCTCACTTCACCCTCCCCTCCATCCAGCAGCCCAATGGGAACACTTCCTCCTCCCCTGTGTGGGGTAACCAGAGGCAGGGCATGGCATGTGGTCTCTGGGTGGGGCAGGCACAGCACTTGGTCTGGGTGGGGGCAGGGCCTGGCACTCCATCTATAAAAGATTTGCCATCACCGTCCTAGGGGTTTATCCATTTAAAATAGGCTACATGCATTCAACAATAACTGGACATCAAAAGCTACTTTTATGTTTGCTCAGAATTATTGCAGATCTATCAGTGCTCCCAGACTGCCAGTTGGTAGTCTGTTACATGACAGGATGTCCCAGTACAGCTCAGGTGAAACCAGATCTGGCCCAACCTTGCTCCTGCAACACAGAATTCTACCTAGGTAAGGAACCAACAATAAACTAGACTCTATATTTGAAAAATTAAGTGGATTCCTGAATTTCATTTAGTTAAATGATTGAATTTTCTCTACTGAGTTAAAGCTTTCAAATGCTAACCAAAAATAGTTATTAGAGGTTTATCATGAACTTGGAAGGAGGTCTCCAGTATAGTGTTCCAAGATCTGTGGTTGTCCTCTGCTATTTAACATTTTTAGTAGTGGCTTGGATAAATGAATAATTATCATACCTACTAAATTTATAGATGATACAAAGCAGAGGTGATGGTTAAAGCAGATTATATGAATGAGTCATGATTCAAAATATCTCGACGGGTTACAACAAGAGATTGGAGATGGAATGTAATAAGGATAAATGTCAAGTCTTACACTTGGATTCAAGAAAGCAAACTTTATAAGTAAAATGTGAGAGAAGAACAGCACAAAAGAAGTTGATTTAAAAAAGAACTAAAGGATCCACCCCTTTATGGAGGTGGGAGATTTAAAGGTACAGAACATTACATGTGTTTTCAGACTTTTTCAATATGTTGATCAATTGTGCTGGATTTTTCCTTTTTTTCTTTTGTTGAATTAAAAAAAAAAACTTTTTATATGAGATGACTCTCAGGAAGAGGGAGGAATAAATACTTGGGAAAACTATGATGATATAAAAAACAAAAATCCTACAGGTGAGTAGAGGGGAGGGTTTCTTTAAGGTCCCTATTTCTGGAGGGAACAAGCAGCATCAAGAATGAATGTGGCAGTTAATAAAACTAATTTAATCTTTGGCTACACTAAAAGAAGCATAGTATCCAAGATAAAGGATATAGTCCTATTATGCTCTATCTTGGTCAAATTGTTTATGGTGCACTCTGTGCAGTGCTGAATATCACATTTAGGAAGAACATTGGCATGCTAGACCAGAGATCAACAAATTACTGAGGGCCAAACATGCTTACAATCTACTTTTGTATAATCCTTGAGTTAAAAACAGTTTTTACATTTTAAAGTACAACAACTTAAAATGTAAAAATTATTCTTAATGGGGCAGCTAGATTGTTCAGTGGATAGAAAACCAGATGTGGAGATGGGAGGTCCTGGGTTCAAATCCAAGTTCTGACACTTCCTAGCTGTGTGACCTTGGGCAAGTCCTTTAACCCCAATTGTCTGGCTTTTAATGCTCTTCCACCTTGGAACTGATAATTAGTTTCAATTCTAAGATAAAAAGTAAGGATTCCTAAAAAGAAAACAAATTTTTTCTTGGTTCACTGGCCAGTACAAAATTGGGCTCCAACTGGTAGTTTGCTCACCCTGAGCTATATTATCTAGAGGAAGGCCTCTAAGATGGTGAAAAACCTTGAGATCAAGACACATGAGGACTCACTAAAGAAACTAGAAATGTTTAGCATTTAAGATGCTACGTGGCAAAATGGTTAGAGTCTTTGGTATGGTATCAGGAAGGTCTATGTTCAAATACAACCTCAGACACTTACTAGTTGTATGACTTTGACTAAGTTACTTAACCACTTAACTTTCCTCATTTCCTGAGTTGTAAAATGGGCATAATAATAGCACTTACCTCCCAAGGTTGTTACAAACTTTAAATGAGATAATATTTATAAAGTGGCTAGCTAGTGTAGTGCCCAGCACATAATTGCTGCCTAATAAATAATTATTTCCTTTCTTTCTTCCATTTCACTTCACTCATTACTAAAACTGTTAGCATGAAAGAAAGTTTATTTATTGGGTTGTCATGTGGAAGAGAGATCATATTTGTTCTCTTTAGTACCAGAGGCAGAGATTAGAACAATGGAAAGAGTTCAAAAGAGAAAAATTTACACTTGATCTAAGGAAAAATTCTCTAGCAATTAGAACTACTCAGAAGTGAAATCGACTGCCTCAGAAGAGAGTAGGACTAAGCCAATCAACATATTAGTATCAGAAAATTTAATAGAAAAAAGATGACCTTATTCACCTGACATTGCATTCTACAGTTCAGTCTAAGTCCAATATGTGAAAATATAAAATTAATATTAAACAATAAAAAATAATAATATAAGTGCGTGTAAGAAAGAAAACAAAGTCTCTGCATCTAAAGTTCTGTAAGACCTGTAAAGATATGTACAAAGTGAATTTGCCTAAAATGTCCCTTGAGACAACAGATAGATGATGAAAACTCTTGGTTGTTCAAGTAATTAGCTGACAATGACTCCAATGATAATAGAAGCAACCTATGACATTATATCAATAGAATGTATGAAAGTCAGTATCACAAGACCATGGCCATAGAGAATTGAGAAAATCAGTTCACGTTCTGCCTTTGCCATATAATGATTATGTGAATTATTTGGCAAATCATTTAATTTCTTAATTTTCCAGAAAATTCTCTAAGATTGTAGGTCTCTTTTCTGTTCTTCAAACAATAAACTTTATCTCCCAACTTTGTGCAGTTTCAGTGGCAGTTACCGACTCCTCTATTAGATTATATGTTTTTTGTGAGCAAGAATTGTCTTTTGCCTTTCTTTATATTTCCAGCAGTTAGCACAGTGCCTGGCATATACTTAATAAATGTTTAGTGACTGACAGACTGCACATGCACACAAAAGGTACTTGCCTACGTTAGTGAGTGAAATTCTTCATTAGGAGCTCCTTCTGCTGAGGAAATGGGCTGCTTCAAGAGGTTGTTTATTTCTTCTCTTTGGAAATCTTCAGTCACTGGCTGGGTGACCCCCTGTTGAGTATGTCAAGAAAGAAATTCCTTTCCTACATAACTAGAAGATCCTCTATTTAACTAGAAGGCTGCTGATGGTCCTTCAAACTGTAAAAATTTAACACTAGCTTGCCAAGCAAATTTGGATTTTAAAGTAAAGGGTCTTCCTTCTGAACCAATGAACTGTACTTCTCTGAGATGATAGGTGGTGTTCTCTCTACAATGCTGGGAGATGTATTGGTGCTGTGTAGCTATTCTAAAGACTATGTGGCAGCCCCTTGCATCTGGAAGTCCCACTTCTGATCCAGACTGAGGTCAGAGTCCACCAAATCAGAGGGGCTCAGAAAAGGGACTCACAAGGAGCAGAAACTGGACTAGGGAAAAGAAATACCTCTTTTTTGCTCACGAACTATGGAGAAATGAAGTGACTAGGAGGGTGCTGGTGTAACTTTGGTGTGGCTGAATAGCTGGCTGTTAGGGTGGAGGAAGCAGGTAGGAAAGTGCCAACATTGAGTGAGTGCTGACTAAGGGAGCTCTGGTGCCCACACACATGGTTAGGCTCCAGGCTTTCCAGGAGAGCACTGGCCACACCTGAGGTCTGGCACAGCCAGCTCAGGGAGGAGACTTGTGATGGAACAAGCTGGCAAGATGTGGTTGGTGCCCTTTCTTTTTTCTGACCCACTTTTTAATTATTTAATAAAAAATTATAAACTTATACCAATTTCTAGCATATTTAAATCTTTATACAACTATCATGACTATTAGTTTTGGTTAAAATATATATTTTAACATATATATAATATATATAATAATAAAATATATATTTTAACAAACAAGATGGCAAAGAAGGGACAAGGATCCACCTTATTTCTACCAAATTATTCTTCAAAAAAGCAATGATTTGGCACCTCAAAACAAATTCTGGAGAAACATAAGCCACAAAAAGAAAAGATAAAGTAATTTTTCTGTCAAAAACCATTTAGAAGGCCAGCATGAGGGACCTAGTGCCACCAGGGTGGAGGTGGAGCCACTACACCAGGCAACAGGCCTTGAGTGCAACTGAAGCAGCAGCCTAGGATTCCAAAACTTGTAGCCACAAATGTTAAAGGCATGGAAGGCAGACAATTGCTCATAAGTTGATTACAGGGGTCCCTTTGTTGACTCTGGGTACAAGACTCTTGTTGCATCATCCATATGTTAGAACCGGGTCATAGTTCTGGGGCACACTCAAGACTGAAGAGAATCACTTGCACATACCAGCACTTGGAGCTGCAGGACAGTAGGTCATTGTGGGCACAGTTCCAAAGGGTAAAAGAGTGCTCGGGGTTACTCACAGATCAGAGAACAGATCCAGAGAGTATTAAACACAATTCTCCTTACATCATATCACCTTGGAAGAACTGAAAGCAAATAGATACCCAGTGCCAGCTCTGAAGGCAGTTGAACAAAGAACCTAAAACTTGGACATGTGCTCCCTTCATTATAGTTACAGAGCCCAACTTTATTAGTTTTTTTTTAACTAAAAGAAAAGAAAAAAATGAGTAAACAACAAAAAGAGAAACTCAACAAAGGAAGTTATTTGATAGGGTAGACTCAAACTCAGAAGAAGACAACAAAGTCAATATTGCTGCATCCAAGGCCTCCAAGAAAAATATTAATTGCACTGAAAGCCAGGAAGAATTAATGGAAGAGTTAAAAAAGGTATTTATACATCAAATAAGAGAGATAGAAGAAAAATTGGGAAAATAAATAAGAGTGATATAGGAAAATCATGAAAAAAGAGTAAACAAATTGGTAAAGGAAGCACAAAAAATGCTGAAGAAATTAATATCTTAAAAAAAAAAACAGAATAGGCCAGTTGGTAGAGACACAAAAATTCAAAAAAGATAAGAACTTCTTTAAAAAAGCAGAATTGGCCAAATGGAAAAAGATATAAAAATATACTGAAAAGAAAATTTTCTTTGAAAGACAGAATTGGCCTTTATGTACAAAAATTCACTGAGGGGAATAATTCTTTACAAAGTAGGATTGGTCAAAGGGGGCGGGGGGAAGGTGCAAATGCTTACTTAAGAAAATCATGCCTTAAAAATTAGAATTGGGCAAGTGCATACTAATGACTCCATAACTTCAAGAAATAATCAAAGTCAAAAGAATGAAAAATAGAAGAAAATGTCAAATATCTCATGGGAAAAACAATCGACCTAGAAAATAATTCCAGGAGAGAGAATTTAAGAATTATTGGACTACCTGAAAGATACGATAAAAATAAAAGAGTTTAGACATCATTTTTCAAGAAGTCATCAAAGAAAACTTTTATGGTATTTAAGAATGAGGACAAAATAGAAATGGAAACAATCCACCAATGATCTCTTGAAAGAGAACCCTAAAGGCAACTCACAGTAATATTATAGCCAAATTCCAAAATTCCCAGGTAAAGGAGAAAATATTGCAAGCAGCCAAAAAGAAATAATTCATATATCATTAAGTCACAGTCAGAATAACATAAGACTTAGCATCTTTTACATTAAAACATCATAGGGCCTAGAATATGATGTTCCAGAGGGGAAAGGAGCTAGTTTTTTAACTAAGAATCACTTACTCAGCAAAACTGAGTGTAACACTTCAGGGAAAAAAATTGATATTTTATGAAATGAATTTTATGAAAAGAAAGCAAAAGACATTCAATAAGGTTAAACTATATATCCCTATGTGGGGAAATGATTCTTGTAACACCAAAGAACTGTGTCTTTGTTAGTATATTTAGAAGGAATATACATCAACAGAGAGTAAGTGTGTGAGTATGAATATGATGGAATGACTTAAAAAGTAAAATTAAACTAAGTATGAAAAAGATTAATTCATTGGGAGGAGGGGGAAGGGAAAATTTAATAGGGTAAATTATTACATATAAAAATGCATGAAAGAGTGTTCCCAGTAGAGAGGAAGAGGGGGGAAGTGTGGAGGAGAGCTTGTGAACTTTACTCTCATCAGAATTGACTCAATGAGGGGAAAATATACACAATCAATCGGATTTAGAAAACTATCTTACCCTACAGGAAAGTAGGAGGAGAAGGGAATAAAGAGAAGAGGAGTGGAGTGATAGAAAAGAGGGAAAATTTGGGGAGGTGGAGGTCCAAAACTAAACAGGGGAAAATAGGGTAGAAAATAATACACAGTAATCATAATGGTCCCCAAAAGTTTTACAAGTCTCTAATAAATGGCTTATTTCTCAAAAATATAGAAAAAGGATTTGAATATATAAGAATACAAGCCATTTTTCCAATTGATAAATGGTCATAGGATAGGAACAGGCAGTTCTCAAAGTAATGCTCTCTGGTTATGTAAAAAATACTTTTATTCACTATTAATTAGAGAAAATGCAGATTTAAACAACACCTATCAAAATGGTTATTATAACAGAAAAGGAAAATGACAAAACTTGGAAGGGATGTGGGAAAGCTGTGACATGAATATGTTTTGGGGAAACTTGTGAACTGATTCAATCATTCAGGAGAGTAATTTGGACTTTTGCCCAAAGGATTATAAAATAATACATACCCTTTGATCCAGCAATACCATTACTAAATTTGTATCCCAAAGGGAAAAGGGGGTAGGGTGGGGTCTGGCCCACATGTACAAAAATAATTAAAGCAGCTCTTTTTGGAGGGGCAAAGATTTGGAAAGTGAGGGCATACCCATCAATTAAAGTACAGCTGAGTAAATTATAGTATATGATTGTAATGAAATACTATTGTGCTATAGGAAATAACAAGCAGGAAGAACTCAGAAAGACCTGGAAAGACTTACATAAACTGAAGCAAAGTGATATAAGCAGAACCATGAGAACATTATAGAAAGAGACGGGAAAACTACAATCAACAAATGTGAATAACAGCTATTCTCAGCAATATAATGACTCAGAACTACCCCAAAAGACTCATGATAAATTCCACCTACTTCCAGAGAAAAAAAACTGAGTCTGAATTCAGACCAAAACAAATATTTTTCACTTTCTTAATTCTTTTTCTATTTGAGTTTCCTTCCACAAAAGAATTAATATAGGAAAATGTTTTGTATGACTGTACGTATAAAATCTATATAAGATTGCTTGCCATCTCAAGGGGAGGGGGTACATAGTAGGGGAATGAAGAAGGAGATTTCAAGATTCAGTATTCTTTGAAAAATGTTGGAAATTGTTCTTACTTCTAACAGGGGAAAATAAAATAAAATAAGTTTTTAATGAATAAAGAATTAACCTCTTCTAATCTTGTTCAAAGAAATGTAATTATAATTTTTATTCAGGAAATATAAAAGTCCATAAATATACTTTTTTTTAAAGTTTATTCTATTTACAATATTTTTCCATGGTTACATGATTCATGTTCTTTCCCTCTGCTCTTCCCACCCACCCTCCCATATCCAATGAGCAATTCCACTGGGTTTTACATGTATCATTTATCAAGACCTGTTTCCATATTCTTAATATTTGCAATAGAGTGATTAGAGTCTACATCCCCAATCATATCCCTATTGAACCATGTGATCAAGCAGTTGTTTTTCTTCTGTTTCTACTCCCACAGTTCTTTCTCTGGGTATGGATAGAATTCTTTCTCATAAGTCCCTCAGAATTGTCCTGGATCATTGCTTGCTGCTAGTAGAGAAGTCCATTACATTTGATTGTGCCACAGTGTACCAGTCTCTCATACATATACTTTTAAAAAGAAGGAAAGAAAAAAGGAATTGAATATGTACAAAATGTATTTATTACAAGTAAATAGTTTTTAAAAAATATGTTGGAAACCTGAAAGCTTGACTTTTAAGCACAAGTTGTTAACTGATAAATGAGATCAGATACATCAATTTTTGGAAGTAAACACTCTCTATACTAAATTGGGGTTTGGGGTTTTGTATGTGGGGGAAGGTGGTAATGAAGAGAAAAATCCTTCTTATAGTCTCAGTTGTGCCATTATAAAGAAGACTGGTTCTACTCGACAGCATGATTCTAGTGTATAGGTTTTCATATTTGCTGTTATAAAATATTAGCATGATTCCTGCCCCTGAAAGTTTACTCACTATTTAAAGTATAGAGAAGTATATTGAAAGCATGGAGGATATTCATTAACTCCAATGAAACAATTAGAGGATTTGATTTATTTATTAAAAACAAAACAAGACAAAAAAAAAAACCTTACCTTCTGTCTTAGTAACAGTTGCAAGACAGAGAGGTGGAAAAAACTGACAATTGTCATCAAGTGACTTGATCAGAGACATGCAACTAGGAAATGTCTGAGCCTAGATTTGAACCCAGGTCCTCCAAATTCAAGGTCTGATGCTCTTATCCACTGTGCTACCTAGCTACCCCTTTGTTTGATTGTTTGTTTTAGCTAACTGCCTATATGACCCCCCACTGAGCATCAGTTTCCTTAGTGTAATATTTATTGGGAAAGGGAATGGGATTGGGAAAAAGGGAGATAAAAGGAGGTTTGTATGGGTATGGAGTAGTTGAGGGGAGAGAGGGAACACTGCTTGGTGAGGCAAGGGAGGGGAGATGCCCCCTGCTGAGAGGAAACAGCAGGGATCCAATAAGGACAGTTTGTCTTTGAATGACTGAAACTGAAGTTCAGCTCCCTCTATGACCAGAAAAGATAGTCCACTTATCTGACTGCAAATTCAAATACTATAAAGTTTAATAATCCAATTAGAATTGGAGTTTTTCCTTAGCTTCAGAGTATAGGGCCAGACCCTAGAGGCTGGCGGAGAGTTTGTCCCACTCCCGTCTACTCTCGTTGTTCTAATTCAGAATCTTAGCAGTACACAGAAAGCAAACAAGAACAATTCTAACCTTTAGAAGCTTGTGTCTTTGGGCTGAACCAAGAAGAGCATGCCACTCCAGACTGGACTGAACAAGCTCCTCTCTCCTCCGACACCTGGAACCAAGTCCCACTGGGCGGGCAGGAAGTGCTAGTCACCAGACCCAACTGCCACTCCCAGTTGACCCCTTCCCTCACAAACTGTCAGTCTTGTTTCCTTTCCACATTAGCTATAAAAATGATTGGACTGAACCACATTATCTTTGAAGTTGCTTACTGCTCCAAAGGTCTATGATTCTATAAGTTTATTCTATAAGACTATAAAAAGCATTTAGTTCTAGATAGGCACAAAACAGAAAGAAGGCAAACTGCTGAATAATGAAAGGTAGGAGAATAATTTTACAATACATGTTGTAGCATTTTGTATATTACAGATATTCAGTAAATATTTTTTGTTTAATGGAAAAAAATAAGACCAATGAAGCTATTTGCTATGCTACTTTTGAAACAGGAATCTAGATCCTTCCAATTTAGCCTCACTCCCCAGTTCCTCCTGGTGAAATCCTTAAAATCCCCAGACCAGGTGCCTTTTTGAAACTCTCCCAGTCTTCCCAATCAGAAATTATCTTTTCTGTCCTCTGAATTGTTAGTACTTTGTATCTCTCTCATGAATTTTATGACATCTATATTATATTTAGGTGTCAATCTGTCAATCAATAGGCATTTTAATAAGGGCTGGTTATGTACCAGAGTTGGACAAAATATTGTTAATATAAAGACAAAAGACAGCCCCTCTCCTCAAGAAGCTCTCTGTCTAATGGAAGAGACAGCATGTAAATAACAGGAAAAGTACTAGAATTAAGAGAGTTTGTTTCTCATTTATCATACTAACTCCTTGAGAGCAGAGACCATGTCTCTTTCATCTTTGCACCCTTTACAAGACCTAGATCAATACCTTAGTATTGTAGATAGTCAATAAATGTTGAAAGAAAGAATAGATGAGTGAATAGCTGACATATATGACCTAGAAATATGTAATAGCATAACCTAATATTAAACTTTTATGAAAAAAGACATAGTTAATCTGAAATTGGGTACATCTGAAAAAACATCTTGATACATAATCACTTATAAAGATGACTCAGTGAAATGAAATAATCAAGTTTTGTCTGATATAGAATGTGTCTATAAATAAACTAAAATGTCTTTTAATTTATATTTTTCTGAATTTTAAAATTTAAGACTTAGACATACTAAACTTTAACATCATATATAAGGAACTGACTACCTTGATAAGAATAGCACTGAACTATTATACACGTTGGATTTTGTTAAACCAAAATGCAGAGTATTTTTGAATGATGAATAAAAGAACAAAATTCAACCACTTCTCATTGTCCACCACTAAGCTTAAAATAATATGTATACTATTCTCTGGTGTTAAAACTTCCCATTCTGTATATATCTGATGACAAACATTCAATTTTTTAAAACAACAACAACAAAAAAGCCATATTCATTATTGTATCTGCCTTATTTAGAAAATTGCCATAGATTTCTAGTATCAGTTTTAATCATTTTAATGTATTTCAAGATTCATGATTCCTTATTTCAAACATCCAGCATTTATTGCATCAATTCACACTCCTTCCACAAACCAGGAGTTCTTATTCAATTAATTGACTCCCAAAGTACAACATCACTTGAGGCAGTAAAAATATACGTAGAGAAATTGTGTAAATCTCTTCTATGCATTTTATTCTCTAGCAGTGAGAGTGCTGGGATGAAGAGAAGCTAGTAGGAGTTCAGGACTACTACCACCACCACCATCAAATCTCTCTCTCTCTGTCTCTCTCTCTCTCTCTGTCTCTCTGTCTCTCTCTCTCACACACATACACACACACACACACACACACACACACACATAAGTATTTTACCTTCTAGAGATTCATTTGGATTAAGAAGCTCTTTATTGGTTGCAAATACCTCAAAAAATGAAATCTGAGGTTGCAGGCCCCTTGGGATCCATGGATAGATTTCAGAGATCTATAAATTTGGGGAAGAAAAAATGCATCTTTATCTATACTAATCCTTGGTTTCCTTTGTAGTCTATATTTCCTTTAAATCTATGTGTTATTTAATATATTTAAAAACATTATTCTGAGTAGTTAATAAGCTTTAGCCAAACTGCTCAAAGAACCCATGGCAGAAAAATAAAGATTGGGGGTCTAACTTTTAAAAAATTATTTTAATTGAGTAATTTAATTAATAAATTCCTTGCAGATAAAGATGATTTAATTTGTCTCTTCATATTCCCTAGGAGCATAGCTAAGCAGAATCTATACCATAGTAGGTCCTAATAAAGACTTATGGATTGTTTAATTGAGAATTAGATCTACTTCTAACTGATAATCTACACACTCAAAAAGTGGACATTTTGACTGTGACAATGAGAAAAAGGGGAATATTTCTTCTTGCTTCCTTAACCTAGTTGGAAAGTAGACTTTGGAAAGCCTAAAGGAGCAAAAGAACCATGACCAAAAGTGAGAACAAGTAATCAATGAACTTTTCCATTCTACTGCAATCACACAAGTTCTGTGAAAACAGCTCATGTCCTCAGGCAGTAGTAGGACTGGAAGCATTACTCTCCATCATCACCCTCAAACTCACAGGACAGAAGCATGGAGTTCAGGCTCATATGCCTACATTCTTATGTGTCATTGAGCTATTTCTTAATCCCATGATTCTTTTGTGATGTGTATAATGTTTATCATGTCTTATTGACATCATTCAGCTTCTATTTGTGGAACTATTGAATTTCTGGAACTTTTGACTGTTTATGAGGGCAATGAAAGAGGATACTTGAAATTGCTACTGTTCTTGAATATCCAGGGATTGTAGTAAATATAGACAAGATAGGATCTCTGAAAGAACATGCAAGAGGGGCTGAAAAAGAAAACTAAAAGGGACTATAATGACAAGTAGGTTCAATAAGTCTGTTTTGAGTACCTCTAAAAGAGAAGAGGGGTAGCTAGGTTGCACAGTGATTAGAGTGTCTGGCCTAGAATCAGGAAGACTTTTCTTTCCAAGTTCAAATCTGTCCTCAGACACAAGCTATATGACCCTGGACAAATCTCTTAACCCTGTTTGCCTCAGTTTTCTCATCTGTAAAAAGAACTAGAGAAAGAAATGGCAACTTACTCTAGTATCTTTACCAAGAAACTCCAAATGGGGTCATGAAGAGTCAGGCATGACAGAAATTAATGAGTAACAATACAGAAAGATGGGAGGCTGCTACGTCCAGAGAAAAACAAAAATTGTTCTTTACCTCAAGGAAAATACAGGTTACTAGGCTTAAACAATGTTTCCATAGATAAGTATATATACATAGTGAATGCTGTCCAAGGGAGGTGGAGACTTAAAAATGGGGAGATTTTCAAAGGTCTTCAGTAGGATGATGCACCTGAGCTGCTCTTTAAAAAACAAAACAAAAAAACTTAACAATTCTATGAGGTAAGCATGAGTGTGAAGGACAAACTGTTTAAGGATAGGATGCTATGCAATAAAGTATCAGTGTATTATTTTGGAGCTCTGACTTAGAAGGATCAAGTAATGTCAAATCAGACCAGAAGGATAGGTTGGAACCAAACTGTAAAAGGCTTTAAATGACAAAGTTTATATTTCAACCTAGAGGAAATAGGGAGGCACTGAAGATTGTTGAATAGGAGAGTGGTGTCATCAGATTGGTATTTTATAAATATTAGTTTGGCAGTTTTGGTGGGGATAGATAAAGTAGAGGGTGGTAAAAATGGAGACAAGGATTCCAATTAGAAGTTTACTGTAGACAGGTAAGAGATGATGAAGCCTAAGCTAAGTGAGTGTGAGTGTGAGTGTGAATGACTGTGAGTGAAGAAAAGAAGAAAGTTGCTAGATACTGTAGAAGTAGAACAAATAAGATTTGGCAGCTTATTGGGGACAGTAAGAGAGAGGCTATACATTTGAGTAACTTGAAGATTGGTGGAAACTTTGGTAAAAATAAGAAATATGAAAAAGAGTCAAATGTGTGGGAAAATATTAAATTATGCTTTAGACAAGTTAAGCTTCAGGTAACTATTGAATCTGCAGATAATATTCATCAGTTACCTGATGGCACAGGAAGGAAGGAAGGAAGGAAGGAAGGAAGGAAGGAAGGAAGGAAGGAAGGAAGGAAGGAAGGAAGGAAGGAAGGAAGGAAGGAAAAGACTGCTTTATTAAGCTCCTATTAAGGCACCAGTCACTATGCTAAGCATTTCACAAATAATATCTCATTTGATCTTCACAACAACTCTGGAAGATAGATGCTATTATTATCCCCAATTAATAGTTATAACTGAGACAGAGAAAAGTTGAGACTATTGCCCAAGGTCACACAGCTAGTTAGTGTCTAACACAAATGTCAGGTCTTCCTAACTCAGGCCCAGTGCTCTCTATCCATTGCACCATGACCTGTCTTCAGGAAAGGGACTAAGGGCTCTCTATATAGAGTAATTATTAGAGCACTCCCTTTACACATATCCCACAAACAGCATTCATGGATTGAATCCCAAAGGAGACAACTCTCCTGGCTTCAAAGAACTCTGTGGGTCTGCACTTCTAAAATGATCTCACCCCTAATAATAAGCTACTAGATACAAGTAGCTCAAAGCAAAAAGCATCTGCTGAGATGGCATTATAAAAACCATAGTTAACCTCCTTCTTCCTCCATTCCCACCATAAACCTGGTCTAAAGCATACTCTCCCACAAACATACAGCATGATAATAGGAGGAATGGAATATACTCTCCTCACCCTGCTCTCCGAAGTGCATCATCTTTCCTGTACAGATTGTTCCATTGATTTTCTAGGCCTGTTTATCTCCAAGAGAACAAGTTTTTATTAAGCACTTATTATGTGCAGACAATTGGGAAAAATATAAAAGAGAGATTATAGGCCAGAGAAAGGAGGGAAAGTTCCTGCTCTGGGCAGTCAGAATAATGAAGGCTAGCTGGTCTAGACTTTTCCTCGAAAGGAAGATTTTGGAAGGTAATCATTAGAAAGCAGAAGGGTGCCACAGGGGTAGAGAGAAAAAGTAACTGAAACGTCATGGCAAAGTTGAGAGAGTGTTAGCATGACTGGTTCCAGCCTTAGTTCAACCTCTAACAACCAACGCTTATTCTCTCAACCCACAAAGCTGTTCCTTCAGGATCATGCTTACTCCCAATTGGGGGTCATATTTTCTAATGAGTGAACATCTCTGCTACAATATGTTGTGGCTGAGGGGTAGCTAGGTGTCTTAGTGGATAAAAAACCAAGCCTGGAAATGAGATCTTGGATTCAAATCTGACCTTAGACACTCCCTGGCTGTGTGACCCTGGGCAAGTCACTTGACCCCAATTACCTATCCCTTACCACTCTTATGCCTTGGAACCAATAATTATATCAATTCTAAGGTAGTAGGTAAGGGTTTTAAATATATATGTGTATATATATATATATATACATATTTGTATATATATATATATATACATATAAATGTTTGTATGTTTGTATATCCTATGACTGATGGAGGTAAAGAGAAACATTTGCCCTGCCCTTGAGGGTAAGGGACAATTCTGTCTCAGAGACTGGGCTCTTTCATTGCTGACTTTCTTTCTGAGCCCCAGGACTCATACTCCTCAGACTTGCCCCCTACTTTGATTCCCTCTCTAGAGAATATATCTTCCTTTTTAAAGAGCTGCTACTAGATCAATATCCCAAAGAGATCAAGGAAAAAGGGAAAGGACATAAACGTACAAAACATATTTATAGCTGCTATTTTTGTGGTGGCAAAACATTGAAAAATTGAGAGGTTGCCCATGAATTGGAAAATGAATGAACAAGCTGTGGCATATGATTGCTATAAGAAATGAGCAAGATGCTTTCAGAAAAACATAGGAAAACTTACATGAACTAATGCAAAGTGGAATGAACTAAACCAAGAGAATGCTGTTCACAATAAGAGTAATGCTATACAATGGGCCATTGTGAATGACTGTTGTCAGCAATACCATGATCCAAGACTATTCTGACTCATGATGAAAAATGCTATCTATCTCCAAAGCAAGATCTTCTGGGCTCAGAAATCAGATTGAAGCAAACTTATTTTTTACTTTCTTTTTATTCTGGTTCCATGTGTGTGTTTGTGAGTGTTCTATGTCTATGTGTGTTTTCTTTTGCAACACAATTAAGATGGGAATCCTTTGTATGTCTGCACATATATAACATATATTAAATTGCTTGCTTTTCAAGGAGAGAGGAGGGAATGGAGAGAGGGAGAGAATATGGGACTAAATTTTTTTTATAAAAATGTGTATTTACATGTAATTGAAAAAATAAAATAAAAATTCAATGTAAAAACAAACAAAAAACCCATGAAGAGTCATGTTGGATAAAATGACAATCTGCCAATTTGACAAAAAAAAATCTTGTAAAGGGAAAAATGACCTGTAAAGGGGGAAATAGTTTAGACACTTCTTTATACTTTAATATCTTAACAACTTGTCTCTTTTATTTGCTCAATATCTTCTGTAGTGTCATCAAATAGGCTGGGGGAAATCAGTCAATTAGAAATGATCTAATCAAATCCTATCCCATAACAGAATCAAAGATTTGGTATCATAGAGATCATACAAACTCTTCCTCTCTTCTTATTATGAGGAGGGCACAAAGGTGTTCACTCTAAATATTTCCTATTCAAAAGGACCTTTAAATGGTGACCCTAGAAATACTAAGTCTGCCTACATATTGGCATTTCTTAAAAATCCACTTTTTAGCAAGGCCCTTCTACCAATGTTTAAGAAGTCTTAAGTGTTAACTATACTATTTTCCCTTTATTGTCTCCCTCCTGCAGTCTGGAGGAAAAATTACTGGTTGCATATAATTTAAATAAATTGATCTATCCTACTTCAACCATTGATTTTCCATTTTTGAAGCAGTCAGCTGGTAACATCTCAGTGATCCATATCAAATGATTAGACTTCAGCTCAACAAGAAAGTTTTTTATACTAGATTTCAGATTACTGGGTTCCATTTTTGTCATATATAGCAAATTAATTTATAGAATGCTATTATTTCCAGAGGTAAAGCCTTTACTTTTCGACAAATGCATACTTGTTCTTTCTTTAAAAAAATGTTCTATTTTGTTTTGGCAACAGTGAAGACAATAATCTATAATTATAATCACAGTCTTGAAAATAAAGAAATCCTAGGCTCATATAAAAAACCCAATTGCTTAATAACATCTTAGATTAATTGTGAATTTACAAGAAGACAGCCTGCTTTCTTAAAATGAAAGGAAATTGAAACAGCTAAAGAGAGAATGTCAGTTTTGGAGTCCTGGAATTAAGTTCAAATCCGAATCCTATCACATACTACTTGTGAGATCTTTGGCAAATCATTAATCTCTATGGAACCCTTCTTTCTTTGTCTGTAAAATGAGATGGTTAGATTCATTGACGTTTAAAGCCCTTTTAACTCTAAAACCCTTTATTTACATTCAGATATTATCACAAAGATGTTACTTATTTGAAAAGAGTAAGATTATTTTTCCTCAGGCTTTAGATAAAAATAGAATAATTTACTACTAGGATACTCACTGACATTATGTAGCAAAGAGTATAAAATGATTTAATCTGAGTTTGAATTGAAGCACACATTGATTTTTAGAGAATAAACAAAGTACAGGTTAAATTTCTCCAGAAGGCAAATCATTTAATACTATTTCTCAGGAGGCACCAACATTTGGAGAGCTTTTCCTTATACTGTCTTAACCTGTTCTCAAAGTGCCATGTGGAATCTGAGTAGTAATGATTTAACTGCTTTTTGTGTATTTTCCATTCACATTACTCTTAAGAAAAACTAAGTATGCAGTAAAAGTCAATAAATATAAATGATACACTGATTTGATTAAGGAAGCAGTTCACTTCATCTGAAAGAGTGAGACAGTTGTTGAATGTCTTAGAAAATGTAAAAACAAACAATTATAACACCAGCTCGAATCCTAAGTGATGAGCTCATTTTAATTTATGGAATAATAATATCGGATGTTAGTTATGTTCCAATAATATTGGAAGTTAGACGGAAGTTAAAAATATGTGGCAATACCTTATCTGGAGTTTGTTTCTTTTTAACAAGCTTTTACCTCCAACTCATTAGTGAGCAATAAAAATTGAATCCCCTACAGGATACCACCTAAGTGTGTATGTGGAGAAGGGAATACTAAGAATGTGGCATTAATATTTGTGGAACCCTACATATCAACATCATTTAAATTCATGAAAAGAGATCCCCCAAAACTCACCATCTAATATTGACAACTCAGGTAAAAGATGATGATGGGTTGATTCCAGAATAAAAATCAGAACTAGAAATTGTTTAAATCATTTGGTTTTACAAAAATATGAGAATAAAAAGACAGGAGGCGTAGGTGTATAATGAAGGGAAGCTGTTTCTAAGTTATATTCTGCCACTGGAAAAAAATAGGATCCAGAAACAGGGTAAGGACAGCATAATATTATGAAAAATGAAATTATCCTTCTTGTCCCCTAGAGAACAGTGGAAGTGGGTAGGGAAGGAAGGGAAATAGAAAGGGGAAAATGTGGCTCAATAGAAGACAGGACATGAACAAACTGACTCCTTTAACTCAATTCCTTCCTAAAAGCAAGGAAAGACCAGAAAAATGTGGGAGAAGAAAAAATAGAAAAAAGATTTTTAAATTATTTAATTTAGCTTGGAATGTTCTAATTGAACAAAGATCAAAAAAACCCATTTTGTTTGTCTGCATACTTATTTGTATCTCTAGGTGTGTCTACCATCTATATTTAGAATGGTAGATATTTGAGGATAAGATTTATGGTGTGTTTATGTGTAATGCAGTGAGATCTAGTGAAAGGAGGATCTGGCAGTGAATCAAAAATTTGTTTTAAAAACTTTTCCATTATTATCAATGTGACCTCAGACAAGTGAGAATTCCTCTGTGGCTCAGGCTCTCTACAGAATTGGTATAATAAAAGCTACTTCTATCTAACTTACAGAGATAATGGCAGAATAAAACTGAATATAAAAGAGCTTCATAATACAATTAACAAGTAAATAAGTAAACATGTTTCTATTTACATAGTTACTTCTATTTGTGTATTAATTATTTTATGGAGAAATTGACATAATATTGATGTATAGTGATGATAATAAAAGTGCTCACTATATTGTATTAGATAATACCTTTAAAATTTCACATTCATGGCATCACATTTTTTATTCATCATTCTGATTCAACAGAAGTGCTTCTTAAATAGCACTACCTATGAGACATTAAACACATAAATAAATCGAGATATTTTTCCTAGTTTGGGTACCACTTTAAAAATGAAAGAGTTGAAAATACAGGAAAAAATAAATGACCCAAGCTATAATGGTCATATGACAAAATTACTAATGTTCTGGGCTCATGGGCTTCTTTTTTAAATGTCTTTGTTTAATAATCCTACCTAGGGTTTTCCCTTGGACAAAAAAATTTAATAACCTAATCTCCTATTTTCTTCTTACATGATACTCCCTTGCCACATACTCTTCAGTCAGTGACACCTGCCTCCTTGCTCTTCTAGAAACAAAACACTCCATCTCTCTCAGCTCCAGGCATTTTCTTTGGCTGACTCCTATGCTTAGATTTCTGTCCATCCTCATCTCCACCTACCGGTTTTCCTTACTACTTTTAAGTTACAACTAAAATCTCATTGTCTCCAGCAAGCCTTTCCTAAACCCTCTTAATTCTAGTGCCTTCCCTCCATTAATTATTTCCTATTTATCCCATACATAGCTTGTTCAAACAGTCAATCCTCAACTTTCATAAGAGCAACATTCCTAGCAAATGGCCCCAAAGTAAAAAACTCAAATACTGATGTGTTGAACCTACTAGAAATAGGAGTTAGGTTCCCATGACTGCCAAAAAACATAATCTTTTACTAGAGAATACTTATCTGCATATGATTATAATAAAATATTAATGCTGATAATATGTATTTTTCCTAATAGAGTAACCATTAAATCATCCATAAAATGACATACACATAAGAACACTGGTAATATACAAAATATTTTTCTCGCTAGTAATTCCTTAGAATTGTTAAAATCTTAATAAAAATCATTGATTTCAGATAATATTCACCTTTCATAATATGAAATTTACAATATCATAAGTACTATATAGCAAATGCAATTCTTAAAACTATAACATTTTTTAACCTGAATCGTACTCTCAACTGTGTCAAATAGTAGCATGAAAATCTTGTATTATAAACTATACTGTGTAAACCTCACTACCCTGGCATCCTTCTGAAAACCAAAGGAGAGGTTGCTGGGACTTTAGTTGCTGCAGTTGGAAGATGCCAAGACTAGTAAGGTCTTGACATCACCACTGACACTCCATCCTTCATTTCTGCTGGATGGCACTGGAAATTGTGAAAGATACACTGGCTTGAAATAATCCATCCGTGATACCTCTTTCACATACTGTATGAGTTCCATAAGGGTCTCTGGACTAGTTGCAGATATTCCAGAATGGAAGCTTATTTAACACCTTTATTTTAACATAAAGCCACATCACTGACTCTGTAGTCTTGGGTTTAGAGTCCAAAGGACTAACAGTATATTTTGAGTGAATAATTATGACCCCAAATTTGAGTTTTAATGGAAAACAATGAAAATATGCAATGAAAGAACAATAGTTAGGTGAACAAGAGTAATGAAACACCTACCAGGATACTAGTCACAACACAAACTTGCCTTTCAGTTTTAACTCTATTGTGCATAGCCATGAATGTGTATGGTTGCCAACATATTAATAAAATCATCTGAATGTCTGAAGTCATAAATTTAAAGGTAAATATTGCAGACTGGCTATATGTATTTTGGGTTTGTGTTCTCTCTTAGTAGATTATGAACTCCTTGAAGGTAAGGGCCTTTTTTGTGGGTCTCTTTTTATATCCCCATCATTTAGCACCATATATGGCTCATAGTAGTTGCTTAATACTATAAATGTTTATTAAGTGATTGTTTTGTCTCAACTCCAGTTTCTCTGGGAATATCAGAATTTCTCAACTTCAAATCTCCACAAAAAATAAAAAGGAAAAGAGTTTTCAACACCTGTGCAAGAACTCAGACTAATGGGATACTGAATGCAGTATTCATTTAACATTTCCTTAATATTATTTATTTAATACATAAAACAAAAATGTGGATAACTTAAATCTGAGCTTATGAATAATTAACTCCCTTTTCCTCTCTAGGACATATCCCTCCAGAACTTAGATATAGTTCAAGATCTCTGGTAGGAATCTGGGATCCCCATATTCCTCCCTTGTAAGGAGAAAACTTGAGTTGCTGGGGAATCAAACAACTCACCCCTGTTGAGTCTCACCTTCCTCAAGGACCTGTACAATTGGCCAAAGCTTATATCAATATTCCTGGGATTGAAATCTTCCCTTAATAAGGGCAGAACTCAGGTTAGCACAGAAGTTACCCTCCCTCCTTCAGTATGGCATTCTATACAACTCACAGTTAACAATTGGGTTGAAGTTTATTCCTCCTTCCTTGTTGGAGTTCAGTGGTTCTTTGATTTTAAGCTCTGACTCTCATAGTTCTTTGTTTGAACCATGTCCTTGGGAGGTTCTTTTACAACTCCAAATCTGCTGGCCCATTGCTGCTAGCTCATACTCACATAATTCCCAGCCTAGACCAAGAACTCCTCACCACTGTGCTACTGCCTCCTTCCACTGGTATTCCTAGAACTATATGGTCCCTGGAGGGGCCACACAGTTGCATAAGACTCCATCCATAAAATCAACTCCATATTCATACATAACTCTTCTGTTCTTTGCATGACTTTTCACTACAGATTTTGTCTCTGGAGTCATCTTTCAAAAATCCAAGGGTGAATGAATTATCCATGATCCACATTGTTCCAGTGGGGCAACAAGTACACAGAATGAGTGAGTTCAAAATTTGACAAAGAGCTGATGTTAGTGAATTTCACTCCCTGTTCGGGAAATAATAACTGGGAGGTAATGGGTAATGCTAGCTTCTTCCTAGGCATGCCTGCTGTAGAGAACTAAATGGTAGATTATAGTTGAAGTGACTCACATTTTATAAAGCATTTTAAGGTTTCTGTGATATTTTTTCTCAACAACTCTCTGAGTTAAATAGTGTAAATATTATTATCTCCATTTAAAAAAAAAAAGACTCCAGAGCACAGAGAAGTTAAAGAACTTCCTTACCTGGCAGGCAGTTTATAAAAGAAAGAACACTATTTTCATATAAGACCTGGGGTTGAAATCCAGCTCTTCTCTTTGTCACCTATATTACCTTGGGCAAGTCATTTCACTTATCTTAGTATCTGTTTCCTTATAAAATAATAGTTACTAGATGATCTCTAATACCTCATCTAACTCTAAATCTGTGATCATATTACGCATAACAGTTGTTACATTTAAACCCCATCCCCTCAAGCCTTTGAGCTGTATGCCTTAAGTGTTGCTTTCCCTAAGAATACCTACAAGAAGACAGCATGTTACTGTATTAATTTTCCAGGGAGGGAGGCCAATATTTCAGTTGTCTACCAGGTGGCACTATACTGGAGCCACAAGCCTTTCAGTTTTATTGATTTCTCTGTAGTGCATAGGATAACTTTCCTAAGCTGGCCACAAGATGTTGTTTAGCTTACAAATACCTAACTTCCCCTCACCCCAAAATAACCGTAAGCAATTTTAATAACCTCAAGTGGCTCAATCTAAATTCAATGAAAGGGATGAAGTGGAATATACTGAAATATATTAAAATATGAACTGTAATGTCTGTACTTTGCTTAAAAGCCCCTACTCTGTCTGAACTTCTATCTCAATTCATAGCTCACAATATTCACTGAATTCAGAGACAGCTTACTTTGATCAGTTTATTACACACTGAATAAAGTGAAAAAGAAATAGATTAAGCACACCTATAAAAAGGCAGCTACTTTAAGCTATCTCCTAAACCTCCTCCTGGTTCTTGTTTCAGATTTTCAAGAATGGCCAGAGAAGATACCTACCCACATATACCAAAGTCCTTGGGGAAAGAAATAAGGGAAGAAGGCATCTTCCTCACATTGTGGGATCACAAACCAGCAATGAGAGAAAACAGGGAAGATGCTGAAGTCAATCAATATACCATCAGTTGAAAAGGATTCACAATACCTGTAGTCTCTGAATTGATCATTCTTATGGTTTTTCGTCTTTCACTCTATTTTTGAATTAGGACCTTTTGTCTAGTGATGATTCTAGTTACCTAATTCTCAGGATTGTCTTTTAGACAATATTGTTTATAGTCTCTATACTTCCCTATGTGGTCCTAGTCATTGACTTCTTTTGTCTTTGGAAGCAGCAGTAACCCCAGTCAAAAGGATTTTTATGGTTTATCCAAAAATTGTCATTACTTTTTCTCTCCCATGGGGGAGAGGAGGGGGGTCACATAAAAATAAGGTGACACAAGATTTTTGTGTAAATACTGAATGTAATTCTCATTTGATTTCTACCTTTTGCCCCCTGCCCCTATACATTTGCAAAAAACCCTAAAGAATCTATTTTCAAGCCATTTTCAGATTAAGATGTAGAACACTTATTTCTTGAGTTTTCTATTTATTTCCTCTTCTTACATATGACAAGACTGTCAAAGGGTGGTGACTTTTTTTTATCATAGCAACTCTGAAATAAAATATTATAGTGCAGAGAAGTTTTGATCTGTGTCATTTTAGGAAATTACTTTTATCACTGGTGAAATTACAGATCCTTGAAATATTGAAATCCTTCTATATATTTACTCACTCTCACCTACATTACCTATACAATGCATACTATAAGTAATATTGGCTCAACCAATACTGTCTCACAATGATGTGATTAATATATTATGACCAAAGTCTACTGTTAAAGCATATGGGATCCTACTAGAATTCCTTTGTAAGAAGGTTCGACCTGTGTATGCCCAGATTTTTTTATATGGAAGTGTCATATTCCCAGTGTTTCTTCTACCATTGGGTGGAAAGTAGCCTCCTTTGATTGGCTGTATAGCTAGAACAGATTTTACTTTTTAAAATGGCCAAAGTCAAATATGCTTTCTTTCTGGCATACTTTTTCTTACTGCTTTTAGACAGTACAGATCATATATAATTGACCCACAATATGGGTTCCATGAACTGAAGAAGAAATAGAGCTACCTTACCCTAGGCCTCTCTTACCTTTGTTCTAACAAAAGGGTCTATTTTTCTGTTCATCCGTGTCAAGTACTGTCAGTGATCCCAACCAGTCCTGAAGTTCGAGTTATCATGACCTTGGAGCTTGAATTTCAGGCAGGATATTGTAGTAAGCCGGGCCAAAAGAGAAGCCTGGGTGCCTGGAACTCAAGCCCAAGAAGAGATTTTGGACTCAGAATTTAAACTAGGCTTTATAGGAATTGAGTTAACTCTAAACCTAATTCCTTTCTCCTTTTCAGAGACTGAGATAATATGGGGAATTGGAGCCTCCCATCTATTGAGGGAATAAACATATATTTGTTACTATACTTTTTGAACTAAATATTTCTTTTTAAAAGTTAATCAAAGTTTTACTGATGGATTGGGGGTAAAGAGGGATGATCCATTATACTTGAGGGAACAACATAAGTGGGGGTTAGAGCCATTGGTGGGGGTTGGAGCCATTGATAGAGAACTCAGACACCATCTAATCATCCTAAAGGAACAAGAGAACCCTGGGGGGAGAGGTGAAATGTAAAATACTTGGCCTTCAGGTAGTGTGGACTAGAATATATTCAATGTTATACTTTTATGGCTAATAGGCTGTTGTCTTTGCCTTTTCCTTAAAAAGTAATTACTCCACTTCTCTGAATAATGAAGAGTGATAAGGCTGACCAATCAGAATCAGTTTTCTGGACTGTCCTTGGACAGTGCCAAGGAATTACAGGTAATGCTACTCCACATCTCCATCCTTTGGTATATACCCCTTTCCAGAGCTTCCAGCCACTAGACATTGATGAGGACCTAGATCCAGAATGATCTTTCCAAAGGCAATCACTGCCTTCTCTGCCTAGGTGCCATTGTTGGGCTCAATTATGCTTAGGTACAGCAGAGATGAGGAACTTCTGAAGGGACTCAGAGCATGAAGAAAAGGAAGGAATGAAGTTGTGAGTATATAATGAGGCTACATGGGCCCAGCATTCTACTCACTGACTATGACTATGACTAACCCATAGACCACTGCTAATTGGAGGGGGTTATGGGGAAACTCACCTAACCCTAGTTCCTAAGTAAGATCTTCCCAAGATTCTAGGATACAAATTTTCAGGTATTTAGAAGAGAGGAAGGTAGAAAAATTGTACGTGAGAGTTTGAGGCTGTGTGTCACCAATTTAAAGTTTATATAGTCTTTAGCATCTATACCTACTACAAATTTTGGTTAACCAGGAATGTACTCCTCATTTTTTACATCGTTCCTACATTGTTGTTTCACCTGATTCAGGGAATCAATGTCTTAGGAGAGACTGTCTAATCAGTAGAGGGATAAATATAACCCCAGAGGGAAGGTGAGAACCACCAGAATTCTCTGCAGTTTGAAGAACACTGAAATAAAAATTTGTGGGCCAATAAATAATAGGTTAGAGAATAATTTCTTGGTCTGAATAACATAACGTAGCATTCAGGCAATAATAAAGAATTACACAAAGGGACTGGACTTTTTTTTTTCCATGAGAAATATAGTTTTTCTATCCTAAAGCATATCTGAGTCTGCTGGCAAGCAGGTACAGGTAATTGCCTCCAGGTGTTTGCCTGCAGGAAGTCATTGAAATTCAATGTAAGTAATGGCAGTTTCTTCAGCAGCAAAAACTAACCTGCAGGAACCTTCTAGGCACAGGCATATTTTAGAATAGAAATGCTATACTCAGCCACAAAACAGCTGAAAGGCCATAGGCCAGAAGACCCTGTTTAACAGGTGACAGGTTAACATAAGCAAGAATGAGAGATATGCCTAATAATAAGTCTTGTCTAGAATTTAGGAGTCAAGGAATTTGTTCTTGGCTTAAAGAATAATCCAGTGCTTAAAAAAAACCTCTTTTTGTTTTTAAAAATATTTCTACTCATACAGTGCCAATAAGTCACAAACATATTTTTTCCACACAGGTCTGAATTCTTTGAATAAATATACTTTAAAAATGCATATTTTAGTATAGATGCTGAGCAGAAATCTACTCTATTTTAAGATACTCTGAATTTAAAATTAACAACTTAGTACTTCAGTGGATCTTTGATATTATAATTATTGTTAATAATTATCATCAAAAACAAATATTCACATAAGCATAAAAAAAGAATAAAAGCTTACTTAAAATTGTAGTCATTTAGGAAATGGACCCAAATGAATAAACAAGCAAATAAAAGATGCTTTTTGTTCTCTGGCCTCTTCAAAATGTCTTAAGTTCTGCTTTATCTGGCTTTGTTTTCTTTCTTCCCTTCTCTCCTTCTTCCCTCTGTTTCTTTCTTTTCTCTCTTTCCTTCTTTCCTTCCTTCCTCCCTCTCTCCCTCATTTACATCCTCTCTCCCTTCCTTCCTTCTTTCCTTCTTTCCTTCCTTCCTTCTATCCTTTCTTCCTTCCTTCCTTCCTTCCTTCCTTCCTTCCTTCCTTCCTTCCTTCCTTCCTTCCTTCCTTCCTTCCTTCCTTCCTTCCTTCCTCCCTTCCTTCCTTCCTTCCTTCCTTCCTTCCTTCCTTCCTTCCTTCCTTCCTTCCTTCCTTCTTTCTTTCCTTCCTTCCTTCCTTCTTTCCTTCCTTCCTTTCTTCCTGCCTGCCTGCCTTCTTTCCTCCTTATTGTAATAAATATACAGATATGGTTCTATATAAATATATATATTTATATATATAAATATGTATATATATAAATATAATATAAAATATAAATAAACATACAGATATGGTTCTACTCATGTCACACTGCATAATTTCATTTAGATTTTTTTAAAAATACATGTTCCATTGGTTCCTTTTAAAATATCATTAGCATTTTCCTTCTCCCCTTCCCTCCAAACCCTCCCTTGTAATGAAATCTAGGGAAGCTAAGTGGTAGAATCTCGGTGACCAAGAATGACAATTTTCTTTGTGCATTATCATCTATTGATACACCCTCATGTGGCTTTGGAGTCCAAAGGCTGAGGCGCACAGTTTGTGGCACATGGGGCATGGGACGCCAGTTGTTATGGGAGGTGCGGTTGTGGCCTGGTGTCGGCGTTCACGTGCAGCGGCAAGACGTCGACGTCGCTCATCTTCAAAGGTGGTGGCGGCATGGTTAATGGGGGTTCGCCAGCTGCTTCTGTCAGAGGCAGCGAGTTCTAGTTGCTTTGGTGTAATGCCGGCCCACCTCAAGTTGGACTTTAGCTGATCCTTGAATCTTTTCTTTGGTCGGCCTTGTTTCCTGAGTCCCGCTGACAGTTCACCATAGAATACCTGTCTTGGTATTAGGGAAGCTAAACATACCAATATATTAGCCAAGTCTGGCCATATGGCATCATTCTGAAACTGTAGGAAATAACAGTGTCTCATATCTCTTCCAAGAGGGTAAAGCTATATTTCATTGTCATGTCTGTAATCATGAGTGGTCATTAATGAACTTTATAAAGACTTTTGATATTGTTTTTGTCTACATTATCATTGTTATTATATAAATTGTGCTCTTGATTCTTTGTACTTTGCTCTAGTATGTTTGCACAAGCCTTTCCAAGTTTTCTAAAACTCTTCATGTTTTCATTTCTTAGAGTTTAATAAAGTTCCATTGCATTTGTGTAACACTTTTTGTTCAGCCATTTACTTGCTGATGAGTACATAACTTTATTTTTAGTTGTTTCCTACAACAAAAAAGTGCTACTACAATATTTTGGAGCACCTGAGATCTTCCTTTCTACTTTTGATCTCCTTGTGGGACATACCAGTTAGTGCTATTGCTAGTCCAAAGGTATGAATAGGTTAGTGACTTTCTTAGTACAGTTCCAAGTTATTTGACAAAACCATGGAAGCAATCCACAGTTCTATCAGTGGTACACTAGTATACCTTCCAACATAACTAGTGTATCTCGTGGGTTCTGCAACAGTTATCATTCCCATCCATTGTTACCTTTGGCAACATAATGCAGCAAGTTGACCTCTAGCATTTTGTTTTTCCAAATTTGAAAATGTCCCTCTAGCAACTTTGAAGAAATTATATCAGGAAAATGATTCGGTTGCCTGATATGTTACCTTGTATGATAATGCCTAAGTATCTATCTCTCTTTGAGAATTAGTATGTGGATTAACATAGTCTCTTCAAATAGAAGAAATGTGTAACAATAGCATTGAGTTAGATGATGAATAAAACTTTAGGTTCTTTAAAGCATTTTTATGTACATTATCTAATTTGGCCCTATCTACTCTGTGAGGAAGTTAGGAAAATCATTTTACTATTTCTAATTTAGAAATAAGGAAACTATGGATGAGAGATTGTGACTTGTCTAAGATCACACAGTTATCTATATGTTACATAGATTTGTTATGTTACTTCAAGCATTAAGACTCTAGTTTGGCAGGTAGTGGAGAGCTATTTAACAGATGTAAGTGATAAAAACAAGTTTAACATTAAGAACAAGTGCTAGGCCCCTATTTGATTTCCCACTAACATACTCCTCCAATCTGATTTTAGGGATGAGGCCAAGACCAGTTCAGTCCTGGAGAGGGTTTTCTTACATTCAGGCTCCCTTTTCTTATACTATGGATCATTAAGTCTTTCCATTCTAGTACAGGGAAGACAAATTATTTGAAGCTTAGATTTAAGCTCACATCTAGGGTTTTCCTAAAAGAGAAGAAGAGAAAGGTACTCAATGTACAATTAAATCAGTTATAAATTGGTATTTATCTCCTATACCCAAAATAAATGATTAGAGGCAAACAGATCCACCCACAACACGCATTGACATATTAATTAAATCAATATTCAGTAACTCAACATAATTATTGGTATTATTGGGGAATTCCTCCCAGTGAGAGTAATGGGACTTCTTGGGAGAGGTGTACCTTTTGAAGATGGAAGGTCTGATGACTTCCCATCAAAGATAGAAGGCCAATCTGAAAGCAATTTATTAGCATGCCAAGGTAGGCTTTTCTCACTGAATGGAAGCCTCAGATTCCAAGGGCATATATTTGGTTTTTATAACCTTTCAAACTGGCTGAAGAGTTCAGAATCTGTCAGAAGTATTCTGTAACAACTTAAAATAGATAAGTAAAGCATTTCACAGGAGAGAGAAGAGTAGAGATAGAGTGGAAGCAGCCAGATCTGAGCACTCTATTTGTCTGAATATAAGATAAAGTGTTAGAGAAAAAAATGCTTAACACATAACAAGTCTTACCTTATATTCAAGTCATAGGGCATAGGAAATGAAGACTGCTTGGTTGAAAAGTCCTTCCCAGTTAGGATGGGCAGATTTCAACCAGATGTTTCAAAGTCCTTACAAAAGATATCTCAGGGGAAAGACAGGTGTAAGAACTGGGGGCATATGATTGATTAAGCCACTTTTAAATCTGCTTTTAAACACAGATTTAAAGGAGAAAAGATTATTATTTGGAATGCAAATGGTAGGACTTAAAAGAAAGCATTTCTTGTTCCAGGACATGAGGCAAAGACAAATGATCAAATACATTTACAAGTACAGTAATACTTTGATTTTCATTGACATCAGTTATCATAGGTTTTGGTCTTCTTCCATTTTTTCCATGAAAAATTTGTTTTTGTTGGTTGCCTTGGATTTCCTTGGTGTGCCCCCTTGACTTCGATGATAATTTTGTGAAAACATGAATTTAAATGCAACCAAAAGTTTGTGTAAAAAGACCCTACCCAGCATAGAATTAGTGGTGCCCAACATTATTAGAATATGAACTAACTTAAAAATTCTGGCTAAATCTTTGGTCTTTAGGATGTCATAGTATCCTTTTCCAACTACCAAAAATGAGAATGAACTATCTTTTCCCAGAACACTCAATGATTTGGGATTAGTCCAACTATGTGTTGTATGGGGAATGTGTTCTACAATATCAAATTCATTATCAACCAATTAATGGTTCTCCTATTATTTATGTCTGTCTTTATTTCTAAAAAGTGTTTTATAGTTAAATTTGTAGAGCTCCTAGGTGAACATTTTAGGATACCTTACTAAGCATTTTGTAGTTTCTATAGTTATTTTGAAGAAAATTTCTTTCTAGCTCTTCTAGCCTAGCTTTTTTAACTCCAGTGTTCTCTTCATGAGCATATATAGATAGGAATCAAAAACCAGTATGATTTAAAAAGAATAAAAATTTCAGGTGACTGAAAAGGCATGATATGTTAAATAAGCTGCATTGTAATACCAATAATAGCTTGCATATGAAAAGAACCAGAAAAGAAATCTCCAAGGGGTATTTGACCAGAAAAAGAGGTGAGCCAATTATGAAGGAAGAATGGGATAGAATAAATGAAAGTAACCAAAGATAACCTAGGTTACCAAGGTAACCTGAGACCTACATTGCTATTTTCAAAATGCCAAAAGACCTAGAGAAATGCTTGCAAGGGAATCTATGGAATATTCATGGAAAGACTTCAACAAGAATCTTACAATATGAGGAGGCAGAGATGGATCACTACTTGTGCCAGGGAGAAAGCTACTCACCTTGATAAGATCTCTGATACAATGAAGTGCTGAAACATAATTAGATGTTTTTATCTTTTATGTTTGTACTGCCAATTTTTATGTGGATGCCACCCACCTCATTGAAACAAGCTATAAAACACAGAATCCTTTGCTAGTTTATGATTTACCCTTATCATTTTATACTTACTCCAGTATTTCAATAAATTTATGCAATCATTAGTGATGATATTCCCTCCACTGAAATAAACCATGCCGTCATTTGTTCTTCACATCCCTTGTGACTTTTGCCCATATTCTTTTACCAAAAATATACTTCTATAAATCAAGTGAAGGAGGAAGAAGTTTGCATAAAGCATAGTTTGAGACTTCAGGATCATTAAAAATGAAATGAAACTGGAATAGGGGCCACATATTGAAGTGAAATAGAACAGATCTGCCAATCTTTACATAGTTCTCTATTATTAGCAGTTAAAGCAGAAACACCACATTTGTACTGTTACCATCTCAGTAGCAAATCATAGATATAGTTGTAGACCCAGCAGGGATCTTGGAGTTAGACTTCTCATTTCATATGAGGAAACTGAAGCTGAAAAAGAAAAAAGGACTTAATTCAGGTCACATAGACATTAAGTAACAGAGTCAAGATTTGAATCTGGGCCCCTTGACTCCAAAGTCAACACACCATAGGAAGAAGGAATAGCTATCAAAAAAAATGAGTTGGACCTGAACATTCAAGGGCAACTTGAACTGGAGGCATACTCTTCACATTGGCTCACATAAGACCATATTTCCAAGTACAGAGGAGTTCTTTTTTTTTTCCAAGTTTTCAGCTTTCAAGAGATCTCAAAGGAAAAAAAAATTCAAAGATGGGAAAAATGTCACAGATGATAATAATACCAAAAAAGTTTATGGAGAAGTTTTACTCACTAATTATATGTTTATTATCTCATTGATATACAGATATTTATTGAGAATATTATGTATCATTTTAATATAGAATACGAATGTGGATACATATTGGTGTCTAGGAGATCTGATAAATATACATGAAGGAAAGGGGTAGACTACAGACCCCATTGTCACATTCATAAAACTGACTAAAAAGTATAGAGAATACATGATTTCAAGTGCCAAAGTGGGTGGGAAGGGAAGGCATCTCAGTAGAATAATATGTAGTCCTCAGGGCTAACCTCTAACAAAGTATCTCCCATGCCTATTCTAAGATCTGAAATATACATTGATGGATATAATCCCCAAAATAATTTTGATCAATAATCCTTTTATTATAAGTAATTAAACTAGACATAAGAAAAGAAGCTGTATGGTGGCCAAAAAAAAAAAAAAAGAGTCCTATCATAAAGGATATCCTAGGGAAAGCTTCCCTATATATACAGTGAAGTCCTCAAAAAGCTTATGTGAATGGGTGACATTATACTGCTTGTATTAGGTCTCAGATAAAACATATAGTCAGAAGCAAATAAACATTTCTTGGTGCTCATTTTAGGTTTTAGAGTTGTAGTCAATTAATTTATATCCAGAAAACCAGAGGACAAAAAGTAAAAAAGTTACAATTTTTTAAATTTTGGTAATACTTTTTATCTAAGAATTATAAAATTTTACAGTCACCAATTAAATGTTCATTTCTCTAAGAAAAAGAAAAAGTGAGAAAAGATAGTTTTGCCTACTATTCATATGAAGTATAAAAACACCTGAAGACACAATACATTGGTTTTATTGAAATGGGAAGCTTTGTCATTTATATGAAATGAAGGTCCCAACCAATTGAGGATAGAATCCTTAGGAGCTTGCATAATGTGAGGCTTTGGGAATCTGCGCCTAAAAATTCATGATGATGCCCAATGGAGAGACCTGCTCTTCTTCTTCCCAGTATGCACAACTATTCTATGACTATTTCCTGTTGGCTGACTGCAATGGTATTGAAAATCTTTTCCACTGATTGCTGATCCTAAACTGAGTGTGCACACTGCAGGCATTCTACAAATCTCTCTCAAGACGTTTTTGAGTGGGAAGGTAGAAATGTTTTTGTTTCTTCTGTTTGTTTGTTTTTTTCCTGTGTCTTCTTCCCTGATTCTAGATGAATGAGTTCCAGAGACAGAACAACCTTGTGAGCTTGCAAGGTAGGAAATAGTAGTAGAGGTCTAGTAACAAGTTTACCTAGCAGTAGTAGTCTCTCGGAAGCGGAGAATGACAATTGTCTTTGTGCGTTATCGTCTATTGATGTACCCTCATGTGGGTACATCATTACCTAGCAGAAGGTGCAATAATGGCAGAAGCTGAGCCCAGTGAATTTGACCCAACCTGTCAGTGACCTGATCTTTCACTGAGATGTAAGCATCATATTGAAAGCAGAGGAGCAACATTCATTAGCTGTGCTTTACCTAGAAGTGAACTGAGTGTGAGGAATGCTTTATAGATACCATTTTAAGTTTGAATCCACTCCCCCAGGACCCAACCAAGAGGGCAGAGGAGAATGGGTATACATTTAAGGAGGAACTATTTTATAGCAATCATTTTGAGTCTACCCTTTCAGGGATCCTAAGTTCTCTGGTTTGGGGATGAAAGTGCTTCAGTTCTTGCTTTACTTTCCTATTAAAATATACTTTAAAAAACCCTTCTGTCTTAGAGTTGATACAAAGTATTGGTTCCAAGGTAGAAAAGTGGTAAGGGCTAGGCAGTTGGGGTTAGGTGACTTGCCCTGGGTCACACAACTAGGAATTGTCTGAGGCCAGATTTTAATCCAGGCCCAATGGTCTCTAGGCTTGGCTCTCTCTCTACTGAGCCACCTACCTGCCCTAGGGCATATTTCTCATGCAATAACTATCAAACCCATCATTCAATAATTACTCTCAATATCAAACAAACAGTTCTTTCTTCAATATCATCTAAGCCCTGATTGGTGTCCCAATATAATTTGGATCAGTTGACAACCTCCTTGATATCACTGATAACTAATTAATACCAATTAGATTTTATAAAAGTTTATTTAGGGGCAGTAAGTTGGCTCAGTGGATAGAGAGCCAGGCCTACAGATGGGAGGTACTAGGTTCAAATATGACCTCAGATATTTTCTAGCTGTGTGACCCTGGGCAAGTCACTTAACACCAATTTCCTAGCCCTTCACTGCTCTTTTGCCTTGAAACCTAATATCAATTCTAAGACAAAAGGTAAGGGTTTTTAAAAACAAAAGAAAAAGAAAAAGAAAAAAGTACAGTCTGAGGGTACTCCAGAACCCTGGTGGGAAATGTAGCCTTGCTCTAGGAACCCAACCTACTAGTAAGAGTGGGAATTAAGAAAGTAAATTCAGACTGTATGAGTGTATTTATATATACTCACATATGAATTTATATATACATTCAAATATGTTTATGTATCTATATATGCACACATAATATATGCTTTTAAATGAACAATTTACAATAAATAATTATATTATCAGCATACAGTCAAATGAGACAATATTTGAAAAGTTTTTAACATAGGTATTTGATAAATGCTCATTTTCTTTCCTTTTCCTTCTCTTTTCTTTCCATTTCTCCTAAAGAAGTTATTTTGGGATTCAAAGAATCTAGAATATAAAAATTTATACTTAACAGTTGAGAATATTTACAGATTCATTCATACCTGGAATATTGTGAGTAGTTCTGATCACCAAAGTTAGAGAAATAACAAAGCAAGGGAAGTCCCAGAGAAAGAATTAATTATAATAATCGAGGAGACAAAAGAACTTCTCTATTAGAGTATGCTTTTTAAAAATCTTCAAAGTCTAAGGTGAGGAAAGAATATTATCTCAATCTATAAAGTCATAAAGGATTGCAAGAAAAATGATTGTCTTTTATTAATTTGGGGGTGAAATAGTTATCAACCAAAAGGATTTCTGATTGGTTGATAATGAATTTGATGTTGTAGAACACATTCCCCATACAACACATAGTTGGACTAATCCCAAATCATTGAGGAGTGTTCTGGGAAAAGATAGTTCATTCTCATTTTTGGTAGTTGGAAAAGGATACTATGACATCCTAAAGACCAAAGATTTAGCTAGAACTTTTAGGTTAGTTCATATTCTAATAATGTTGGGCACCACTAATTCTATGCTGGGTAGGGTCTTTTTACACAAACTTTTGGTTGCATTTAAATTCATGTCAGTCAATGTTCATTTACTAAAGTATCCGTCTTATGCCAAGAATTGTGATAAGATCTGGAAGATATAAAGAAAAGCAAAAAGATAGTTTTTATCTTAAGAAAGCCCCTGTCTTATATGGGAATTTCTGAATTGATATATTTTCTTATCTTTTAAAGAGAAATTCCTAAAAAAAAAAATAGGCACTGAATCTCAATGATATGCTTGCTATGGGAAAGAGAGGAAAAGTGATGTATTGGTACTCTGGTGACAAGGTTTAGTGGCAGAAAAGGGTAATTTAGTGAGGTAGATTTCTAAACTCAAGGAAGTCACAGACCAAGAATTTCAGGGGCTTGCTAAATCAACTGTACAAAAAATATTAAGCCATTCCCCAATTGATAAATGAGCAAGGGACATGAATAGGCAGTTTTCAGATAAATGATTCAAAATTGCAAAATTATCAATAAGCACATGAAAAAGCATTCTAAATCTCTCATAATTAGAGAAATGCAAATCAAAACAACTATTAGGTACCACCTCACACCTAGCAGAATGGCTAACATGACAGCAAAGGAAAGTAATAAATGTTGGAAGGGATGTGGCAAAATTGGGACACTAATGCATTGCTGGTGGAATTGTGAATTGATCCAACAATTCTGGTAGGCAATTTGGAACTATGCCCAAAGGGCTTTAAAAGATTGCCTGCCCTTTGATCCAGCCATGGTACTGCTGGGTTTGTACCCCAAAGAGATAATAAGGGAAAAAAAAACTCATACAAAAATATTTATAACCATGCCCTTTGTGGTGGCAAAACATTGAAAAATTAAGGGATGCCCATCAATTGCGGAATGGCTGAACAAATTGTGGTATATGTTGGTGATAGAATACTATTGTGCTGAAAGGAATAATGAAGTGGAGGAATTCTGTGTGAACTGGAATGACCTCCAGGAATTGATGCAGAGTGAAAGGAGCAGAACGAGTACACAGAGACTGATATACTATGGCACAATTGAATGTAATGGACTTCTCTACTAGCAGCAATGCTATGATCCAGGATGATTCTGAGGGGTTTTTGAGAAAGAATGCTCTCTACATGCAGAGAAAGAACTGTGGGAGAAGAAACTCCAAAGAAAAATATAATCGATCATATGGTTGTATGGGGGTATGATTGAGGATATTGACTTTAAATGATCACTCTATTAAAAATAGTAATAATATGGAAATATATTTTGAACAATGATATGTGTAAAACCCAGTGGAATTTCTTGTTGGCTCCAGGTAGGGGAGGGGGAAGTGAAAGAACATGAATCATGTAACTACGGGAAAATATTCTAAATCAAATAAATAAATAAATTTAAAAAATAATTTCAGGGACTTAGTACCATGAACCAAGAATTGGAAACAAAGTTTTAGATTATAATAAGAAGAATCACTGGGTCAGCAGTGGAGCTTCCTGGGTCTGTTCCTCAAAGACTTAAATCCTCAGGAACTGAAGTTGAGGCCAAGTTTAGACAGCTAAGTGTAGAAAGAGATAGCAGTGATTTCACCAAATCTTAAAACAGAGTAAATGAATCTTAGAATTTTGAACTAGGAATAACTTAAAAGAAAATAATACTTTAAACATCATTTCATAGACATGTTGAATTATTTCCCTTAGATGCAGATTTGGATGTATGGATCTGTACTGGATTATTGGTCCCTCATCAGCTTTGTTTTGGCACTGTGGGTTACAAAGGCAAAAAGGAGAATGTCACAGTCTATGCTTTCAAGCACCTGCAATATCTATTTGGGGAGATAAGTTTAACATTTATATTGCACTATAAGGCTTGCTTTTACAAAGTCTTAGTCTAATGTTGTACTGTAACATGGTGGTAACTTGATATAAAATCCCAGAAACTATACCAGAAGAGTGCAGGCTCTGGAAATGTCTCCTGTCCTGGAACAGATTATATCAACTTCCTTTTTACCCCTCCAAATTAAACAAAAATATTTTACTAATCCTCCTTTTAAAAAAATATAAATGACATCATAAAATCCACTAAATCATCACCTCCACTCCCAGTAGAAGAAGTCATCCCTTATAACATATATACTATAAATAAAAACTAAATGAAGTTGCAGGTAAATGGCTCACAAATTCACTCTAGAAAGCCAAAAGGTCCTGTTGAAGTTAGTTTAAACCAAATCAAAGGCAACAAGAAATGTTTTCATGGAGCATTTTTTTTATTTCATTGCATTTTCATTTTATTGTAACATCCATAATAAAGATTTAGTTTACAAGAAGACTACTATGAAAATAATTATAGTTTATGCACCAGCATCTGGTACAGAGGATGAAAAGGTAGAGGAATTATAGGAAGAAATCATTAAAATTCTCAAAATTAAATCAATATACTTTAATACTCAGAAATTTAAGTGCATAAGTTAACCCACAAAGGATTATAAAAATATGTTGAAAAATGTTATAGGAGTAAGAAATAAGAGAAGAAAAAAGACTTATGGGTTATATAAAAGTATTATATTTATATGGCATAAATATGAGTAGGCTCTGAACATGGCAGAACAAATACACAAAAAAGAAATTGATTATATTTTAAAAGACAGGAAATGACTCATTAGTGATGGGGGAGTCATGCAGGAATTTGCTCTTTCTCTACAGTAAGACCACAGACTGTTTAGGGCAAAGATCAAAGTTTGATGTAAAGCTAAAAGACAGAATGAAAATAATAAAATTAAATTCAAATAGACTTAGGTAATAATCAGTTTGGGAGTTTCATCCAATGATGCAGATTTCCACTCATCTATACCTGTGAGTTGTCTATTTCTTCTCATAAGTTTGCCACAGGAGGTCCACTCACTGTTATGGAGGTCTTTCTTGCTTTCACCAATCAATAAGTGGGTTCCAATGTAACACCCTGGGCTATGCACATATGATCTGTCTACTTCCTTCATAACTAAAGTCCATTTTCTGTTTTATTATACAATTCCTTACTATCATCTTTGCCTCTTCTTCTTTGGTATTCTTAATTGGCTACATGTTGCAGCCTGGTTGCATTTGCCTTCCATTATTCTCTATTTGATATTCATTTTCATTCAGAGAATATTTTACTTTGTGCCTAAATATATAATAAAATTTTGATATTTAAAAAGAGAGACCCTTGCTTTTTATGAGTAATCAAAGTAATTTAGCAATTACCTAAAGGCAATTTATCTCATTCTCTTCCTTCTCTTCAATTCAAGGACCAATTCACTATCCATCTGTATTGTATATATACATATTGATGGGCAAGCTATATAGAGTATCCATACATATATATTTTGTAATTTTGGGTGTTCAGGGAGAACTGGCACCCTCTAGGTGTGAGGGATTAACCTTTCCAGGGATGCTCATCCATCCAGCTTTAGTGTCCTCTTTTCACCCAATTCTCACTTTGTGGCTCCAAGAAGTTGTAGCATGTGCAGTGGACACACCCTGGAAAAATGATCGTGGCAGATGGATTAAACTAGAAGGATGTCTATCCCAAACCAGGTGAATGTCTGCCCCAGGTATGTAAAGTCTTCTCTCAGTGGAATGGGCAAGTGAGAACAATTTGTTCCAACAACCATGAAGATGGCTAATGCAGCCACTATGGACTTAAGCAGTCACTTAGAATGTGGTCAAACATCAAAGAAACTAATGTCATACACTGCGTCCTAACCCATTACCACACACTCTGATATTTGTCTTGTCATTGGACTTAGAAGACGATAAGACAGAGTGAGGCTTGCAACTTTGTGCAACTCTGCCTCACTTAAATACAATTCATGAACAAGGCAAGGCATCACCAAGTATTATCATTGGTCCTCTTCAAAAACAAAGGACAAAAACAACAGTAACAATTTTGTAATTCAGACAAGAGGTATTCTTTATCCATCAGCTCTTTCCTGTATAGACAAGACAAAGATAAACTCCTTTAGGCGATTACAGATCTCCTCTAGGAAGCTCCACAATGCTCTTAGGCTTAATGCAATAAACACAATGCCATCTATGAACAGGAAGATCTTGAGAACTTCATCATCCACAAGAACTCCAACTTCAACTTCTATTTTGTGCTAGACGTCCTCTCTTATTGTGATAAGCATCTTTAGCTAACATCATTCTACTTTATGTTTCTCCTAATATTCATGATCATAGTTACACTGAACAGTACAGTTTCTGCTATTTTATCATTAAAGGAATCTTGAATGCTCTAGATCTATTGATGGGAGACACTAAGTTGTGCAGGAGTATGTAAGACAGCATTTTGTTAAACCGATTTAGTGCAATCTTATGTTCTCTAAATCTTTCAGTTAATTCAGCCACTTTCAGAAGTGGCAAAAATGGTTAAATATTACTTATGAAAGCATGCTTGTTCCCTTCTAATACCTGCATCAAGGATATTCTCAATTGGTGTATATATGACTCTCATAAAGATTTTGTATAGATGGGAGAGTAAACATGTAAGTTAATAGTTATTGATGCTGTCTTAGTCCCTTCATTGCTTTCCCTTCCTTCAGATACCTTGAATATTGGAACTTCAATGCCCTCATGATTTCATTATCTTCAGCACTGATCTCTTGCTACATATACTAAACTTGGTGGTATATGTAGGATGTAGTAAATTACATGTGCTACATAACAAACTGGCTGCTTTTCCATCTTTGTTGTTTTTAGTGCTATTTCTATATCCTCTGTGAGCACATCTGAGACTATAATGTTAGGGTCTAAATGTTGTGGTTCCACTGTCCTAGATGGAGAAAGCAGTTTGTTTCAAAGATTTTGACAAATCTTTTCCATTTTTGACCTATTTTTTCCTTATATTTTTACCCTCATATGTCCTTGGGATGACTTTTCTTATTTGCTATCCATTCTTCAAAATTGTTTTAGTTTTTGCTACTTCTCTTTGCTTTTGAGATGATACTCTTACTAATCATTTGACTTCCTTTTTCATAAGATTATATAAATGAGTTTATAGTCTCACTCAGTGTGGTCTTTGGCAGCTACTTCTCTTCATTTGGCAAGTAAGTCAGATATTTCCTGCCTAAAGCACTTTCTGGTCTATTTTTTTTTTTTTTTACATTAGAGACATGACTTTTTTTAGTTTCCTAAAAAAAAAATCAATAAGTATTCATATGTGTTCAAGTTCCACCTTCTTTCTCCCTTTTGACCCTGTGTTTCTGAATAAAATAGATTCAGTGTTTGTTTTTATTCTGTTTCATTTGTCCTCTGTTTTAGGTGCAGGTGGTGATATCTGCCTACCAGGAATCAAGTCATGGGAGCTTCAGAACCAGGACTCTAAACCGGATGTTTCTGCTATAGCCATCCTACAGGGAAACCCTGAGCAGGCAGAGTGCCTGGGGCTTAAGCCCAAGGCAGGTTTTGGTCTTGGAACCAAGACTGTGCTATATGGAAACTGGGCTAACCTATTAATCCAATCTTCTTCCTCTCCCCAGAGACTGAGGTACTATAGGGCAAGGATTAAGCCTACCATAACTGGAATGTGTCTGTATATTCATTATTTTTGCCTTTGAAATAAATATTCCTTTGTAAAAGCTAAAATGATTGTTATTTATTAAGTGGAACTGGGGTAGAGGGGATCCAGTTCCTATACTTGAGGGAATACTATGGTGGGGAGAAGGGGTTAGGGCCAAGGGCAGAGTCTATAGATCCCCAATTTCCCTAAGAGTACTGGAGAATCATGGGGGAGGGATGATTTATAACTTCCTGGATTTTAGGTAGTGAGAGTCAATGTTTTATATACACATATGTATAAATACATGTAAATAAACATATAGACACATATATAATACTTGTTTGTGTATATATATAATAAAAGTTATTACTGCCCAGAACTAACCAATGATATGTATAATAAATGTTAAAGTTCAGAGGAAGCAGAGATTACTTAAAGCTTGGACACACAAAGAAGAAAGATTTCATATAGCTGGAATTTCATCTGTTTCTTGAAAAATGGGTAGGACTTAAATATGTAAAAAAAGAATAAAGGAGAAATTCAAGTTAGAGGTTGTGATGATACTAAAAATGTCCAGGTATGAAAGAGAATGGTTGTGTTAAACAATGAGCATACTAGTTTAGTTAGAGTGGAAGATTTGTGTTTACGATCAGTAAGAGATAAAGCCAGAAAGGAATGCTGAGAATGGATTGTAAAGGGCCTTAACGGCCAGGTGAAGGAGCTAAGACTTTATCATGTAGGCAGTGGAAGTCACTGTTGATATTTGAATCAGGGAGTAACATGATCAAAGTGGTATTTAAGGAAGATTAATTTGGTGGTAGCGTGCCAGATCAAGGGAAGATAGGAATGTTTGGGCTATAATACCTTTTGAAGTTGATGTAGCAGAAGATAGACATACTCTCAAATTTCCCTTATTTTTGTCAGAAAGATAATATTTGAGCTCCAACCATCCTTGAATCGACCCAGAATAACATTTCTCATATGATGTTGGGTCAGTATATTGTGAAATAAATTAAGTTTCCTTTTTCTGGAGTCTTTATATGCAAAGGAAAGTGATGCACAAATCTAGATCATTTAGAGCAATGGTTCTTAACCTTTTTGGTGTCATGGGACAATTTGACAATGTGGTGAATCTTATGGACCTCTCAGAATGTTTTAAGCATGCATAAAACAAAATCAGAATCTTGCAGAGAAAGCCAATTATATTAAAAAGCAATTATCGTATTTTTTTAAGTTAAGTTAAGTTAAGTTAAGAATCCCTCAATTTGGACCTTTGGATCCCAGAAACTAAAAACCCAAATATTTCAAGTAGGAAAGGAAATCAAATAGAGTAATATGGAAAGAAACTTTTAAGAAAGAGTGAGAAGAGTTTTAGGTAGAAGTGATATGATAAATATGTGTGTGGATACTGATATCTTTGAAGATAACAAGTCTAAATTTAATCTGCCAGAAGAGAAACAATACTGATTTTAAATGAATAAGGTGGCATGGGACAGAACAGAGTAGGAAAGATATGTTTGGTGTTTTTCATCCAAAGAATCATCCAAAGCACTTGTAAATATTAATAGTAGCAGCAATTTTAATGGAATTCAAGGGGCAAATATCCAAACTACATTGCTTCAGAGAAAGAAGGGGAAATAATCTTACAAGTATATGTCATTAACCTGAAGTTTAAAGGCAAAGGAGGAAAGGAAAGTAGGACAGAAGAAAAGCAAGTAGGTACAAGCCAAGAGTTTTCAAGATGAAGGAAATGAATGCTCATTTGAAATGGAATCTAATTACTGTATAAGTGAAGAAAGAAATGGGGGTACCAGTAAAGAAGCATGTAAGACCTGAATAAAGGAGGCGAGTTATATATAATGGAAGGAAGTAAGGAGAAGGGGATTGGTATTTAGTCCTTCAATAGCAACTGTTATTTGCAGACATATTAACTAGTCTTTTCTTAAAACATCCCTCTGAGATACATTAGTAGTATTATTCCTTATTTTATAGATGAGGAAACAGATGCTTGGCTCTTTGCTCTATACAATTGCTTATGTCCTCTATTCTTACTTAAGGTCATTAAAATTGCAATTTGGTAGTTTATAATAGGCTTGTAATTTTGCCAAAGTAAAATTTAAACTATTATCTTATTTCCTATGAACTTGTTCAATAATATAATTTGACATATTCATTCCACAAATGTATGGATTAGAGAACTTTACACTGATCCATCTTTACTTTCTAATGTCACCAGATGGTCTAAGCCTTGTTTTTATCCACAAAATGTTCCTATTGCAAATCTAGAACCCTCACAGGAAAATTGTAGTAAAAGCCTATTAAGGAAAGCCTACCAGAGCAAAAAGGCAGGGCTAGGATAAGGAGGACTGGCTTTAGCTGTCAGTTAGAAGAGGTTAATTCTCAAAGGCCAAGTTTCTTACAAACAAAATCTAAGAGCTCCACAGAGGTTATTCAAACCTTCTATCCTAACTCCCATGGCTTGGTACAATGCTACACAGGCCTGAGTGTAGGCATCTCTCACAAACACAAAGTGAAAATTTTATTTTCTACTTAAAATTTAAAATAAAATGACAGCTCGGTTGTTAGGATAATATGTAATCACAGAAAACTGTCATGGAATAATTTACTTATGGGACTGCTTTGCATAAGAATGTGTTTGGGTTTAGAATTTTAGAAGAAATAAAAGAAGAAAGCTCTAAGAACAAAGATATAAAGAAAAATACATTTAAAGTAGAAATTTTTAAAAAGCATTAATTTAAAAAATACCTTTAAACAAGAGAGAATTATCAGGAGCTAGGTTTGCAGTTATCTAAAAAGCCTGATTATTTCAGAAATGTTTTTTAAAAGAAAGTGAAGTCAAAGAAAACTATAGTAAGGAATTTAAATAATTAGAAAATACCATGTTTTTGAAATGAAAATAGTAACAGAGTTGCCTATTATTAGAGATTTTGATTTTTCTTAACCTTCACGAAATAATTTCATTTTGTGTAGAGGAGCAGACTATGGAACTTTTTGAAGGAACAGTTACGAAACAATTTTGTGATCACTCCTCAGGAGGGAGGAACTGTTTTGACTCTCTTGTTACTAAGGATGGAATTTTGCAACCAGAAGTTCCATAACAGTTGGGAATGACAGTTGTGTGAGTAGCTAACAGAGGACAAATGTTTGTCCTATTACTCCTATCCCTAAGTATTATATAGGATGATTAGGTTTTCTTGCATCTATAATTAATTTTTTAATTAACAAACTTTACATTTCAACCCACCCCCTTGGAACTTGCATCCAAAATAACTGAAAATACTACAAATGACTGTCATATCCTTTTAAGACAAACATCTGGATATCTTGTGCATGCCTGTATACCCTGGCATAGATGCCTCATTTTCTTCTGCTCTAAAATTTCTAGAATGAGCCAAGTTCAATGTCTTCTTGTTGTCATTAGACTTCTTCAGTGCAAGGCCATTTTCATTATTGTTTTTCTCTAGAGTGATGTCTCTTTCTCTACCTTGTTCATCTGATCTTCTTCATCTATTCATGTTCTTTTCTTTTCCCCTACCTTTGTAATTTCATTCTGCTTGTATCTCTCCCCAGTTTTTTCTGGGTGATAGTTATCAAGTCATCATCTTTTTCCCCTTTGTCTTTAATTTCTCATGACTTTTATACTTGTCATTTCTTAGGTCTTTGGCCCCATTGTTTCAATAATACATAATACAATACATACATACACAAATGCATACATACACTGTGTTCATATACATAACAAGCATCCATTATATTAAAATGTCTCTTGATTTTTAAGGACTTCCAAAATAAAATCAAAGCTATGAATTTATCCAGGAACCTCACTGGACAGAAAATCCAGGGACAATATAGAGTAGGGAATGCTCTCAGAATTAGGAAGCTACAGCATATCAAAAGGATTTATAAAACTTGCTACAACATGCAAGCATCTGGACAATCTTAGAAACCAAGAGTTAAAAAGGCAAGAACCTGGTAAGTTTGGGACATGGTAAGGGATAGGGTAAGAGTAGATATATAAATTGAGGATGTATTTCTTTAAGGTATTCCTTATAGAAATGGATATGGAAAATGGGTTTACAGAGGTGGTATTCTATTCATAGGAGCAAAAAGGGGAGAGTGGTTGTACTTAAGGATCAGAGATCTAACAATGGGAAACATTTTGTTAATTTCCCATACCCTGATATTAGATGACAGAAAAGATCCTCTTGACCTCTAGTATATGTCCTATTGTTTATGATTTCTGAAATTCTGTGATTAGAGATTTATTACTTTAGCCTCTTTTAAAATATAGTTAGCTAGCTCAGGGAAATAAATAATAGTATAGCTTTTTATATATTGGTATAAACAGACTAATGAAGTCCTTTTTAGGTAGGAAATTCTAGATAGCATGATGGTAGGGTATCACTAAAGTGTCAGTCCTAAAATAAAAAGTTTTCTTTTTTTTAAATTAATTTTTTAAAACTCTTACCTTCTGTCTTGGAACCAATTGGTTCCAAGGCAGAAGAGTGTTAAGGGCTAGGCAATGGGGATCAAGTGACTTGCCTAGAGTCAAACAGCTAGGAAATGTCTGAGGCCGGATTTGAATCTAGGACCTCCCATCTCTAGGCCTGGCTCAAAAAGTTTTCTATTTAATAATTTGCTTAGACTTCATTCTGCCTCTAGCAGAGGAGAACTGCCCTTCAGCACACAGGGAAGGCCAATTTAATCTCCTTGCTGAGATCCTTTAGGCTGTGAATTTTGAGCCTCTTAAAGTATATACCCCACAAACAGCAAGAGTATATATGCATGATGAAAAAAAATCCTTTTGGTTTCTTCAAATGTTATCCAAGAGGACATAGAATTAACATAGTGGGGTATCAACCAGCTAAGTCAACAAGCATTTATTAAGTGCTTATCAAGTCCACCACTATGCCAGGATTATAGGATTTATGATTGAAAAGGGCTGTAGATACCATCTAATCATAGGCTCATAGACCCAGAGACCATTACATCAACCTCTTATGTGTTCCAGAAAAGAAACTGAAGGATGTCTAAGTAGGGTGTGATTTGCCCAAGGTCACAAGGAGAGTGGTCTTTGAACCCATGTCCTCTACAAGTCTTCTTTTCACTTGCCACACTGCCAGGAGAGATGTTTGCCCAAGTTATAAGAGGTAGAAAGTGGAAGAATTGGAATTTGAGCCTATGTATTATCATTCCAGATATCTTGTCCACAGCAATTTTCAATAAATAAAATCTTCCTCCCTTCTCTATTGTTAACTTCTGTCAAGCCACATTTTTTTGTTCTAAATATACATTCATTAACACTGGAGTATCTGGACCTAAGAAAGGGAAGTTGACTAGTATTATAGGATAGAAGAAGATCTGGGACTGTGATGACCCAGTGTAAAGAGTAAGCAAATAGGCAAGTAAGAAACAGTTGAGAAAATGCCAAGGAGAGAGGTGGTTGGCTTTTGGTAACTTGGAGAAGAGGTTTCATATAGCAGTAATGACTCTGAAAATCAGATGGATGATGTTTAAAGGGAAAAAAAACCCAAGTAGAACTTAGGGAAATAATTAAAGTTCTTGGGGGAGTAATTGGGAAAAAAAAGGAGGGTATAATTGGAAAAGAAAGAGTAAGTGGGGTTTATATCAGGGCTCCTGGTAGTTATTAGAGGCAGCTAGAGTTATGAGTAGGATAGAACACAGTGCTTTTTCTTTGGGTGCTGACATAGGGGTTTGGGGGATACTTCCTGCCTGTATCACTCTCCAGTCTACACCATGAAGCACACTCCTCCCCTCCCCAGGCCCCTCACTTCTAGTTTAGGCCACCACACCTTGATGTCAGGAGAAGCAATGTGTAACATTAGAAAGAATCCTGGATATTTTTGTCAGTAGATCTGCGTTCATTAACTGTATGTCTGTCACTGGGCAAATTATTTGGGTAAATAACTTTGTAGATCTCAGTTTCTTCATCCGTAAAATGGAGAAGGCAGGGTGGTTGTCATAGCTTACTTCTAAATCTCTGATCTTATGATCCTGTGATTACATAGTGCACCTCTCTTGGTATTTGCTTTGTCCTATCTCACCTTACTTTGTCCTCCTGTCTCCTTTCTCTCACCCTCTACCTCCTGTTAGTAGATGGCTTATTAGGGACCAGGAGAGATCAGACTCTCTGAGAAATAGACCAACCTCTTTCCCATTATAACTTGTCTTCTGTGCCACACTCTCCCTTCCTTTAACTGAATCAACAAGCATTTATTAAGTGACTTCTTCATGTCAGGCTGTCAGGCTCTAGGCTAAGAGCTGGGTATAAAAACAGAAAGGAAAAACAGACCCTGCCCTCAAAGAACTTATATATTAATGGAGAAGGCAATAGGAAAATGTATGCATCTATGCATAATAATTAAAAGTAATACAATGTAGTTTTTTAGGAAGCATTCACTAGTAGCTAGGGATGGAGCTGGAAAGCTGCAAGTGGAAGGTGGCTCAAATTAAGTCTTAAAGTAAACCAGGTATTCCAAGAGTCAGAGGTTGAAATAACATTCCAGTACAAGGAGCTGCCAGGCAAAGGAATATCATTTGGGATGAACAGCAAGTAGGCCAGTATGACTAAATCAGTGTGGCTCAGGAGAATAGAGTATAAGAGGATTGGAATGGTAGGAAGGATGTGAAGTTTTTTTTGTTATTGTTGTTGTTTTTTAACCTTTACCTTCTGTCTTAGAATCCAAGGCTGAAGAGTGATTAGGGCTGAGCAACTGATTTGCCCAGGGTCAGACAATCAGGAAGCATCTGAATTCAGATTTGAACCCAGGAACTCCTGTCTCCAAGTGTGGCTCTTTCTCTACGAAACCATTGACCTGCCCCTCAGGAAGAGTCTTAAGTGCCAAAAAAGGAATTTATATATGATCCTAGAGGTAACTGGTTCCAGTCAGTCAACAAGCATGTAAAAAGGACTTACTATATGATAGGCATGTATTCTAAATACTGAGGATACAAAAGAAGGCAAAAATGCAGCACCTGACTTCCAGAGCTCATATTCAATGGAGGAACCATATAAATAACTTGATCCATACAAGATGTATACAGGATAGCTAGAAGGTAATATGAGAAGGAAAGGTACTAGAAAAGATGGGAAGATCTGGAAAAGCCTCTTTCAAGATGAGACAAGCTGAACCTTGAAGAAAACTTAGGAAAACAAGAGATAGATGTAAGGTGGCAGAACATTGCAGGAATGAAAGACAGTCCATGCAAATGCACAGGAAAGTGGAGATGCTGTGTTAAAGGAACCGCAAGTAAGTCAATGTACTACTTGGATCTTAGAATCCTCTGATGGAAACAGAGTATAAGAAGACTAGAGAGGTACAAAGGGTCCATGTTATAAAGAACTTTAAATGCTTGACTTAGGAGTTTATCTTTGATCCTGCAGAGCAATAGGGAACAATTGGAGTTTATTGAGCCCAGATTATAAGAATTCCTGGTTGAGGAAAGTAGATGGCTAATTGGATAGTCAGGTCTGGAGAAGGAGATCCTGGGTCCAAATCTGGCTTCAGATACTTCCTAGCTGTGTGACCCTGAACAAGTCCCTTAATTCCCTGCTACTCTTTTGCCTTAGAATAGATACCTTTTTAAAATGTAATTTTATTATTTCAATTACACATAGAAACAATTTTTGATAATTGTTTTCTGACATTCTGTGATTCAGATGCTTTCTCTCCCTCCTCAATTCAGTAAATAGTCTGATTTAGGTTATATCAGTGTTTTCCATATTCCCCATGTTGTGACTGAAGACATATATCATATATACAATAAAAAAAATACTCATGAAGGAAATAAAGTGAAAGTTGGATTCCAACAGTTCCTTCTTTGGCTATAAATAGTGGTCTTTTTGTTGTTGTTGTTTTGTTTTTAATCATGAGTCCCTTGGAGTTATCTTGGAATATTGTTTTGCTGATAAGCTTAGTCCTTTACAGTTGATCATTGTACAATATTTCTATTACTGCATACACTGTTCTGATTCTGCTTACTTCACTTTTACAGTTTATATGTTTTTCTGGGTTTTTCTGAATTCATCCCGTTGATCATTTCTTATGGCACAATAGTTTTCCATTACCACCATATACCACAGTTTATTTAGCTATACCCCAAGCAATGGAAATCGCCTCAGTTTCCAATTCTTTGCCACTACAAAAAGAACTGCTAAAAATATTTTTGTGCAGGTAGGTCCTTTCCTCTTATCTCTGATCTCTTTGGGATACAGACCCACTAGTGGTATTACTGGGTCAAAGTATATGCATAGTTTTATGATCCATCAGGCCTGGCTTCTTATGGCTCTCCAGAAGGGTTGTATTAGTTCATCATTCTATCAACAATGCATTAGTGTCTTAATTTTCCACATCTCTTCCAACATTTATCATTTTCCATTTTCGTCATATCAGCCACTCTGATACATGTGAATCCTGAAGTATCCTGAAGTTGTTTTAATTTGTATTTCTCAGATCAAGAGTGATTTGGAACATTTCCTCATGTAACTATAGTTTTATTTTCTTTGAGAACTATCTGTTCATATTTTTTGAGCATTTATCAATTGGGGAATGCTTTGCAGTCATAAATTTGGCTCAGTTTCTTTATATATTTGATAATGAGGCCTTTGGCAGAGATACTTGCTATAAAATTCTTTTCTCTATTGTTTATTTTCTAATCTTGGTTGCATTGGTTTTGTTTATATAGACATCTTTTAATTTAACATAATCAAAAGTTGTCATTTCATTTTTTCTAATGTTCTCTATGTCTTGTTTCATCATCATAAATTTTTCCCTTATCCATAAGTCTGATAGGTAAACTTTTCCATGTTCCTCTAAATTTGTTTGGAACCAATACTTAGTATTGATTCTAAGACAGAAGATAAGGGCTAAAAAATAAAAAAGAATCCCTGGTTATCACTATAGACAGCTCTCTCTGAACAAAGCAAGATCAAGTGAGTGGCTTGGCACTCTTAGAGGTGGCTTGTAGTCACTTATTCCCTTCATAGTCAGATTATACTAAGACTAAAAACACAATAAATTCTACAGCACTTTAGACAAAAATTGTTTATATAGAACCAGTAAAATGTCATTATAGGATTTAGAGTCAGAAGGGACCTTGGAAATCATTAGTCTATCACCCAGTGACACTGGACTCCTGGATGTTCCACAAACAAGACCCTCCATCCATGGGCTCTGGGCATTTTCTCTGGCTAGTCTCCATGTCTGGAATGCTTTGCTTCATTTCTACCTACTGGTTTCTCTTAAAACTCAATTAAAATCCTATTGTCTAAAGGAGGCCTTTTCCAACCTCTCTTAATTTTAGTGTCTTCCCTTTCATTTATTTCTTATATGTTCTGTATATGGCTTGTTCAATACATATTTGCTCATTGTCTCCCCTATTAAAATGGTGAGCCCCTACAGGGCAGGGACTGTCTTTTGACCTTTTGTGTAACCCCAGGATTTCTTAGTAAATATTTATTAATTATACATGGATAAGGAAACAGTGGAACAATTATACAGGTAGTCATAGAATCAAGACTTAAACATTAGACTTATGGTCACAGATCCAATGCTTTACTAGTTATGAGGCTGGATTATCCTAAAACTTCATGAGATTTCTCTTTCTGGATATTACAAATGAAAAAGTAGACAGCAGCTACCTGTCTAGAGAGTCTTCGATGTAATTATTACTGAAAATAAATGGATAGACTGAAATAAAGATTCTCTCAGTCCTCTGATTTAATGATCTAATTATAATATTAAGGGTGCCAAGGCAAAGAAGAAAATTCAGGATTAAACAAGTTAATTCAGACTCATACAAAGCTAGGAAATTTGGGATTATTTTAGGCTTCCATTAGTGTATGTAAAAAACAAGTTAAAATTATTTGAAAGTACCTGACATTTTTTTTAAGGCCTTTCACACAAGAGTGCCATCTTATATTTTAAAAGTACTATTACTGCCTTAGATTGCTGCACTTGATTATCTCCATATTGTTGTTTCTTGAATTATATTATTAAGATAGTTGGGCTGTTTAAAATTCTTCCCTAACTTTTTTTTTCAGCATGTCAACTTCTGAGTAGTGCTAGTAAGGAATAATTGGACTACTCTATGGGTTATCATGTTTATTTTTCCTCTAAATTACCTAGTGGTACATGTTAAATGTTTATGTGTACATGGCACCAAGATTATAAGATTTAGTAGGAAAAGACCTTGGTCCAATCCCTATCATTTCACAGATGTGGAAACAAAGACTCAAAGAGGTGAAATTTCTGGAACCTAGGTCTTCAGACTCCAAATCCAATGTACTCTGCAAGGTTATAGGGAAAGGAAGAAGATACACAAAGGAGTAAATGTTTTTCTTTATTCATCAGTTTGATCATATCATTCCCCTGACCAGAAGTTCATAATAACTTTCAGTTGTTCCTCCTAATCAAGTCTTTTTATTTGCTTATTGAAGAAGCTGGTGTTTGAAATTCTGTCAATATGTGCCTTCTCCATGACTTACTAGTTTTATAATCCATTACCCACTAGCTTGGATTTTCTACTCTTGCCAGCAAAACCTATGCACAGAATTCACTTGCTCCCACCTGACTTAGCACATGCCATTTCTCTTGCCTAGAATGCTGTGCCTATCTGCCAAATCAGATTCCCTCCTTCAAAATAGCCTCCCCTTTGAAGTTTTCTCAGAGCACTTAGGTGACTCAACCATAGAAGAAACCTTGTAACACTCAGACTATGTAGTGCATAAATTGCTATTCATATTTTTAATATTTTTTTGCATTTTTATCATATTTCCCTCATTCAGTTGGAAACTTCCTAAGAGCAAAGATTGACTTCTCTTGTTTTTATACCCTCCATAGTCCTTAGCATGGTGTCCAGTACTTGAGGAGGCTCAATGTTAATTGTAGGTCTTGAGATACTTTAAAAAAAAAAACCAAAAAACAACATTAAGTTATCATTGCTGTTGACAGTGCTTAGTGAAAACAATTCTTCTAAAAATACATACAGGTTTTGCTGACCCTAAAATTTAGCAAGGGCAAATCTTAGGGGAAAAATAGAGTAGAAACTCAATTTAAAACTGGTGTCACAGTTTAAAAGGCCACCTCTAGGTAAAGGCTAAATCAGGAGACATAGAATCAGAATCAGAGATTTTGAGTGGGAAAGAACCTTAGAGGCTATCCAGGCCAACTCCAGAATTTTATAGATGAGGAGCTGAGGCCCAGATGATTTGACCTTCAGTATAACTCAATCAATAGTAAGTATTTAAAATATTTTACAGTTATGTTTTATTGTATTCAGAGAAACATTCTTAAAGTTTAATCTTTCATATTGTAAAATTGTCTCCACAGAGAAATGATAGATAACTACAAAGTAAGTTGTGAAAAAACAAACCAAACTTTAGAGAATATATATTTAAATATTCATATTTGGGGACAGAGATGGAACATATTTGTGATTTAGTATCTCTTTCCTGTGTCTAAAAAACCCCAACAAACTCCTCTAATCCACGTATACTATAACATTGGGGAATTTAAATCTATTTTTCGATATTTAGCTAACAGAGGCAATACTAATGTTCCCTTTCTGCTGCTTCTGAAGAGTTTCTTTACCCATTACCCACCTGTTTTCCTCGGAATGAAAGCACATCAATTAATAAATATATGTGCAGCATTCAGGGACAGAGCTGAAGTTATACAATGTAGGCGGTGCGATAGATAGCATCAAAGTCCCAGGCAAGGGCCAGAAAAGGGGGGCAAGCAGAGGCTGCGGAGGGAAAGAAGCACCTCCCCTTTGCATTTCCTCTCCCGGCCACTTTCAAGCTACGAGGCTTTTAGTTTCTGCATTTGTTGTTTTTAAAATTAAGAGTTAAACCCCGGAAGCTTTGCCTATGACTTTTGAATTGCACTTTAGGTAAGTTTTTTTTCTTTACTTTTTCTGACGTTTTGTTTTCAAAAAGCTGTAGCCTAGGGAAGTTAGCATGTGTATTGAAGGTTTTGTCAGTGAGTTGCGGAGAGGAGGAGGGGATTAAGCTTATGAACGGGAAAACCCAGAGCCGGGGGAAGGAGGAGGGGACACGGCGTGTGTGACCCGCCAGCGGCAGCGAGCTGGAACCTCCGGGATCTCCGTGTCAGCAGCAGTACAATCCCCAGCTCCGCACCTTGGGCTGAGAGTGTCTGAGCTGGAGGGGCCGCTGCAGGGGAAATACGTGCCTCCTTTTTTACTTTAAACTCTGAGAACCTTATTTTGGGCGGCGAGTAGGAGGAGGGTTTAAAAGGATGCAATTTAGGAAGAGAAAGATGGGGTCATGCCTGGAATTGGGGTGTTGAAGGCTGGTCTATTCTGTTTCACTTTCCTTTAGGAAAGTAAATTATACTGACTATAACAACTTCATTTATAGCCTTCCCAGGCCTCCCCGCCTCTTCCTCCATCCTTACCCCCCGGGGATTTTGATTACTTTGCTTTTTGGGATGGTGAATATACTAACTGGTTCTTTATTAGGGGTGGGGTGGCATGAATTGTATGCACAGAACAACCATTCTCCCCCCTTCCCTGCCCCCCAATATTGTATCTCTTTCCCCTGGTGAAATGTCGTTAAGGAGGCCAACCGCACCTTCCCTTTCAGTCACTTAATGACAAATTAAGAAAATTTCCATGTATGGTCTGTATGTTGTAAAGTTTGAGGAATATGTTTGGCTTGTTTTGTGGGGGGAAAAATGCACATTCATTTAGTTGAATTTTCTTGCTTTCAGATTATTGGAAAAAATGTGAAAGTTTTTTTTTTTACATGAAAGTACACCTGAGAGGAAAGACATATTTCAAATAGATATTAAATCTACTATATAATAGAAAAAAATAAATTGTGTATTATCTCGAATTCTGTGCTGCTCCAAGGAAATTGTACTTATAACAAAGTCTGATAGACTTAAATGTTAATCTTAATGTAACTCAAAATTGCAAATTTGAATCACTTAATGAGTTGAAATTTTCATAGGAATTCGAAATAATTCCCAGACTAGCCCTTTGGAAGGCATATAACCAGTGTGTCTGATGGCTATCGTTATTTTTCCCTTATGTATTTAAAATGTGTTGTGACATAAAGAAGAATCAATGTTAACATGAGGATTTTTATATTTTCGTATTTGGTTTATTGTAAATTTTGTTTTCAAAACTAAAAGGTATACTTTTTGGAACTTAAAGATTAATTTTGGTAGTTGTGTGCCTTTGTTACTGTATCCTACTAAACTCCATTTTGTTTCATTAAAAAGATGGATTCACACGTGTGTGGATGAGATAGTAATAATTGTGGTTTCAAGAGACAAATATTACAAGGAAACACTTCAGTTAGTAGTTTGTATCATTTTTAATTTGTATAATTATTGAAATGAGCTTTGGCTTTTACCTACTTTTAAATTCTTGTTTTAAAAATAGATGTTTCTCTTCCCCTTATGCATTGTTATTTATGTAATGTTTTTGTTTCTTGTGCTTTGTGCTACTTTTTTGGGCTCGAGCAGTTTTAAGTTAAGAATAAAACTCTGCCCTGTGAAAATTGCAGGGAACAAAACTGTTCGAGATGGCATATTTTAGTAAGTAGTGGGTGCCCTAACTCTTTTCATTTGGCTAATCTTGGATTTACTTTCTTAGACCAAATAAGAAGCCTCATCCAACTCTTTGGTACCTCAGGCTGCACCCTTTTTCCTCCTTAAATTTGTGGTGGCTGTAGATTCCAAACCTTTCCATCCATCAATCGCCACTATCCCTGCTTCTTTGTATAATTGTGAAGCTTACTCAGAATCTTTGAAAATGATCCCGAGGAGCTCCCTCGATTGTTCACTTGAGCTTTATTTATATGCAGCTCAGTGTTCTACCATCTACAATCTTGCACTGCTTGTTTTTTCCTTTACAATTTTTATATTTCTCTCAATCCTGAACTGAGGTCAAACCTTGACTTAAGTTATTTTCTTCCGCCTTCTTTTCCCTCCTCCCCTCGATTTATTACCCAGCCTTGCTTTGGCCCCTAGAGGGGAGTTGTGACAGAGCAGCAGGCAGGTAGGGGTTAATCCCTCCTCAAGCTTCAGCACTGGGAACTACCAGCCAGCGCTGGAAGCGGGCCTCAGGAATAACCTTGGCTTTCCTCCCTTTTAATAGGAACATCCGCCACCACCAAAACTGTGGTTTCATGGTTAATAATAATTCCCCTTCGTCCTTTTCACCCTCATCTCCAGATTTTTTTAAAAGTTGTTTTTCAAAGTTAATGAGTTTCAAGTTTCACAATGACTTTTCCCTTCCCTCTCCACTAAACTGAGGAAACCCCCTTGGGGTACCCTCTACTCCCCCAATCCCCTCCCCCAGCCGCTCAGCTCTACCCTTCAGCTCCAGCCCACTCCCTCCCCCACTCTTTATCCCCTCCCTCATTCAACCCGGGAAGGAGGCGGGGCCGGGAGACCCCATGACGTCACTGACCCAGCCCACATCCTGCAATAGAAAGTAAAAAGACCTGGCAGCCTGTACTGTCCCCGCCCCTTTCCCCTGAACCAACTGCCCTCAAACCCGCGCGACCCCTTCGGCCCTTCCCCCGTAGCAGCCGTCACCTCGTGACTTCACTCTGCCCAACCTTCTTCCCTTCCCCGTAGTCCCCCGGGACCGCTGGGGTCGCCAGGCGAACTCCCTTTCCCTTTTCCCCTTCCCCCATCTCTTACTCTCGCAGCGTCCCTAGCCTCTCCCCATCTCCTCCCCCAGCTGAACTACGTGTTCATAGCCAGCGAGGAGAGCCACCGCCTCCTTCCGCCCCCCCCCACCGGCCCCAAAGAGGAGAGGGGGAGGCGCGGCTTCCGGATTCCCGCGGAGGGGAGGGGAAGGAGGGGAGAGACCCTGTCCTCAAGGTCCCCCCGCCCCTTCTCTGTGATGGGGTGCGGCTTCCTGGTTTCAGCATCCTCCTTCTTCCCAGTACTAGACTCTCCGGGTATAAAACCCTCTCCAAAAGATACCGATTACCCGCAGGGATTCCAGCCCGGACTCTCTGGGAGGGAGACTCCACTTCCCCCCTCCACCCCTCATGTGACCCCGCCCCCAGGGAAATGTTAGCCAATCGCCGCGCCCCCTCCTGCCCCTGGGGGAACCCCTGCCCGGGCGCCCCGCCCCCGCTCGGCCCCGCCCCGCCGCGGGAAAGCCTCTGGACCTTTCCCCGCCCCCGCCCCCGCGGGGCTGGCTGGGGGAGCCGGCTCTCCTCCTCCAGCCTCTTAGGACGTTTATCATGTCCTCCCCGCCTCTGTGGAGAGAGGAGGTAACCTTTTTCCTTGGAGAGTTCGCCTGCTCCGCCCCCATTCTCCCAGGTCCCCCTACTGCCTCACTATCCTCTGGGGGTGTGTATGTGGGAGAGAAGCTGTCCCTAGCCGCGTCTAGGCTTCCCTAGGGGAAAGCAGATCGCGCTCTTCCTAGGCAGTCCTCCCCTTCCCCCCCGGAGCCGCGTCCGCCCGTGGGTCCTTGGATCACTTCCTGTGCAGCCTGTCCCTCTAGGGTGGACAGCACCCTCTCCTCTACCCTGGTGCCTAGGTCAATCCTCTCCCAGGGCATCCCATCCTATCACCTGCCCAGGTCCCTGCTACAATTCTGTTTACTGTTAAGAGAAAAATGTGACGCGCAGTCCCCCTCCCCGGTCCTGCCCTCCTCCAGTCCCCTCCTCCCCCCCCCCCTTCGCCGGCCTCGCTCCCTCTGTTTAATATTTCTGTGCAGGGTTGTTTTAGTGTCAGTCACCGGCGCTGACGGTGGTTGCTGCTTGGGAGGCGGCGGCGGTGCCCGAGGAGGGGGAGAGAAAAGGGGAGGGGGAGGGGGAGGTCATGTTTGTATTTGAGGTTGTCAAGTGAAGGAGGGATCCCAGGCACCGCCGTTGTCGCTGCCGCCGCCGCCGCCGCCGCCGCGCAGCGCAGGGGTCGTGGTGATTCCGAGCTACTGCTGCTGTTGCGGCAGCTCCTGCTGCCTCAGCCTTCCCCAGCGGCGGCGGCGGCGGCGGCGGCGGCCGCCATCAGCAGCTCCAGTACCGCGACCCCGGCCAGGGCCGGCTTCGGCGGCGGCGGCGGCGGTGGGGGCTCCGCAGCTGCAGGTTTGAAGTGGGTTCCGCCGCGGCAGTAACGCTGCAGCTAGCCAGGGAGGAGGCGGAGCGAGGGGCGAGGCGAGGGAGGACCCGCAGATAACGCGATCCTCAGGCTGGAGGTGAGGGGAGGTAGGAGGGAGTGCGAGTCTCCTGCGACCCTGCTGGGAGTGGAGAAAAGCGGAGCTAGTGAGGAGGGGAAGAGAGGGGAGGGGAGGAGATGGCGGGGTGGGGGGGAGACACTTCCTACTAGTGCGCGCCTCAGCCCTGCTGCAACCGCCTAAGCTCCGATCTCATAGCCAGACAAGGTAAAAAAGAAATCTCACCTCCCAGCAAACCTTGTTACCACCATAGACGCATTTTTTAACCGGGGGTAAGAGGGGGACTAGGTTCGAGGAGGAAAGAAAAAGGGGGGGGGCGTGAGGAAGACCAGGCCTCAGCTTTCCCTCACCAGGGCTTTGTGGATTTCTCTTTTTCCGCTTCTTTCTCTCCCCCCCACCCCCAATTTATTTAAAGTCCCTGTTTACTTTGGTCTTCTCCTTCTGGATTGTAGATAAGCGCATGCTGTAGTTCTGATTGGAAAGACGGGATTGTAGTTGTGTTGGTTAGGGGATTGCATTTTGGAGGTGCTTGCTAATGAGTTATTGGCTGTGGGAGAGGGAATAGGGGAGTGCTTGTGGTGGGGAGGCTGGGATGAGGCCACTGCCCTCCTCCTCTTCCTCCTCTTCCTGGTTCCTTCGCTTTCTCTTTTTCCTCCTCCTTTCCCTCTGCATCCACTCTCGGATCTGTCCTGGGTTTGCAGTTCCATCCCTCTTCGTCCTGGCATGTGAAGCGCTTTGTTCAGTGCAGCGTTGCAGAGGGGTTTTCCCAGGCTCCGCCCTCCACATTCATTCATGTTTTTCCCTTTGCAACTGTCTTTACGCTTTTGATCTTGTCATGTTTTTTCTGTATGTAGTAATTTTTATCCATAAAGGAATGATTGTACTAAGCCACTGTAAGGCTTTAAAATGCCTATCTATTCCAATAAGGATTTTAACATGGAATGGACAGCGAGGAAGTGTGGGTAGGCAGTGGAGGGGTAGAAGGAAGAGCTATTAACAGACTAGAAATTTACATATTTAAAATTTTATAGCTCAAATCATATTGAATTATGTAATTGTATTGGATTAAAATTGAAGTTCACACTCAGATAATGTGACTATTTTGACGCTGTTTAAAAAGAAATGTTTAAGTATCTGATGCTTATTTAGTACTAATTATACTTAATTCTATATGTATTGGAAAAATGAGCGAATAACGTTCCCTTGTTGTGGCTTAGAAACTACTACAGTATTTGAGTCTGATGTTATTTGATGCCTGGCAAATCACATAGCATACATCATGCCATGTACTTTATCATCATCTATTATTATGCTTTAGATTCTTCCAAATATTCTTTTGCAAAGAGATTTATAAATATTTTAGTATGGCCATTAATGACAGATCCAAAGGAAGGGAAAAGACATTTAATAACAATAGATAACTTTTACTTTCTTTCTCTTTGAGCTCCTTCCTAGCACCAATCCACATATTTCCAAAAGCTTGTATTACTATATGGAGGTATGTCTCTCCACAAATGCCAAATGATTTTCACTATTACAATTGTTTCTTAGTTACATGGTACTTGACTTTCCAGTAATGAATTCCTAGTAACTAGCTTCCCATGTTTCTGACTTCTGGGCCTTAGCATTGTGATCTTGTTGTCCTATTAGAAACAGAAAATAATAGTACTTGGTGTTTGTTTACCAAATGTCTTTCAAGGAGCTTAATGAAAAAACAAAAATCTGCTTTTTAACTGTCATGTTTATTAATAGCTCTTGAGAGTGATTGGGAAAGTGATAAATTTTGGTAATTCATTTGGGAAGGGAGAGTTGACAATTTTTTTTTTGTATCTCATTTTCAATTTGGCATGAAGGCGACCCCAGGTTCTCCATGACTACCCTATGGAGTTCCTGGTAGTTCCCATCTATATGGAAAGTCTTATACAGGACAGTGATAGAATGACCCTGTCTCTGAGGAGCACCTTAACTAAGTGCAGAAAACCTCATCAATTAATGGTTGGCCATCAGGTTATTAATATCCTATAATAAATATATATACATATATTTATGAAATCCCCTGCCAAGGCATTGATGCAAAGAGTACACATTTTCAAGAAATCAGATCTTTTAAATATTCTTGAAATTATAAATTATAGTATATAGTAAACACATTTTACTGTTCTATTCAATAGTTTATATTTCTGATAATGTGTACTTTAAGCATCCAGTATTTCAATGTTAAGGACAGGTACCTCCCACTAACTGTTGCATTTCCTGGTAGACTATGATGGTGAGTTGTGTTTGGAAGACTTTTGATGAACATATATTAGCTAATTTCAGTCTTCTGTGGAAAAGCCCAAAGCCTTAATACATTGCACAAAGATAGGACCTATTAGAAGAGCTTGTACTCTCATTGATGTTCTTAGAGGAATTTTTCTAGTTGCTTTTATGCAAAAAATGAAGCCTTGGAGAACTTTATTAAAGGATGATGTTTTATAATTAGTAAAGCCATTTGAAAACTTAGGATGGGCTGTTTTCTAGTTGATAAGGGAATCTCAGAACATGTAAAATAGCTTCACTTAAGAAAGTTAAGTTCCCATTTCTGACACATTTTGCTAGCTGGGTGATCATGGATAAATCACTTAACCTCTCTGAACCTCTGACCTTCTAGTCAGGAAGATCTAGGTGCAAGCCCTATCACTGATATAGGGCCACATGACCCTTCATAGTCATTTAATGCCTCAGGAACTTAGACAACCCCCTAAAGAATAAGTTGCACAACAAATGTCAATCTGTACTGTATTGGTAGAGGGAAGTCACTGGTCCTTACACTGGTCCTTTACCAGCCCCAGCAAGCCACCTCCTGAGGAAGAAATGAAACAATGACCACAAAGGACTTTGTAAACTTCAAATCTCTAGTTAAACATATCTGGGCTTACTGCTGTCCTCCCTACTACAGGTCAAGCTTGAATGGCAAAATGAGCCACAGAGAAAGAACCTGCCCTTAGTGTTTGTTCTTGAATATTGACTCCTATTTTGACTTGACACTGGAGTCTCAATATTTGTGCCAATTTATCACTGAATAGTTTTGTTTTCATTTCTACAGTACATGGATTAATGGATTAGTTGACACATTTCGTGGGTTTATGGAGCTACCCTCCCTTGACCTGGTTATACCACCATTTCTAAGAGGAAAAAGTTTTTTGTGACTAAGAGAAGATGCCTCGGACTAAACAGATTCATCCCAGAAATCTGAGAGGTAAGAGCCTAAATATTTTTTCCTTCTAAAAAAAATACTGTGATTGGAGTATGAAACTTGCAGTGAGATATCTTGAGTACCAAGAGTCAGCAAGATTTGTGGAATTTGTAGCATTGAGGAGACAATGGTTTTGAATAGCAAAATGACTATGCTGCCTTTGATACAAATGTTAAAGGTCAAATTTAAGTATCTTTCAGTAGTCACTGAAATGATCTATCTCATTGACAAAAAAGAGCTTTAGTGAAAATTTTTTTGAATTAGGGATTTTTAAAATTTTTGTTGTTTCTTAGAAAATGCTTAATAATTTACTTGCTTTGATATTTGTCTCTATTACTAGTTTACAAGTTGGAAGTATCAGATTTATAGGAAAAGAATGACTAGTACCAGTTTTTGAGAGTTAAATTTGACATTTATTGGATCTGTTACTTGCAGAACTTGAAAGTAGTAAATTTGACCTGTTTTCCATACGGAAAAAGATCATCAGCTACTAATAGATGGTATATAATTCACATAAAAAATGGAAATGAATGTGGTTTTTTTCCTCTTATAGAAGTTTAATTTTAATGACATTAAAGTAAGTTTTCTACCTTGTGATTTTAAATAATTTCTTTTAAAATATTTTTTACTCTTATACTTTCTTCCCCTTTGTCAATTAAGTTAACACTTCATTTAATTAAATAATTATATGTTGAAGTAAAAAAGGAAACAATTCTAAACAGATTCCAAAAATTATCTTAAAGAATACCAGTACAGATTTATTGACTATTTGCAGAAGTATAAAATGATTTAAAAATAGAGCATATTTTACTGAAAAGCCCTTTTGGAAAAAAAAATATGTGTAGCTATTCTAAGACCATTGGATCATAGATTTAGAGTTAAGGATCATTTTGTGAAGTACAAACCTGTCACTGACATTTTGTGAAGTACAAACCCCCTGATGATATTTTTATCCATTTCAGTAAATTATTTAATAAAAAGTCAGGGTCACTTCATCTTTCCTTTATCCCCAAGATATATACTGGGTAAGTGGATATTAGAACTGTTTCATTAGCCCAAGCCAAAGTGATATACCAACACATGAAAGAAGTTTTATTTTTTAAAGTTTAAAACTTGAATATTTGAAGATGAGGCTTAACAGATTTATGATATTCATTTCTATGGGACTTAGAGAATATTATACATGATGCTTTGTTCTTTGCTATATTTAAAAAATTTGAAATTGGTTAAATTTTTCATAAAATGTTTTACTTAAAAATCTTTATGATACCCAGGTGCTAGTTATTTAAGACTAACCTGGAAGGTACAAGTCATAAATTTTGTCTTGTTTTTGTTTTATTTAAAATATGCTTTGTAATTTATTGTGTAAAAAGAAAAAAAACTTTTTTGCTATGGTGAAGTTGTCAGCGATTTTGAAGCTAAAGAACATAAATTCATCTATCATTCTGCTATACCCTGTTCCTTGACTTGAATAGTTAACTATATCCACTGTTTGAACACAGGAGAGCAATTTACAGTAAATTAATGAACTGAATAATATTGATGACCCTAAGGGAGTTAATGACCTGCCAAAAGCTGAAGTTTCTATTCACCAATAGGGTCTGATTCAATAACTCCATTTCTTTCTTGGTAAATACATAATAAAAATGTCAGCAATGCTAATGAAAGAAGTAACATTTTATATTAATTAAATTGAAAAAAACTCTACTGTGTGTCCAATTTCTATAGAATACTAGACCTGAGATACAAAGAGAAAATGAAAATGGTCTCTGTCTTCCCAGATCTTATATTTTTAGAGGGGATATACAATATGTATATAGATACATAATAATTTTATTAGTGTCCTCCAGTTCCTAGAAAAAAGAAGGGAAGCAGATTATAAATATTTTGTGACATGTTGATATAATCTTTCATGATAACTTTGTGTACAAGATGGAGAGATGTGATTCAGATGCTAATCCCCTCTCCCCAAATAACTTAAGGGGAAATGGAGATATCTCAGTTTACAAATTTAGTTGTAAATGAAGAAAAAGCCACATATGACCAACTATTACAACAAAAAGCTAGCTATATTTGGTTTTCAAAGTATACTACTTTTGTAAACTTTCAGATGGAGTCTCAGTTAATTCAAAGACTCAGCACCAATGAATGATAATAAATAGATGAATGTCATCTGCAGGAACCTCTTGAGTGGTGTGCCAAAGGGCTCTGTTCTTAATGCTGTTCTGTTCAATGATTTCTATAATTATCTTGAGATTCATCTCAAGACAGCTGATAGATTAGATAATAGAAATGGATTCATAAAGGTTAGAGTGGGATGAAACAGTGGTTTGAGACTAATAAGATGAAACATATCTATGGGAAATTTTTAATAGTTAAGAATAAGAGCTAAAGCTGATACTGAGCATATTCCTTCATAGGCATGAGTAACAATGATTATAGCTATTAAATGGTGTTTTAGTAACTGAGGGATTTCCAGTTTCTGAGCTATTATTCTGCCTCAATATTGATAAATGGAAGGAACTACTCTTATTCTTTTGATTTAGTGAAGTCTTCTGGCAATTTTAACAATCAAACAGTAATGAACTGTATAGACCAAAAAATTATTTGGAAACAAAAACCACCCCAAATCTAACCACTAATTTGGGGCATGATTTTGCATCACTTATTCTTTAATGTAGTAGATGGTTTGAACCAAGAGTTGGAATTCATACTTGAGTTCTATTACTGAATTGACAAGAAATCATTCATCTTCATCCTTCTGTGCCTCATTTTTCAAAATCCAGAGAATACTGAAGTATGTTAGACTACCAGAAAGGGCATTTGTGAAGTTTAGTAAGAATGTTAGTAAGCCACTTGGAATACAGAGGAAAGTTACTATAAAATTTTTGGTTCTCAATACAAGAAGAGAATCAGATTAAATTTACAGAATTTTAAAAATAAAATTAAATTAAAATTACAGAAAATTACAGAAAGCAAAAATGTTCAGAAAATCATTAAGGAGTCCCAAAAAAAGACAAGCTACTCAAAATACAGAATTAGGTCAGGATCTTTTGTTGGGATATTAAAAGAACATTTCCTTAATGAAGTGTAGGTACAGTAAAGTTGGAGGTGGTGGTAGTAGGTATTTCTACCTATCAGGGGTAATGATATAATGATTTAGCAGCTGGGAGAGTGAGCAAATGTCCCACCAGTATGGTTAAAGGTTACTGCAGTATTTTGAATATGAATTGCATCAATTTTTTAAAAGGCTATCATCTTAGCTCTGTTTAAGGTCTTATATTGGAATGGAGTTTATGATTACCTCAAGAAACAATTGATAAGCATTAATACTTTATAAAAATACTATACTTTGACATTTAAGTTTAGCTAGTTTTTTTGTTTTATTAGGTAGTCATATATGACTTTTTATTTGCAACTAAATTTCTGCATTGCAATATCTCCATTGCCCCTTATGTTATTTTTTTGGGAGAGTTAAGACTTGAGAAGTTAGTTGTTTAGAAACCTGGAAAATTTTCTAGTAAACGTTTGGTTTAAACACAGTTATCACCAAATAATCTCCAAATGGATATATGGACTACATATAAAGGTTGTATAATAAACAGATTCATATAAAGGGGTTAGAAATGTCTTTCAGTTAGGCAAATGTTTATCAAGTGCTAACTATGACTAGGCACTGGGGATTCAAAAAAAGGGAAGAATCAATCCTTGCTCTCAAGGATCTCACAGTCTAAAAGGGAAGACAACGTGGGAGTATCTGTGTACAAATGGCATATATATTGGACAAATTGGAGATATTCAACAGACAGAAGGGTGATTAGGAGAGGTTTCTCATATAGGGTAGGTCCCTGGGATTTAAAGGAAGCCAGGAGGTGAAGATGAGAAGGGAGAGAATTTCAAGACAGAGGACAACCAGTAAAAATGCAGGGAATCTGGATAAGGGAGTGTGTGTTGTTTAAGTAACAGAAAGGAGGTCAGTATCACTGGATTAAAGAGTGTGTGTGTGGGGAGGAAGGAGAGTTAGGTATAAGAAGAATGGAAATGTTGGGAGGGGTCAAGGTTGTAAAGAGCTTTAAATTTCAAAAAAGGATTTTATATTTAGTCCCAAAGACAATTCTCAATTTTGGTTAAAAGAATTCTTCAACAACACAAGGGAAAAGATGATCATCAAAAATAAAATCAACAATTTTGATTAATAAAATCAAAAACCTCTTTCACAAGCAAACTGTAGATAGAATTAGAAGAGAAATAATTATCTGGGGGGAAAATCTTTGCAGAAATTTCTTTGATGATGATCTGATAGCCAAGTTATACAGTCTGTTATTCTAAATCAGTTAGTAGCTTACAGCTACATTAAGACCTTTGGGATAGCCTATATAAGGACTTGTTACAAATAGGTAAGAACAAGACTCAGATAAATGATCAAAAGATTTGAATAAGTAGCTTTTAAAAGGAGAAATGCAAGCTATCAACAGCAGTATGAAAAACACTTTAAATTATTAATAATAAGGTAAATGAAAATAAAAATAATTCCAAGGTTCTACTTCATACACATTAGAATGGCAAAAATTAAAAAAGAAAAAGAAAAATGGTGATTGTTGGAGGAGTTGTTAGAACAATAAGCACATTAATGTCTTGGCAGTGGAGGTAGTCCAGGCATTCTAGAAAGTAATTTGGAACTATACATCAAAAGTCACCAATCCATTTGACCTAGCAACACCACTACCGCGCGCGCGCGTGTGTGTGTGTGTGTGTGTGTACACACCCAAAAGAGAGCTCAAATAAATAGCTTTTTATCTGCATTTTATACATATGCATTGTCATATGTAAAAATTTATAATAGTACTTTCTGTTATAACAAAAAATTGGGAACAAAGAGGATTCTCATCAGTTGGAGAATTATGAAATATGAATATAATTGAATATTATTATACTATATGAAATGAGAATAAGATATAGAGATATAGAGAAATCTGTAAAAAACTTGTTCAGGATGAGAATGTATCTTGTATTTGATACAAACTGGAGTAAACAGAACCTAAAAAATAACTTATGTAATGACTATAACAATGTAAAGGAAAACAATTTTTAAAGACTTAAAAACTCCAGTAAATACAATAACCATAACCTCTTGGTAGGTAGTGATCATGTTTTTTCACTTCACTGAAACATTTACAAAAATACAGAAAAGAAGGAAGTTCAGAAGGGACACATAAGAAGGATGATTTTGCTACTATCATGTTAAATTTAATATATACCTAAAACTAACCTGCATATAACATAGGTAATAGTTTTCTGTTCTCTGCATGTTGAAATATTTCTATTTAAGTTAATTATTATGTTAGCTTACATGTATCAGAAGAAAGACTAGAATCTCCAGATTCTGGATTCTAAGATTAAGCCTCTATAGCCATTACATTGTGACACCATAAATTTGGAGCCAAACATATGTTACACATTGTCTAGTACAATGCTTCTTTTTTAATGGACAAAGCATCCAAAACCTAGAGAGTTTAATTTACTTTCCTAGTGGTCATGACAAATATGTAAGGAACAGATCTGGGTTTGGAATACAGGTCCTTTGACTCTAAATCCAGTTGGTGTTTGACCAACTGTATATCACAGTAATGAACATCATACACTTCCTTAATTTTTTTCTTATTAATCCTTTTTAGTTTTCAATAGACTACCCTTCAGTAAACTTTCATTGGCTAAACTGGGTTGAAGGTAACTGACATCAGCAGGCCTCATACTGGTCAGTGAGTTAGGGGGTTTTATTACTCCAAGCATGTGAAGACTGCCTCGGGAGAAATGAGTGGATAAGAATAATTTGTTCCAATGCACATGAAGGCAACTAAAGGGACACTGTGGAGCACTTAGAGCTTGGTCAGATATAAAACAAAAAAACCAAAAACCAAAAACCAACAAACATTAACATACTCTATCATTGGCCATTGGCAGCCCTATTTTTGTCTTGCCATTGAAAGGGAGGTGACAACTTTGTGAAAAACTGCCTCACTTAAATCCAATTTATGAGCAAGTCAAGATGTCACTTCGGGATGTCATTGGCCCTTTTCCCAAATGAAGGGCAAATAGTAACATCGAATGTCTATTGTATTCATGGAATTATATAGTAGGGATTGGGAGCTCAGAGTTTAAAATAGAAATCCCTGCTTTCAAAGAATTATGATCTAATGTTGCAGAGAGAGGTAGGATAAAACATATATAGATATATATGATACAAGGCAAAATTTGATAGGGACAGAGGAAAAGTCATGTAAAATTACTCTTATGAAATTAATGGAAGGAAAGATCACTGGGGGGGGGGGTAATGGGAAGAATAAAGAGGGCTTCCTGGAAAAATTCCTATGTGTTGGACCTGGAAAAGTTTTCAACAGACAAGGTTGTAGTTGTAGAGGAGAGGAGTGTAGTACCTTTTGAAACTGAGAGAAATGGTCTGTGCTATTGCAAGCAAATGGGAGAGGGCAGGATGAGATCAGAGAACAGCTGATATTTATTTACCCTTGGCTTCTGATTACTCTTCTCCACTTGCTATTGGGCCCTTTCTCTTCAGTTACTTTTATTTCTGTAAACTGTGAGGAGCAATCTCTCTGTCTGTCTGTCTGTCTGTCTGTCTGTCTGTCTCTCACTCATTCTCTCATTTTCTTATCCTCTCTCATTCCTTTTCTCCCTCCCTTCTCTCCCCCCTTTCCCCCATTATCTCTTCATTGCCTAGCACATAGTAGGAGCTTAATTAATGTTTGTTGAATTGGAAGCATAGTTAGCTGGGACTCAAGAAAAAGAAGGAAGTAGCATGAAATAATTCTTAAAAGATAGGTTGGAACCAGATTTTTAAGAGTCTTAAACACTGACTTTGTATTTAATCCTAAAAGCAATAGAGAGACACCAAAGATTTCTTTGAGCTTGGAGTGTGACAAAGGTATGCTGTACATTAATAAGGTGATTTTTTTGGAAGCTGTGTGAAGGATGGATTAGAGAGGTGAGATGCTGGAGAGAAGAATATGGGATAGGACATTGATGACAACAGTTTAGAAGTAATGAGAGTTTGAATGAGAGTAGTTGGTGTTTGATTTGAGAGGAAGGAACTGGTACAAGAAATATTGAAGACACAAAATCTATTGGATTCCCCACACTTAACCTGTTGTTAGTGCTCTTTATACTTGTACACATTATGTACATCCGTACATATTTATCCAGCGAAATGTAGTTCTGTAGGAGCAGGCTGTTTTTGTCTTTTTATCTTCACCCAATGCCTTGTACATAAGTTATTTTATAAGTGTGTGCTAAGGTTTTGGTAACTGATGGATTTTGGCATTAATTAAAAAGGAAAAGTGCTAAGATGTTGAGTCTGGGTGAATGAGAAGGAAATGACAATGACTAATACAGAAGTTGGGTTGGAAGAGAAAATGATGAGTTTAGTTTTTGGTCATATTAAGTTTGAAGTTCTACAAGGACATCCAGATAAAATAAAATAAAATCAGAAATTGGACAGTTGGATTATAGGAATAGAGCTTGGGGGACTTAAAAAAACCTTTTATCAGTTTTTATAAACTCTATACAGTGAGTTTAAGGTGTCAAAATGAGCCTTGTTTAAAAAAATTATTATGGATATAGTTTGCTTTACACGAATAGTATGTGAAAACTTGAATTATAAAATAAAACAAGTTACTTAGTTGTGATTAGTCATTTAATGAAAATATTTTTAGAATGGTTTACTGTAGTAGGACTTTAATGCTGAGCACATTGGATTTTAAATATAACTTGATTAAAAAAATTTTTGATTTATGTACCTTCCTTGTAAGTTATGAAGAATATACTTGCTATAAAAAACCACATAGAAATGTGAGATTATTGTTACTTTTATTATTAACTTTAAGATAACATCTATTTTTAAAACAACATTTGTAGTAAGTTGCTTATGGTTTCATACACATAGAACTATCTGTGTGCTGGGTTAGGAGCAGCAATAAGAGATTGCTTTTTTTCCTTTAATCCTTTTTGGAATTGTAGGGACAAAGTAGAGAGGGCCAATTGTTCAAGGTTGAGCTGATTTAGTGAGTCTTTTTCAAACCATCATCAACAAGCAAAAGGCTTTTTAGGAATTATAGACAATATTTTTTTTTCATTAAAATGACTTGTATTGGATGATTTCAAGGTTTCTTCTAGCCTTGACCCTTTGTGATGCTATTAAAAAGGGTTGAATGTGCTTGGACATGCCTTCTTACGTTATTTTCCTAGCTAGTTATTGTGAAGGTGAATGTGTTATACTATATGATATCATATTTGAAATGTATCAGAAATTTTGCTACATCATGGGCCATAGGGAGCTCACTGGAAGTGAATTCTTTTCTTTTTTGTTTAAGGTTTTGAATTGTTAACTTCTTTTCATGCATGTGGGGACAAAAGTTAAAATAAAAGTTTACAAATACGTAAAGGAATTAATCTGGACCCAAAGTGAAAATTTCCTGTAAATATTCAGGATATGCCAACATCAACAATTTCACAATAACTAGCCTAGAAGATTCTGGAAAAAGTTATATTTATCCCTGTTCAACCCTTATAGGATCACAAAATATCAAGTCTGGAAGGAACTTGAAGGTCATCTAATTGAAGCCCTATTTCAAATCAGCTCCTAGATAAAATCTGTCATAGGATGATATATTGGGAAGATGAGTCTGATTCAGAAGGCATGGTTTTGAATTCTGGCCCTCACATTGACTGTGAGCCTATATTGCTCCCCTGTAAAATGAGGATCATAATACAATGAACCTTTCCACATTATGGGAATTAGGGGAACAGTGCCCCTGAAATCCGGAAAAATGTGCACAACATTTTTCGACTCCCTTTGTATCAGAGAAGAAATCAAATTTTTTTCTTTTTTTTAATGGTATTGGGTGTTTATGATACCTTATTGTAAAATATGGTGCTAAATGTAGGTCAATGTAATAATACTGTATGAAAAAGAAATAAGAAAGTACTAAATAAACGTGAAAATAAAAATGAAACAAAATGTTATTACATATATTTTATGCATTTCTGAGTTTCTAAACTTTTTCTGTGTCATCTGCTGACTTTTGTGTATTATATGCAGCTTCTATAAAACTCTCCCAAAGTTCCCAGTTAATTTCTTATGCCAACCTGTCATATTTGAGATGGGGAAAGAATTTTTGTAATTTGCAAAAAAATCCCAACATGGTCATTTTTGTAAGTCTTTAAAATATGTGTACCTTTTGTACAGATAAATATTGATAAATCTTGTGGAACCTAATGGTTCAACTCAACCTCTAACCTCTCTGAGTCAGTTTTCTTCTGTGTAAAATGAGATGGTAGAACAGGATGATCTCGAAGGTGCCTCCCAATTCTAAATCCTATGAGCTAATTAAATTTGAGTTTTATATAAGTAATTTTTTTGTTAATTAAAAAATAAGACTATTATATGAATGTCAAAATATTTATAATATAACTTTTGTAGAAGCAAAAAAACGGAAACAATGTGAGAGTGCCAATCAATTTGGGAATGACTAAACAAATTATGATAGGGTAGGTAGGGTAATGAAATGCTACTGTATTGTTAGAAAGGATGATGAAGGCAGAGGGACACTGGAAAGACATACATGAACTCATGCAAAATGAAATAAGCAGAACCAGGAAAACAATATATATGATAACCACAATATAAAAAGGAAGCAACAAAAAATCTAAACATGGTGCACATAAGACATTCGATCTTTTCAATGTTTTAATTTTTCCTGAATTTTTGTTTTTTCTTTTTCTTAAAGATTTCTTTGTTGGGGGGGGGGTTGGCAGTCTAGTAGTGGGTAGGAAGAATACTATAGGGGATATCTAGATGATGTGAAAAATGAAGAATTAAAGTCAAGAAAAAGATTAATATAGAGTCCAGTAGCCTTTGTGAGGCTAATCAAATTTTTATATTTAGTCAACATTCCCACTGTAATAACATAACCTTAAAGTTTGTGAAAGAGCATAAAATTTTTTACTAAGAATCATTTTTTCTCTTCTAACTGGTCTCTCAGAATTTTAAAATAATTTAGTTTTCGTATTTTCTATCAGATTATGCTCAAATATGTGTAGACAGTTTTATAGTTAACAGAGAGAAAAATGCAAAAGTGGTGGTGGCTGATATTGGCATCAATTTCATTATGATTGTTAAAAGTTTATTGTGTAAATGGCTTGTTTTCATTATAGTCAAATTGAATTAAAGTATTTTTTGTTTTAAAAGCTTTAGGTTTATATTAAATATCTGATTTTTGAATTGATGTTAAATTATTTCTTAGCTTTTATGTTGTAAGATTAATATAAATCATTTGAATATTTAACTACTTTAATATTTTTATTTTTGAAAGCAAGCACAGAATACAGTAATAAAATAAAGGTATAGCTAATTAAGAGTAGTAATTTCACTTCAGAGTATAATCTTTATAATCTATTATACTTTATCAGTATAATCTTTATAATCTTTAGTTTTCTCTTTCCATGTAGCAAAAATAAATATGACATGTATTATATGAAATACTAGCACAGTTATCTAGGTATATGATAAATAGTTATAACTTATTAATTTTGAATTCTTGATACTTTAGACAGCATTAGGGAGGACTTACCATTATAATGCCCACCGGAGGGGATATGTTAAGTAATATAATTGTATTAAATTTCATAAGAGATGAAATAAATTATTTTTTAAAGTACATTAGCAGCACCATTTGTATAATGATGATTAGAATTGATTTGTAGGTGTTCAAATTAAATAGGTCTGATAAGATTAGATGGCATTATATTTTTTATGTTTATGAAAGCTAGCATTTTCTTAAAGACTTTTCCAGAACCAAGCTCATTCTCATGTGAGATACATATTTAGCATATACTTAGTACATTATAATATTTTATACTTTTCAGATATCTTAGAATTTTAGGACAAAAGAGTTTTCTTTGAATTATCTAAGACTTTAGGAAGTATTTTGTCAATGGAAGGTTTTAAGTTTGGACTGCCATGGGGAGAATAGTACTGTCCAGCAAGGATCATAATAGTCAGTTTTCTAAATGGTGTCCTTTTTGTCTTTCAGGTGTCTGTCAGCATCTATTTAATGAACGTTTCTTGGGTGTCCATATTTGCAAAGAACTCTTAGCTGTGGTTAGAATATGTAAGGATAAATGTATCCCAGTCCCTGTTTTGAAGGACTTTTAACTCTGCCATCTTTGAAGACTATATCATTTTCATACTTAATATTTATTTGTCACATTGTATTTTAAGTACTCCTATAATTACTGTATTTTGTCCTCCTTTGATTTATCTATAATGAGTCCTTCTTGACATTGGGTGTATACAAATTGGTGTCACAAGTAATTCATTGGCTATGCCCTACTCTTACTATATGGCCAACCCACCTTCTTTTCTAGTCAGACATCACTCAATATTTTTGCATTCTCTTCTATAGTATAATTCTTCATTGATAATCATGTATCTCTCTGTTGTCCTCTCAGTGGCATTCTATGTTTTGTAGGAAGTGTCTGGTTAGATTTGAACTCAGGTCTTATTGACTCAAGGACCAGGGTTTTCTCTATCTGCTGTGCCACCCAACTGAAAGAATTATTTAACTGTTTTAAAAAAGTGAGCTTTGTTTAAGGGATTTGAGTTCATTAAAAGCACTGTATGATTTTCCAGAGGCAGTTTTCCTAGAATTGAACTCACTGCTTTTCTCTCTCTATTTGGATCTATTTTATTGTTTGTCTAAGATGCATATGCTGAAGGACCAGCCCTACTGGCTGTCTCTCTAGCTGCATGTGATAGTCTTGATGATAGATGTTCTTCATCCATTTGGTTTTTCCTGTATAGTTACACAAGACTTTTTTAAGTAAATCATGAATCTCATTTAAGAGATCTAATACCTGGGCTTAATGCAGCCATTAGAATGCCATCTACAAATAGAACTCCTGAGAGTAGCAGACACCTTAATAGTTTTTCTACCTGTCTGATGTCCTTTTTTGACATTTATAATCAGTGTCTCCAAACAAATTTCTTTCTGTTGTTTCTTTTAAAGGATCTTGTATGTGTATTTTAGTACTTGTTGAGCATTTTTAATATGATATTGACATTATTTGTATATTTATGGCTTAAATATGTAGGCAAGGCATATTTAATTTATTTTAAATTAATTTAAAAAATGTAAGGCTTTTGTTATTTTAAAAATATTGGATTTATGTCACCCTTAATAGTAGTTTTGATACCTATTTAACTTGGACCATTTGCACTCCTAGTACACTAGGTGAATCTGCCTTAATGCAGTTTCTTGTTTTTCTGGTTAAACACACTGTGCTGGGGAGACGGTTGGTTAAGGCTATACATTTTTTATTATGAGTACATAGAAAGGTTTACAATTCCAAGCAGACCTTTCTATGTACTCATAGAAGTGCCTTCCTAATCATTCAGGAAGTATATTTTGCCAAACCACAAAACGAGCATCTCCTTTTGCTTAGACCAGAATTTGAAGGCACCTTCTTTCTTCTCTTTCCTCTCACTGGTATTAAACAATAGAAAATATAACTTTAGATTTTTCATGTTTTTGTACATTGCTTTAAGTTTACAGTATTTTTATTAATGAGTATAAATTTCACGTTTTTAAAGACAGGTTGCTCTTTCAAATATTCTTCATTTGTTTCATTAAATAAAATTGAAAGAAGGACAGAGTATTCAGTGTTGTTCAGTTTGTTCCTGTCGTGTTTGACTGTAACCCCATTTGGAGTTTTCTTAGCAAAGATACTGGAGTTTGGTTTGCAGTTTCCTTCTCTAACTCATTTTATAGGTTAGGAAAATGAAACAGGATTAAGTGACTTGCCCAGGTTCATATAGCTAGTGAGAGTTTAAGCCCAAATATGAACACAGGAAGAAGAGTCTTCTTGACTAAAGGCCTGGCACTAGTCTATCCACTGTACCACCTATCTGCCCAAATATTCAGTAACAGATTTTTTTTAGTATCAGTATTAAATTTTGAACACCAAGGAAGAAGAGAAAGCATTGGATTGTCTTTGGAAAATAGTGAACATTTAACAATATCTCTAAGCTTTTCCTAAAAATAAAAGACTGTATTTTAAATACCAACAAACTTCTAGTGAAGCTGTTTATTAATCATGGAACATATCTGTCTCCCCTGAAATGAAACTGAAAAAAACACCTAAATCACAGTGCAGAGGCCCAGGAATGGTAGGTGTGAATAGACAGCAACACATGATAAACAAGGTAGTAGTAGTCTCTCGGTAACCGAGGATGACGATTGTCTTTGTGCGTTTTCATCTATGATAGATGAGTGTGCACAAAGATACTTGTGCGTGAAGGAGATTTAAGTGGAAAAGTCGATGCACAGAGACAGTCCCACTCTCTCGGCGTTGGAAGCCTGGGTCCAGTGGCACGAAAAGTTGTTACACCTGGAGACTTCCTCAGCTGCATTGGATGGCCGTGTTGTCCTTTGTGCTCCAACACACCCTAAGCACTCCACAGTGCTTTGCTGCGTCGCCCTCTCAGCCGTTGAATCTTCTTGTTGGTTTCTTCCGCCTGTTCAGCAGAAGCAGTCTTCACATGCTGGGTGAGCAAGGCCCTGGTTCACCAGGGGTCGACGACCCGATGGCTACCCTCACAAGGTTTGGCCGGCCTGTCGAAGCCGTTGCCCGGGGTGTGGCCGCTGCCGCATGCTAGCAGCTACTGGGAGCCACAAGTGAGAGCTGGGGGTCAGGTGAGGTTCTGAGGCTGGAGAGCTGCCCTAAGAGGGCACGACAAGCTCTCCATACCAGAGATACTACCCCTCCCTGAGCATACCACATTATTTCCTGTCCTAATCTAAGTTAAGCAGCACAAAGTCAAGTTCAGATCACGAATTAGCACTCCATCAGAAAACTCCTTATAAGTTGTCCTCATTCTTTTTTATTTAACCCTTACCTTCCATCTTAGAATCAATACTATGTATGATAGGAAAGTGGCAGAAAGGATAGCATCAACTACGTGTGACTAGAAAAAAGTTGGCAAGAATGAGGGAGAACTGATAGATAACTGTTCTGTTTGGTATCCATATTAATGTCAAGGAAATCTTGAATGAGGTGATGAGTTTACTGTGTGAGGGACTCCTTGTGGTAAGCTTGGGGGGATCCTGGGAGAGAGTTACATAGGGTAATGAGGCACTTGGGCTATAATCTTCAATCCTGGAGGGAGTATTCATATAAACGAGATCATATCTATGAAGCACTGGAGTTCAAAATCATTAGTACGAATTTAATTTCTTAGCTAATTTCATTGTTTCTGCCAGGGGGAAATACTATCATAAATTTATTTAGCAGTTTAATGTTTACAAAGAGCTCTTTTAAAAACAATCCTGTCAGGTAGGTAATACAAGCATTATTGTCCTTATTTTGCAGTAGAGGAAAATGCAACTCAGAGATGCAATGACTTCTCCAAATCATTCAACTTTTTGAATCTGAGAGTTAATTGCCTGGGAAAAGATTAAGTGTCTTAGCCCACTGTCAGCTTGAATATATCAGAATTGAGACTAAAACACAGGTTTTCCTGACTTCCAAGACTGGATTGCTACTTAGCTGTGCTGCCTCTAGCATTCTTTAAAACAAACAAACAAACCTATTATTGGTTTTCAATACATATTTCCTATCAGTTAACTAAAGAAGATTTTTTACAAATAATGTTCTAGGATTTGAATAATTATTTTTCTTTTTATCCATTGTATATACTTAACTTGGAGTTATTCTGGCCTGTTGTCCTGGGATAATGAAAAAAAAAAGTATTGGGTAACAAATTAAAAGAATGAGATTGTTTTTCCATATAGTGATATGGGTAATCTTAATTAATGTAGGTTTTTTTTTTAAGCTTTACCTTCTGTCTTAGAATTGATCTTCTGCCTTAGGGCAGAAGAGCAGTAAGGGTTAGACAGTGGGAGTTGAGTGATTTGCTCAAGGTCACACAGCTAGGAGAAGTGTCTCAGGCTACATTTGAACCCAGGGCCTCCTTTCTCTAGGCCTGGCTCTCTGCCCACTGAGCCACCTAGCTTGTCACTTTGGGTGAAGTTTTGAAGTATCAAGAAAGATGGAGATATAGAAGATATTTTGATAATTCATATTGGCTCCTTTTCCACTTTGGGAAACTGGTTGAGTGCTTCTTTTTCCTGCTGTAAAGAATTAAGATTTCCTCCTTGTAGAAATTACATGTTCAGACATCAATAGGTAAGCCTAAAGCTAATGCCTCAGGCTGTTGACTGCAGGCTTCCTTTTCCTCTGGTGGTGCCTTTCCCCACTGCTGCTTCTCTCCCTTCCGTCTTAATGTTAGGGAAAGGAGTGAGTTAGAGTTACTTTTCTGCCAGAATCACTCCTGAAAGGGCAAAACCCAAGAATTGACCTGGACCCTTTGAGGCTTCCTAGCTTACTTTTTCCTCTCCATTCTCTCTCTATGACCTTGTCAGCCTCCATTTAATTATCTTTTTGCAGATTGCACCCTTACCTTTCTGTGCCTCAATTTCCTCATTCATAAAACAAGGAGGATAAACTTTATGACCTCTAAAATCCCTGCCAGCTGTAAATCATAGTCTTAGAATCATAGATTTAGAGCTGGATGGCACCTTGTAGGCTTTTGAGTTAAATCCCTTAATTTTATAATTGATGAAACAGTTCCAGAAAAGTTAAAATAACCTGGGCCCTACTACTAAGTTTGCAAGAGATTCCAAGTCTAGTTCTCTTTCTGTCACATCAGGTGGATGTTCCAGTCAATGATCCTGTTATTCTATGCAGCTCTCATCTCTCTCCTGAGTATTGGCCCTGTCACCAACTGCTTTTGGAGATTTTTGAATTAAGTGTTCTTTAAGCTTCTCAAACTCAGCATTCCAACAAAATCCATCATCGTTACCCTCAAACCCTTTCTTCATCCTAACTTTTCTATTTTTGACATAATCACCATCTTCCTCCTGGGCTCCCAGGCAAGCAACCTTAAAGTCATCTTGATGCCTCTAGCTGCACCCTACATCCAATCAATTGCAAGTTCTTATTGATTGTACCCACATTGCCTCTCTTCCATCCATCCTCTTCTCTTCATTCACAACACTACTTTTGTTGAGGCCTCATCATTTCTTACCTCAATGAATAGAATGGTCTTCCTGCCTTAAATTTCTCTCTTCTCCTTGAACTTTGATCAATCAAAGTGAACCATTGTTTACTTATTCTACTCCCAGATGACCCTAATCACCATCCCTGTAACTTTCTAGACTAAAGTACCCTTCTCTGGTAACAGTTCCCCCCAGATATGTCATTTTCCCCATTAAAATGTAAGCTCTTTGAGGGTAAGGACTGTCCATTTCTGTTCTACTCAAGCACAGATCTAATGCTGTCATTCTTACTCAGTAAACTCCAGTGGTTCCCTATTACCACAGGAGTTCTTAACTTTTTTGTGTAATCTAGTGAGGCTTATGGACCTCTTCTTAGAATGTTTTAAGTGCATAAAGTAAAATATATAGGTTTACAAAGGAAACCAATTAGTATATTGAAATACTTATCCTAACAAAACCCACAAAGATGTAAAAGAAAAAAAAATACCCCAACAGATGAAGCTCATTGACTCTTAGTTAAAAACCCTTGCTTTAGGATCAAATACATGTTCTTCTTTTTGTTATTTAAAGTCCTTTGAAACCTGTCTCCAGTCTTTCGTTTTAGACTTATTGCATGGAACTGCTTTTCATGGACACTTTGGATCAGTCAAATCGATCCTCTAGTTATTCATATTGAGAATTCCATCTCTTATCTCTATACCTTTAGATAAGCTATTCCCACTACTTATAATGGACTTCCTCCTTATTGCCACTTCTTAGAATTCCTACTTTGCTTCAAGGATCAGCTTACATGCAATCTCCTCTATTCCCAATTCACAACCAGTGTCTTAGTGCCTCTGTGCTCCCCCTCCAAATATCTTGTATTTATTTTGTATGTGAATGAGAGGTATGGGGTATAGTGGCTAGTCAGGAAGCCAGGCTCAAGCCCATCTCTGACACCTTGGGCTGTGTGACATTTGAATTACTTACCCTCCCTACTATTCCTAAAGCAATAAGGAACAGAGAAGGTGCCAGCCTGCATTCATTGGGAGAGGGAATTCCCTGTATCAATGAAATCTCAGATCAGTATTCCAACCTATTCTATCCTGCTCTATGTTTGCTTTTATTTTTATGCGTTTTTAAAGCCCTTCACTATCTGGCTTCAACTTATGGGTTTGTTTGTTTTTTTTTTAACTTGAGAGGGGAAAGTCCTTCTTACCTTCTGTCTTAGAATTGATACTAAATATCAGTTCCAAGGTTGATGAATGGTAAGGACTAGGCAATTGGTTTCAGTGATTTGCCCAGGGTCACATAGCTAGGAAATGTCTGTGGCCTGATTTGAACACAGAACCTCCTGTCTCCAGGCCTGGTACTGTATCCACTGAACTGTTTAGATGCTCCCAGACCCCCAACCTAATTTTCCAGTCTCTATATATTATTCCCCTTCTTGTACTCTGCAGTCCAGCCAAATTGGCTTTCAATTTGTGTCTTACCATCCAAAGTTTTAATTCTTGCCTCTGAGGCTTTAACAGTCTACTGATATTTGGAATGTACTCCTCTTTAAACATAAAACTTTTCCTGATTCCCCCCAACTGCTAGTCCTTCTTCCTTAAGTACCTTGTATTTTTATACATAGACACATACATATACATTATTTATATGTGCATGTGGACATATATTCACATTATATATGTATGTGTATTTCATATGTACATGTGTATGCTTGTCTTAATAAAATGTAAGTTTCTTGAGAGGAGTAGCTTTAACTTTTTGTCCTTGTACCTTCAGTGCTTGGTATATAGGAGGCAATTAAATATTTATTTGTTTGAATGCCACTGAAAGAGTGATAACTCTCTACTTGCATCAGGAGAAAAGATGAATAGTTATATTTATACCTGCTGAGGTCAACGCTGGTCTCAAAAATAGTATTAAAATCAATATTTCTGCATAGAAAAACTGTAGTATTTATTTACTGAGGCCAGCAATCGCAGAGAATGTGATTCATCCAGTCTAGATATATCACAATCTTTCAAAAGCATTTATTAATGACTAAAAAGGCTTAGTATTGTGAGGTACCTTATAATGTGAAGCATGAAGCTATGGCAGAAGTGTGTAGTTTAAGATAGTACTTCCTAAAATAGAATTAAAGACTGTGAATAGCTGAACAAACATTGGATAAATCCCCAAATGACCAAATAATAGATGAACAAGTACAAACAATAAGAAGAGTACATAGCATGAGAAATGTGTGTGAGAGATTTATATGTGTGTTTATATGTGAAATAATAAAAACATTTGGATTGAACTTTATTTTGAAAGATATGCAAATGTTTCAGTGTCTTTTTGAAGTGTTCAATTTTAACTTATTGAAGGTATAGATTTTGTATCCAACATATCTATTTGAATGATCATATTAGATTGGGCAAAAAGGACTTTAGCAGAAATATTCAGTGAGACTATAAAGATATTTTTTGGTTCCTGTTGTAATAAATCTAGCTGACCCCAAGACTTGTGTTTTCATTTTCTTTTTTAGCTACTCCAGTTCTGACAATTGAATTTCCCTGCAAGTCATGTGAAGGATTTGCCACTGTATTAATTCAAGGTTGAGACTTTTGTTATCTGGTTATGTCATTTATATGTTTTGGGATACTGGATTTGACCTGTGATACATCTGTATCCTCATAATGATGAGTTGTATTTTAGTAGGATTCTATCATAGAGGTGTAATAAAAGTTAATAACCCATTCTTTTCACTGTACTTTTTATTAACTTTGACAAGGATACTCTTGTGCCAGAATATTTTGCAGTGATTTTTATTGAATATTCAAATGATGTCTCTTTACTGGAAGCATTTAATGCTTTTGCCAAGTAAATTGTGTACATCATGGATGATAAAACTCTAAAGTGAAATATTCAAAGACTGATAAGTACTTTGAAAAATTTTTGATAGTTTATCATAAAACAAGTTTAAGAAATCTTTCATTATAGAGTAGAGCATAAATATATTTAAGTTTTATAGCCAGGAAAAATGGAATTCAGATTTGCAGAAAAGACCAAGGTTCTCCAAGAGTAGAATCAATACCAAAACAGTATTAGTGGGTCTGGTTTTTCTTTAGTTTCTTTAAATTTTGTAGTAAACTAAAGTTCTAGGAAAACAAAAAATTAAATAAAGATTAAATTTTCTTTAGCATCTATATTAGTTCATAGTATCATATATTTAGATCTGTAAAGCAGCTTAACAGCCTAACCCCCCTCATTTTACAGATAAAAAACTGATGCGTAGAAGTGATTTTTCCACTGTTGCAATTCTAGAAAGTAAGGCAAGATCAAATTCAGGTCTTCCTGACTCTTTAAGTCTAGCACTCTACTCACTGAACTATGTAGCCTTAGTAGAATAGATAGCTTGCAAGGTAAGGTAAGCACACAGTTCTGTATCTGTAGAGCTGTATCTGTAGATAGCTAGTCTTGTACTTATAGTATAAAGCATAGTTGAAATGAAGATTGCAGACATTGTGGTTTACATTTTTCACTTTGTTTATGGATTGAACATTCTTTTTGTTATATCTGTATAATCATGTGGATTATCTCTCTCCTTGTATTATTTTAAAGGCTGAGGGAGACTAGTGGTAAAAAAATTCAGTCAGAACACAGGAGGAACCAAGGGAAGATGTCTTTGATATACCAGGCAGTGTTTGGAATATCTTTACATTTGGGTTATTTTCCTATATCTTCTCTTCTTCTTTGCCCCGCCCTTATTTCTGATTCCACTGTTGCTCCAGGAGGAGGTTGAAAGGGTTAGCTAGAGGATGTTCAGGACAGCTTGTGATTTCTCTGTAGCTTGTATCTGTCCAAAATTGGGCACACTGACTGTGAAATTCTACTGGGGAAAAAAAAAAAATATATATATATATATATAGATATAGATATAGATATAGATATAGATATAGATATAGATATAGGAGTCTTAAAAAAACTGTAGTAAACTTTTGGGCTAGAATCATGACTTTTTATTATTTATTAAAAATCAATTTACTTTTTTATATTTAATGACTTCTTAGATGAGAGGAAAACATTTGTTTGCTTCTTGAGACTTGATTTCCTCATCTATCACTTAAGAAGAATGCACCCTAAATCTCTAAGGACTCTTTAGCTCGAAGATTGTGATTGTGATTATTGGTTTTTCAAATTGATTTGTTTTGTATTATCAGCTGAAAAGAAAGACTAGTAAAATTGTTTAGTAGAAATAATAAACAAAAAAGAAGATAGATGAGTAGAAACCTTTAGGACAATATGTTTTAAAAATTAAAATATTGAAATTTGGTTGAAACTAAAAACATTAATAATACCTTCAATGTTAAATGAAGAACTACTGACACCTCATGGACATGGATCACATTTTTCACTAAAATATACATTTTTTTGCTCATATATAAGGTTGCAATAGACATACGTATACATTTTCCCACATAATCAAGAATACTTTATTTGGCTAAAAATTGCACTTAAAATGAGCTTTTTTATAGGTTATGTAAGTGAAAGATATTTATACATATTGCTTTTTTAATAAAATTTTTAAATTTTTATTTTTTTAGGAGGAGTGGCAGGATCCAGACTTTTGAATTAGTATAGGGAAAGGTGATGTGGCAATTCTCTCCCTCAATGCCAATGGGAAACTCTTGTGGCTTTTAATTTTATAGTTGACTGGTACATTGGGAAGTTAAGTGACTTTTAAAGTTGTGTAGCTAAATACTTTTCAGTCAGGGCTTTTTAACCTAGAACTTCCAGACGCCTAGGTCTTCATTGATTAGACCATGCTCAATTCATTTGATTTGAAGTTTAGTGTGAATGTTCACAATTTATTCATAGCTTAGGTCAGTTATTTTCAGAGCAAATTCTATTTAATTCTGTCTGCTTTGTGGCCGTCTAAGGTACATTATACTTATATTGTCACAGGCACTATAGAATTTAGATATTTTATGGAGTGACTTGAAGGTTAAAAGAAAGTGCCATTTTAAACATTTACATTAAATAAATGGATATGTGGGATAGTGGGAAGCACAGTGGACTGGGAACGCAAGGACCCAGGTTCTCATTTTACTTTGTTGCTTCTGAGCAAGTTACTTTAACTTTTTTGGCCTTCATTTCCTTATCACTTAAAAAGACTGATTGTGACTGATTATTGGGTTTTCAAATCGATTTATTTTATGTTCTCTGCTAAAAAGAAAGACTAATAAAATTTTTTAGAATAAATAAAATTAAAAATAGATGAATAGCTACCTTTAGCACAGTATGTTTTAAAAATTAAAATATTAAAGTTTAGTTGAAGCTAATAAATCTTTTGGTATTTCTTGTTTTATGTTGGATATTATACCTTTAAAGCAGATTTTTGTAAAGAGAATCTGATTTTTTCATTGAATTGTATGACAATACCAAAGAAATATTTCTAGAGAAAAGTAAATTATGTTGAAAATTTTAGCTATAAAAAGAACATTTTGTTTTTAAGACATTGAAAAACTTTTTAGCTCGTTCCTGACTCTCACTCAGATCTCTTTATTGTTGTTCTTTTGTAATAAGAACCTCTCCTGTGACAGGGAATATTTTTATTCTAAATTTAACAGCTTCTTGATTTTAGCTCCCTTCTTTCTAACTTTGTGTTTATATCAACTAACAGAAAAATATAGGTTCTGTGGAAGAGAGAAATTGGGAAAGCATGCAAAAGAAAGAAGCGGTGGAGGCTTATGACCTGTCAGTCAAATGAATGTTCTATTTGGAATGTTACCGGGAGAAACAGTTGGAGGCAAAGCCAGCTGCTGGCTGGACCCTGGTTACCTGGTTGCCTTGTATCAGGGAAGGAAGAAGGAGTTTTTTTCTCTTTTAACCTTGGAGACATAAAGGAGTGCTGGTCTCTGGTGACTTTGAAGGCAGAAGAAAGAAGAACAAAAGTTCAGATATCTCTGACTTGCTCTGTTGATGATAGTGACTGAACTTCCAGACCTAGCAACCATTCCTCTCAATTTTAACTATATTCCAACATCCTCCAATCTAAGACTCACTGTAGCATTAGGGAAATTCCCAACCCTCTTACCTCCATTCCTTATCCCTTCCTGTCTTCCCCAATAAACCCTTTACTTAAGATAAAGCAGAGGAAGAGTATTTCATTTGAAACATCATAAACTCACCCTGAATTATTTAGGAGAAGAAGAAAGAAGAAGGAAGAGGGGAGGGGAAGCTGAAGGGAAGAAGAGGGAGGAAGGGAGGTATAGAGGGAGGAGGGAAATCAGACGAAATAAAATAACTGCATGATCTGTTAGTTATCAATTACCAATCAATATTGTCCCTTATTATTATTTATTACAGTTCATAGAATTAAAACCTTTAAGGGGGACTTTAGAGATTATTATCTAGTACCTTTGATATTGAGCAAATCAGTTATACCTATACATGTCTTAATTTCCTCATGTATAAAATGAGGGGGATTGGGCTAGATTATTAATAAGGCTTGAAATTTCCATGAGCACTGGACTTTTACAATTGAAGATCAACTATCCAGAAAGATTACTTTATCTGTATTATGGTCACACATTTCTCTACAAATAGATCTGGAATTGAGACTTTGGTGTCCTTTTGCCTGATTTGCCTAGTGCTCTTATATACTACCTTGCAGTAGCACATTTCACCAGTAGATGCTGCTGTCTATCTAACACACAATGTATTCTGCCCCACAAATTGCCGAATTTAGACGCTTTGCCTCCTTCACAATGAATTTTGGTATAGTTTTTTTTTTTTAATAAATTCTGTCATTCAAAGTTCTGCAAGCTGAATTTATGGAAAACATGCTATGATATCATATACTTAAAAATTTAAATAGATAATATAGTATTGGAATTAGTTTTATTTTTAATTTATATAACAATTTTTGTCCTATAAAAGTAGCGGTTACTTAAAAAGCCAAGAATGCATTTTGTTTAGAATTGCACTAGAATTCTGTTGATATACGAACTGTAGATCTCATAGGAGGAGGCTATGATTCACACTTTGCCTAGAGGAGATTTAGGGTTCATATCTTCCACTGTACAGCCCTGTGCCTCTAATGTCTGGCCTTCTGAGGGAATTGATACCATCATGTGGGTATTTATCATCTCTTTGTCTTTTGAGTTACCCTACTCTTTGAAGATAGCAGAAATGAGTGTACCTCCATAGACAAATGTAACATCAGTATGCTGATGACCCATTGTCAGTTTCTATCCCATGTCTATTTTTTCCCAGGGCATTTATGTGTTTCTATTTCCTGCCACCTACTCAGTATCAGCTTAGGAGATTGAGAAAAATTTTAATATTTACTATTTGGCAGAGCATAATAATTTAGTTGACAAAATGGAGTCAGAAACTGTTTATTTTGGTTCTAGCTCTGTCACAAACTTAACATCTTGGGAACATCATTTAATGTTAGTTGTTGAATAGAAATTCCCTCAGGATTGTGAGGGTAAAAAATGAAAATAATTTTTAAAGTCCTTTTGCAAAGTGTAAGGCACTTTAAAAAATTACTGTCAATGCTAGCTGACTGTAATAACTTAATCAGAAGAGTTATCAGAGATATTTGTTATGAGATCACGGAGCTTTCTTGACCTGTTTCCTCTTTCTTTCACTGTTCTCTTTGTTCTGGCCAGTGGAGAAAGCAGTGTGGAAAGTCAGTGACACATATGTTATAAAAGACCATATGTACAAAAGATTGAAGGAGTTAAAAATCACTTAAATCTGAAGCATATTAGTTTCCATTTGGATACAAGGTCTTAGTTGGTGTGAGAAAGCATTGAATTAAATAGTGGAAAGAGCCTGAAATTTGGAGTCACTTGTGCTTGGGTTTGTTTCCTGTATGCTATTTGATTGTCTATGTGATTTTCCACATTTGTTAGACCACTTAACCTGTCTGGACCTTGGTTTTCTTAGCTCTAAGATTATGGTCTTGGCCTAGACGGTTCCTAACACCCCTTCTAGTACTGAGTCTATAACCTTCAGCAGAGAAGACTTAGGCTAAACCACATTGTATAAGAAATTATTTTAAATATATCTAAAATTATTCATTTTGGTAGTTTGGTGGACAAGGCTCTGAATTTGGAGACAGGTGACCCAGGTTTGAACACTGGAACAATAAGCATAGTGGGATCTTATTTTTTACTATGTCATTTGGATTGAAAAGAGTGCTCTGCCAAGTAGAAATGGAGGCTGTTTATTGCATTTTTACCTATTTTGTTAACTATTTCCAAATTACATTTTAAACTGCTTTGGTTGCATTTGGGAGCATTGTAAGCTGCTTGTGGCCTGAGAGTGGTGTGTTATGTCTCTTTATTAGAGCTTGTGGTCATTGTCAAGAATACCTTGGTTCCAATAGTACTTCAGATATTTGCTAGTTGGGTGATGCTTGCAAGTCACTTTAACCTCCCTGTATCTTTGACTTCCTTATCTATTAAAAAAAAGTTAAGAGTTGTACTGGATGGTTTATTAAGCTGCTTCCAGCTCTAAATCTAAATCTAAATCTAAATCTACATCTACATCTAAATCTGTAATCCTATGATTATGTCACTTAATTTCTAGACCTCACTTTCCTTATCTGTACAATGATAAAGCTGGACTAGATGACCTACAAGATATCTTTAAGTGTTACCTCTGTGATCCTGGGACTTTAAATGAACAGATGAGTTTCAGTCGGCTTTGTTCCCATGTTAATAAAATTAGATTCAAATTAGGATCAAAATACTATCTTGAATAGTTGGAGATCTTAGAAGAAGTAAATATACAGTTGTCTTTGTAGATTGTTCACCTGCTAAAAGGCAGTAAATGAGGTCAGATGTTCTCTTGAGGTTTCAGTCAACTCTTGTTATTGTACAAAAGTAACATTTCTTTGTAGAAGTTATGACCCACATGGCTTGTTGCAGGAGTGTTGAAAGAAATTGATTGAAGCCAGTCGCCACAATTTTAGTTATTAGTAAATAGATATCTCATTCCAACTTATTCCAAGTCCTGTATACCTAGAATTTTCAGATTTATGGCTTTAGCCCTTTCCCAGCCCATCTCAAGTGTTGTAAAAAGGCACTTCTGGTTATCTGCATATACTGTAAGCAGAATTGAGCAAAGACAATTGAAATCAGTTTAGTAAGAGGGCAAATGCTATTTTGTGTGTTTGTATATGTACACACATGCATTAACTCTAATGTTTAGCATAATGGAGCCCCTTGAATGTTAATATAATTTTACTGAGGCTTTACAATGAGCCAACAAGTGTTGTTTTTGACTCTGAATCCACAAGACTTTATTGCTATTCATAGTTTAATTCTGGGCTGCAGTTTGCTGCTGAATATAAACATAGTTGTGGGTAATATACTTTTATGTGGTTAGGAAACAAATTTTATTACATATCTTAAGGAGTAGAATTTTTTTCTTATGTGAAAGAAACTGTACTAATGTTTTGTATTTTGTATCATTAAAACTGCAGAAGTTTAATAGAGAGCCTCAAAGATGAAGCAGATGAACCTCCCTTTCACCATTTTTAGTAAAGCATTGCAGCTTGTAAATATCTGGGAAAAATTTGAATCCTTGTTTGTTAAAGATAACAGTGATAAAGAATTCTTTGTATTTTAATGACTTATTAAGAGTGGATTTGTCATCTTGTCAGTATAGTATTTCTTCTTTTACCGTATAACCTCTTTTGCTGTATAACCCATCTAAGCTTCTTATTCAATGTGATATTTTTCTGCAGAGCCTCCAGAGGACCTATGGAATATATTGAAGGCCTTCCTTTATATCTTTCTACTATTTTGTGAAATGTTAAGGCTCTCCACCAGTTAATTCTCTATCATGCTATATGACTAGTTTGCTACTTTTTCTGAGCACAAGTTTTTGGAGTGATATCTCTTATGCTACTTCTCAGATGTAGGTCTCCTTTTCAAATGAGCACATTGTGCCATCTTTCCATTGACTTTAACTCATACATATGTATTGATATACTACCTCAGTGGACTGGCCATCCAAATATATGTCATAGTTAGCACAATAGGATTTTTCATCCATTTAGTTTTTCTATATGAATTATTATCAGGCCAATTGTGGCCTCATCATCACAAGCTGATTTGATCCTTTACATGTATGAAATCCTATTTCTCATTGAGGGAATTGAGGTGAATAGGACATTAAGTGGTTAATTGTGAGAACTGAGTGAACTACACTGACACCATCACACAACTTGATTCTGGTGCTGGCTTAGTTTCCTTTTTCACTCAGCTGGATCTTCTCAGTGAATAAATTTGTCTCTTGTAAGAAAACTTTATTCAGCTGAGGGAATTGGGAGAAAACCGTTGTTTGAACCTAACCCTATGTGACTTGGAAGTTGGACCTCTTCTACCTGCTGTTTAGAGACCTTAACTAAGGATGTAGGTTGTGCTGACTAGAAACCTAATCAAATTTAAAAATTGATGGCAGGAAAATTTCTCACAAATATATATCTCAAATGACCCATATATCTAGAAACTGGCCTTGGATTAGAACACCTCTTTTTCTGCTTTCAGTGAATTGTACATGTTCACTCTATCCATTCTAACCTGGAAAGACTAATCTTTCCACCAATTAGAAATCAGATGATCTAATATTGTATCCTAGTTAATTGTTTCCTTTCAATTAATTGGTAATATTGATAAATTGCTTTTAATGTAGAAAAAGGTTTTCTCCCCTATATTTGGGGGTCTATCACTAAGTTGAGGAAAGGGCTTGGCCCTGATTTGTTGGGCCATTGGCCTGCATTGCTAAATAAATCAATATTCTCAGAAGCTCAGACTTTTCTTTCTTCAGTCATTTCATCTTTCACCTAGTATACCCTCTAGAAAAAGAAAACCTATTGGAATATAGACTTAGAATAATGAATTGGCATAAGAAAGTCATTAACATTATGCATATAATATTTTGATAGTAGCAGTCCTTCAAAGTGTTACCAGTTTGGGACTTGAAACCCTCTTTAGGTGGAATAAAGCAATTTTATGATAATTTGACTTTCTAAATTTTATAATAAAAGGTTTTTTTTGCTATATCTTACTGGTCTCTTAAAGAGAATTATGAGTGTTATTTACACTAGTTTTATTGAACTCATATATTCTATCAAGGGCAATCTATAAGAAATTTGTGGTTCCCTACATATTCAATTAATTTCAACAAACATTTATTTATTTATTTTTTAAAATTTAAGTATTTTTCTATGGTTACATTATTCATGTTCTTTCCCTTCCTTTTTCTCTCTTCCCTCCCAGAGCCGACAAGTAGTTCCACTGGGTTATACATGTATTATCACTTGCAAGAAATTAAATTTGTTTTATGATAAATATGAGAATTTTATAGTAATGTTGTGGTCATTGATTTAAAGATATTATAATAAGTCAAAAATGATTTAGTAGCTTTATTTACAAAGAGGTAGAAAGAGTGAAAATGGAAAAAGGTAGCTAAAGAGACAGGTTTTTAACAAGCCTAGTAGCCCTTCTCTGGTGAAGTGAGGCTCAGCCCCACAGGGGCTCCCCCACATTCAATGGTGTCTTTAGCTAGAGTTCCACTAATGCAGCCTACTCCAAAGCCAAAGCAGGAATCTCTGGAACCAATCTCTCCAGAAGCCAGGAAAGGAAAGCCAGCTTCTCACCCACTCAAGACAAACTGCAAAGGAGAATATTGAAGGCCAAGTCTCAAGGTGAAGTCCTCCAACACTGAAGTTCAAAGGAGAAGATCCAGGAGCAGTCCTCCAAGAAGCAGTCCAAAAGCCAAGGTTGAAGGTCCAAGCTGAAGGTTCCCTGGACAGGAAGTTCAGGATTTTTTATTGTCCTTTTTCCATGTCATGTGCTGTCCCTTCCTCCACTTTATGGGAACCAATTGCAGTCTTTCAATTTGCCTAGTAGTACTGCCCAAGGGGTGGGGCAGTGGCCTCTGGAGTTGTCACACACTTTTGTGCTCCAAGACAGATAATATAGCAAGAATTTGTTGGTAAATATTTTGGGTGATATCAAGCATTTAATTTTAAGTGAATCTGGAGTTACTTTTAGAGTTCTATTTTCTCCAATAAGGAACTCTAACAGTTATTTTTTTTTTAAGTTAAGATCTGAATTCTGTTATCAGCCCTACCTTGAATCAATTAGTTAATATATTAGCAATAATTTATTAAGTACCTACTGTTTGGCAGGCTAGGTGCTATACTTTGGGTATGCAAAGACAAAAATGAATCCGTCTGTCGTAAATGAAGTTAGATTCTATTGGGAGAAACAATGCATACACATATAAATAAAATATATTCAAAGTAAAATAAGGTGATGGGGTGGTCATGGTGGGGGAAGTACTAGCAGCTGGGAGAATCAGGAAAGGTATCCTGTAAAAGTTTAAACTGAATTCAAATTTGAAGGACACTAGAAATTAGAACTAGAAGTAGGAGTGCGGAGGGGCATATAGCAAGCATAGGGGAAAGATGACAAGCTTGTGCAAAAGACAGTGACAAAAGATGAAGTGTGTTCAAGGAACAAATTATAAGTCAGTTTGAGTGCAGAGTGCATGAAATATGCAGATAGATAATCTGGAAAGTAGGATGAAACCAGATTATGAAAAACTTTAAATATTGGTTTATATTTGATCCTTGTCCTAATAGAAAATAGCTAGTGCTTTTGGAGCAGGGAAATCTTATAGTCAGATGTTTGTCTTGGGAAAGTTTTGACATTCTAAGAAAGAATGAATAGGAGGAGAAATTTAAGGCAGGGAAGCCACCACATAGAAGGCCATTCTAGCAGTATAGATGAGACATAATGAAAGTGATGGAGGTGTGAGTTAAAAGAAGGGGGATATATATGAGGAGGTAGAATCGATAAGATTTGGTCATCACTGCATATTTGAGGTAAAAGGAAAGTGAGGAGTCAGGGATGACTCCAAGATTGTAAACATGGGTGATGTGAAAGATAGGGGTGGGTGACTTCAACAGAAATAAAGTTAAGAAGGGCAGATTTTGAGGAAAACAATCACAATAATAATAATAATAATAATAATAACAACAATAATAATAGCATTTTAAGGTTTGAAAAGCATTGTGCCTGTTATCTCATTTGAACCCCCAAATAGCCTCATGATATTAAGTGACTTATTCAGGGTCACATAGCTGGTAAGTATCAGAGATAGGATTTGAATTCAGTTCAGATTTCAAACTCAGTCTTGTAAATTTCTAGTCTGGTACTTTTAGTCTTTTGGCCACCTAGCTGCCTAGATAATGAGCTCTCATTTTTATGTGTTGAGCTTAAGGTTTCTATAATACTTGAAAATGTCCAGGAGATAGTTGTTGATGAGCTCTAAATATTGCAGTTCAGGAAAGAAAGTATATTTGTAATATGTTACCCAGTTCTCGGAGTAATTAGGATAGAGTTGATAATTGAATCTGTGGGAGCTGATAAGGCTACTGAAAGACATGTAAAGACAGAGAAGAGGGCCCTAGACAGAGCTTGAGTTACACCTACAGTTAGAATGAAGAACATGGAAAAGGTTACAGCAGAATTAACTGAGGAGGGTCTACATTAAAGTAGGAGAAATAAGAGAATGCTGTCACAAAAGCTCAGAAAAACAAGAATACCCCAAATAGAATCAAAAACAGTATTCCAAAAAGGAGGAAGATTTTGAGGAAATTGGATTTGATGATTTATTTAGGTAGGTTTCTTGATCAGTGCTGCCTTGTAGTTCTAAAAAAATCTGATTCTTTTCAAAATTGCAACTGTCAAATACACACTAGAATAAGGTACTTACTTACTCTTGGTCATTTCAAACTAAAGAACACTCACTGATTACATAATTTTGGCCCTTATGATATATGCCTTAAATCAGAGAAATTTGTGATTGCTATTTTGTAGTAGGCATGTCTAGTCAGACATTAACTTTTATTCACATTTTTTTGCCAGTCACCTTTCTTGAAAACATTTTATGTTTTACCAAAGCAAATAATTACTTGAAAGTGAATTATGGGTCCTTCATTATTTTTTAACTTAACTACTTAAAACAACTTGTTTTAGACTGGTTTTAAAGTGAGCTTTTTCAGTGGGCAACTATAGAAAGCATATTTTTGTATTTTGTTTTTGGAAGTAGGTTTAGTAGTCCCCTCCCCAAAGGTTCATAAGAATTTATTACATTTCAAGTTAGTTCATTTATTGTTTGAATTTTGGTGTTAAAATAATTTAGTTGTTAGAATTTTTTTCTTTCTACCAGGTGGTGCAAATTTATGATACTATAACCTAACTTAAAAAAATTTAATTCTTTCCTCTTTATTAAAAAGCACTTTTCCTCTTACTAGCAAAATTATTTTATTTTATTTTATTTTATTTTTATATATATATTTTAATAATATTTTATTTGATCATTTCCAAGCATTATTCATTAAAGACAAAGATCATTTTCTTTTCCTCCCCCTCACCCCCCATAGCCGACGCGTGATTCCACTGGGTGTCTCATGTGTTCTTGATTTGAATCCATTTCTATGTTGTCAATATTTGCATTAGAGTTTCGTTTAGAGTCTCTCCTCTGTCATGTCCCCTCAACCGCTGTAGTCAGGCAGTTGCTTTTCCTCGGTGTTTCCACTCCCATAGTTTATCCTTTGCTTATGCTTAGTGTTTTTTCTCCTAGAACCCTGCAGATTGTTCCGGGCCATTACACCACCACTAATGGAGAAGTCCATTACGTTCGATTATACCACAGTGTATTAGTCTCTGTGTACAATGTTTTCCTGGTTCTGCTCCTCTCGCTCTGCATCACTTCCTGGAGGTTGTTCCATTCTCCATGGAATTCCTCCACTTTATTATTCCTTTTAGCACAATAGTATTCCATCACCAACATATACCACAATTTGCTCAGCCATTCCCCAATTGATGGGCATCCCCTTGCTTTCCAGTTTTTGGCCACCTCAAAGAGCGCAGCTATGAATATTTTTGTACAAGTCTTTTTGTCCATTGTCTCTTTGGGGTACAGACCCAGCAGTGCTATGGCTGGATCAAAGGGTAGACATTCTTTTGTCACCCTTTGGGCATAGTTCCAAATTGCCCTCCAGAATGGTTGGATCAATTCACAACTCCACCAGCAATGAATTAATGTCCCTACTTTGCCACATCCCCTCCAGCATTCATTACTTTCCTTTGCTATCATGCTAGCCAGTCTGCTTGGTGTGAGGTGATACCTCAGAGTTGTTTTGATTTGCATCTCTCTGATTATAAGAGATTTAGAACACTTCTTCATGTGCTTATTAATAGTTTTGATTTCTTTATCTGAGAACTGCCTATCCATGTCCCTTGCCCATTTATCAATTGGAGAATGGCTTGTTTTTTTTGTACAGTTGATTTAGCTCTTTATAAATTTGAGTAATTAAACCTTTGTCAGAGGTTTCTATGAAGATTTTTTCCCAATTTGTTGTTTCCCTTCTGATTTTAGTTACATTGGTTTTGTTTGTACAAAAGCTTTTTAATTTGATGTAGTCAAAATTATTTATTTTACATTTTGTGATTTTTTCTATGTCTTGCTTGGTTTTAAAGCCTTTCCCCTCCCAAAGGTCTGACATGTATACTATTCTGTGTTTACCCAATTTACTTATGGTTTCCTTCTTTATGTTTAAGTCATTCACCCATTTTGAATTTATCTTGGTGTAGGGTATGAGGTGTTGATCCAAACCTAATCTCTCCCACACTGTCTTCCAATTTTCCCAGCAGTTTTTTTTTTATCAAATAGTGGATTTTTGTCCCAAAAGCTGGGATCTTTGGGTTTATTGTATACTGTCTTGCGGAGGTCGCTTTCCCCCAGTCTATTCCACTGATCTTCCTTTCTGTTTCTTAGCCAGTACCAAATTGTTTTGATGACTGCTGCTTTGTAATATAGTTTAAGGTCTGGGACTGCAAGGCCCCCATCATATGTGTTTTTTTTTCATTATTTCCCTGGATATCCTTGATCTTTTGTTATTCCAAATGAATTTTGTTATGTTTTTTTCTAAATCAGTAAAGAAATATTTTGGTAGTTCTATGGGTATGGCACTAAATAGATAAATAAGTTTGGGTAGGATGGTCATTTTTATTATATTGGCTCATCCTATCCATGAGCAGTTAATGTTTTTCTAATTGTTCAAGTCTAGTTTTAGTTGTGTGGAGAGTGTTTTGTAGTTGTGTTTATATAGTTCCTGTGTTTGTTTTGGGAGATAGATTCCTAGGTATTTTATTTTGTCTAAGGTGATTTTGAATGGGATTTCGCTTTCTAGTTTTTGCTGCTGAGCTGTGTTGGAGATATATAGAAAAGCTGATGACTTGTGTGGGTTTATTTTGTATCCTGCAACTTTGCTAAAGTTGTTGATTATTTCAATTAGCTTTTTGGTTGAATCTCTAGGATTCTTTAAGTAGACTATCATGTCATCTGCAAAGAGTGATAACTTGGTCTCCTTGCCTATTTTGATGCCTTCAATTTCTTTCCCTTCTCTAATTGCTACTGCTAGTGTTTCTAGTACAATGTCAAATAGTAGAGGTGATAATGGGCATCCTTGTTTCACTCCTGATCTTATTGAGAATGCATCTAGTTTATCCCCATTGCAGATGATATTAGCTGATGGTTTTAGATATATACTGTTTATTATTTTTAGGAAAGACCCTTCTATTCCTATGCTTTCTAGTGTTTTTAATAGGAATGGGTGTTGTATTTTATCAAAGGCTTTTTCTGCGTCTATTGAGATAATCTTACTAGCAAAATTTGACAGAGTAGTTTCTATGGCTATATTCAACTGATCAAGCACTAAAAATGTAAATAAGAACCACAGAGTTTTATATCTGTAAAAGACATCAGCCTTATCTAATCCAATCTGTACTTGAGAAAGAATGCCCTGTATGAATTCCTGACAGGTGCGCTTATTCTGTAAACCCAGTAGGTATTTCAGATACTTTCCTTCCTTTATGAAGAGCTTACATTTGTACTGGGGAAACAAAACAGGCCCAGGGACAGTTATTGCTGCCAGGAAATAATGATGAATGGATCCCATTTATATATTTAGTTAGTCAAGTCAGTAAACATTTACTAAGCATCTTATATGAGCCAGGCATTGTGCTAAGGGCTTAAAGAAAGGCAATCTAATGGGGGAATTAACACATCAACTACTATGTACAAATAAGCTATATTCAGGATCAATCGGACATAATTCACAGAGGGAAGACTCTAGAATTAAGAGGGATTAAGGAAGGCTTCCTATAGAAGGTGAGATTTTAGCTGGAGCTTGAAGAAACCTAGGGAAGACATGAGATAAATTTGAGGAGGAAGACCATAACAGTTTTGTTGAAGGAAACCACAAAGAGGCTAGTATTTTCTGTTTTGAAGAACATGAGGAGAGTGTGTGTATGTGTGTGGTCAGTGTCATGAGAAACTTTGAATACTAAAGATTTTATATTTGATCTTGGGGATGGTAGGGAACAGTTAGATTTTATTGAAGGGTGATGATGGCATACTTAGACCTGCACTTTAGGAAAATCCCTTGGGTATATTTGTTACTCTCTAAAGAGTAGGGAGACACTTGTGGCAAGCAGCCTCATTAGTAAGCTGTGATGGTGATAGTGATGGAGCTCTTTAGGAGAGAAGAAGGGAGGCATTTTTGAAGAAATGTTACAAGGATGAAATAGATAGGTATTGACAACAGATTGAATATGAAGGCATCATCACTGTGGAATTGAAGATAAAAGTTATGCTGGGGTACTGGGAGAATGGTGTAAATAACTAGGTGGTGTATTAATAGGTAATTTGTATTACTATTTGTTGTTGAACTAACTAACTGGAATGTACTCTGGCTTGACTGTGACTGAAGAACTGCTACTAGTTATGGAGATAGAAATACTTTCTTCAGAGATACTGAGAGATACAGAGAGATGCTGAGAGAGATGCTGCCACAGGAATAGAGAGATATTGACATAGGGGAATCCTCTGGGGTCTGCCTACTGATCCCTACTGATGGCTAATGGATCAATCTATTTCCTAACCTCCTCCTCCCTTCTCTCCCTCCCTTTCTCAACCCTCCCCCCCCCTCAGTTTCTTCTTGAAGGCTTTGGCTTCCTCCCTCCCCCCTGAGTGGACTATGCTATTTATGAGAAAAAAAACTTCTTCCTTTCTTTTCTCAGGTAAGGGGTTTAGATGGGAAACTGAGGGAAGAGGGATGAGGGTTTCCCTAAACCTTAGAATTTATGAAGGTTATGGAAATAATCAGTCTTGTCAGAATTGTGATTCAGAGGGACAGTTAGAGAGATGGATGGAGGACCACTACTTAAAATCTTCTTTCTTCTTTACAAAGCCCCCAAGGTCTCTCAGCCTAATTTCAGAAGCCCCCCTCAAGGGTCCTTCAATCTGGGACAGAAGCTACAATGATCAGTTCAGTTTCTTCCCCCTACAGCCAGGCTTGGTTCCTTTCTTGGTCAGTAAAACCCCCAGAGAGAGAGACAGACAGAAAACAGAGGTTTCTCAGTTTCTCCTGGCCAGCTCAACTTCCCGAGCCAGAGAATCATATCTTCCCCCTCCAGCTTCAACTGCCTTCTCCTCCTGGGAACATTCTGTTTGGAACCTTCTTCTTGATTGACAGAATGGTCCCCAACCTTGGTTCTTGCATCTTGGCTTGTCCTGCAAAACCTCTCTCTCTTCATGTCTCTACCACAGTGGCATAGTGTAAAGTGTTGGGCCTGGAGTCAAGAAGACTAGTGTAAAATCCAAATTCAGTCACCTAACTGGCTGTGTAAATTCTAGTGATCAAATTAACTGTCTGCTTCGATTTCCTCAAATGTAAACTGAAGATAATAATAATCATAGCACTTACCCCCCAGGATTGTCGTGAGCATCAAATGAGATATTTGTTAAGAACTTAGCCCAGTGTAATAAATGCTTGTTACCTTGACAGTATTAGGGAAGTTTGGGAGTGGTGGAAAAAATTTTTTTGGGGTGGAAAAATTTAGTTTTGGATGTAACATTCTTTTTTTAACTTAACATTTTATTATTTATTTTGACATTTTTTAATAATTGAGTTCTTCTAAATTCTCTCTCAGCCATTGAGAAGGAAAGAAATGTGATGTTATTCATGTGAAATCATGTAAAACATATTTACACATTAGCCATGTTGCAAAAAATTTTTATTCACCTTGCCCTGAGACTTATCAGTTTTTTCTTTGAAGGTAGATAGCATTTTTCATTCTGAGTCTTTCAGTATTGTTTTAGATACTTTTATTACTGACAATAGTTAAGCCATTCACAATCGATCATCATACAATATTGCTATTACTGTGTACAGTATTCTCCTGGTTTTGTTCTTTTGCTTTGTTTCAGTTCACATAAGTCTTCCCCAGGTTTTCTGAAAGCATACTTCTTGTCATTTCTTATAGCACAATAGTATTCCATTCCAATCACATAGCACAACTTGTAGGTATCGCCTTGATAGACATTCCTTCAATTTACACATTCTTTGCCACCACAAAAAACCCATCATCATTTTTGTACAGTAGGCCCTTTTCCTTTTTCTTTGACCTCTTTGGAATAAAGACCTAGTAATGGTATTTTTGGGCCAAAGAGTATGCACAGTTTTATAGTCCTTTATTGGTTCATTAAGTTTTTATGCTTCATTACATAATTAGTTTTTGTTAAAAGTTCCAGATACAGCTGAGAAAAAGACATTTTCTTTTCTATTTCCATTCAGTTTTCTCCAAAGGCCTATCATGTCTAACATACAAAATTTGATTCTTCTTCTTTATTTCTTATTTTATAGTTAGACTTAGCCTAGTTCTGTGAGAGAAAAGTTGATGTCCTCTACTAGCATAATTTTACTATTTATATGTTCCTCCTGTTACTCATTTTTTCCTATAAGAATTTGGATATGATATCATTTTGATATTATTTAGTATTGATATTATTTAATTGTCTCTACCTTTTGGAAAAAATGTTATTTCCTGTTTATCTCTTTTAATTAGGTCTGTTTAGGCTTTTGCTTTGTGATTCCTGCCTTTTTTTTTAAACTTCAGCTATAGCTGCTCTGGCTCCTTATTTTTACCTTGAGTGTCTCTTTATTTCAAGTGTGTTTAGTGTAACAACATATTGGTATATTCTCACTTCTAATCTATTCTGTTATTACCTCCTGTTTTATGGGTGAGTTCATATTCACATTCAGTTATGATGAATAAATGTGTATGTTTCTTCATCTTATTTTTCCCTATTTATCCTTTTCTCTCTCTTAACCCTGTCTCTCTTAAAAAGTCTATTTTCTTTTGACTACTATCTCCTTTAATCTGCCCTCCCTTCAGTGCTCCTCTCCTTATCCCTAACCACTTCTATTTCTCAGGTGCATAAGATAGATTTTTATACTCAGTATGTTTGTTTTTCTTTCTTTGAACCAGTTCCAATGAGAGTGAGGTTTAAGAGTTGCCCACCCATTTCCCATCCCACACCCCACTGTAAAAACTCTTTTTTGTGAGTTCATTTTTTCAGTTCTTTTTTCCCTTCCTTTTTCTCCCAGGGCACCCCTCTTTCTCACCCCTTAATATTTTGTTAAGATTATTCCATCATAGTCAGCTCATACCTATGTGCTCTAAATATACTTCTTTTCAATTCTTTAATAATAATAATAATAATAAAACTCTTAGGAGTTATAAGTATCATCTTCCCATATAGGAATATAAATAGCTTATCCATATTAAGCCCTATATAATTTCTCTTTCATGTTTTATCTTTTTATGTTTCAATTGAATCTTATGTTTGAATGTCAGATTTTCTATTCTGCTCTGTTTTTTTCATCAGGAAAGCTTCAAAGCACTCTATTTCATTAAATATCAATTTTTTTCCTTCTGGAGAATTATTCTCAATTTTCTTGGTTAGGTTATTCTTGGGTTTAATCCTAGATCCTTTGCCTTGTAGAATATGATATTCTAGGCCCTCAACTACTTTAATGTAGAAACTGCTAAATCTTGTGTGACCTTGACTTGAGATGCACAGTATTTGGGTTTTTTATTTCTGGCTGTTTAAAGTATTTTCTCCTTGCCCTGGATACTCTGAAATTTGGCTGCAATATTCTTGAAAGTTTTCATTTTGGGATCTCCTTCAGGAAATGATTGGTGGATTATTTCCATTTTTAATTTATCCTTTAGTTCTAGGATAGCAAGGCAGTGTTCCATGATAATTTCTTGAAATATACCTAGGCTCTTTTTTTGATTATGACTTTCAGATAGTCCAATAATTCTTTTTTTTAAACCTTTACCTTCCATCTTAGAATTAATGTTTTGATTTGGTTCCAAGGCCGAAGAACAGTAAGGGCTAGGCAATGGGAGTTAAATGATGTAGATTTTAAAAAATAGTATCTAATACTCCAAGTATTATATTTATAAAGTTTCTTAAAGTACAACTTAAAGTAAACAGGCTAGAGAAACAGAAAGAGCTCACCCAGCCTTGCATGTGGGTAAAAGAGAGAGAGCGAGAGGGAGGAGTTACAAAAACTTATAATCAAGAACACATGTAACCAGAAAGGGAAAAGGATTCTTGGGATAATAAAAGAATTCTGGGAGATGGAGTACAAATATTTCTAATTATACAGTGATTTATTATTATACAGATGGCCAGGGTGACATAACTAGGAAATATCTAAATAAAGATTTGAACTCTGGACCTCCCATCTCAAAGTCTTGCTCTCAATCCACTGAACCTGTCCCTAGTCCAATGATCCTCAAATGATCTCTCCTTGATAAATTTTACAAGCCATTTGTTTTTCTCATATTTCACATTTTCTTCAATTTTTAAAAATTCTTTTGAGTTTTTATTATTGTTTCTTGATGTCTTGTAAAGTCATTAGCTTCCACTGAAGCAGTTCCAATTTTAAGGAATTTTTTTCTTCTGTAAGCTTTTGCATTTTTTTCCATTTGACCAACCCTCTTTTTTAAGGAGTTCTTCTCTGAACTCTACAGTTTTGCTTTTGACTTCATCATTCAACCAAAAGTGATCTTCCAAAGTAAGCTTTTGAAATTATTGATCACCCTCTTCTTTGTGGTACTCTCTTCTCTCTCCTTTCCATAATGCTATGCTACCTGTATTCTGTTATCCTAGATATATTGAGTTTTAAAATGTCTGTAAGACTATCCAGTTGAAAATGTCTAATAGATGGCTGTAGATATGAGACAGGAGGTTGGGAATGAGGTTAGTAGTTGTGAGAATTGTCAGCATAGAGATGATCATGAAATCATTGCTTTGAGTTCATGAAACTGATGAGACAATCAAGTTAAAAAGCATAGAGAGAGAAGAGAAGAAGGCCAAGGAAAGATCTCTGTTGGACACCCAGGCTTAGTGGCCCTGACCTGGGTGATGATCCAGCAAAAAATACTGAGGAGTGGTCAGAGAGACAGGAAGAGAATTAGGGAGAGTAGTGTGGAAGAGAGATAAAAGAGTACCATGGAAAAGAAGGTGATTAATGTCAGAGGCTTAAGAGAAGTCAAGAAAGATGAAGATTGAGAAAAGGTCATTGATTTTGGTAACTAAGATATCTTTGGTTATTTGGGAAAGATCATTTTGGTTGAATGATGAAGTCAAGTCAGATTGTAAAGAGTTAAGAAGAGAGTAAAAGGAGAAGTGGAGATACTTTAGAAATTTGGAAGTATCTATTCTAGATATCAGGAGTGTGCTAAGTGACTTAGTAAATAGAGCACTAGGCTTAGAGACTAGATGACCCAAGTTCAAATCTGGCAGTGTGAACCTGGATGAGTCGCTTAACCTCTGCCTTAATCTACTGGAGAAGGAAATGGCAAACTACTTCAATATCTCTTTGCCAAGAAAACCCCATGGATAGTATGACTCATGGGGTCAGAAGGAGTCAGACACAACCAAACAGCAAATTATAGATAACTTTTTCAAGGAATTGTGCCAAAGTTTAGGAGGGATATGGGATGATAATTAGTGAACATGGATATATTGAGGAAGGGCTTTTTGAGAATAGAGGAGACATGAGCATGTTTGTAGACAATAGAATTGCAGCCAGTAAATGAAGAAAGATTGAAGATAAGTGAGTGAGTGAGGATGTTAATGGGGGGCAGACTGCTAGAGGAGATGGGATAGAATGGGGTCAATTGTATATGAAGATGGGTTGCCTTGGCAAGGAGGATTGTGAGACAAAAGTGTAAAGAATCCTGTGATTGGCTGCTAGGAAACATACTATGTTTAGAGAAGACATCTTTTCTTTCCTCAGGTAGCTTGCATACTGGTAGGGATGATATGCTTCAGGTATTCTTGATTTCATCCCTCTGTCTCTGTTCTCTACCAGTGTAGATCACACACAAACCTTGAGTTTTGTGAGTTGCTATTACTGAAGAAATTGATTACATGGTAGAGAACTCTGAGAAAAGCCTTTCCACAGGTAACTGTAAGGTTTTTTTGGACAATGGGCACATAGCTCATCACTAGTCAAATACTTAAAGTTTTTCTAGGTAATAATAATAGTTGACATTTCCATAAAACTTCCTTGTTTAAAGCATATAGGAGCCTGGAGGGGTATGCTTTATTATTATTTTGTTCTCAGAGAGGTGAGGGTTATACAGCTAATAAAATGTAAGAAGCAATCTTAAAACCCACAACCTACCACTCCCAAGTACAACATACTTTCTATTAAAATATACTTCCTTTTGGTGGGACCTGGTAGGGCTTGTATTCTTGATGAGGAAGGCTTCAAGTATCTAAGACTACATTTATGTGAAAATTAGATATTGATAAGCAATTATGATGATGATAGTGGCACCTTACTTTTAAACTCATCACCCATGTACCTAAGTATTTAAGTACCTAATAAATATTTAATTTAGATTGCTTGTGATTGGCATTTATACATACAGTTGCAGCTCATACCTCTGATTATTTACACTCTAGGTTACTTGATGCCTGATCCTTGTCTCTTTGCCATTTAATATTATCAGACTAAGTTTTATCTCTTTATACTGTAATGCTGTTTTAGTAGATGTCCCCATAGAAACTCTCTCAGATGTAATGGTAGCCTCTTTCTTCTTTTAGGGAGTCTTCAGGACTTGTTATTATTTCTTGTGAGGGATGTTAGGGTAGTCCAAGGACCAGGCTACTGTGGGAAGTTTTGGTTAGAGAGAGTTGGTGCGGTGAAGCAAGGTGGTAGCCTGAAAGAGCTAGAGAAAATGGCTAGATTATCTGTGGCTATAGGGGCCTCCATATTTAGACAAGAGATGTCCAGCACTTAGCTCTGTTTTTAGTCTGGTGGTGAGATTTGCAGACTAAATACTATAAGGTTTGGTATTTCCATTTCAGTTCTCTATTTTCCTATGAACAGGATGGAGGTGCAGCTCCAAGCTAGGTTGGGGATATGGTTAAAGTCAGACAATAATGAGGTGTCCATAATCTTGGTGCAATCAAGCATTGGTTCTTCAATACTCTGGCATTCTCTCTCTCTCTCTCTGTCTCTCTCTCTGTCTCTCTCTCTGTCTCTGTCTCTCTCTCTCTCTCTCTCTCTCTGTCTCTCTCTCTCTCTGCCCCTCCTTCCCTCCCTCTCTCATAAAGAGGCAGAGATATATAGACATACCAACACCAATCAGAAAAAGGGAAAGAAAGACAGAGACTTGCTTTATGTGTGCTCCAATAACATGAAGGTATAGACTTTGATAAGAGAAATAAAACTAGGTATTTCTGTGGCTAACTAGAAGACTAAATGATTTCTGAACTGTGCTCAGGATAATTACTTATCCTATTAAGTTCTGCTAATGCCTCTCTTCCTAGTATTTGGCAATTAATTACCAGAGTTTATGGTAATTTCAGTAGATTCCTAGGATCATCAAGAGTTTCTTGATTCTCCAAATTATAACTTCCTTTCCCCTCACCCATTACTGTGTATCAATTTTATATATCTTTTATTTACTTGTGTTTGAGCATGTTGTATCTCCTTAAAGTCAGTGGTGATATCTGTTCTGAATTTGTAGTCACAACACATAGCACTCTCTGGCAGATAATAGGCCCTTAATAAATGTATATTGATTGATTAGTTCAATTAGAGCTTAAAAAACAGATAAAGCACATATTAAGTTCTCAACATGTGCTAGGAGCTGAAGTTATAAATAAAAGCAAGCAAGATAACCCTTACTTTCAAGGAGCTTACATTCTAATGGGAAAATGATGCATAAAGGGAGGTAGAAGAGAATAGATAGTACACTGTCCAGGAAGTACTATTTTATCATTTTGAACAGTAATATAATCAATGTGAAGTCCTCTTAGATAACCTTAAAGTGAACAGAATTTTTAAGTTTACCTATAAGGAAAAACTGATAGTTCAGTAGAAGATATTTTGCGTAGTATTCTAAAGAATTTTCTTACCTATCAAAATAGACTTTTATTGTACTTGGCTGTACATATATAACTTACTGAAGTTTAATATATTATTTTTCCTCTTCATAAGTTACAAGGCTACAATAGTTCTTTTGGAACAAAATAGATTAATGTGATGCCACTGGCAATTTTCTTTACCCCAGCTGGAATCACCATTTTTTTCCAAAAAGGTTTGCATTTCTTCCTCCAGCTCAGGTAGAACATAAGCTCTTGGAAGGTAGGGATGGTTTCATTCTCTTTGTCTGCCAGCATTGTCCCAGAAACATTTTTGGTGTTTACTAAATGCTTGCTTGTTTACTAAATGCTTGATTGAGTGATTGTTACATGTGCCACATGATTCACCAGTACAAAATAATATTTATTATGTTCTTATTATGTTAAATAAATAGCTCCCCTTGAAATTGATACTAACATGGGTATAATAGGGCCAGAGATTTAGACCTAAAAGGAAAATGAAGCCCAGATAGACTAATTGATTTTGCCTAAGGTGCTATGAGAAAATATCTTGGGTCTTTTGTTATTAGTAAGTCATAACAATTCTTTCTATTCTGTCACCTACTGTGTTACCATGTTAGATTCTATAGAGCAGGGGTCTCCAAACTTTTTACACAGGGGGCCAGTTCACTGTCCCTTAGACCGTTGGAGGGCCGGACTATAAAAAACAAACTATGAACAAATCCCTACTAATCCCTATGCACACTTCACATATCTTACTTTAAAGTTAAAAAAAAATGAGAACAAATACAATATTTAAAATAATGAACAAGTAAATTTAAATCAAACTGGCCAGTATTTCAATGGAGCCATGGGCCTGCTTTTGACTAATGAGATAATCAGTGTCTGGTTCCATGTTTGTCTCTGCTAGCTATAACAAGTGATGCAAGTGTGCATCAGTTAGTCTACATCTGGTTGGAGATTTCAGATGATTCATTATGGAAAAAGTCTGTTCACAGACATAAGCGCTGTCAAAGATGGTTGCCCTTTTGAGTGCATGGTTCCTGAGATTAGGATATGTCTCAGAGGAGAGAGACGTATAAAAATTAGGCAAGCTGCTTGACTTGGATGTGTCTTTCAGAGAGTCACAATTTTGCAGTTCAGTCAGTTCCATTTGGTAAATTGTACACACATTTTCAATGTCAATAGAAAATGGGTTATGGAAAAGCTGTATGTCCTGTTCATGGAGATGAAGCTTTTTAAATCTGAATTGGAACTCCTTTTGCAACTTTTCCAGTAAATCCACACATATTTCTTTTGGGAATACAATCAAGGATTTTTCTGCTAACAGATTTTGAGTTAAGGGGGATGGCAGAAATTTTCCTCCTTCACTTACTTGTTTGATAAGGAGGCCTAATTTCACTTCAAATACTTTCACATGTGATTGCATATCACAGATGAGCTTCCTTTTTCCCTGAAGTTGCACAATTGAGTAGCTCTGTTACATCTGTCAGAAAGGTGAGGTGCCATTTCCATTCTGCATCATTGAGCTCTGGTACTTCTTTGATTTTTGAAAGCATAAAAGCTGTAATCTGTGGAAGTAAGTCATAGAAATGTCTCAAAACTCTCCCTCAACTCATCCAATGTACTTCTGTGTGGTACAGAACATCTTCATAGGCAACATTTAGCTCAGACAGAAATTGTCTGTGATTTAGTGCATTAGCTCTAATGAAGTTAACACAAGATACCACAATTTTCATAACAGAGTCCCCCACTTCAGTGATTTACTACATAGTAGCACTTGTTGGTGGATGAGGCAGTGTATGGCTATTGGATTAGGATGGTTACACTTGTCCATCTCTTGGTTAATGCGAGCAATTGTTCCTTTCTTAGACCCCACCATGCTAGGAGCACCATCAGTTGTCACAATGGTTAGTTTATCCCAGTCCAGCTCCAAATCCTTCACAGTTTGGGAAACCTTTTCATCTTCTCCTATAGTTATTCCTTTGATGCTTTGCAGTGCAGCAAGCTCTTCTGTGACTTTGAAATTATCATTCATCCCATGAATAAAAATTAGAAGTTGTGCAGTCATAAACAGCATTGCTCTCATTGAGTGCCAAAGAAAAATAGGAAAGTTTTTTTTTGTGGAGTTTTGCAAATGCTGATCCAAATTGTCTCCCATTTCTTCAGTTTTTCGTGTAATTGTAGATCCTGAAAGACCAACTATACTAAATAAGTCTGCCTTTTCTGGACACATCTCTGGCAACAGAAAGAAGGCACTCTAATAAATATTACCTTCATAAATGGTCTGCCAGTGCACACTATTAGCTTGGTAACTTGAAAACTTGCTCGCAGTGATGAAATATTTATCTGCTTCTGCTTCACAAAAGTATTTTGCTGAGTTGTCAATGTATTTTTCAGTTTTAATATTTTATATTTTCTCACATCTCTGACCAAATAATCATATTTATCTTTATGTTGAGTTTGATAGTGTCAATGCAAATTGTATTCTTTGAACACAGACACTATATTCTGGCATATCAAACACATAGCTCTTTCCTTGTACTACATGAAAAAGTAATCAAAAGCCCACTGTTCTTTGAATATCCTACACTCTGAGTCAATTTTTCTCTTTCTTGACATCATTGTTTCCTAGGGATTCCAAATTGCTATTAGTAAAATACATACATATATATATATATATACAGAATATATACAAAACAAAAAACAAACAAAATGTATATATACATGTATATATATGTGTATGTATATATATACACACAGCCCTACAAAAACAATATACCAACACAGAGGCATACAGACTACACTGCCCATCAATGCAGTCTAATCTGTGTCCATCAATGCAGCTTTCTCAGTTCACATCATTTCAGCCTCATTAGTGGCCATATTGATGGAACTCCACTTATACCTCAATCTCACACTGGTGCTGTGCGGGAACTGGCACGATTTTAAAGCCAGTTCCTCCACCACCTTTTCAGTTCACACTACCCTGTGTGAACCACACTGCGATCTGTGAACTCCCACAGGAATCTGATCACATGGGTAAGACCCATATGATAAGATTCCATGGCAGGAAAAAAGAAGGCACAACACTAGTGTGTGTCCTCTTGCAGTCCATATTTATGAATCTGTAATTATAGACTGTAATACAAAAAACACATGCCTCACTTCCCCCAGATAGTACAATGGCAACCATATAACCTCTCTTTTCCCAAAAGTCTCTCCCCACATTACTACACAGTACTCAGTGGCCATTATGTTGTGCATCTAGGGGAGTATGGGGGCCATTGTACTACCGTATTTCCCCCCAAATAAGACAGTCTTATATTAATTTGACCCCAAAAAACAGGAGGTGTCTTATAAAACACCCAGTGGCAGTGGTGGGCTTCTCATAATAGAGGCCCATTGATGATGTTACAGGCCAGATCACCACTATCCGATACCTGTGTACAGTACTCGAGGTGGTGCTGGGACTGTGACACTGTATACCACTGTCTGGGATAGCGGAAGTTTTAGGGCTGGCTGTGATGGGCCTGTCACACTTTGCACAGGCCCATCACTGCCACTACTATTCAGGGCAGCAGTATACACAGTGTGTATCACCCAGATCACTGCTCACCATGCTGATGTCTTCCATTGTGCAGCCATATAATCCTTTGCGCTGAGCTTCCTTCTCATTCAGTTACTCTCAGAACAAGGTGCCACGCAAAGGATTATGTCACTGGAAGTAGTACTATGTGTGAGTACCACCACATACAGTACTCCAAGAGTACCAATGAAAGAGGTGCCCCTTCTGGAAGTGTGGTGGGGGCCAGATAAATGGCCTCAGGAGGCCACATGTGTTTGGGGACCCCTGATATAGAGTATACAGTGAAAAATGAGACATAGTTCATCACCTGAAAGAATTTATAATTTTTTTGGAGAGATAACACATACATATATATTTAAGTTATAAAGTAGAATATGACATAATAAAGTTCAGACATATATTGCTCATGTTTCTCAGAAGAGAGAGTAGAGTTTAGTTTTTCTAAGCTTTGGGTGTGTAGAAAATCCTTTTTAATGCCAAAAAATTGTATTATTAGTATCCATTGCTTGAAAAAATGCCTGGTGACAAATAAGCTACAATAAATTCAGTTATACTTCTAAATGAATTTATATTTACTTGAAAAATAGTAACCCTTATGTATGAAACATTTATTGAAGCTTACTAAGGTATGATTATTTTACTGAGTCATGTTGTATTTTTTGTTGACATTAAGTAGAGATCATAATTATGGTAGAATATAGATTTGAGGACTAGATGCCATTTTCCCAGGACCCAGGAATCCAAGGTCAGGAACCAGTGATTTAGTTAATGAAGCCCATGGTGGAATGGTGATGAATATGTTCCTCTTTCTCACAAGAAGCAGAACTTAGGTGAAGTTAAGTTGAATAAACATTTAAATAATAACAGTAGTCAGTGCTAAAGTGGAAAGACAATATAATACTATATTGAACAGAGAGCTGTTTTCACCAAGTAGAGGCTTGGGTTTGTGACTTTCCTCTGTCATTTTTGTTTAGTTGTTTGACTGTGGACAACATAGCCCCCCCACCCCCCAATTCATTGTAGTATGCCAACTAATGCTCTCTGAAGTAGCACAGGGTTCTCAGAAATTAGATTCTTTAGATCCTTTCTCCATAATTGGAGGTCTTCTGACTGTCAGAGATGACTTCCAAGACTGCCTCCTCAGACCATCTCTTGCTTTTTAAAACATTACTGGTAATTAGTTGAGCTATCTAATAACTGAGTCAGCCAATGCCTACCTACTTTCTAAAGTCTGTTAAGTTGTTCAAGGAACTTCTCACTTACTAAAGGAGTAAAGAAGTACAAATTCTTTATATTTTCTTTTACACCATAGTCTGAAAGAGGCATTTATAATCTTGCTAGTCTTCTAAAAGGCACAAACCCAAGGGTTCATATCCTTTTCAAACTTAAATGTATCATATAGAGTACATAATCTATAAATGCATTTTATATGTTGGGAAGAACTCATATGATCAAAGATGCCTTGATTAGCTCTTCTCTCTTATCTTATTCCTAAATATATACAAAATAAATATAAAGTGAGTGTAGAAGGAGCAGTAATAACTTGGGAACCTAGGATGGGCCTGAGATAGCTTTGAAGCTGAATCTTGAGGGAGCCAGCAGGTGATGATAAGAAAAGGTGCTCCTACTATTAATTAGAACACATAGAGTCATGGTGGCAAACCTATGGCATGTGTGCTGCAGAGGGCACTTAGGGCCCTCTCTGTGGGCACTTATGCCATTTCCCCAGAACAGAGTTTGCCAGAGTTTGTTACTAGAAAGCCAGAGGATGTGGGGCTGGGCTGCTCTCCTCCCCTCTTCCTGGGTGCCTGGGGACATTTCTTATAGCACCTGACCCTTTAAAGGTTCTCCATCACTGACACTGAGTATTGATAGATCCATCATGAGGCTGGCAAGCTACAGAAATTTGAAACATTAGATATCTTTCATACCTCTACATCTACATCTATATATCTATATAACTATATCTATGGGTATGTATGTGAGAATGCTATTAAATGAGTATATGCAGAACATTTGCTTGTAATTCATGTCTTTTAAACTTCTTTCTCTAGGACAAAGACTAGTGACAGGTGCCAAATAGTATTTTATGATGGTGATGAATGTTTAAATATGCTGGAAATCCAATATTTATGTCACATATCTTTTATGATTCTGGTTGCATTTGACTTTCTTGCAAAAGTAGTTAATCAAATAGAAATTCATTAGCTTGAATTTTATAAGCTTTGTAATTTGTCTGTTTAGAAAGGAATGTGAATTTAAATCCTGTTGTACATCTTTTAAAAATTGCTAAGTGAAGAGAGCAAGTAATTGTAATCTAAATTCTACTGAATTCATGACAGAAACCTTTCTATTGAATTGTGAATGGTTTTAGTGCAGTAGATACAAGTGAAATTTCACTTCCTTTTTATGTATGCCATCTAATTGTGTCAGAACTCCATTTATAGTTTACAGGCTACAATTTTGTGTTAAAATGTTTTTTTTTTAATTTATTTGAAAAGATAGTGTGATCTTGAAAGATCTGAATGCTAATATCATTACATGGGAAAGTAGTAGCTTTGCATCAAATAAGTACATAAATGCATATGTATATATTTAGATATTCAAGTAGATCTCTTGATATCATTGATGTAGACATTGTGAGCAACAGTACCAATTGCAACCCATCAAAAGCTGCCTGTCCTGCTTGACTCTTAGACAAGTTTTCTCTTAGGCTGTCCATAAGTATTCCACCCAATATGCTAGGGCCTTTCCTCACTTTGTCTCACTTTTTTTATATTGGTTAGTTCTCTCTTTCTTTGTGGGTAATCCATCATGATAATATATTTATTGTAGTCATAAATATCAATGTAAACAAAAGACAGAGAAATGTAGACCTTTTCCAAAGGTGTTCTTTTTCATGAAGGAAACCTAGCATGGAGTCCAAATTGAAGAAGTATTTATGATAGATAGTTGAAGACCTCAAGATAGTCCTGTTTTCATATGATATTGTTTTGGTTGCATCAATTCTTGTAACAATGGAGGGCCTCGTGAAAGAGATAAATAACAATACAAAAGTTTGGCCTGACTAGGTAGACAGGAAAACTTTTATCCATTAACATTTTTTATTGTCCAAATTGAAGCTTATAGTTGTATGATCGTTTTGATATAACTTTGTCTATTAGTGTGTGTATTGGTTAAATAATACAAAGATCAGTGAATTTGGTATAGAAATGAGGTGGGGGGAGAGTGTTTGGAAAGCTTTTAGGAAATAACAGAGCTCCTTAGATGACATGAAAATTCTTCCAGAAACAAGTTCTGAATCTGGAGTCAAGGAGACCTGAGTTCAATTGTGGTCTTGGCCATTTACTAGCTCTTTGATACTAGACAAGTCACTTAATCCTATTTGCCCCAGTTTCTACATCTGTAAAACAAGTAGAAAGGAATGGCAAACCACTCCAGTTATCTTTGCCAGAAAACCCCAAAGGAAGTCACAAAGAGTTGGACAGGACTGAATAACAGCAACAAAAAAATCTGTTTACTAATGAAGGCATGTTTTCATACAAATATGTAAATTTATGTGATTAAGTAATTACAAATTACAAAATCAGGTTATTTGGATATAAAATTACATAACTACTTTGCATTTAAAAAATTTTTTTAAGAAAAAGGACAAGGAATGAGAATAATTTTGGTTTGACTTATGTAGACTGTATCATTCATTATATTGTGAATGTTGGTTTTTCTTACTCTGCTCTTATATTGAATGATCTCAGACTCTTATCATTTTATTCTAGATTATTCTTTAAAGCTTTTTTGCATTTAAATATATGTTATGAATTCCTAGTTATATAATTTTAGGCAATAAGTTTCATTGGCAGGATCTAAATATTTTTATATTACATTTTGTGATTAGAATTTCTATTTTCTAGGAGATAAACTATTGTCATAGAAGAGGCTCAGTTATCTCAGATTACTAATAATGAAAAAAGAATTTAACATAAGAATCTTCTCTCCCAATGCTTGGCACCATTTATTTAGTACAAAACCAGGAATCTTTTGCTTTTTCTTTGTTTGTTTCTTTCTTAAGAGGTTTTTTTTTTTTTAACCCTTACTTTTTGGCTTAGCATTGATACTAAGTATTGGTTCCAAGGCAAAAAAGCAATAAAGGACAAGCAATGGGGGCTAAGTGACTTGCCAGAGTCAGACAACTAGAAAGTGTCTGAGGCCAGAGTTGAACCCAGGACCTCCCATCTCTAGACCAAGCTCTCCATACCCCGAGTCACCTATCTGCACCAGTTTTCTTATATTTTAAAATTTCTCTCCCTATGTTAATCCATTCTCCCCACAGTTACCAAAGTGACTTTCTGAAAGTGAAGATCCACCAATGTCATACCTGCCACCCACTGCAGTTAAACTACTGTTACCTCAGGGATCAAATAGAAAGTCCTCTGGGTAGACTTTAAAGTACTTCCTAACTTGGCCTCCTCCTTGCTTTTCAATTTCTTATACTTTAATCACCTCTATTCATTATAAAATCCAGCTAAACTGACCTTTTTGCTGTTTCCTACACACAAGACCTCTCTGATATCCCTGCCTTTGCTTTGGCTGACACATGTCTGGAATGACTATATCTCTTATCTCTTGGGGCATTCATTCAGGACTCAGCTCCAAGCCCAATTTCTTCAGTAGTCTTTTCTCAGTGTTTCTATTTGCTTATACCTTGCCCATTAAAATAAACTTCTATCTGCTCTCTCCTGTATGTTTATAGCTCTTTGTTTATGATTATTTCCCTTATTAAACAGGAGCTTCTTGAGGGGCACAGGTGTTTTGCCTTTCTTCATATCCCTAAAGCTTCCCATAGTTCTTAATATCCAACAAGTACTTCATAAATACTTGTTGAATGACTGGAAGGTGCCTTTCAAAAACTATAATTTCCTTTATAGAGTATGTGTGTGTGTCAACATATATGCATATAGATACACACACAACATGCATATACACATATTTGATTTAATAGTTAAGTGAAGATGCTTAGTTATCTCACTTTATCTTTCTTTTTGCAGCTATTGTAATATATAACACCTTTAATTTTAGTCAGGGCCTTTTATAATCAGTTACAATCCCTCCAGGCAGAGTTGAGGAATTTAGTAGCCCCCCCCCCTTAATCATGTATGCTAGTTACTATGGTTACCAATAGTAATAACAGCTGGTCTACCATATAGCATAAAATAGGTCAGATGTAGCAAGAGGCATCAACATTAGTATTAAAGGAACATGACTGTAGACTTAAATGTCATAGAATAATTTACGCTTGCTCCTTTGAAAAAGAATTAAAGTTTTTGCTTGAATATTTGCATGCAGAAAGCCTCCTTTTGAGAGAGTGGAAAGAGAAGATAGAGAGACATAAAAGAGCATGGTAGGAAAAGACCATTTGAAGGGAATCCATTAAAACTGGTGACCATAGTTAATATTTTTAAAAATTATTAGAAATTTTATCTTGAAAAATGAAATGAAAATTTCTGAAAATACATATTTTATCACATAGTTAACCAAATTTAGTTTATAATGACAACCATGCATTTATTTTAGAATGAGGTATAAATTGTTTTGATATGACTTTTCTGACAATGTTATACAATAACAAGGTAGGCTGTCCTTCACTTTGACTTTTAGAAACTAACAAGTATTAATATAAGTATTTCTGCCAACCTTCTATCACTCCTTTCATATTCAAATCATTGTCTATTGAAGACTACTTAACTGAAAAAATATTTTGGAGTCAATGGGTGGAATTGAAAACCTGGATTCAAATAAAATCTGTTGCTTTCTATATATGTCATCTTAGTCAAGTTAATCTTCGGTCCTCATTTTCCTCATCTGTATAAATGTATGTGTGCATGGTTGGGTTGAAATAGAAGATTTCTTTTAGCTTTAAAGCTTTGTTCTTATGGAGATATATTTTTCCAATTGAGTTCTAGAATTTTTTAGAAATAAAAAATACATACATACATACATATATATATATTTAGAGAGAGAGAAAAAGAACTTAGCTTTCTATATGCATTTTTGAGTAATATCTAGCAACACTGGACTCTGTATCAATAGCTTTATCCATATCTATATATGTACTTACTTTGTCTATACCCTCCTTTGCATATCAGCACTATGGTGAGCAACAGAGGTAACTTTTCTTTCTGTTTAGCATTGTTATTACTTTGCAAGTCCACAAGCAGCCTGTCATTCACTTGAAAGCAAGCATTAGCTCGGGGCACATTTTTTTAGCTGTGTCTTTTAATTGCTTATTAAGTTTAAAATAAAGATTTTATTAAAGGGAAGTTTTATGTACATTTACTAATTCTGCATTGTAGTAATGTTTGACTGTTTCTGATGTTATTTTTCTTATCAGGTTTGTGAATTGTTTGGTGGCTTTTAGCTTCTTTTTGCTGCCAGTGAAAAAAGAATTGGATGCAGAAATGCCTTATTGTTTTTGTTTTGTTTTGTCTCACATTACACAATAATTTCATTTACTAGAAATGATAGCTTGTATTTACTGTATTACTTTAGTGTTTCCAAAGTACTTTCTTGACAATAATCCTGTTGAAGGTCTGTATTCACCATATTTTACACATTAGAAAATAGCCTCTGGGAGGTTTTTGAATTGCTTTGATCCTATAGTTAATAATGAAACAGGATTTGAACCCAGATCACCTCACTCCAAGTAAAGCTCTCATCAAGTTGTATGCCAAGTTGTTGTTCAATTATTTCATTTGTGTCTGACTCTTTGTGACTCCTTTTAGAATTTTTTTGGCAAAAGCATTGGAATGGTTTGCCATTTTCTTCTTCAGCTCATTTTACAAATGTGGAGCTGAGGTGAATGGGTGAGTGACTTGCCAGGGCTGTCATATAGCTAATAAGTGTCAGAGGCCAGATGTGAATTTAGGAAGATGAGTTTTCCTGACTGGGTTGTGCACTCCTAATTGCCCTAGTTATACCAAACTACCACTTTAAGAATTGTTAATTCTTAAAATAATTTTCCACCCTGGCTTTCTGAATTGAATGATATAATCCAGTTTCTTCCTTTGTAAAATGAGGGAGTTGAACTAGATCACCTTTAAAGCCTCTTTTAGCTCTACCTTAATGAACCTTTTTGGTTTTTTATTTTTATATCTTGCCACCCTTTTACATTGGCTCCTTTAGATGTTATTGTTCAACTCATAACCTATTGTCCTTAGTGGTATTCGTTGTTTTTTTATTGTTTTATTTTGTTTTGTTTTTCTTCCCGAGATCCAGTATTGCTGGTGATAGACGACGTTTCAAAAGTTCATTTACTAATGACCTTCCTGGATCTTTCTTTTATGATCTCTTTGCCCATGTGTAAAACAATCTTGACCTAAGTTTCTTATAAAATATTTAGTGACTCATTTTCCTTTTCTGCTTAGGTGTATGGCTGTCATAATGGATGATGCAACTAAATGACCAGTATTTTTTGATTCTTAACTTTTTTTGTATCTTAGTGAAGCCATTAATTTTGAAATGCAATTTTCAAAATATCATAAAAATCTACAAACCATAAGAATCCCTGATGATATGATAAGCATTCATTCACATGTTTCTCTAAATTCTGCATTCATCATTTCTTTTCATAAACAATGAATTGTTGGAGACTGCTCAATATATACTATCCTCCTCTGTTTTAAGGATAAGATTGCCCCACTCACATTCATTGTTATAATTTGCAATTATGTACCCCCCCTCCCCAATCTGCTACTTTTATATTTTTCCCTTTCTTTGACCATCACTCTCTTTTTTAGGAAGAACATGTTATGAGAGGAGTGTGCTCAATACTCGTTATCTATATCTCATGCAGTCTATTTCCATTCCACTATTCTTCTTTTCTCCCCAACCAGTTCCCAACCATGAACAATGGCTGCCTTTCCAATTATTTGTTTTCCTTTGTTTCTGTAAAGAGTATCTTAAAACTATATCTATATGTCTTAAGTAGTTATTGATAGATTGATTCCCAAGGTATTTTGTGCGTTTAGAAGTTATTTTCAGTGAGGTTACCCTTTCTATCATTTCCTCCTTGTTTTTGTTACTGTCAGGAAACTGTGGGTGGTTTATGTAGATTTATTTTATATTCTTCTACTTTATTGAAGCTAATAATTTTTTCATTTCCTTTGCTGATTCCTGGTAATTTTCTAATTAAAGTTATCATATATTCTGTGAGTTAGGGATAAACTTGTTTCCTCTTTGTCTATATTTATGTCTTAAACTTGTTTCTCTTACATTTATTGCTGTTGGTAGCATTTATTGTCGTATACTATTTAATGGAGAAAATGGAACTTGCTTTATTATTTATTGAGAAGTCTTTTAATATTTTTGCATTAAATATTGGTGGTTTTTAGAAGTATTCTTTTTTATAATATTATAATGCCACTTTTATGTCAATGCATTTTGGAATTTTTAGAATAAATGGATGGATGTCAGAATTTTTGGTAAAGATTTTTGTCTGCATTTGTTGATGTAAATATGTAGTTTTAGTTTATGTGATTATGCTAATTGTATTTTTGGTGACCATCCATCCTTGGGTCCCTGGCAAAAAGCTAACTTTGTCTTAGAATTTAGTTGCTATATTGCTGTAGTCCTTGGCTAGGATTACATTGAAATTCTTGCATTATTATTCCTTTATTGTTGACTTATAGTCAATTCCCTTCTCTGATCCCTGATTTAGGTTCATTTTTGACCCTCATAAAAGAACTTTTGGTATGGTCATTTCTTTTTCAATTATTGAGACTATTTGGAGTAACATGAGTTTTATTTAAATATTTGATAGACATATTTTCCCTTTAAAGCAACATTCTTCCTTTCTTCCTCCAGTCCCCTCCTGTTTGTTGGATGCCATATGTCTTATTCAGTTTCTGTTTCTGAAACTGGCCTAAGGTCTCTCTTCCATGTTGTGTTAATTTTGTTATTCTATTCTTGTAGGTAATTGTAATTTCAAGACTTTTCTTATTTTCCATTTTACTTTTCTAATTTTGAAATTTTCTTCTATAGTACTTATATTAATTTGTTTTGTGTATGTGTTCTAAATATTTTATTTAGTCAGCAAAAATCAGCAAAATATTATTTGGTACCTACTATGTTCCTGGCACTTAACCTGACACAGGGGTTACAAAGACAAAAATGAAGTACCAAAGGATATATAATCTTTTTTTTGAGGGTTTGGCTGCAACTCAGAAATCCTGATATTATATTTCATGAGTCTTAGTAATTGCTTCTGTTTTACTTTTTGGCCAACTTATTATTCAGATATCATTAAATCTAAAGTTAAGGCTATCAATTGCCATTGACTATATTAACCATGATTTTTATTGAGCTACATATGAATATTTAAAAATATTTCTTATTTTTTATTATTTATATATGATTTTTTTGTTTCATTGTTATGGGTATATTTTTGTAAAGGTGCTAGTTGGTGCAGAGAAACACATATGCTTTTTAATGGTTCCATTCCAAAGACTCCACAGATTTTTAAAATATAACTTCTCCAGTAGTCTTTTCAAATATAACTTTCTCAAAATTGTGCTCGATTTTTTTATTTTTTTGAATAAGTTGAAAAGGTTTATTAATATTAACTTATCAATAATAATATTAAGGTGAATTTTTCATCATAGCTGATTCGTTATAGTTTTCCAAGTAGAGCATCTCTAAATTTTAGAGTAATCTATAAAAATTTTAATAAAAATTTATTAATATTATTTAGTAATTTTTCTCCCCTAGGCTTGATAAATCTCTCAGATTTATCCAGCTCTGGGACAGGAACATCAATGTCTCCAACAATTTGTGATATGGTTTCTCCACTTTTTAAATTAATTTAACTTTTTTTGGATTTAGATATGAGGTTATAAACAAAAGACTTGGAAGTGGCTGCAAAACTCCATAGTTGTTGGAACCATATTCAAAAGTAATTGAAAAAAGTTTAACAAAATTAAAACAAATAAAATGCAATGTAGATAATGTTAATTTGTGGTGTCCTATGTCAATATGCAGCAGCAGGAATCCCTTTTTATTAAAGTTTGACTCAAATTGATTTAGATGATGCCAACCCTGTGTTGCTTCTACATTTAATTTTAATATTACTTCATTGTCAGTGTCATCTTTATGCATAATCTAGAGTCTATATAACTCTCTTGACATTGTTAATTTTAATTTTTTGTTTTATCTGATACTGTAACTGCAATCATACCTCTTTTGGAATCACTTTATACATAGTGAATTCTGTTGTCCCTCCTCATCTTTTTTACTGCTTTTTATTTTTTATTTCTTAGGATTATTTATTTTGTTCCATTTGGCCAGTCTAAGATTGGCTTAAGGTCCCATTACATTCTATAAAACATTATATATGACTTAGACCACTTTATAGATGTGATATAAAAGCAGGCCACCATAAACTCTTATTTCATACATCTATTCTTGCTTTCTCTGTACTTTAGATACCCAGGTGACTTCTAGGAGGAGAAACTTAACTTATTTTCTAAAATGGTTTTACTTCAAAAATAGCCTTGCTATAACATGGAACAAGCTATGGGAAAGAATTTATAAGAAGTTTTATTCTGAAGATTGTTGAATCTATAAAACTGATACAAATTGGAATGTTGAACAACAGTAACTAGACAAATAGTTACTTTGTAAGCTCCAGGCTCCATAGGACTTGATATCCTCAGCCTTCTTGAGTTGAGTTGTATAGGGACCTGGTCTAGATTCCTGCTTAATTAAAGTAGACTGATCCCAGCTATTTTCTTTTTCCCTTTGACTCGGCACTATTATTTTCTACCTCTTGTGAGATAGGAGAAGGAAAGGTTAAAGAAGAATTACTCCTATCAGAGAACCATGCAGATTCTCTTATAATTAGACCATGGTCTTATAGTCAAACCTTGGAAGAGTCGCTTGTGATGTTCTTGTGCTAGCTTTGCCCCATGGACAGGGCTAGAGGCTAAGAACTTTAAGTATTAAAGATCTCCCCTTTTTATTTCATGATGTATCTGTTTTTGTATAATGTTTGTATTTTAATTGTGGCTTCATCTTTAGTAATTGTAAATTTGACTCATGTCTTCTTTTTTGAGACTGTGATATTGGAGTGGTCAGTTGAAAATCACTCCCCCTCTTTTCTGCCACATTGGGCTGCTTATGATAACCTAAACCCTTGGTTCAGTTGTATAATTTTGGACCACGGTGTCATATACATGTATTTTCCCATGCTTCTCTATGTTTTCATTTTCTTTTATTCCTTGACTTGAATTCTTTATTCCATAATTATACACCAGAGAAGAGAAGGACTCAAAGGTGAAGTAAAGGTCAGTCAATAGGGGCACTTTAGGGGCCTGAGAGGTATCTGGCAAATCTCTTTGGGTTTTTGATGAGAAGCTGGGTCCAACAGAGTAAGTGACCTTCCTAAGATCAAACAACTAGTAAGTAGCACTTCTGGGTTTTGAACCCAGGTCCTGTGAGTCAAAATACACCATACTTTTTGCTTTTGTCAGTAACTTGTTGCCTCTGTCTGGACAATGACTTATTGTTCTCTTTAGTCCAAGCCTGCTCTTATTATGTTCTATATTCACTCCATTCTACCTGATGAAGTTAATAAGGATGGTAAGACCACCTTGTATTGCATTTTTGAAAATCATGATAAGTTAACTTATGAAGAGTTGAAGAATAGCTTGAGGATGAAACTAAAGGGAAAATGGTTTTATTCCTATAAACATCATCCTTGTCAGAGCACAGGTATCCTTTCTAGATCATGACTTATCTCATTATGGTTTCAGTATATTGGGGTTGAGAGTTTGGTGGAAGCCATAGACCATGCATGAAGGCCAGCAGACAACACAGAAAAAACTCAGAAATGAATAAAATATATATGTGTATATAGTATTGTATAATATCAACACACATATTTTATAGTTTAATACCATAAATATGTACAACAAAAACCACATAAAAGAAAAAGGGAAAACTTAAGACGGTTTCTTTGGTAGAAGAGAGGGTCAAAAAACTTTATACAGATTTTCCAGATCATGAGTACTCCTAATCCTAGTGATGTGGAAAGGAGGATACCTATACCATATTCAGTTACTCTAGTGGTAGGCAGCGTACAGTATAAATTCATTCATAGCTTTTTAAAGTAAATGGGTAAGTTACTCTAAGGCAAGGCAATATTAATACAATTAAGTCTGGACTTCATAGTTTAAATGGGGGTTATTCTATAATTAGAATTTTCCTTAATAAAGTTTTGTTCTAATTGATGAATTCTTGAGTGCAGCAAATTGAATAAAATCTCACTTTATTTTCTTGATTTTTGGGGAGAGGGTATGTGACTTATATAGAAATATTAGGTAATCATGATTTCACATATATAATTGCTATATTGCTTGCTTTCTTAGTAGGTTAGGAAGCTATTGGAGGAAGAGAGAATATTTAGAACTAAAAATTATTATTTTTGTATATGTTAAATATATAAATGTTAAAATATAAAATATTCATATTTTATATTATATATTACAATATATACTATTATATAATTATATAATATATATTATATAAAATATAAAAAATGTTAAAAATAAATAATAGATTATCAAAAAATAAAAGATCCTAGAACTTAGTAAAAAAGACTACAAAAATTATACAGTTTTGTTCCATGACCCATTTTTTCCATATATTTTTCTCTTTCTTAATTTCCTTTAGCTAATAATTATATTAGGAAGGTTTGAGGAGTATTTTTTTTGTTGTTTTTCTATCACCTAACCTTTTTTATGTACTGGTCCCTTCGGTGATAGATAGAACTGATTTGTCTGGTTTCAAAATAAATTCAAAATGGTGCTTTGTAAGTACTTTCAAAATGATTGTGGCATGACATCTTTGTGACTTGCTAGTGCTATGTCTTTTTATTAGAAGAAAGTATTTGGAAATCCTGTTTTTTAATATGTGTGAAAATGGAACTATTTAAAAACAAATTATTATAACTATAGCAAAATAATAGTATAAACTCATATATATCAAAAGTTTAATTTTTCTTCTCTCTATTCTGGATTATATATGTTTTGCACAGCAAGGGAGACACATTAAAATAATGTTATGGGTTTTTCTGGAAACAAGAAAAGCAAGCAAATTTAGGTTTTAAGAGTCACCTAGGGAAAGCTTTGTAAGCAATGATGTAATTATGGAAGCTCTTGCCCTTAACAGATGATAATATATTCTTAAACCATAACATCATTTTTGCCTGCTATTCAAGTGAATGACCCAAATGTGCTGTCTATAACCCATAAAATGTTTTACTATTATACGTGACCTAATATGTTAAGTGTAATTGGTTACTTTCTTTAGCATGAAAATTATTTTCAGCTCATGTCCTAAAGAATGGCTTAGGGCTCTATATATTTCATATTAATTGAATGTAATCACCTGTAGACATAGGATTTTTGAATACATTTACTATTCATGTGATTTGAAACTATGTATTAAAAACTAAGGAAATGTTCTTTAAAACATATAAGACATACAAAGTAAGTAATTTTCTTGAGATAAAGTGCCACCATTGGTTTTAAAATAGTTTTTTCCCAGTATAGGAAAAGTTATTGTTTTTTTGCTGTGAACTAAATTCTTACAAAACTTTGCTGTTATCCCCCCCCCCAATAACTTAAAAGCTGTTTATTCAGTTGCTTTTATTTTTAGCAATCCATTTGGGGCCAAGTTAGGAGAGGTATGTGTCTCTAGTATATTGTATTTCTTAGTCCCTGTATATAGTATAAAGAGTGTTAAAAACACAAGTGTTTTAACTAATGAGTTCTTTAATGTTTTGTAATTTCATAGTTTTTTTGGCTTTTAGAGATCTAAAAGATCACTGAAGCTGATATCATCAACATGGAGAGGGTAAATGACTTTTCTGAGGTTGTACAAGAATTTAGCATTAAGTTGGGACATAAGAAGCAAGACTCCCACCCACTTCTAGTTTCATTTCACCATAACATACTGAATATATTGTCAGTCTCTCTGAAATTCAGTTTTCAGATTGTTAATTCAGGTGTTTCATTTACTTTATGTAACTTGCTTTGCTACTAATGGAAAGAAATAATTTTGATTTGCATTATATTTAGGTTAAAGGAGAACAAAGATGGATTTGATCCAAGGAATAGACAATAGTACTATGTAGTATTCATTCTAAGAATAATGTAAGTTGTAGGACATCAGAGGCATAGTTCAACCTGAATCTAATCGAAGAAGACTACCTCTTCAAAGTACTCTAAAAGTCATCGTCCAATAATCCATTCTTGCCAACCTTCAGTCAGGGTGGATGATGGCTGTTTACTACTTCCCAGCCCAGTCTGTTCCACTTTGTGGCAGCTCTAATTGTTTAGAAAATTTTCCTTATGTAAAACACAAATTAACTGCTTTATAGCTTCCATTCATTGCTTCCAGATATGCCCCCTTGGGACCAAGCAGAATTATTCCAATTCCCCATTTGTTTAGTTATACAGAAAGTAAACTCTGAGGAGCAAGGACCATTTTTTGTCTTTGCTTTGTATGGTACCTAGCCATGATTTGTACTTGAGTTGAAGATAGCTATCATGTTTTCACAAAGTCATAGGATGATTAGGATAAAAAATTTAAAGGTAAAAGTGATCTTAAAGTCCATTTAGTACAACCCTCTTATAGGGGAAACTGTGTTGCCGAGAGCTTAAGTGACTTTTCCAGGGTCACAAAGCTAGTATAAATCCAGTCCTCTTTCCACTATGCCATCTAGCTGTCTTCTCTTTACCTATCAAAACACTCCGCATCTCGTGTCCTAAATTGATGGTTCTCTTTTGGATGCTGTCATGATTATTAATGGTTTTCCTAAAGTTTTCCTATATGTAATAAAGTACTCAAGTAGGTGACACAGTGGATAGAGTGCTAGGCCTGGGGTTGGGAAGACCTGAGTTCAAATCTGGCCTCAGACACTTACTAGCTGTGTGGTCTTGGGCAAGTCATTTAACTCTGTTTGCCTGTTCATTTGTAAAATGAGATGGAGAAGGAAGCAGCAAAGCATTCTAGTATTTTTGCTTAGACAACCACAAATGGGGTCACAAAGAGTTGGGTATTACTGAAACAACTGAACAGCTCTCTGGATATGCTTTGGTTAGAAGCAGAGGATAATCATATTGCCACCTTTCTAGCTCTGGACCATAGGCTTCTCTGGATATTTAAGATGGTGTTGGCTTTTTTGGCTGCCATGTCATACTACTGATTCAGCTTACTGCAAAGTAAAAGTAGTTCTTTTACAAATAAGGCTCTGTCTTGATGAAGCTTAATTCAGTTCAACAGTATTGAAATGTCAACTGTCACAAAGCATACAAGGCTACAAAGATGAAAACAAAAGACCTTTCTTGCCTTCACAGTGCTTACATTTTATGGGTGTATACAAAATGTAAACAAGATAAGTAAGTACAAGAGTTGAGGGAGAGCTTGAAAAACTGGGGGAAAATCCAGAAAGAATTATTGCAGTAAGTAGTATTTGAATTTTCCCATTTTGTACTTGTGAAATTGATTTCAGATACTAGCAGTTCCATTACTATTTCACCCTAAGCATACCATGCAAGTCATAATTTTCTCCTATTGAACCTGTCTGTACTCTATGCAATCCACATTTTTATTGAAGACACCATTTGTTTTACAAGAACTATTTTCCTTAGCATCTTTTTTCCTATTATTATTCTGAATGGGACATCAAAGATTATTGTTCATGAAAATTTTCTGATTAAAAAAACACTTTATTTTTTCTAATTTTTTTCCATAAAGCATAAATAAAAACCAAAATGGTACTTCATCTCTAGAACTAAAACTTATCAGGCATAACATTAACAATTATATCACTTGACTAATGTGTTTAAAAAATATTATTTATTTTTTAATTCCAAATTCTTTTCCTCCTACCAGCTCCTCTCCTGTCCATTGAGAAGGCTAGGGATATGTTACCCATTATATATGTGTAGTAATGCAAAACATTTCTGACCTGGGGCCAGGAGGAGGGGGAGGGAAGCAAGAAAAATAAATGAAAAAAATTTGTTTTAATTTCCAATCAGAATCCACCAGTTCTGTCTGCGGGAGGATAACATTTTTCAACATTAGACCTTTGATGTTGTAGTAGATCATTATAACTCCATCAGAATCTCTAAATCTTTCACAATTGATTATCTTTCAATATTATTGCTGCTTTGGACTTTATTCTGGCATTTCTCATTTTACTATGCTTTAGTTTATGTAAATCTTTCCAGGTTTTTCTGAAACTATTCCCTTCATTATTTCTTATAGTACTATAATATTCTATCACATGCAGATTCTATAACTTTTCCAGCCACTCCTCTGTTGATTGATATCCCTTCAGTTTCCAATATTTTGTCACCACAAAAAAGCTGCTATAAATATTTTTGTAAATATGAAATCCTTTTCATTTTCCTTTAGTCTTCTTGGGATACAGATTTTGTAGTGTTAATGCTAGGACAAATGGTGTGCAGAGGTTTATAGCTGTGTGGGCATAGTTACAAATTGTTCTCCAGAATGATTGGACTATTTCATAGCTCTTCCAATAGTGCATTAATGTACCAATTTTGCCATCTCCTGTCCAATATTTCTCATTTTCCTTTTTGTCATCTTAGCCACTCAGAAGGGTTTTTGAAGTATTACCTCAGAGTTGTTTTAATTTGTATTACTCTATTAGTAATTTAGAGCATTTTTCATGTGATTGTTGCTAGTTTTGAATTCTTCTTCTGAAAACTACCTATTCATATTCTTTGTTGTTCAGTCATCTCAGTTGTTTCTGATTTCTTCCTGACCCTATTTGGATTTTCTTTTGCAAAGATTCTGGAGTGGCTTAATACATTCTAGTTGACTGATAGTTATTGATTTACTATTTAAGATAAATTTAGTATCTTTGCCTTCTTATCTTTTACAGTGATAACCTCATTTTATTATTTTTTGCTTTTCTTTATCTTGATAGCTTAGTCTTTGAGGAAATTTAGGTTACAGTATTTTTTGTCAACCTATTATCCTTGTCTAATCTTATATGATTTGTGTTTTTACATTTTTGTTGGAAAATTCATGTTTGATGAGAATTTACAGGGTTAAGATTTTTATCAGACAGAAAAGATAAAACCATATTAAGCTTTCCATTTATAGTCATTATGATCTAGAAAGGGGGGAAAAGCCTCCATTGTGTTTAGATCACTAACAGTATTGAACGCACCAAGAATATTTCCCTTTTTCAATCAATATTGCCTTAGAAAATGCAAACAGATTTTATATTAGCTTAATAAAAGATAGTTAAGAAAAGTGAAGCAGTTTACATTAACAAATTACTATACTTCACAGTTTACAATAGTTTCCTTACGAGTCTTATTATGCGAGATTTAAAAAGTATTGTTGGTGGTAGTATTGTTCAGTCATTTCAGACTGTGACTCATTTGAGTTTTTTTTTTTTTGGAAGTGGTTTGTCATTTCCTACTCTATCTCATTTTAACAGATGAGGAAACTGAGGCAACCATGCTTAAATGCCTCGACCAGGATTTCAGAGTAAATATCTGATGAAGAGTTGTCTTCCTGACTCCAGTCCTGATACTCTTTCCACTGTGCCACCTAGCTTCCCCAAAGTATTGTTAACTTCACCATATGAATTAGAAGACAGTCAGAAATGTGTTATGATTCTTATTCCACAACTTGGCAAAGAGAAGGGGAGGGGGCTGCACTCTCCATTTGCTTTTTAATATGCTGTGCGTCCCACCAAATAGTAACAGTAACAATACTGAATTAACAAGCCAGATATGACTTTTAAGTAATTTCCTGCTTGGAAAATACTACTACTAATACTCAACTCAAATAATGTTTGATAATATGGGCTAAATTAATATGTTTTATTTCAAGAGTTTAAAAAGTACTGCAACTACCTATAACATGAGAGAATTTCTAGTGGATAAAATGAAACACTTTAAGAAAAATTAAACTAGTTTTAAGATAATCATTTAAGAGATTACTGTCTCAGAATTTTAAGATTACTATCAAAGAACAAGCACTTAATTAAGACTTTTTCTACAAATACATTGAATAGCTAAAGTAATTTTAGCTATGATTTCCTTAGATTGGTTTTCTGGTGAATTAATGGTTAATAAACATCAAATTATACCAAAATAAGAATATGACTGTTGCTTTAAGATTGAAATTAAATGAAAAATTAAAAGAGGGGATGTTTTGACTGCTGACATTTGTGACCTCCTGGCTGTGTTTCATATTATTTTCACTTGCGTAAGAGGTGGACTGGCTTTACTGTGTAGCTCCTGTTGCCATGGAGAGATAGTGGGGGAGGATTCCTAGGATCCCTAAGCCTGTAAGAGATTACGTCTTAGAATTGTGCCCTGAATGTAACATGATGTGGCAGGGTAATTCAGGTGTGCCCTGGCACAGATAATGGGGAATGATCTGTCAGCTGGCTGGTAATGTGACTGTTAAAATATCCCCATGGTTATTATACAAGCATATTTTAGAAGTGCATGTAGATTAACTACATGAAGAAAAGGATTAGAATTATGTTTTATGTATGTAATACCTTCTGCTTAATTTCTTGCACTCTCTTGATTGGATAAAGTGAGTTTAAATATTCATCCAAATTTGTCATCAATGAGAAATTGACTACTAGAAGAGGATTCACTCCAAATTTAAATTACAGATTTGCATATAGATTATATTTAATATACATGAACACACATAATATATGTGTAATAAATGGAACAGTGTAATGTGTTTGTAGTACAAACAAATGTGGTCTCTTAGAAAAATGTAATTTGGTAGACTGTCATGTCTCCATAAATGATTATGTTGCTGTCTGTATTAGCAAACATTATCTCCCTACTACATGTTTATTATTGAGCAGCACAGATAGTCAAAGAAAAAAAAATTCAGCTGAAGGAATTTTTAGCATAAAAGGTAGAAGAAATCAGCGGTGTGTGGTTTTGTAGGTAAATGTGTTTATTTTGATGAATGGATAAGAATTATTTTGATGTTATGAGGGTTGTTATTTCATGTATTTGTAGTGTCATATTAAATAAGTAATTGTTGATAATCATACAAGTATCTTTTGTGTGGTTCTTTAGTTTTTTGGTTTCCTATGGCAAATTAAGTTTTCTATTATTATTTTGTTACTTTGAAAAAAAATTTACTGTTTTCAAGTGTAGATTGATTATTTTAACTTTACTTCCATATAATTATTGACAATCTCATTTTTTTGTAAACTCAAAATGAATTGTTAATTTATTTTGAAAGAAATTATAGTTAAAGTAGATTTTTTATAAAGATAATGTTCAAATCTAGGAAGTTTTATTTTAATTTCTTAGCTAATTCTTCAAGTACAGAATTAATTATCTTGCCATGTAACTTGACAGTTAATCTGTTGCAAAAACACTTCAACTACATAAGCACCTGGTGCATACAAGATAGTTACCAGGATTAGCCTTATGTTTTTATAAAAAATTCAATTTTTATTGGATAAAATATTGAATATAAACCTTTACAATGGCCTTTCATGAAGACACCAAAAGTGATAAATCATTCTTAGATTATGTATATTACTGATGAAATTAAGTATAATTTAAATGTTGCTTATTTTCCTTCTTGCTTTTGTTTACTGGATCATAAAAAATATTCTTTTGTAGCTTTTAGTATCTGCATGATAATTTCTAATATAAAGGCTTTTGCATAGAGTGATTGATTTTTGTTGCTTTTGTGTTTTTTTGTTTTTTTTTTTACTTTTTTAAAAATATTTTTTATTTGATCATTTCCAAGCATTATTCGTTAAAGACATAGATCATTTTCTTTTCTTCTCCCCCACCCCCCATAGCCGACGCGTAAATCCACTGGGCATTACATGTTTTCTTGATTTGAACCCATTGCTTTGTTGATAATATTTGCATTAGAGTGTTCATTTAGAGTCTCTCCTCTGTCATGTCCCCTCAACCGCTGTATTCAGGCAGTTGCTTTTCCTCGGTGTTTCCACTCCCATAGTTTATCCTTTGCTTATGAATAGTGTTTTTTTCTCCTAGATCCCTGCAAATTGTTCAGGGACATTACACCACCACTAATGGAGAAGTCCATTACGTTCGATTATACCACAGTGTATTAGTCTCTGTGTACAATGTTCTCCTGGTTCTGCTCCTCTCGCTCTGCATCACTTCCTGGAGGTTGTTCCAGACTCCATGGAACTCCTCCACTTTATTATTCCTTTTAGCACAATAGTATTCCATCACCAACATATACCACAATTTGTTCAGCCATTCCCCAATTGATGGGCATCCCCTTGCTTTCCAGTTTTTGGCCACCACAAAGAGCGCAGCTATGAATATTTTTGTACAAGTCTTTTTGTCCATTATCTCTTTGGGGTACAGACCCAGCAGTGCTATGGCTGGATCAAAGGGTAGATATTCTTTTGTCGCCCTTTGGGCATAGTTCCAAATTGCCCTCCAGAATGGTTGGATCAGTTCACAACTCCACCAGCAATGAATTAATGTCCCTACTTTGCCACATCCCCTCCAGCATTCATTACTTTCCTTTGCTGTTATGTTAGCCAATCTGCTTTTGTGTTTTTTAGTAACTGTTTATAGCCTAATAAAAACCATAAACAAATTGTTGCCATTTATCCCATACTTATTTCCTACTTTATTCCAAAGAAAATTTGAAGTTAAATGCTTTTACTGTGTAACATATTCTTATGAAGTCTGTATAGGCAAGTATGGTTATTTGTATATTCTAAAATTGCTCCTGGTAGTCAGGAAAGCTTGATGACAAGGAAAAGAGCATAAACAATAGCAAAAATTGTTTTGGTGAGATTTAATAATAATGAACCTGTATAAAATTTAATACCTCTCTTTTTTTAATACATCTGCTTTTTAATTTTTTTATGTCCTTCTTTGAACAAAGTAATATGAATGAGTAGTTCTTGGATAGAAGGGTGGGTACTTTGGGAGGAATGCAAAGATCTGGAGGAAGATGCTATTTAATCTTGTACTGAAACTCCCGATCCCCAAAAGTTCCAAATATACCTTGTTTTATGAACTGGATATGTTTTTGAAAGTTTTAGGACATAAAATTCACTTCTCTAAATGGAATTATATTTTAAAGATACAAGAAGAGCTAAGTATTTAAAAGATTCTTTCACTGAATGCATTTTAAGACAACTCTTAAAAATGTAAATAGTATTAATTTGTTCTGTTAAGTACAAATTTTCCCAGTTTGGGCCCCTCTTGAAGCAATAGTAATAGCACCCCATTTGTCCATATAGTTAATGTTTTAAGATTTGCAAAATGTTGTTTTCACAGCAATCCTATGAGATAAACCAGTGTTTGTACTCTTTATTTTATGGATGAGGGGAATGAAGCTGAGAATGATTCAGTGACTTACTCAGATAGTGTTTGAGTTGAGATGTGAACTTAATTCTTTCTTAACTTCAAGTTTAATTCATTCCCTACTACATCATGCTGCCTGTCATAAAATTAGGGAGTACAAATATTGGATACTAGTAATTTTCACTATTTCCACAGCAAGCATCAGAAACACCAAATAGAATTTCTTTCTACAAAGAATCTATTTCCTGAGACTAGTTCACTGAAGAGTCATCACTAGCAGAACTTAATGATCTTTTAATAACAGCAGTGGGTAAAATCATGGAGAGAGAAATTGTAACTTAAATGGTAGTAAATACAAAGTTCTAATGCCAATTACCTCAGCAGTGATGTTGAAAACATTACTATGCAAAATTATGTTTGTAAAATATTGGTTTTATTTATATGGTATTTATACAGTACACTGAAAATTCACTTCATTGCCTGGCCTAAACCTAGGCTTTTGATTTGTTTTTAACTCTAATGGGAGGAAGAAAAAGGACTATTTGGTCTTCCTCATAGTTTGCTGCAGTCTTCCCTCCCTCCATTAAAACAAAGCCATTAACTTTTTAATAGCTATTGCTTAATAATTATTTGTTAAATTTAGTTCACTGGAAAATCTTCCCTTTTCACACTTTCTCATATCTATAGGCATCTATTTCTTTTACCCTCTATCTGACAGTGAGCTTTTCAGTCATTCTGCTCTAAATTCCCAGCACAGTGAAACTGTGAAGCAATCAAGCCATTTCTAGCCTATTTATTCACTCATACTGTTATTAGTTCTGTTTAGTTGGACTCTGCAGAACCTGTGGGAGATACAAAAAAATATAAGACAAATTCTATGTTCTTAAGGAGCTTTCAGACTTGGGCAAATGAAATTTATACACAATATACACCAATTAGAGAATAATCCAATATGGCATACAATAAAGTACCAAATCAAATACAATCTATGCATGTATTACTCTTGACAATGTGCAGTAGGTAGACTTGGAGGAAGTTATTGAAGATTTGCATATGTGTGAGAGACAGACATAGGTGGGGGTGGGGCAGGGGAAGGAGGGAGAAGAAGAGCACCTTTTGAGCACTAGGGCAAGCATAGGGTGAAACTCTCCAAAATGGGATTTAAAGGACTGGTAGAAGTATGTGCATCAAAAGGAAGGGCATTTTCAGGCAAGGGGAGAATGAGCAAAGGAATGGTGCTTGAAATAATGTTCTCTGTGTATAGATGCTCTAAAGGGAACAGCCTGGTTCAAATGAAACTCCATGGGATGGAGTATTTATCATATACTCCAGTAGGCCTAAGAAGGAATTAAATCTTAATAGACTCAGTCCAAAAGATAAATTTATCCTATTTCCATCATAATTTATTTCTTTTATATTTTGTAATGGAATTAAGCTAGAACCTATTTGTAAAGTAACTGGCAGCAGTTGATAAATTACTACTACTAAACTGGACTAAAACCACTCATAAAGAATTAGAAGCTTAACTACTATTTTTTGGCAACAGATGTTGGAAGTCTTAGACTAGAGCAGTCATTTAAAACAAATAGAGTGACACATGCCTCTTATCTTAAAGCTTGGAAACTGAGTGTTTGGATTATTAAGATTTATATTTGAGAATTAATATACTCTCAGAATTCAGTATGATTAAAACTAATTTTAATTTGGTATGCATGTATTGGATCTCTCAGCTATGTACCAGACACTGCAGTAAGCTCTAAGAATACAAAGATGACCATTACAAAGGTCCCTGTCCTCAAAGAGCTTATATTTTCTCTAGAGATATAAATATACATTGAAATAAATAAATAAATAAATGATTTCTTCAGGGTTCAGAGGAGAAAAGGGAGGGACTAGAGTACCTAATAGCACGGGGTGGGGTAGGATTAAGAAAAGTCTCTGAGAGGGGGTAGCTCTTGAAATGAACCTTTAATGGAGAGACGATTCTAAGAGATAGAGGTGAAAAAGCATTTTAGTTGAGGAATGGAATGTTATTATTAAAAACAAAAGTTAGATCAATATATAAAGTACATGAAGGAGTGCTTTAATGAATACCACACATAAATAAACTTAGAGACTTAAAATTTTAGAATAAACATAGATAAACAAGATAATAGCATGAGTATCACACATAGGGAAAAGTTGCATGTGCATACACATCGATATAGATAGTTATTTTAGGGCATTTATTGCTACTCAACATGATATGTACATATTTTCATATTTATAAAAATAATAATTTACTCATACTCATGAGAGAGCATTAATATGATATAATCCAGAATGTGGATAGTTACTAAAAAAGTAATTTCTTGATTTTGGAATGCTCTAAATATATGTTTTTCAATAGAACTACTTTTATTTAGTGGTATTTTTCCCCCCTTAAACTTTAGTAGTATGAAAACCAGTAAATAGCATTGAAATATGTGTTTGTCTGAGGAAAAGGGTGGCATAGCTAACATACATGTACACTTTTTTCTACTCAGAGAATCACAAAGAATCACACATTTAGAGTTGGAAGGGATGCCATCTGGTCCAGCTCCCTTCATTTCATAGATGAGGAAACTAAGACCCATAGAGGTCAAATGACTTGTCCAAAGCTACTTAGATCTTAACCAGCAAAGATATGATTTGAACTTGGGTCCTCTGACTTCAAATCCAGGATATGTTGAACCTGCTATGTAGTTTTTCTGTCACTGCAAATATTCGTGTTTTAAAATTAATTTGACCCAGTTCAACAAACTTTTATTAAGTACTTATAGGCAAAATGTGTCATCCTAACTTGTCTTCATAGTAGGATCTCTAAAAGATTATGAAATTATTATTAAACATCTTACAATATTTCCTGATATTAATGGGTTTCAGTCACAAAAAGTACTATAAATTTGGCTGTGAAAATTGTTATTTAAAAAAATTATCACCTATACTAAACTTTTTTATTCCAATTTTTGTCACAAGAAATGATCAAATGATTTTAAAGTTTGAATTTTTTTCAAAGTGAACTTTTATGTATCTTTTACTTAAAATCTTATCCTTTCTCTGCATTTGAGTAGCATTGATAAGTATATAGACTATTCTTTTTTATTCAGTTATTTGACATTGTCTTTATTTTGTTAAAAAAAAACAACTCAAGGAAATGTTCTAAAATAACATAAAAATCAAAGTAGAAAATTCTTCACAATATTGATTCAACCATATTTTTAAAATTTATACTATTATAGAGTATAATGCTTTGTAGTCACAAAAACCCCCTGTAAATATTTGTTGGATAATACTGAATACTTCCACATACATAGGCCTTGAGACATACTCTCCCTCTATTTGTGTTCTCAGCTAGCTCATTTACCTCACTACCGTTGCTTAAGCCTGGCCTGGGGAGTGCTGGGTGAGGAAACAGTGGATAATGCATGTCATGTATAATCAGAAGCCGATTGTGTGAGACATTTGTGTTTTTTGTTCAAGAAAAAATTATTTCTAAGATTTAAGATTTTTTTTTACTGAAGAAATGAAAAAATAAACATTTTTAACATGATATTTGAAACTTTACAAAAGGAGAAACTTAAGAAGAGGAAATGGCATTTTATAATAATCATACTAAGATTATCAAGAGAAGAAAATTTGCATTGATTAGGATAGGTGAATATATTGTTGACCTTTATTGATTGTTCAGAATTTTCATAGCTCATTGCAGTGTTATATGTAGTAAAGATAAAAGCTTGATCCTTGTGGTCAAGAATTTCATCATCTAGTAGTAACTTATAGTCTTTCTTTTTAGCCTGACGGTTTGTCATGATATTACTACTTGGGTACAGTATAGATATTAGTGATTTTAATGATAATTAAAAATAATATAAATGTTAATGTTGTTAGGTGTCAAAAAGAAAAAAAAGATTATCAGGTTGTTTAAAAATGCCTGTTGATCAAGAATGTATCTAAGTGGGTCAAGGATCAAAAACAGTGGTCTTCTCCAATTTGTCATTCAAAGCTCTGCCTCTCACTCTGCCCTTGTCCCCTCCACATTATAGTCTCAGACATGCCACAAACATTCTTCTTCCATCATTGCCCCAGATACATTGGGATGCAGTGTGGCAGAGTGGAAGGAACACTGATTCTGGAGTTGAAGGCATGGATCCATCTCCCATCTTTCCTTGGGCATGCCAAATCATCAAGCATTTCTTAAACCCTTAGGATATAACAAGCATTGTGCAGATTGCTGAGAATACAAATCCAAGCCAAAAGAAAGACAGTTCCCCTCCTCAAGAAACTTATATTCTGAGGGGCCCAAGGACAGACAGGACATTGCTGTTGGATGAGAAAGAAGCTGAGAGTAAGAGGGGACATGGCTGACCTAAGTGTTCTGGGGTTCGGGGTCATCATTTATAAAGTGACAAGGACATTAGCTCAGTCATGATGGTAATGATAATCAGCAAAATCTAGAGTAGGAACCGGTATCCTATTTTAAAGAAGGGAAAACAAGCTCAGAGACATCAAATGCCTAACCCTAGGTCACTTGAGTAGTGTGTGACTGAGCTGGGATTCAAAACTAGATCCTCATAATCCCCATCCATTTCCATTATCACAGTTTGGCATAAGAGTGAGCAGTCTTGAGCCAGAACTCCAGGACCATCTCTGGAGAAGAGAGGACTCATAAAAATGACATGAATAGCATTCTAGGGAGGAAGTTACCCATGCCTTGTCTCACTACAAGTCTGTATAAGGATAGATAGCTAAGGCAATTAGTAGATATTTGTAATCAGAGATCATCCTCACTGTTGGATATAAACCTTAAAGTTTAGTTTAGTTTCCTAACTTCATAGATAACAAACATCTAATAGTATTGTTACTGTCAAGAGAGAAAAGTTCCTGCTTTCAAGATCTGTTCATATTTTATACTTACTACCACCTGGCCTAGGAAAACCATATTCCTGCTTTCCTCTTCAGGCCATAGTAAAGCTATTCAATAAACAACAAGAAATATACACAAAGCTTCTTGTCTGGGACAGAATTTTAGGTGCCCTGTTTTAGGTGCCACAGATATGTGTTTTCCTGCCCAACTTTCCCTTCTTCTTTAGTTTTTACCAATTCTTGATTTCTTATCTCCCACCTGTACTTTGACCCAGTGCTTTCCTTCTGAGATGAGCTTCCATTTTTACTCTATCTTCTATGTGCAGTTATTTCCATCTTATGTTCCCCAGAGCTCCCTTAGGCCAGCGACCATTTTCTTACCTTTCTTTGTATGTGTAAGAGTTAGTTATGTGTCAGAGTACAAGGTACTCAGAGTACAAATGCTTAAGCATTTGCTGCTTGGTATTGCAGTTGTTTTTATATCCCTTTCCCTTTTCAAAATATCTTTCTGTCTCCCCCTGTTTTAGCTATCCCTTATAATAAAAAAATAAAAAGGAAAGAAGGAAAAGAACTCAAAATTAACTAGCACATCATGTTTGACATCTGTAAGTTTCTACTTATTCTACAAAGATTTTTATAACACATTTGTCTCTAAAGGACAGTCAAAGCATCAAACTTGAAATTCAACATTATGGTCCTGGTTGTGCAGGTAGGGCAGGTAAAAGTGGCCCTAAAGAGAATATAGACAAGAAAAAGCCTCTAGTTTGGGGCAAGTATATATTTTGGAGACCCATACTAGAAATGATACATTTGTGAAAAGAATTGTCGAAGGAGCAGTCCAGGAACTGATACCAGATAAAGATACAGATACCCAGAGATATGGAAAAATTCAACAACTTTACTAATAATGGAAAAAGTGACCAAGAGTTTGATATTTACTGACCTTTATTGTCTACTCTCCATAAAACCTTTTGGACTACATTAATTGGACTTTATGCTAATCAAGAGCTTGCTTAATTAGGATATTAGTAGGTCAAAGGCAAGGACTTGAAAACGATAGTCTACAATAGACTATATCTTTATCATTTCTCAGTTAACTAAGATATAGAGAATATAAGGTCCCATGTGTTTATTACTCATTGAATGTGAAAAAATTTTTGATTCAGAATAGTTACCTTAAATAAGAGCTCCTTTTTAGCATGTTTCCCCATCTATATATAGCAGAATTATTCAACATTTATCAACATTTATATATATATATATGTCTCTATATATAACATTCCTTCAGTGTCCTTTTGACTGTAAACATCAGGCAAGGCTTGAAACAGGGAATGGTATGGTTGTCTCAGGTCTTTTCTAGTTATGATGGAAATCCAGTGTTTAGTTCAAGGTAAAGGGGGATTTTTTGTGAATGCTCTTGATAACTCTGTGGTTCCTCCAGATGTTCTTTTTTTGTGAATGATATTGTATAACATTGTCCTATTTGCTTGAGACCCTATGGGAGTATCCTGGAAGAAATCTCTAACTCCCAAAAGAATTTGGCCTAATCATTCACATAAACAAGAAAGGTGAAGTAGATAAAATAAAGTTTGTTTGTAGCTGTTGTCCAAATTATGATATGCAATATGCAATTGATTGGACAACCTATTTAGCTTGGCTATGAATATAGAAGGTATAAATAGATGAATTGGACCTTGAAGCAACTAGGAAGGGGAGAGTTGACTGGATTTCCTTTAGGAAATTATAAAACCCCTTCAGAGACCTCAAACTTCTTGCATAAGTAAAATCCCAACTTAAAAAAATATTGTCATTTTTACATTACCTACATTTCCTTTGTATCTCTATCCCAAATCTCTCTCAGATAGCTAAACCAAATAATAAACAGTAAAACATTATGAACTTATATGCATTGTTCCCTACTCATGGGCTTCTACCTCTGTAAAAAAATAGAGGATGGTGGTGGTGCCTTCTTATATCACTTCTTTGGGAACAAGTTTGATCCTTATAATTCTGTAGCATTCACTTTCAGTGTTTAGCTATTATTTCCATTTGATACAGCCAGTGTGAATCTTGTTTTCCTTATATTACTTTTTATCAGTTTTTATAAATTTTTCTCTCTATTCATCATAATCATCTTCTCTGCTATCATAATATTCCATTACATTAGTGTATTTACTATACTTTCATTAGTCATTTCTCATCAGTGGAATGCCTATCATTTAAAAAAACGAACCTATTCTACTGTTTTTATTTTATGCCTGAGATATGGAAAATACTAAAGAACTAAAAGTGAATATCACTCCAAGGGTAATGGACTGATACATTATAGATGTGAGCAGGCTTCATTATAAATGAAGAATTTTGGAGAACAGGAATAAAAGATATTGCCAGATAAATGTATGAGAGAAAGAGCAGTTGGACTGCTCATTAGGATGAAGGTGAGGGATGACACGTGAACAGCCCAAGCCCTCCATGAATATCTGTGATGTCAAAAGAAACTGATGAAGACTTCACCATACTGGAAGGACCTCTGTAGTGAATTTATGGAAGGACATGGGTAGGAATTATTTGGGCAGATATGGATGGATTGCAATTTATATCATTGGAGGGAACATTCAAATCAATGAGATAAAAGATGCAGTTGATGATTTGAATATAGTATTACTCCCCCCTTATCTATGGGGGATATATTCCAAGTCCTACAGGGGATATCTGAAGCCACAGATATTTTGTCTTTTGGCTCAATAGTCTAACCTTTCACCAGCCCAAGGGAAAAATCCTTCAAGTGAAAGCAGAAGAACTGACCATCAAGAGACTGCCACTGATGGTACAAAGAGAGGAGACCTATATTCATTCTGCCCACTTGCCACCCATCTGCATGTTTGTCTTTCATCTGGCCATGTTAGGGTACTCTATGTTCCCAGACTCTAATGTTCCCAAAGCATGTACTAGCTCCCTCCTTTGTCAGGTAGCAGTACCCTGCCTTTCTTCTTCCTTTCCCTGGAATTCTCAGTTGACTCTGGGTAACTGAAACTGTGGATGAGGAGGAGGGACTACTGTATATAATATTTGTTGAGGCTCTGGTTTCACTTTCTTCTTTTCCATCTTGGCTTTTAAGTCAGTCCCATTGCTTTCCCTCCGTCTTTGAATCCCTTTTGTCTGTAATACCCCACCATTCTTCAACACTGGATTATGTCCACTGTCCCAGTTTTCTGTTGCTACTCTTGAGCTTCTGAATGATGAAGGGGGAAACAAATTCCTTGCCCAGCTAGGTATCCCCTCTGATTAGTTCAAGTGGAATAAATAAAAATAGTTAAAAATAAATATTTAGAGAGGTGACAGCTGATTCAGTGAAAGACTATAAAGTTACATAATTTAGAGATAGAAGAAAATATTTCCATATTTTCATTGTCAGTGGTGTTTATTATAATTTTAACTTTAACCTAATTGACTTTTATTGTTAAGAGAGGGGATGAAGGCTCCAGGTAAACCTCAAATCAAGGGCTTTAGGCTCAAGTTTAGTTGAGCAGAATTAAATATTGGATATATATTTAGTAGCCAGTGAAATTATAGAAAAGAATCTTTGAAAACCTCTTGAGCAACCTTTTTCAATCTTGCTTCCTTGTTTTTTGTTTTTTTTTTCAGAATGCTACTCAGAACTTTTAGACTACATGTTTGTCTTTTTAGTACCCTCTAGTGGCAAGAAAATGTAGTTAACATAACTAAGGTTCAGCTTTGCTGTTTTCTCCAGTACAATAACTAGTTCTACAATGTGACCTGGTGACATACTTATATAAATTCATATAGGAATTTTAACAGTGGATTGGATTTGTCATTTTGGTTCTGTAATATTGATTTTTTGGTTGGGAGGATCAGAATTGTGGTCAGCATAATTCCTCCGTACATCTAACATTTTTTGTTATAACTGTTTACCCTTTGCTATAAACTCAGTTTTATATTCCTTCCATTACTTTAAATTTTTTAGGCAAGAATGTTCCAGTTGGCTCTTTTACCTACACCTTTGATCCCTTCCTTGTGTTATTCATTTCCCTTTGTGATTTTGTTTATAAGTTCTACTTTTTCCTCCTGCTTTCATCTAGTTATATTCTTTCCCTCTCCCCTTTGTTCTTCTCAGTCAAGTAAATTTCCCCTTCTCTGCTACTTCAACTAGTCCTGTTCATATGTTTTAAAATTTAATTCTTATCAAAAAGATTCTCTTACCCACCCTCTATTTCTTTCTACATCAGACCCTCATTTTGTGCTTCAAGATCCTTTTAGTTTATTTTGTATATTTTTTCCTTGCATTGCTCTTGCAATCAAAGTTTCCAGCATATTTATTTTAGGCTCTTTCTACCACTACCTTGTAGGATTTTCCCCATGTTTTTTTCCATTTCCATTTTTCCTTACTCCCAGAACAATGCCAGTTTTTGCATGTGTCAGAAAAGATTTTCTATGTGATAGGGCTCCTTCTTTTGCAGTGTACTTGATTATGCAGTCTACTCTTGATTTATACCCTCTCCTAGTTTACCCTGCTTCCCCATTTTTCCTCCCTGTGTACATGGTTTCCCATTCCCTGGGGAGAGGGGTTCTAAGTATTTTCACCCTATAGCCCTCATTTCCCCTTTCCTAGTCAGTAGACTTTTCAAGAACAAGTTTCCCAGGCCCAACCCAGTGTAAAATGGTCCTTCCTCTTCATAGGAAGTCTCTCTTTACCTCTAGGAGCATTCCGAAGTAGAATCCCCTGTCACTACCAAAGAAAGGCCTCTTTCCTCTTCTTTTCAGTCTCCCCCCCCACCCCCACCCCGGCTTTTCTCATTGACTTCCCATAGGTTCTTTTCTTTCTGTGGCCACAAAAGTCCCTTTTCCCCTTGATTTTAGATCAACATATCACTTGATCTTCTCTCTCCTTCTGCTCCCCTCCCTACTCCTATGTCCTCTCCCATGTGGATATGTAGCCCGACACAACAAACAGACTGACATAGATTCACCATCAGTTGGTTCTGTCTACAACAGCCCGTTTTCCTCTTCTTTCAAAACTCCTAAATTTCCACTGATATCCTGGTCTCCTTGTATACATCTAAGAAGGAATCTCTTTCTAGGTTTTCTGTTGTCACCTGCTGTTGTTGCTGCCCTTGAATGCTGCATTAATTCAGTACTTCTGATGTTTGAGAATCACATCATTTCTTCATGTCTCATTTTCTTTCAAAAAATATTTCAATCTCTTCTCTGTTACTGAATGTCCATCTTTTTTATGGATGACTAAACTCAGCAAAGAGTTGAACCTGGGTGGCATGGAGGTACTCTTGACAGGAAATTAGAATGGACAAGTGAGGTTAAGAGTTGTATGTGTGTACCCTTTTCTTCAACTGTGCTAAAATTTATAAATTGTAGGTAAAAATTATGATAGATTTTAAATCAAGACTGAAATTAGTCTTTGAGTATAAAGTTTTAACTTTTCATTTTAAAGAGTCTATTTGTAACACAAGTAAGTGATTATGTGTACTTAGTTTTCTTTAGTGTTATGTCAATGTCATACATTGGTTTTATTGATGATTAAAATAGCTACTAACAGCTAACATTAAGCTAGAAGGCTCTTGTACAGATGTATGATGAGAGAAAGTAGGAGTAATGCTTTATTCAGTGGTATAAATAGTATAGTCACATATGGTGACTTAAAAATTCAGATGGTAATTCAATAAACACCAGATTCCTTTTACAGTTCATTTTAAAAATGGTTAATAAAAATTTACTATACAGATTTCATATATTTGTATCACTTAAATAGTACTTTTAAGAAAAGAGTGAATATGGAGGTAAATAGGTCAAGGACTTAGGAGGTCATTAGTAATATAGTAGAAGAAAATGATGAGGTTATAAATCCAATTAAGAAATATGTAGAGGCTTTGCTTTTTTGTAAGTCATTTGTTGTAATACTCTATTTATGTTTTTAGTACTTTATTGCCAAGTATTTTAATCACTGCTAATTATAATTTGTAATGAAATATAAGATTTATATTTGGAAGTCACCTTACAGATCTATTAAGTCATAGGATCTTTGATTTAGATGGAGGTAGAATGGAAAGAATAAGTACTAGATGAAAGGCACTGTGCTAAGCACTTTGACAATGTTATCTCATTTAATACTCACAACAACCCTGAAAAGTTGGGCACTATTATTATCCTCACTTTAAAATTGAGGAAATGGTGGCAAACAGAGGTTAAGAAATCTTGACAATAGTCACATAGTTATTGAATGTGAGGCCACATTTGAACTCAGATCTTAATGACTCTAGGCCCAGGAAGGACCTTAGCAGTCATCTAATCCAAACCTTTCATTTTATATTTGAGAGAACTGGGACAAGGGGGTGTGAGATTTAAAATGGTTGAGGTCTTAAACTGTAGTGATTAAAATGGTGGAAGATATAAATTGTGATAGATATAAGAGAGGGTGAGTAAATTTGACCGCAGAAATATGTTTCACTACAGTGTCTTGGTTTTTAAATCAAATATAAGGTGGTCACCAGGGAAATATTCCCAATTATTCAAATACCCAAGTCAATTGGGTTTTATAGAGATTTTAATTAATACAAATGTGGAATTAAAGAAAAGAGAGAAAGAGAGAAAAGGAAATAAGTATGAAGGGCCTTAAGCCAACATGGCCTAGACCTGAGTCTTAAGAGAGAGAGATCAGTCAGTCAGTCTTTTAACACTCACCACAAGGTCTGCCTAAGCAAGGATTCTAGTGACACCAGGCCAGCATCATCTCAGCTGCTTTCACCAGCTCCCTCCTCCATCTGAATGTTTCAGAATCAGTCCTTCCTCAATCTGAATGTTTCAGAATGACTTCCAGCTCTTCTCTGAGCTCTTATTTTTAAGGGCAAAATCTCCTATGTCACCTCCCCTAAGCTCTTCCATCTACCAATCACTGTAGATGTTTTCCAAAAGACAGCCCATTTTGAATTCACAGCTGAGTAGATTAATCTCTTTAGTAAGTCAGAAAAAAAATGCTGCTGTGTCGACTAATTTCATTAAGAGAAAATCTCTGAGTAAGTTTTTACCTTTTAGGTCTAAGTAGTTTTCAAGTTGTCCCACCTTTATAGGCACCTAGCATCCCATTGTATCAAATTCAAAAACAGGCATGACTCAAAGAACTCCTTTCCTTTATAAGTATGGTTTTCAAGTACTTTCATTGTTTAGCAAGGAGTTTTCTGCCCTAAAGCAGTCTTAAGTAGGGGTGGAGTAGGGATACTCCCATAGCAAGGAGTTTTCACATTCAAGTAGAGTTCTCACTATCTGGTAGGGAATTATTTCAAGTAGGGAATTGGAGGATTCCTCAATGTGGAGTAAAATTTTTAACATTCATAAGTCTGTGAAATTTTAAGGTTTACAGGGGTCTTATGGTTTTCCCTGGATCACATAAGTATTAAATAGCACAGGTAACATCCAAATACAGACTCTCTGGCTCCAAATCCAATCTATTCATTATACTTTATGTGTTTCTAAATAAAATCATGAACTTAATTTTTAACTTATTTCAAGTAATTTATATGTCTTCATATTCTTTTCTCTTATGCAAACCATATAATATTATACTCATCATTTCAGAGATTAAAACATGTATTTCTTCACAATAGACATCAATATAACATAAAGTTGACTTAATTCAGAATCTTAATTAAGAATTTTCAAATTTGGCAGTGGGCTAAAATCTGTTTCAATGAGTTTGCTAAGAAAAATTTAACACAAACATAATTGTAAGTGGTATACTATAATTAGCAAAATATTTTCTGTATAATTTCTATATAAACTATTACTGTTTTAATTTAAAAATAGAGCACTGGACCTAGAGTCAGGAAGATCTGAGTTCAAATTTATTCTCAAAGCCTTACTATCTCTGTCCCGCCTAGCAAGTCACTTACCTCTTTTTTGCCTCAGTTTCTTCAACTATAAAATGTTGTTCTTATCTCTTAGAGTTTTTATGAGAATCAAAAGTAATAACATTTTAAAAGTGCTTCACCAACCTTAAAGCATGATATAAGTGCTAATTATCATTAACTAAATCTTAACATTTAGTAATAATATATAAATAATAATTAATATGCATTGTTGTTATCATTACTAGTTACTGTATCTTTTAAAAATAAAACTTTATATTTTAAAATACTATATAACTTCAAAGAGGCAATGACTGAAGCTTCTTTCCAAGATTATCATTGGCTTTTCTGATCATTCTGTAGCATTTGACATCTTTCTTTTTTTTTTAATTGTTTATTTCGACATCTTTCTAGATATAATCTTGGATATTTGTGACATTTTTCTTTTCTTTTCTTCTCACCTAGCAAGACCAATCTTTTCTAGTCTCTTTTTTAAGGATTATCATTCATGTCCTGCTGTAATACATGTATACATATATACATATATACATATATATATATATATATACATATATATATATGTATACTCTCTCTTGTTGATCTCATTATTTCTCATGAATTCAGTTATCATCTCCTTACAAATGATTTATAAATTTGTATGTTCATGCTGTAGCTTTTCTTTAGCTCTGGTAACACCTCTACAACTATCCTACTGGATATCACTTAGATTTCCATAAGCACTGCAAATTCAGCACATCTACTGAGCTGTTGCCCCATTCTTTCTTTTAAAAGTGAGTCAGTGGTAGTTTATTCCCTTTAATGAGATGCTTAAAAAGAAAATTTCAGAGTTCTTTGACAGATATAAGCAGGCGATATGGTGGAACAGACAATACCTTGGTTAATAACACAAGATATGAAGGTTCTATAGTCTTGACTCTTCAAGTTGCTAAGGGTATATGCTATTGGGCCAACTACTTTCCCATTCATTGTCCTCAGTATCTGCATCTACAGAATGAGGGGAGGGAGGTTCTCTGACAATGATTTCTCAAGCCCTGCTTTAAATATTCTATTAATAAGCTTCTGTTTCCTTATTCCTTTTGCATCCTGTCACCTGATTCACTATTCAGGATCTCAGCATTTTTTTTTCACACTTGGCCCATGAGCTTAGAAATCTTTTCTCTAGGGTGTAACTAAGTCCCAACAAATCTTAAGACTTAGAACCAAATAAAGCATGGCCTTGTGTGTCAGATTAGTCTAGAACAATGACTCCATTGAGCTCTCTGCACTAGGCTGATTTTAAAAGAAGAGACTTTGTTAGTTTAATTGAAAGAGTGACTTGATCCAGGAAGATGGAGGATTGCAACCAGCCTCTTGGGCCTGCTACCAGCATCTTGGGTATACTCTTGAGGTGCCCCAGCCAGGATTAATTTAAAGTGAAAGGAGTAAACTTGGACCTGGACCCACAAATATTTAGCTGACCATTCACAAAGGAAAGAGCCAAGTAGACATAGGATGTATTTTGTCAAAGTTATGACATAGGTTTTGATAGAAAATCTACAGAACTTTTTCTATTAGAGAGACAGACAGACAGACAGACAGAGAAAAAGAGCATGAGTGGGTGTATGTGTGTGTGTGTGTGTGTGTGTGTATATATATATATATATATATATATATATATATATATATATATAAATCTGAGATATATTGTATAGACAGACAACAAATTGAGTTAGGAGTAGAAAAGGAGGAGGAAAGGGGGCTAAATTGCTTTCAGGATACTAGAAGGCTCCTTACAAGATGCCATGGAAAGAGAGACTCATCTTTTGTAATGCCATAATTATATTTGTATTGTTGTTTAACAGCGACTCATGGAATATAGCAGTCTCTGAAAAATAAAAATATCACACAGAGGGCAATAAAGAAACATATGGTGGATGTGAGCAGACTGCAACATATAACCAATGCAGATCTTAGAAGAACTGGAGTAAAAGATCTCATTAGTATGTATAATAGGAAGAACAGATGAGCTAGCTGATCATGTGATGAGGGCAGTGGCTGACAGATGGATTACCAGGTGCTCAACTGGCACTCATAAAGAAAAATAAAAACTGAAGAAGACCTTCAGTGAAGACCTGGTCAAGTCACAGGATTAGACAGATCTGTTAAGATCTGATCATTGCAGAGAAATCCCAAATTGACAAAATGTAATATCCCTGGTACCTAGCATAATGGTAGGCCTCTAATGCTTCTTAATTGATTGCTAGTTTATTTAATCTTACTTCTCTTGCATCTACTTCTTTCTCACAGTACAACTATCCTAATCTAGGTGATTTCTCACCTTTTCCCTGGATTAATATAATAGTTGCCTAATTTGTCAAACTCTTGGCAGTCAGTCCCTCCCCTCTCCAACCTGTCCTCCAAAAAGTGCCAAATGGATATTCCTAAATTTGACCATGTTACTTCCCTGTTCAAGAAACTTTAGGGGTTTCCTATTTTCTCTAGGATAAAGTATAAAGTTCTCTGGTACTTAAAGACAGGATGACACAATCTCTCTTTCTAGGTTGATTATTCATTCCCTCCAACTTTACTGGGCTAGATAGTTTGAACAAAGAACTGTAAAATATAACTTCTAAATCCTAATTATATTTATATTCCCAATTTTAATGTATATTAGACAATTCATTGTCTTTTTATTCTTTACATTAAATTAGGATAAGGTACTCTAGCATCTATTTTATAATTAGTGTTTAAAACACTCTAGGATTTATAAAAAAATTCTTAAAGATCATGTATGTTTGGGTTTTTAACCTGGGTTATATGGATTTGTTATTTAAAAATAACTTTCAGTATAATTAATTTCTTTTGTAATCCTTTGTATTTTATATGTATGTGTATATATACATATATACACACACATTCTGAAAAAAAGCCCATAGACTTTATCAGTTTTCCAGATATGGTCTATGACTTCCATTTTTCAGTCCCAGCACTTGACACCTTCAAAGGGGGTGGCAATGGAATTCTGTGATGCTGGCTGAACTCTGAGGGTGGCCATTTTTTTGTTGGTGTTGATTTTAAAAAAAAAATTTTGTGTGTTCTGTTCTTTACTGTTCATATATATAAAGCAAAGTGAATAGTAATATATCATATCCAGTGTCATATAGTGGGTATCTGTTGAATGTGAACATGTCAGGGGACATCATAAATGATTTATTCTACCTGATGTGGGATTGTGTTTTACACATCCTGTGAGGATTGGATTTAGCTATCTTCTGATTGTAACAATGAAGGTACTTAGCTCTTCTTTTATTGGGAAGATTGAATTCATTTCATTGTTTTTATAAAAGCCATGATCTTCCCCAAACTTTTCCTCTATAAACTCAAGTTGAGCTTTTGTTCACATTTTATTGAGTAGTAAAAGTAAGAGTTGGTCAGTTTGACCGGGAAATGGGTTTTTTGTAAGTGATAGATACAAGGGGCTTAGTGATCTCCACATAATAAGGGATCCACTGCCAACAAAATCCTATTTCTCCAAGAATCAGCCTTAATTGCTTTTTTAGTGGTAGTAGCACTTAATTTCTGGTTGTTTTCTATGCACTTAGGAGAAATTGCCTGGACACAAACCGTTAGAATAAATCCCAAGTATTCTACTTTTGGGAGAAATCACTGAATCTTTTCCTTTGAGATCTTGTGTCCTCTTTTATGTAGTTTTAGGAGGAGGTGCTTACTATCTTGTTAACATGCTTCAGCATTTGTTGAAGCCAAGAGTAGATCATCTATATATTTTATTAATTTGCTATTTTAAAATATTATATTGTCAATATCTTGACTTAAAATTTTCTCAAAAAGTCCTGGACTTTCCATGTAACCTTGAGGCAGATGAGTTCAAATCCACTGAGAGCCCTTCCATATTAAGGCAAAAATATGCCTGGAATTTTTATGTACAGGTATGGAAAAGAAGGCAGAGCACAAGTCTACCACTATAAAGTATGTAGCTGTGCTAGGAATGTAAGAAATAATAGTATTTATATTAGAAACTACAGGGTGTCTCTTTATAACATGATTGTTCACTGCTCTCAGGTCTTGTACAAATCTATAGAAGTGCTTGCCATTGGGCCCCAATTTTGGTTCCTTTAATGGGCAGGATGGGTGTATTGTATTCAGATTTACAGGGAATTATGATTCCCTGGTCAATTAATGAGTTTATTATTGGGGTAATACCCTCAGTTGCCTCTTTTGGGAGGGGATACTGAGGAATGGAAGGTGGGCTAGATTTAATATTAATTTTGACAGGGATAGCTGATTTAAGTAAGCCTACATCAGAAGAAGATGTGGCCCAAAGAGTCTCCTGTATATCTGCAGCTATTGTAAAGTTTGGAGACTCTTTTACTTCCTGGCTCTCTGAGAGAAGTAGAGGGGAGATATAAGGGAGAGAGAGAGAGAGAGAGAGAGAGAGAGAGAGAGAGAGAGAGAGAGAGAGAGAGAGAGAGAGAGAGAGAGAGAGAGAGAGAGAGAGAGAGAGAGAGAGAGAGAGCGCTAGCACATGAGCATGAGAATGAGCGCTCTGGCTTCCACTGATATGAGTTAGAATTTCTAAGCCCCAGCCAGGGAAAGAGAGTCTCAAGGTGATGAGCCTTTCCTGGAGGCCTCCACAAAGGTGGGGTCACTAAGTCAACCTTTCACTCACCAACAGTGACCATCTAAAATAGAAAGCAGTCTAAGGTCTCCTGAATGAGTTCCTCCAGGGGTCCAGTTCCTCCAGTTCAACTGAGTCAGAGATCTTCCATCAAATACAAGCTCAAGAGGCTGATCCTCCAGTTCCACTCCAAGTCAGAGATCCTCCATCCAACTTGAATCTTGAACCAAATATATTCTTCTGGCCTCTGATCCTCTTTTTAAAGATCTTTTTCCCTTTTGTCACTTCTGCAAAATTTCAAGTCTGCCAATCAGAGCAGATGCTTTTCTCCAGGACTGTCCACTCTTTAGTTCACACCTTTTTTGATTAGATTATGCCTTTTGGGCTACTTAACATCTTTTTTGGTTAGTTCACCTTTTTTGATTAGTTCACCTTTTGTAGTTACTTAAGACATTTTTGTAGTTAAAATGGGTAGATCTACTTCAAATAGACTGAAAATACTGAGTTATCACCTTTTGTGGATTAAAATTTAAAAATAGATTGTGGATTACAATTCAATCTTCCCAATAAAGGAAGAGCTATACCCTCATTGTTGCAATCAGGAGATAGCTAAATCCAATCTTCACAATCCCTTATATAAGTTTTCATTTATTTCCACAGTGTTGTTATGTAATGCTTGGATATCAATGAATGAAACCCTTTATGTGTTTGACTATGGAAACTATATTGTCATATGTGCCTTTGATGTGTATATGTTTATTTGTCCTGTATAAGTGTAAATTTGTGGTGATAGGTATTGGTTATAGATTTAAATTAGTTGTGTTGTGGATTACTAAGGACTCTAAAGCTGTTAATAATAAATTAAGAAGGATAATCTTGAGGCAATGGAGACATGCATAAAAGAAAGAATGATTGTAGCAAATGATTTTGGAAATGATGTAAAGGAAAATGATGGCAAAAGTAAGAATTTAACTAGATTACAACAGGAAGAGAAAAAATGCAATAAAAATTGGGCCTCGTTTCCATTAAGAGATACCCCTGTTGTATCTGATGATGAAATAAACAAAATAAAGACATACAAATTGTTCACACCAGAGAACTTAGAATCAATTAAACATAGAACTTCATCATTTACAGAAGAACCAAATAAGGTTGTAAGGAAATTTAAAAGAGCTATTGTTATTTTTTACTCTAATTATGATGATTTTAATTTATTGATGAAGGAGTTATTGACAAAAAAAAGAAAGAAGTTTATTGATGAGACAAGAAATGACCCATTATTGACACCATTGCCAGGATCTTTTCAAAATTTGGATATGAATAATAAAGAGGATTATGAATTAATGAAAGAGACCAGGGTGTCAGTAATGGATGTCATGAAGTGTCACACAAAAAGACCAAATGCCTAATCTAAAAATCAAACAAAAAATTAATGAACACCTACAAACTCTCTGGAAAGAATTACAGATGGAGCAGAAATCTTATTAGGCTTTGACGTTTTAGAAGAAGGAATATATTAAGAGAATATTTGTGAGGAATGCAATTCCTAAAATCAATCATTTTTCAGAAATAATTGCCCTGATTGGGAGGAAATGGGACTAGAGGAATTGAGAAGAAAAGCAATGTATTTGTGTATTGATAATGAGGACAAATATGATGAAAGAGATAATGTAATAGATTATTAAAAAAAGAAATTGAAGGAAGCAGAAAATAAAGCTAGGGACAGCAAAATAAAAGAAGTGAAGACTGTGGCAGCTCTAAGATCTGTGCAACCTAGAAACCAATATAAGCCTAGGGAAGGGAGATCTGGTCCCCAAAGGTAATTCTTGTGCAATCTTGTTGGGCATTTTGACTGTAGTTACAGAGGTCAATTTTCAAGACAATTAAGTAGAAATGAGAGGTACAATAGAAAAAATAATTATAAAAATAATTGTAATAATAATGATAATAATAATAGGAATAATTACCAAAGGAGAAATGTTAACACATGCCCAAATCCTTGCTGTCATGGGGCTCAAAGGATCATAATGCCTTGCTTCTTAGAATTTAATACTCCTATTCTTCCAGTCAAAAAGCCAAAGTTAGATCAAAATGACAAAATTTGGTATATTGTTTTATACAGGATTTAAGAGTGATTATGTAATCAAAACACATCCTATTGTACCAAGTCCAGCTACTATAATTTCTTCCATTCCAAGTCAGGCGAGATATTTCACCATGGTAGATTTATGCTCAGCTTTTTTCTCTATTCCAATTCATGAGAATTCTCAAAAGATCTTTGCTTTTACCTGGGAAAAAAACTCAGTGAACCTGGACTCATTTGCCCCAGGGGTGGGGTATATGGATTTACCAAGCCAATTTTCAAAAATTCTGAATAGAGATCTAAAAACTATAACATTCAAAGAAAGTAAATTGGTGCATTTTATGGATGATATTCTCCTTGCATCCCAAATGCTAAAGTGTGTCTCAGAGATAGCAAGATTCTTTTGTTAGAATTATATAAACATGGCCATAACATCTCCAAGGCAAAATTACAGTGGATTTTGCCTTGAATGCAATATCTTGGTTTTGTGTTATCAGAGGATTGTAGAAATATCAAACAGAAAAGAATTCTGAGTGCTCCTAAGACCAAAAAGCAACTCAGAGCTGTTCTTCGATCAACTGGTTTTTGTAGACAATGGATACCTAGATATCATGAATTAAGAAAGTGTCTAACAGATTTAACCAAGAATATAGAACCAGAACCTCTAAAACTAAAGCTTGAAATCTACAAGCCTTAAGTAAACATAAAGAAGCCATTTTATCTACTCCAGCTTTGGGTATCCCAGACTATACAAAACCATTCCAACTATTTGTTAATGAAAATAAAGGTATTGCTTCCAGAGTACTGACAGATTGTAGACAAAGGTATTGTTCAATTGGATATTATAGTTGTCAACTTGATCCAATAGTTTCAGGTACAGTTCCTTGTCTAAAGGGTGTAGCAGCTGTAGCAGTGTTAGTCCAGAGGTTGGCAGATCTAGTTTTGGGATGTCCATTGACTGTGTCTTGTTCACATCAAATAGAAGTACTAATGAGGAAATTTTGTAATCAACCTTATTCAGATCACAGAATTTCTAAGTATTAAATTATTCTCCTGGGTAGTGAGAACATATAGTTGAGGAGGTATAGTGTATTAAATCCAGCTATACTTCTTCCTGATTTTCCAAAGAATGGTGAACTATTACATGAGTGTATAGAAGTAGTAGATCTAGTGGACATGCCTAGGATGGATTTGAGAGACACTCCTATTGAAAATCCAGACTTGGTGTTATTCACAGATGGTTCTTCATATTTGTGTAATAGAATTAGATATACAGGTGCTGCAGTGGTCACAGAAGACTATGGAGGGGAAAAGTCTGTTCTGAAACTCATCTAACATGGCCAGATATTCTTCCCATAGTTTTGTTTTGCCTATATATCATCTTATGAAATGCTCTTTGGACATGCTAAATTACAGGCAAAAACTTGTAAGACAGTGTATACATCTCTCTTAGGAGGAAATTGTCAATTTGCTTCATATATAAGTGCATTACAACAGTGGCTTAGAGAACTGCATGATATGGAAATATTGATCTAATCTGGTCCTTTGGATTATTCTTTTCATAATTTTCCACAAAGTGATACGGTATATGTAAAATTTTTGCTAAAACACCAGCAACACAAGAGAGTTGGGTAGATCCTTATACAATTGTGTTAGTTTCACCTTCATCGGTGAAAGTATTAGGAAGAGATTCATGATTTCATTGCTCACGTATTAAATTAGCTCATGGAATTAATAATGAAAATGTACAAATTATTGAAGAAGAAAATGAAGAAGAAGAGATTGTGGAAGACTGAGATTCATCAATCAAATAGAGTCTCCAGTCAGAAAGATCAGTAATGAGAGAGCCATTCCAGTGGAAGAGGACATTGCCAATGAAGAGGAGGATTCACGGAAATGATGGACATTGTAAAAATACCAAAAGACTTATAAATATTAAGCAGATAAAGACTTTGAAGGAAATTTTCAATGAATAAAATCAAGTGATTAATGGACTAATGGTTTTGAGGAATTTGGGTAATGTAAAGTAATGTAACATAACACAACATAACATATATTCACACAAGCATTCATAATTACATTTTACTACCATGGATTTGGAGAGGAAGAATTCTGTAAACAAGATGAGAAAAGAAGGAATAATATGAAGGTAAGTATATCGCATGCAACAGTAACACAATACTAAGACAACATTAACACTGACATAACACTAATGAAACAACATAATAACAAGCATTAATAACAACATAACAAAAACACATAGACAAAAACATAAACCTGGTTAGGTTATATTGAATCACTAGTTGAATAAGTGAAACAATGTATAGCTAGATACTAACAATGTTATAATTAGTTATAAACTAGTTAGTTACTAACAAAAATAGTTAGCTACTTAGTTTAGTATAAGAATATAGGTAAACAGGAGATTTTAGGAAGATAGGGCTTTAGTTAGCTAGATTAAATTTTAAGATTGATAAAATGAGGTAAGATACTGAACTACATTACAAAATACATTGGAACACACACATAACAACATACATTACATACATTACATAACACACATGGCATATAACATCACATATCACACAAAATTGTAAATACATATGTAAATATATGTAAATAGTGTGCATAATAGTTAAGATTGTAAAATTAATTGTATTATAGTATATGTATATATGTAATGTGTGTAAATATGAAGTGTATATATGTGTATATGTATAGCATATATGTATATATTATATGCATGTATTATATGTATATAGGTATCGAATTCATGTAAATAGATTACTTTTTAATTTTATCTATTGTTACATGTATTTTGCATAAGTGAGTTTGATGGTTTTGTTTAATTTTTTTAAACTTATGCTATGTTGTGTTTATTGTATTTTTCAAATTTTTTTCTCGAAATTTGATGTTTATGCATTGCAATAGTAGAAGAATTTTCTGTATTAGTTGATAAAAGTAGTATTTAATGATCTTGATGTTTTGCATGTATTTGCATTTTGATTTTGATGTTATTTGGTTGTTTTGCTTTTGTATATGTTGATCTGTGTTTTGAACTTTGTAAATTGTTCATTGTATACTTTCCACCTTTTTCCTTTCCTTGATTAAATCCCTAGTATAGGATAATATTAGATAAGGATAAGATAGCTGATTGTAGGCTGCTTATTATTTTGGGTAGAAATTTTAGTTTAAGTAATATGTAAGTAAGTTAGTGCACAAATGCCAAAATAGTGTTTTCAACACAATTTCAGCTTTGTGCAAAGGGGGGACTGTAGTAAGGGAAGTTTGCAAAGTTGATTGACAGCCTTAAAACCAAGATTCTACAGAGCTGGCTGGGTCAACATTCTGAGACAGTAACTGACAATTACCTCTCTCAAGCTTGGATTCAGACAGAGAGGCTGTGTGTCAGAGTCTCCCTGAAGGGATCATCTTTGAAGCTGCCTGACTTGGATTATTCTCAAGAAAAGGTTGAGTGTGAGTTCCCCTTTCATACTGGTGGACAGTTGTGAGTAGGGTGTGAACTTCCTCCCTTCCTAGATCTTGTAAGGACCCTACATCTGGATTCTTCAGTCTTACCCTACCAAGGACTCTGGAGTTTGTGAGACTCTGGGTCCCTTTTGGACTTTATCTTTTATTTACCCTTTAGTTAGTTAGGCTAAGCTTGCATTAGAAACTTTAGTGTGTTAAATACTGGGTGGGTAAGAAATAAGTCACTCCCTGATTTTTCTTATCCCTGTTTAGTTTAAGAAACCACTTTATATATATTTTATTAGTGTGATTCATCTGTTAACCTTTCCTCCTAATATCTCCCTATTATAGTATCTGTATTATAAATGAGGAAAGGTGAATAGTTTTAAGCTTCTCCTCAGGGTCACAAATTGGACTAATGGCAGAATAAGGGATATAACTTTAATAACTTAACTCTGGCTACCCACTGCCAACTAGGTAGTTATAATTCTAAGTTCATAATATAACATATATACTATTGAATGAGTCCTCAGATAATTGGTTCAGACTGAATACTTTCTACTAAAAATTGATATTGATCAAACTGCATAACAAAACCTCACAGATAGGTTTTCATTAAATAACTTGAATTAATTTGCTAATTTGAATTTTAATTCATATGCAACAATAGTTTATTAATTTAAATTTACCTGATATTATAAAGATTGTTTATATTAGTAAATGCTTTTCACAATAGATTAAAATTAATACTTTCATTTTATGCAAATTAAAACATCTCTAAAGTACCATCTCACCCTTATAATAATGGCTAATATGACAAAAAAGAAAATTGATGAATGTTGAAGTGGATGGGGAAAAATTGGGACCCTAATATTCTATCAGTGGATTTGCAATATGTTTCAACCATTCTTGAAAGCAATTTGGAACTATGTTCAAAAGATTATAAAACTGAGCATATCCTTTGACCCATCAATGCCATTACTAGGTCTGTATCCCAAAAAGAGTAAAAAAGGGAAAAGGGCTTATTTGTACAAAAATATTTATTACAGCTCTTTTCATGGTAGCAAAAGATTGGAAATTGAAGGGTTGTACATTAATTGGGTAATGGCTTAGGATGTTATGGAATGTTGTAATAAAATACCATTGTGCTGTAAAAATTTTATAAGAAATAGGTTGTTGTTTTTTAACCTGGAAAGGCTTACATGAAACTGATACAAAGTGAAATGAGGAGAACCAGAAAATCATTGTACATTGTAACAGAAATTTTTTTGGGGGTGAACAACTCTGAATGACTTGGTTATTCTAAGCAATACAGTATCTAAGACTATCCCACATACTCATGATGAAAAATAACATCTACCCTCAGAGAACCAACTGATAGTCTGAATGCAGATTGAAACATACCAGATTTCATTTTATTTCTTTTTCTTTTTTATTTGAGATTTCTTCCATAACATTTCTAATATGGAAAAATGTTTTACATGATTACACATGTAAAATCTAAATCAGATTGAGTACCTTCTCAGGAGAGGGGAGGGCAGGGAGGAAATAAAGTAGGGTCAGAAGAAGGGAGAGTATTTTAAAATTAAAAAATGAATGTTAAATATTGTTTTTACATGCAATAGAGGAAAAATAAAATATTATTTTTAAAATACTCTTATTTTCAACTGAATACATAGAGTATAAAGTATTAATAGTCTAATGTTCAAAGAAAACATTTTTAGAGTAGAATAAAGTTGAGAGTGATAAGAAGCAATGCATTAAATTGTTTTTGTTTTTGTTTTCCCACAAGCTCTCCTAAACATCTAGAAAATGTACCAGACTGAATCCTAATGGGGAAATCTGGGGAAATGAGGAAAATGTAGAAAAGTCACAGTAAGTTCTTTGTCTAGCCTAGCTTGGCATAGAGACACAGAAAGGGAGGGTTTTGGACAGGGAAGATGGGTAGGGCCAGGGTGTAGAAATCTTGGAATATGCTATTCCAGAAGGCAGAAGATATGGGTTTATAGGCAAGAATAGTTTGCCTGGCAAAATTGAGTAGAATATTACAGAGGAAAAAAATAGATCTTTAATGAAATAGAGAACTTCTTAGCATTCTTGGTGGAAAGACCACAGTTGCTGCGAAACATTGAAGTAAAAACACAGGAGTAAAGAAAAACATAAAAAATAAGCATAAATGAACAATAGTAAAGAACAAAAACAAGGGTAAACTGCTTACATTAAAATATTGAGAGATGGTAATCTGTCCTTTCTGAACCCTAACATCATCAGAGATATTAGAGGGAGTCCAGTTAGAGAAAACCCAGAAGTGTTTCTCTTATGTCTTGATGAATTTAGGAAGAAAATGGAAAGAGAAAGAGGACTATACTGGAGTACAGGGAAGTAAAGGAAAGACTAAGGGAAATTATCTCATATAATCAGGATATACAAGTGGACATCTCTATAAATATGGAGAAGAGTAGAGGAGGGAGTTGCCGACACAAACCTTATTTTCATCTGAATTAGCTAAAAGGAAGGAAGAACACATACACAGATTTGGGTACAGAAATTCATTTCACTTAACTGGGAAATAGGGAAAGGAAAGAAAGGGTGAGGAGAAATTAGCAGGAGAGAAGTTAGATGAAGAGAGGATTAAGATACATTAAAGATGTAAGCAAAATAAATTCTGAGGCCTAACAAAAATATGACAAAGAATTAGTATCTAAAGAGTTTCCCATAAGTTGGGGAATTGATGAACAAGTTATGGTTTGTAAATATAATGGAATGCTATAATTCTCAACTCTTATCAGGGAAATAACCAATCAAGTTTCCAAAGGACATTCTTGACAGATATTTTTAGTATATGGCCAATGTGGAGATTTGTTTTGGTTGACTATATAGGATAGTGCATTTTGTTTTTCTTATATTTGAATGGGAGCAAGAGGTTTGAAGTGGTAAGGTAAGGTGAGACAGAGTTTTTTTTCTCAAAAGAAAGCATGATAATAAAAGAAAGCATGGGAACTCTGCTTAGCACAGTGACTAGTCAAAATCCCTGAGAACTAATGATGAAACATACTGCCCACCTCCTGATAATGCAGCTTGAAATATTTTTTTTTAGATGTGGCCAATGAGAATTTTTCTTTTGATTACATGCTTGTATTGTAATAGGTTTTTTTTTTCCCCAATTGATGGGTGCAGAGGGAGATGAGAGGGAGAGACAGATGATCTTTGAAAATAAAATAAAAACAAAAACGATAGCTTTGCTATGACCTTGAAAATTTCCTTGTGCAGATTTTATTAGAAGAATGCAAAACATACTTTACATTTCAAAGTAGGAATTTATTCAAAATTGAAAATACAAAAAGCAGTACTGCCTCTTCTACTTAACTACCTTTGTGGCCTTTGTTGTTCAGTGGTGTCTCTCGCTATTTGGGATTTTCTTGACAAAGATAGTAGAGTTGTTTACTATTCTTTCTCTAGATCATTTTTCAGATGAAGAAACTAAAGCAAACAGAGTTTAGTGACTTGCCCAAGGTCACATAGCTAGTAAATGTTTGAGACCAAATTTGAACTCAGGAAGATGAGTAGTCCTGACTCCAGGCCCAGTGCTCTATCCATTGTGCCATGAGTTGCCCTTATGCAACCCACTATAGTAGGATTTTTTTAATGGAATTTCAACGCACACAGATTCAATTGTACTGGTTTGGCATTTGGAAAAAATGAAGGCAGAAAAATACATAAAATAAAAATTAATTATGTTCTAAGTCTGCACCATATTCCTAAGCTGTATAGTCTATCAATTCCCCCAGTCAGACTCATTGTTGTTCTGAGAAGCTAGTCTAGTGGTAGTCTCTCGGTGACCGAGAATGACTGTTATCTTTGTGCATTATCATCTATTGATGTACCCTCATGTGGCTTTGGAGTCCAAAGGCTGAGGCGCAGAGTTTGTGGCACATGGGGCATGGGACGCCAGTTGTTATGGGAGGTGCAGTTGTGGCCTGGTGTCGGCGTTCACGCGCAGCGGCAAGATGTTGACATTGCTCATCTTCAAAGGTGGTGGCGGCATGGTTAATGTGGGTTCGCCAGCTGCTTCTGACAGAGGCAGTGAGTTCTAGTTGCTTTGGTGTAATGCCAGCCCACTTCAAGTTGGACTTTAGCTGATCCTTGAATCTTTTCTTTGGTTGACCTTATTTCCTGAGTCCAGCTGACAGTTCACCACAGAATACCTGTCTTGGTATTCGCTGTGGGTCCATGCGGATGACGTGTCCAGACCATCGTAGCTGGGTTTTGAGGACCATGACTTCGATGCTGGTGGAGTTGGCTCTGTCGAGGACTTCCTGGTTGGTGATTCGGTCCTGCCATCGGATCCTCATGATTGACCGGAGGGAGCGTTGGTGGAATTGCTCCAACTGTTTCATGTGCTTCCGGTACAGTGTCCATGTCTCACAACTGTACAGGAGTGAGCTGAGGACCACTGCGTTGTACACTTTGAGCTTCGTCGCAGTGTTTACATCTCTGTGTTGGAGGACTTTGCAGCGCAGCCGCCCGAGTGCCTGGCTGGCCTTTTGGATCCTGGCATTGATCTCATGGTCTAGGGACCCATCGTTGGCGATGGTGTTGCCCAGGTACTTGAAAGTGTTGACGTTAGAAAGCTGCGCCGTCAATTGTAATGCACGGCTGGTTAGTTGGCCTCCCTGGTGCGGGTTGGAACAGCACCTCTGTTTTGCTGAGGCTGATAGTCAGGCCAAACAGTTTTGTTGCAGTGGAGAACCTGTCCACAATGGTTTGGAGATGATTTTCTTGGTGGGCCATGAGAGCACAGTCATCTGCGAAGAGAGCTTCCAGCATGAGTCTCTCCGTTGTCTTTGTTTTTGCAGTCAGGTGGCGAAGGTCGAATAGTGAGCCATCCAGTCGGTATTTGATGTAGATGCCCAGGTCTAGATCCATCACAGCATGTCGTAATACTTGGGTGAAGGATAGGTTGAATAGTACCGGAGCGAGGACGCAGCCTTGTTTCACGCCATTGGAGATGTTGAAGCGATCAGAAGTCTTTCCACCAGATAGGACTTCCCCTGTCATGTCGACATGAAAGAGCTGGATTAGTTTGAAGAATTTTGCTGGGCAACCGAGCTTTCTGAGGATCACCCACAATGTGTCCCTGTTCACTGTGTCGAACGACTTTGTCAGGTCTATGAAGACAATGTAGAGACTTAGGTTCTGCTCAAGGCATTTTTCCTGCATTTGCCTCACCGTGAAGACCATGTTGATGGTGCTGCGATCTGGTCAGAAGCCACATTGCGATTCAGGCAGGTTCTGCTCTGAAACAGATGACAGGAATCTGTTGAGTATAACACAGGCGAGGATCTTTCCAGCAGTGGAGAGTAGTGGGATTTATTAGGTTCCTAACAGTTTGTCATAGGCTGCTCATGAGCCTTTGTTCTTGTATAGGGCTACGATGGAGGCATCTCTGAGTTCTGGGGGCATGTCTTCCTCTTCCCATATGCTGGTCAGCACTATGTGAGGAGTAGTATCTCTGGTATGGAGGGCTTGTTGTGCCCTCCTAGGGCAACTCTCCAGCCTCTGACCTCCACCTGACACCCAGCTGTCACTTGTGGCTCCCAGTAGCTGCTAGCATGCGGCAGTGGCCACACCCTGGGCAACGGCTTTGACAGGCCGGCTAAACCTTGTGAGGGTAGCCATCAGGTCATCGACCCCTGGTGAACCAGGGCTTTGCTCACCCAGCATGTGAAGACTGCTTCAGCAGAACAGGCGGAAGAAACCAATAAGAAGGTTCAATGGCTGAGATGGCGGTGCAGCAAAGCACTGTGGAGTGCTTAGGGCGTGTTGGAGCACAAAAGACAACATGGCCATCCAATGCAGCTGAGGAAGTTTCCAGGTGTAACAATTTTTTCGTGCCAAGGGACCCAGGCTTCCAACGCCGAGAGAGTGGGACTGTCTCTGCGCATCTGAGAAGCATTAGTGTGAATTCTTACATTATTTTGCACCAAACATTATCTCCCTCATCAATTTTTGCCTTGAGTTCTACCTTGTAACAAGCCATGTCTACATCAGAGTAGTGCTTCTCTTTGTTTCATTAATGCTCTTTAATTATTAATAAGGGCCCTGAAGTACAAAAGTAGTGATGCTACTGATCAGTAGTTATGATCAGCCCCCAAAATTTGCAAAGTACCTAAATTTTTTTGTTTAAGAAATACTTCTTAAATAATGACTTTTGCTATTATATGTGATTGCCAACTTGTGTAAAAGGTCTTGGAATATATTGATGATATAAAATGAAGTCCTACTGTATTCTGTTATTCCCTACCATGAAAGAAAAATTAAAAAAAAAACCAACATTAATTTATAAGAGTGGATAAGGATGGTGTAGGTGGGAGGAAAGGTAGAAGGGGAATCTAATCTATTACACTTCAGAGCAGTTCTTCCACCAAAAGTTCTGAAATTGAAATTTCTAATTCCCTCAAATTCTTCTGGTTCTTTTAATCCCCTGGTTTTTTGTTTTGATTTATTTTGATTTTTCGGTTTTGTATTAAGTAAATCATTCTCTTCTTCTACCCATACTTTTTTAATGAAAAAAAGTATGGAAATATGAGAACTAATTTAATTACTTTGTTTTTTCTTGATAATTTTGCTTAATTACCTTTTTTATACTTTAGGTTATTTACAAGTTAATAATCTCTTTCATTTATTTGTTTTAGAATTAGTCAAATGCATTTCTTTTGTTGAATATTCATCTTTTTATTGATTATTAGGCAATTTTATAATATATTTGATTTGGAGTTACAACTTGAGATCTACTGACTCATTCAATCTAGTCTGATTTTCTGTAACTATAGAATAATCCTCTGTTACTTGAGTTGCTTTTCTTTCATATTCATATGATTTCATCTTGATTGCTTTCAAAATCTAATGTTTGTCAATACCATTGATAAATTTAACACTTTGTATCTTAGAATTTTTCTTGCAGGGATTTGTTTTTTTGGTAATGATTTAAGAATTCTCTCAATCCCTGCTTTGTTGTCTATTTTCAGAAATTTTAGATAGTTTCTTGCTTTTATTTCCTGTTTGATTAAAGAATGATTTTAAAATCTGAAAATGTTTTAGCAACAAAACATATTTTAATATTTAAGACATAGAAACACTATCTATTCATAATTACCAATCAGGGTCCAAATGTACATAAGTTGTATTGCTTAACATATCTTCATATGTTTTTCTTAGACAAAATTGAAGAAGCACAGAAAGAACTTAACGAGGCAGAAGATTCTCAAAAAGGTGAGTATTTTGGGTGAGAAAAAATCACTTAATCACACAGTGTGGCTCCTTTAGCTAGTTTTTTTTAATTGTTAGTTCCTAAAACTGAAAATGGTCATCTCTTAAAATCACTAAAATTCAGGTTTATACTTCCAAATTTTTTTTTTTAAATTCACACATACATTTTAATTTTTAACCAGGAAAAACAATCGATGAACAAGTTTTTTTTAAAAAGCAATACTTCTTTATATTCATTGAATATTAAAAATGGAAAGAACCTTAAAGACTGTTTAGTCAAGTTTCCCCTGAAAGTTGTAGATAAATATGAGTCCTAAAAGATTGACATGAGTCATGTTATATGTAGGTTAAAAGAAGGGATTCAAACTAGCTGTATATATTAAATTAAAAGGTTTAATTAGCTAAAGGGAAAAGGAAAAGCAATCAGGGAATAACTTACTTCTAACCCATAACAGATATTTAAAACCCTAAAACTTTCTATAATTATTCTAAATTAACTAATTTGAGTATTAATTAAAGTTAGGGAGCTATTGATATGGGCAGGGACAAAAGGGACCAAAGAATCTCACAACACAGGAGTCCTCTTTGATTCAAACAGCAGTCCCAGAAATATGTCACCAACAATAGCTGAAATTCACTTCTCTGTAGTAGCAGCAGTAGGACCAGGCAGAAATGTCAAGAAAGCCAAAGAAGAGGGATCCACTGACTCTCTGGATCTAACCCAGAAATACCAGACAGATACTCTCTGGCCTCTCCTTACTGCTGGAGAAAAGATGCCTCTCCCTTCTCCAGAGTCCACCAACTTTCTCCAGCAAACATCTCTGTGTTCAGTCTCATTTCCTGGGAGTTCTGAGTGGAGTGTTGGTTTGCAGCATCTTTTGCATTCTGCTTGCCCTGATTAAATCCTTTACTATAGTCATCCAGAGTCATGCAGCTATCAGAAAAGCCCAAATTTGGTTTAATATATATGCTTCCAAATTTTGGAAAGCAGCACAGATTTGAAAATATTGTCTTCTATTCTCCAACCAAACACCAGTTTAGAAATTCAAAAAATTATTAAATTTAGTAGTTGGTTTTATGAAAACTATAAACAAAATAGATAAACCATTGATTAATATGATAAAATAGAAAGAAAACCATATCACAAGCATTAAAGATAAAAAGGGTGAATATACCACCAAATATAAGTAAAATTAAAGTAATTATTAGGAGTTATTTTGCTCATTTACTTGAAAAAAATGAACAATGTAAGTGAAATGGAAAAATACTTACAAAATTCCCTGGACTATCAGAGGAAAAAAATAGGATATCTAAATTTATTTCAGAAACAGAAATTGAACAGGCCATAAAAGAACTTTCTAAGAAAGAAAAAACAGGACTAGATGGATTCATAAGTGATTTCTACCAAACATTCAAAGATCAAACAGTTCCAATATTAAATTATTTGAAGTAACAGATAAAAAGCAGCTTTACTGAACTTCTTTTGCAAAACAAAACCAGGTATAAATCAGGAAAAACAAAAACAAAGAAAGAAAAATATAGACAAGTTTCATTAATGAATATGGATGCAAAAAAATCCTAAATAAAACATTAGCTAGGAGATGACAGCATATTGCAAAGATTATATATTGATTGTAACTAAACAGGGTATATAACAGGAATGCAGGAATGCTTTAATATTAGGAAAACTACCAACATAATTGATTCTATTAATAACAAAGGAATAAAAACATATCAGTATATTTTGATAGGTGTAAAAAAAGCCTTTGACCAAATACAGCATTCTTTTCTGTCAAAATATTGGAAAGCATAGTTACAAATGGATTTCTTTCTTAAAAATGATACAAATCATCGATTAAAACCACCAGCAAGTGTTATTTGTAATGGGAATAAGCTAGAAGCCTTCCCAATTAAGATCAGGACTGAAACAAGGATGCCCATTATCACCAGTGTTATTTTAAATAGTGTTAGAAATATTAGTATTAGCAATTTGAGAAGGAAAAGAAATTGAAGGAATCAGAATGGGCAAAGACTTAATAAAACTATTTCTCTTTGCAGACAACATGATGTGAAAAATCCTAGAGATTCAACTAAACAGTTAGTGGAAACTATCAATAATTTTAGCTAAGTAGCAAGATTTAAAATATACTTACATAAATCATCAGCATTTTTACATATTACTAACAAAAATCTGCAAGGAGAGAGATACTCCATTTAAAATAACCATGGATAGAATAAAATATCTGGATGTATGCTTGCCAAAACAAATCTAGGAACTGTATGAACATGATTATAAAACATTTTTACATAAATAAAGTCAAATCTAAATAACTGGAGAAACATTAATTCTTCACAAATGGGCAGAGCCAATATAATTAAAATTACAATCCAACATAAACTTAACTATTTATTCAATGTCATCCCAATTAAATAAGCAAAAAATTATTTGGAGCAAGAAAAAATAATAGCAATTCATTTGGATGAACAAAAAATAAAAAAAATATCAAAATAATGAATGGAAAAATATGTAAATGAAGGAGAGCTAGTAGTTCCAGATTTTAAACTATATTAAAAAGCAGTAAGTATCAAAACTTTCTAGTACTGGCTAAGAAATAGAAAGGTAGATCAGTGGAACAGAGCAGATATACAACAATCAGTAGTAAAGGATTATAGTAACCTTACATTTGACAAAAACATAGATTCAGGGTTTTTGGACTAAGAAATCACTATTTGGTAAAAATTGTTGGGACATCTGATAACTAATTTGGCAAAAAATAAGGTATAAATCAGCCTTATACTAAGATAAAATCAAAATAGAAAAATGATTTAAGTGTAAAAGGGATTAGCTTAAGTTAGAGGAACAAGGAACATATTATCTCTCAGATGTATGGATAGGAATTTATAAATCAACAAAAGATGGAAAGTGTGATATATAAAATGGATAATTTTGAGTACTTCAAATTAAAATGTTTTTGTACAAATAAAATGTTGCTAAAATTAGAAGGGAAGCAGAATATTGGGGAAAAATTTTATGGACAACCTCTTGGATAGTGGTCTCATATCAAAAATATATAAAGAACTTTGTCAAATATATGAGAATAAGAGCCATCCCCGAATTGATAAATGGATAAAATATATGAAAAATTTTCAGATGAAGTAGTCAAAGCTATATATGGATATATGAAAAATGCTCTAAGTTACTATTGACTAGAGAAATGCAAACTAAAGTGATGTCATCTCATACTTATCAGATTGGCTAAAATGACAAAAGAGCAAAATTACAAATGTTGAAGGGGATGTGGAAAAATGGGGATACTAGTACATTATTGGTGGAGCAATGAACTGATCCAACCAATTTGGAATTATACTGAGAGAATGATAATATTGTGTATACCTGCTGGGTCTGTTTGCCAGGGTGATCAGGGAAAAAGGATAAGGGTTCCAAAATACTTTTAGCAGCTCTCTATGTGTTGGCAAAAATGTAGAAAGTGAGAGGATGCCCATCAACTGGGGAATTGTTGACAGATTATGGTATATGATTGTAATGGAATATTATTGCACATAATAAACAATGAGCAAACTAATTAAAAATACACACAATTTGAATAGAACTTGAAAGGAAAGAAAAACAATTTGTAAATGATCACTTTTTTTTGGTAAACCACAAAAACCGCACTGGGTGGTACATCCCTTTTTGGACTTGCTAGTGATTCCTATGCTTTTCCTCAAATCATAGATAATTTGTTTCAGTGTTTTTATAATGTTTTTGCTATTACACACAATGTCTACTTCAGAAATAAAAGAACCTCTTGATGTTTAAAAAAAAAAGTATTGCCATCTAATTTGAAAAAAAAATGAAACCAACTCCTATTTAATGGTAACGAAGAGCAATTTGGAAAACACTTACAATTAGAACTGATGTTAATCCTTGAGGGCAAGAGCTGGATTTCATTTGGTTTTACACCCCTGGTACTTGCACATAGGAAGTACCTGATAAATGCTTTTATTGGCATTATATTGTGAGAAACACATCTCTAATATCTTACTTTCAATATTTGACTATGTCACAGGCCAATTTCTTGCTCATACATTTCTCTGTTGAGATCTTTTATCTTGCTTATCTTGCTTAACTATCAGTCTATTACTCATGACTAGCATGGACCTTTCTTCTGCTAGATGGGTGTTCTTTGGTTTGGTTCTATGACTACTACAGTGGTCTTTGATATGTAGCTCTGACATCACTTAAAATACTGGTGGTAAATAGATAATTTGTTTCAGGGAGAAGTTTGAGGCTATTAAAAAGTGTGCATTTTTCTCAGTGGTGATTTAGACTATTTTCCTTCTGTTCAGTTCTGGGCTTGGTTCATTGTCAATCTGCAATATTTATTGCCACATATGTGTATTGATAGATTGATGGACCATACAAGTCTCTACTTAATTTATATCACAATTTGGATGGCCAGTGTTCTTCATACTGTTAAATTATTTTGGATTTCATTTTGGAGTTTTTACATTGTTCCTAACTTCAATGCAATAAATGGTTGGTTTTTGTCCTTTGTACTCAAAGAGGACCAAAATGATGTCACTGTTGAGATCAATATAGTGTATCTGACTGTGTCTGATCAGACCAATATAAACTCTGAAGGCTGTATCACAGATTGGGCACAAATACCCTGTATGAACATTTGGTGGAAATGTCTCTAAATTTATACATGTCATATCTCTTTTGAGCTTCTGCAATCAATACAACAATGTACTATGAAAGCTAAGGCACATTGAGGACTTTTTCATCTTAGAAAATTTTTCTTGCATTTGGACTCCATGTTATATGCTCTATATTATGGTAGTAAAAACCTTTTGTTTCATGCTTTATTTGATTTAAATAACTAGAGGACTAATAAACAAGCTAGTATTTCTTTTGGAATCTATCAAAGAATCTTAATGATCTTAACATGTGTATGTGACACAGTCTTGGGGAAGAGCCTCAAGGACTGCATTTTGCTCTACTGAAACAAATACTTTTTTATAGACAACAGTTATAATGTAATTTTTGTATTATTTTGAAATGTTAGTCATTTGTCTGACTACAAATGGTATCTTACTAAATATTGTTTGCCTATTCCCTTCTTATGTTTCCAACAAAGATTCCTGTATGTTGATCATTTTAATAAAGGTTTGGTAGAGACAAAAGACTGCCAAAATATATTGCCACCTTAGGTGAACACATTATTTTATACTACTTTTATAGAATCTCTTTCTTCTGTTCTTCCTTCTTGTCAGTCTCCTACATATGTGTAACAGAACTTGGCAAGTTGCATTGATTGTAGATTTTATTTTATAATTTATATGCATCTCTTATAGAGAGCTTGTTTGTTTTTCCCTTTTATCTTTGAACTAATTTTAATTTATTTTACCTTGATACTAAACAAACACCAAATGAAGAATATTTTCTTATGCAAAATGGAACAAAAAAAAGATTGACTGCATTTAAAACAGAGAACTCCTGTTCATGTATATCTTACTTTTCAAAAAGTACATGATGAATTCAACTTGTTGCTTCCAAAGCTGTTTTTATCTGTTTATCTTTTCTCTTATTTTTATTCCTTTTCAACTTCCTTCTCTTCTTTGCATTTTCCTCTAAATACCTTAATGACCTTTTATTTTGGCAGTCATTTCTCTCACTCTCCAAATAATGCCTTCTCCCTCGAGAAAAAGAAAAACAAAACTTTTTAAACACATAAATATAGTCAAGTCAGATACATATATTGGCCATGTTTGAAAATGTATTGCAAATCAATCATTTTCGTGTTAGAAAGTTGGTAGTTTACTACATTAGTGGTCCTCTGGTCATTGATCAAAGTACCAAAATCTTTCAAAATCATTTAGTTTTGCAGTGTTTTTGCTATTATAGAAATTATTCTGCTGATTCTGTCCACTTCACTCTGGATCAGATCATATAATCTTCTCAAATTTTTCTAAAATTTTCCCTTTTCTATTTCTTGCCATGTGTAGGCAATAATTGGTTCAGTTGTTTCCCAAGAGGCAGTCTCTTAGTTTCTAGTTCTTTCTACAAGAAAAAGAGCTGTTTTAAATGTTTTCTTTGCTCTCTTAGTGTCTAAAATCTCTTTAGTAATAACGCTTTGTCAGAGTATATCAGTTTTGTGACTTTGGGTGTATAATTCTATAACAGTTAAATTAGTTTCTCTATTAAAAGTATTATATTTTTAGAGGTTTATTAAAGATTATTAGAAATCAAGGAAATAAAAAATACAAAGTAAGAAAAGCATGTGTCTAAGGCTGAATAGCCCATTCACAGCCACTTACTTACTCTATATCTTGAGAGACGCCTGTGCTTAGAAGCGGAAGCAGAGAGCCCAAGTAGGCAGTACAGTCAGTTTAAATACAAATGCTGATCTCACATTCAAGGTGAGGACTCAGGTGAGATTATAGGGCATTCTGGGAACTGGGAAGGACTTCTGGGGATTGAAGTCTGGGGTTCAAATCTCCATTTTTACAGTTCCAAATTGCTTTCTAGATGTCAGTTCCAATTTTCTTCTTGTATTTTCTATTGTCCTTTGCTTTTATAAAAGAGTGAAATTAGTTCTTAATATTCTTAAAACTACTAAGAATTTTTTTTTCTTTTATTGTTAAGATGAGTTAGGTCCTAAGAATTTTTTTACTTTTATTTGAATTTCTTTGGTGGGAGGAAACACATCATCAGGATTAAAATAATCCAATATAGAGGGAAGCAAAAGGTTAAATGAAAGACCAGGGAAACTTCATCTCTTAAGGACCATGGGCCACAGGGCTCATACTTGTCTAAATTAGTAGGTAGAGGAGGCAGTATAAACAGTAATGATCTATACAACAACAAAAATTTTGCTAGGAGAATTTTCTTTGGGGTAGTATAGCTAAGAAGAGAGAAAATGAATAAAGGAAATAGAGAGAGTTTTTAGAGTCTGCATTGAGGTCTCCAAAAGTTGAGTGAAGGAAGCAGAGGACATAGTTTGGGAGGCCAGAGAGGGAAGGATCTTTCTCTCATAGTAGCTTAGGAATGTGGGCATCTCTTGGTCTTTGGTTAGTGAATAGATTGAGAGATACACTAAACCCATGAACAGAAAATATTGGAACTATAGAAGAAAGCACTGCTCTAGGATTTCAGATCTAAATTTGGGGAAGCAAATACTGGAAAGCTGGAAATATCAACAGTCTTGTCAAATAAAACCAAAACCAAAAGAGAGTAAATAGGAACTGAAGAAAATATTTGTGGATCAGATGTAGTAGAAGGTGGCAATCAGTAAAGGAGAACCAAATAGATAAAGGCCAAATGTCTAATAGGACCAATAGTAATGAGTAAGCCTATAAATTTCATCTGTATTTGTTTTCTTCCACTTCATTGTATAGTTCTATGTAGTATAGCATATATAGTTAGCCATAATGTTATCTTGTTTTTACTTATAATGCTATTGTAATACTTTATGGCACATTGATATATGCTATAGGAAAATTATTTCCAGATTTCAAAAGCCAAATTTAATCAAAAGTGAATATCAAGAATATAGCATTGGAATATTTAAAGACAAAAGTGGAAATTATATCTAAATTAATAAATGATTAGGTCTTTTATAAATTTCAGATCTCTTTTTAAGAACCTCAAATTATATATATATATATATATATATATATATATATTTGCAAAAGCACTTCATTTTCTAAAATTCTTTTCCCCTTTTATTACTAATTATAATAGCTTTTTGGTATAAATATCAATACTGATCTTTCTACACCTCTTGAGGAAGAAAGAATAATGCCACCAGTCTAGGGCAGCCTCAAAACCCAGACTTAGCCCAACACCATTTGCCAAAAAAGGACAGAGCTCTGTTAGTACCATGCCTGCCACCATCCCCGCTTCAGTCCCCCCCACAAGCCACCCAAGAAAATATTAACAGCAGAGGGCTAAGATTTTCCCAGTCCAAGGACCCTCTGCCCTGCCAATGGAGTAGATTTCAGCTGTAGCACCTCTCTCTTCCCCCCAGGAGGTATAATGACAAAGTCTTACATATCTGACTTTCACCAAGAAAAAATATGCCTTGGTGACCGTGTACTTTTAAAAAAATTTGTTCTTACTACTCTAAAGGCTAAAATTTCTCTTTCACCTAAGATCTAATGTATCACTGTCTCTATGTGTGGCTGAGTTGGAGTAGGAAAGGTCATAGGAATTATGGAAACAGAGGAAATAGGAGGTTAAGGAATTTGAAGGAATATCAACATTGGATATTGAAGTTCCCCTGTATAAGGGCAGAATTTCTAAAGAGTAAAATTTATCTTTTTATAGTCTCTCTCAGAGACATCACCAGCTCCTAAATATTTAATTATTATTTCTATGCCAACAATGTCTATATCTGTATGTCTTACTTTATAATGCCCCCTGAATTGCAATCTAGCATCATCAGTTGCTTTTCAGCCATTTCAAACTGGACATTTTGGAAATAATTCAAAATCAGCTTGTCTAAAAGAGGACTCATTTTCTTTCTTCCCAAACCTACTCTTTTTTCAAACTTTCCTATTTCTGTTGAAGGTACCACCATGCTTCTAGGCACTAAGGTTCCTGACCTCAATATTATTCTTTTACCTCTCACTCTTCATCTCCAGTCATTTGTCAGCATCTTGCCATTTCTACCTCCACAAGATTGTTAGCACTTCTTTCCACTCATACAGATACTTAGTTCATCTGGACTTAATCATCACTTGCCTAGATTATAGCAATAGTCTCCTAATTGTTCTTCTGCCTCTAATCTCTCCACTTCTGGACCTCTCCTATGCTTATGTCAGAGTGGTTTTCCTTAAGTATAGATCTGATAACATAAATTACTCTCCCTCCTCAAATACACACACAATCAATAAAAGTAGTTTCTTATTATCTTTTGTTGTTATTGTTCAATTGTTTCATTAGTTTCTAACTTTTCATGATCCCATTTGGAGTTTTCATGGCAAAGACACTGGAATGGTTTGCGATTTGCTTCCCCAGCTTATTTGACAGTTGATGGAAACTGAGGCAAGGAGGATGAAGTGACTTGCCCAGGGTTACATAGCTAGTAAGTACATAAGCTAGATTTAAATTCAGGTCTTCCTGACTCCAAGCCTGACACTCACTGTTCCACCTAGCTCCCATATTGCCTTTAGGATCAAATATAAACTCCTCTGCTTATATTTTAAAAGTCTATCACAATTCTAGCTAGATGATCTTTCCAATCTTTTTTTGTACAGTATTCCTACTTTCACACTCCAAATCTAATCCAGCCAAATTGTCTTTTTCTCTGTACCTAGCATCTTTGCCTTTCCTGATCTCCCTCAAATCTCTTTGATTCATTTGTATTTGTTAGCATTATATTTTTTCTGCCTTTAGTTATATTTGTCCTTGTCTCCATTGTTAGAGGGTAAATTTCTTGAGAGTAGGGATTCATTCATTCATTATCCTTAGTGCATTGGAAAGTGACTTGAAAGGCACATTGTAGGTGTTTAATAAAGACTGGTCAGATGATTAAGAAAATGTCCTTACCACCTCTACCACTTACTGTGTGATCCTGGGAAAGTAACCTAATTTCTCTGAATTGTAATTTAGTTATCTGTAGAATGGAGATAATACTAACATCTGCCTTATAGAGTTGTGAAAATTAAATGAGATAATATATGTGAAGTATTTTGCAAATATTAAAAATGCAACATAAATGACTTTTGCTATTGAAGACAGTTTCAGTGGGGGTAGGAGAGACTCAGTCTTAAATATATAATATTAGTTCTAATGGGAAATTAAATGTTTTTGTTAAGAAATTCCTGTAACAATTCTGCATAGCAGCGCTACAAGGCCTATGCCCCCAAAGAATATAGTATCTTATAAATATTCCATGTAGAGGAAATCCAATATGCTGCAGGCATTTCTTTAGTTCCCTTGACATTACATGGATAGTGGTAGATTTGGCCATCAATTATTCTTCATTCTCTCCACATGACTAGCTTACTTTTCCTCCACTGAAATATATCTCTGTGATGACATTCTTTATACTGTTTCTCCTAAAAGATTCTCCGTTAGTAATTTGTTGCTGCCTACTCATACCTGTCATATGCATCTCCATTGTTGTTTAGGTAACCTTAAACTTAATTTTGCCAGTTTCTAATTACTTCCTTATTACCAAAAAACATTGGCTTTTATTTCAAACCTCATCCTTCATCAGTTCTCTTTGGCATTTATTTTTATAGATCATCACCTTCTCGAACCCCCTCTTCTCACTAGTTTTCTGTGACACTGAATTCTAATTCTCCAATACCTTTGTTCATTTCTTATCTCCCTGCCACCCCTTAAAGATAAGTGGTTCCAGGTTTTCTTCTATTCTCATCCTATACTTTCTGTCTTAGTAATCTCATCCATAGCAATGGCTTTAGTTATCACTTTCTTGTAGAGGTCTATTATCTATTTTCCCCATCCCTGACCTATCCTTAACCATTGTAGGACTCTATTTCCAACCAAACTGCTAAATATTTATTTCCATATGAAGTTTTCTTGTGGTACTTCAAACTTAGCACATCTAAGGGTAAATTCATCACTTCCTCTGGACTCTAGATTATAGAATCATCTATGATTCTTATCTCTCTTTGATTTTATATACCCAATCTTTTACCTAGTCCTTTCAGTTCTTTCTGTAAAATAGATTTTTGCATCCATCTTTTCATACTGTAATCTTCCTAGTTTCAATTCTCTTTTCCTCTTCCCATGACCATTCTGCTAGACTTCTAACTGGTTTTTCCTCCTACCTGGTTTCTTCCCTTTCTTCAATTAATCTTTTATATTATTATTATCTTAGCATCTTTAGCATTTCTTCAGGCTTTGGTTCTAGCCTGTACTTCCAGATTTAACTCCAACATATCTTCTTTACATAGTTCATTTTTCAGTCAAACTGAACCACTCTCTTTTCCACACCTTTATGATTTCCTTCTCCATCTCTATTCCTCTGCACATCAGACTAGAATAGACACTTTCCTTGACATCTATGCCATTTGAAGCACCTTCTTTCAAATCCCAGCTTTATTTCACCATCTTACTTGAGCATTTCTTTGCACTCTTTGTCCAATTAAATATAATTTACCCTCCCAAAATTTCCCAGAGTATTTTGGACCACTCTTTAGCACTTGATATTCATTCTTGCATCATTGCTATTTGAGTATATAATTGTCAATTCCATTTTCAATAGGTAGGATCCAAATTAGGTTTTATTGTATTTGTGAGTTGATGGCAGTGTCTCAAACAAATTCTATTGGGGATAAAATGGAATTGGGAGAGGAGCCAGGTGTGCCATTTCTTTTAGCGAACACACACTTTGTTTTTTCCTTAAATGGCATTTGTTCATTGTTTAAATGGCTGTGTTTCAAGAAGTCCTAAATTTAAAGTGTGCCTAATAATAAAAAGTACTGTGATTTGTAATCTTTGGGGAATGATGAGGCAATTTAATGTTATTTAAAAAACCATTGAAAGTGAGTTTAAAAGGTATGCTGTCAGGCCTAGAAATTTCTATAAGCTTAGAAATATCAGATATCCAAAGATCATTGTTTCAGCTTGGGAGAAGACTCCTTAATGATAGTCTCTACTTGGATAACAACAACAATAAAAACAACAACAATAATAGCTGACACATATTATGCTTTACAATTTACAAAGTATTTTGCATAAATTATTTTCTTATGCTCCCTACAACAATTTTGTGAAACTGGATTTTATGGAAAAGGAACTGATAGCTGATTTACGTAATTCTTAATGTGTGCATATATTTGAAAAAAATTATTTGTCTAATGTCCATTCCATGAGAAATTTTTTTCCATTTAAAACATTTAACTTTATTTATTTTATTTCTCCATTTCTATTCTTATAGATATATCCTTTTCAATCCCTCCCCATTAAAGATAATTCTTTTTCTTAGCCCAAATATAATTGAAGAAGGCACTATTTGTCTTGGACTAGAGAAGAAACAAAAACGTTCAATATTTATTAAATTTTAATGAGTCTTGGGGCTAAAAATGGATATTAGTTGAAATAGCAAAAAGTGATTATTTTATTTTATTTTATTATTTTTATATTATCTTATTATATTCATGTCTTCTGGTTTGTTGTAATTATGCTGCAAATATGGGTAACCCTGACAATTATTAAAACAGAGCTAGAGAATATATTTTGTCACTTTTTTTTGTTAAAATCATGGATGAATGATAATAGAGAAAAAATCAAATACATTTATTTTACCTCTTATTTATTAAGAAATTTATTTCAGTTTTTTTAAGTGTTTTCTGGATCAATCAATGATATGACTTAATCGATAAGGAGAATCCATTCTTTAGGGTTTACACTTTCTTGTTCAGCTCAGTGTTAACAATAAAATAAAATCATTATTATTAGATGTCTGTTAAGCTCTCTAAAATTTTCAAGAAAGCTCATTGAAGAGAGAAATCAGAATAAAACAAGATATTACCAAAGTAGGAAGAAGATGAGTGTAAATTTTTAAGTTTCTTTGAAGATAGAACAAGTGGAGACTGGGGCAGGTGAAAGAATAAAGAGGGAAAGAAAAAAATGAATCTAGTGAATGAAACAGGAATCAAGTCTGATATCAAAATTTGATTGTTTTTAATCCATTTTTTCATCCCAAATGCAGTTTGGTGACACTGGCATCATAAACAAAATTGTTTCAGGTTTTGAATACTCAAAAGAGACAATTGTGAAACTATCGATAAATATTAACCCATTTCCTATCTTTATTAGAATGATCCTTGTAAATATTAAGTGCATTGCTATTGAATATATGGCAAATTTCATTTGTTCAGATTGTTCAGAATGGAGTAATGATTGTACAGAGAAAGGATCTCTGAAGTAGGGAAATATGTAAATTAATTTTCTTCAAAATTAAGTGTTCATTCAAAGAACAAAGCAATCTCCCTTCTGATAGCTTTTAAAAATACTTCTGAAACATTTTTTTCTGTTATATCTTCATGTGCTTTGATTTGTCATCAGTATTCACAGTTTTATCTGTTATTTGTTTTTCTAATTCCAAGTAGGACCATAGAAACTCCCATTTTAGTTTTCACCAGTTCTTCTGTATCACTTATTTTAAATTTGGATCTTTTAAGAATTTGTACCAGTGAGTTTTGAAAGTACAGAACCCTCCTGAGCCTACAAATCCTTCATCCTTAAGAGGGCACTTGCAAACATAATGTTAGGAAATAATCTCCTCATGCCCAGCCTTAAAGTTTAATTTTGAAACAAATTCGAAATGTGGTTTTTGAAACAATATTTCTAATGTATAGCAAGATTGGAAATCACGTACAATGCTTTCACGATGCATCATTTCTTATGTAAGAATATTTATTATTATGAATTACAACTTGACTTATAGTTAAATCTGTGAGATAATACCTATATATGAGAATATAGTAAAAGAAAAATCCAAATAATTTAACCCTACTGCCTTTGGGAAAGCTTTAAGTTTGAGTTAAGCCTAGAATGATTTTACCATCCCTATTTAAGTCAGTAGAAAGTAAAAGTAGTTATGCTATATGTTCCTTGAGAGAAAAAAAACTAGGGATTTTTTTTCACTGTCTTTATATTACCAACACTTAACATAGTACTTTGTACATAGAAGGCACATAATTAATTTGACGTTCAGTCATGTCAAACTCTTTATGACCCCATGGAACATTGCATGTCAGGCCCTTCTTTTGTCCACCATCTGCCAAAGACTGTCCAAGCCCATGTTTGTTGCTTCCATCACAGTACCAATCTATCTCATCCTCTGTCATTTACTTCCCATTTGGCATTTAATCTTTCTTAACATCACAGCCTTTTCCAATGTGTTCTGTTTTCTCTTTATGTGGCCAAGGTATTTAAGCTTCAGCTTTTGTATTCAACATTCCAATGAATAGTCAGAATTAAGTTCTTTAAGTATTGGTTGATTTGTAAGTAAGTGGAACCAAAAAGCAAACAACAAACAAGCCCAAGTGTACCTAATAATTCCAACATTGTAAATGGAGGAAAAAACAAAACTGAACATTGTAACTTTCACTACATGAACATTGTAATGTTAATTATAATGGCCAAGAAGTTTGGTTCCACATAAGATTTGAGAAAATGAATCATCTTCTCTTAATTACAATTATAAGGGCCTATGCATATGGAATATTGGACATTCTTTCAGACATTTTGTGTTAGTTGATTTTACTACACTACTTCTCCCTCTTCTGCCACTCCCCCCAACTCTGTTATAAGGCATGACTTGCTAGATAGGTGAGGAGAAAAGGAATATATTTAGAAATAAATCTAAAAGAAAAGATCAGTAAAAATAAGTAGTTAGAAAGGTGTCAGCTTTCATAGTTCAAGATTTCAAAGGTAGAGAAATTCCAAGGCATAATGAAGGATGATCTTGCTGGATAAGGGAGAAAACTGAAATGGAAGTAAAGGTCATTGGCATGTAGGAGGCTGTCTGTGAGGCTATAGTTTCTAAAGAACATTGAAACTAATGGTGTAAGGAGTCAGAATGGAGGAGAAAACTGACTATAAAGCAGGTATTAAAATTTGGAACAGAGTAAACATCTGAACAGCAAACCAGTAGATAACAAAAAGACAGAAGAAGGGAAGAGTGACATAAAAGGGTGATGTTTCCTTTCCCAAATAATTATATCCTTAGAGGCTAGGACTATTTAAATTTATTCCAAGACACTTAGCACATTGATTTTTAATAAATGGTTGTTGACCGAATGGCCGAACTATTTATACCTATAGGAATGACTGAAATCTGCAGATTGGTGAAATATTGCATAGAATTCTTGGCCTGGAGTCATAAAGACATGAGTTCAGATTCTGATTCTGATACTTAGTAACTGGGTCAAGTCACTTAACCTCTCTTTGCCTTGTTCTACCTCTGTAAATTGGGGACAATAATATCATCTACCTCTATCCTTACTTTACTCTATCCTTTTCTTTGCATTGTCTTTCCTTCATGACTGGAATGCCCTTCTCTTTCATCTTTTGCTTCTTACTTAATTTCCTTGACTTCAGTGTTTAGCTTAAGTCTTACTCCAGGTCCCTAATTACTAATGCCTCCCCCTTTCAAATTACCTTCTACCTACTCTTTTTCTCTCTTATTTTCTACTTAAGTTACCATTTCTATGTTCTTAAAATGGGCTTTACTGCTCTTTCTTCTTGAGTTGTGGCTTATGGGATTATTGGTCCCGTTTGTCTATTGCTCTTATTATGTACTTGCCACTCTCTGTGGTGCTGTTTGGCAGATTTATATGGAAAATTCTACCCTTTTTCTTTCATTTTCAATTTAAAGTCTTGATCAGATTAATAAATTTGTCAGCTTTAAAAAAACATGAATTCCTTCTCTGATCAAGAACTCATTATTCCCAAATTTTAAGCAAATCTATGGAAATCCAAAACTTATCAGATGCTGTCATCTTTACCAATTGGACACTTTCCCAAGCTCTCTTTGACTCCCTTTCCTTAAAATGGCAGTGGTGTAAATTTGGGGGCAGCTAGGTGGCTCAGTGGATTGAGAGCCAGGCCTAGGGATAGGAGGTCCTAGGTTCAAATCTGGCCTCAGACACTTCATAACTGTATTGATTCTAAGATGGAAGGTAAGGTTTTAAAAAACATAGCAGTTATAGTGATATGACGTCTTTTCAGAAGTCTTCAATTTTTCCCCAAGGCTACATTTTTTCCTAAATGAATCATATGAAGTTAGTAGTGATTATCAGGTCTGACATGTATTGAGGAGGCTCTCCATCACATCTCCATGAAGATATTAGACCTGCAGAAAGAATATTGGACATGGAGTCAGAAACACATGAGTTTGTATCCCACTTCTGATACTTGCTATCTGTGTGTCTTCAGGAAAAATCAGGACAGAGCCTGACTTGTAAAATGGAAATAATAATAGATGCTATACTTAACAGGCTGTTATAAGACTTAAATGAGAGAATATATAAGCATTTTTATCTCCTAACAAAGACTGAAGGGTTAGTATTATGAAACAAATTAGCATTTAAAAATTACTACCTTGGCAAAAAATGGACTCACGTTGAATTTATTATATATTTTGACTTGATTGATTAAATAGGCTTAAGAAGGAATTCAGAATTATTTATGCCTTTTAAAAAACATTCATTTTCATATCTTCCTTTGAGGTAAGTAGTAGATAGGTATATGTTTATCTTTTTTTTTTTCTTTGTAAGTGAATGAAGTGAAGTATAGAGAGATGATTGTCTACTCCCTGGAATTCCAGAATCTATATCTTCCATCCCTTGGGAAGTTAATTCACTTAACTTTGGAGCTTAAATTTTAGAGCTTAGCCCAGAAGATGGATGGCTGAGGAGGACACATGAACCCATCTAGCCTGCTGTATCCACTAGTTGGTTCCAGATGCCATATAATGCTCTACCTTCATGTCCCAACCATCCACCCAAGCTTCTGTGCAATTTTCTTGCCACTGTGTACTCTCTCTTTTCTCTTCCCCTGAAATTCCTTATTACTACTAAAGGCACCTCCATCCCAAAGTCAGTCAAGCTTGCAAACTTCAGTCTTAAATTTTAATGTCATCTCCAACATTTCACTCTCTCACCCTACATCCCAGATGCCAGTCATTTGTCAAATCTTATAATTTCTCCCTCCAAAAAATCTCTTGCATCTCTCTATTTTTCTACTTGTAAACCTACAACCTTAAGTTAAGCTCTTATCACTTCTCCCTAGATTATTATAGTAGTCTTCTAGTGGGTCTCCTTCCCTTTCTAATCCATCCTCCACACTTCTATCAAAACAATATTTCTAAAATGTAGATCTGATCATGTCATTGTATCTTTAACCAATAAAATCCCAGGATTCTTTAGGATCAAAAATTACTTCATATTTATCCCTTTTAAAATTTCTTTTGTGTGCATTTTATAACACAAAGGATTGCTAGTCTGGTGATAGAAATATAACTCATAAATAAATGTATTCATATTGAGGGTGTGTGTTGATCTTTTTACACTGACAAGGGGGTCCAATTAAAAAGAACATGAAAACCACACCTGTCCTAGCATAGTAGTTCTATACACAGATTGTAAAGGCACTCTGAATGTTTAGAACTGTTAAGAATATTAGAACTAATACCATTAATTTGAGTTTTATTATCTTATTTTTTCACAACTCTATTGTGTTGTTCATTTTTGTTATTGTTATAGGAGGTATTTTAAAGTCACTCCAACTTAAACTAATTTTTCCCATTTTACTCCCCTACAGAAATTTTAGAAACTGGTGTTAAAGGAACAACAGATACACTTAAAGGTGTGAAACGGAAAAAGATTGTAACTGAAAATCATCTGAAAAAAATACCAAAATCACCCCTGAGAAATCCTCTTCAAACAAAACTTAAGGAAAACACAGGAGAATCATCTTTTAATGTGCTTCATAGGACTTCAGAATACCAAAAGGAAGAAAATCAAATTCCAATTGAAAATGGGAAACAATTTACCAAACAAAATGGGGAAACACTTACAGTAACAACCAAAGCCTCAAAAGCTGAAACATCAGTGCCCCCAAAGAAGTTGTCTTTATCACAACATTCCTTGGAGTTACGCAAATGGAGATCAGAAGGTTCTGATTTAGGAGAGTTCAATTTGCCTGGTGAACAGTGTGTCTCTAGTTCTATGTCAAGTATGACTAAGACTGACAACAGTGAATGTATGACTTTTAATTGTAAGACTACTTCATCTTCATACACGAGTACTGCGTTCGATGTCTTATTGAAAGCCATGGAGCCAGAACTGAGTACCTTATCACAAAAGGGGCCTTCTTGTGCTATCAAGGTAGAAAAATTGAGACCAAATAAAGTTGCCCGATCTCCTTCTAAACTAAAAAACAGTCAGAGTGCTTCAGATCACTCTTTGTCACACCAAGAATTTGTTCCTGATTCACAAGTTTCTCCTTGTACCTCACAAACTGTACATGTGTCTGCTGCTGGCAAGGATGAACAAACACCAATTCAAACAGTATCTCCCTCACATACCCTGCACGAACAATTTATTTCTAAATCTAGCCAACATAATCAGCAGCTTTCAGTATGTCCAGAAGGTTTTACTAGATCATTCACCCATCAGCAAAGTCAAGATAACCCCCATATCCCACATGTATACAATATAGCAGTAACTCCTTCTGCCAGTCATACCCCACCTTCTAATGTATCTCAGGTTATTCCTCAAAACCAGCCAGTGGATTCTTCTTCACCTATGTCAGTAAATCCAGCCAATTCCACACAGTTACCTATAGCCCCAATGTATAATTCAGCTCAAGTTGCTTCAATTGTTAATCACAGCGTTGAACAAATGTATAATCTAATTTTGAAAGATCAGAAGCCCAAAAAGCAAGGGAAATACATTTGTGAATATTGCAGTAGAGCTTGTGCAAAACCTTCTGTTCTTTTGAAGCATATTCGTTCCCATACAGGAGAAAGGCCCTATCCTTGTGTGACTTGTGGATTTTCATTTAAGACTAAAAGTAATTTATATAAGCACAAAAAATCTCATGCACATGCTATCAAACTGGGACTTGTCTTACAGCCAGATTCAAGTGGTTTATTCTTATCACATGAATCAAATAAAGCACTTAACATTCATTCAGATGTTGAAGAAAGTGGTGAAAGTGATGATGAAGGTACTGCTGATGAAAGACAAGATGACCAAGGTTCCATAGAACTAGAGTCTACACAAATAATGAAAATTATATCAAATTCTGAAACTTTACAGAAATCAAGTTCTCTTCCAAGCAATCCAGATCATGTATTAGGTGACTTTTCATTACAGGAAAATTCTTCAGACTCACAAGGAAGAACAGCACTGCCTAAAGTTGTAGTTCATCCAGTGAATATTTCCCCTTTAAGAGCTGAGAGTCCAAAAATTACAGATTCTACTTCTGAACTTCCTAACACCCCCAAACAGAGGGACATTCAAGTTACAAATACAAAATCAAATTCAGACATTGTGTCTTCCTCAGAGACTGATGATAAGCTCCACCAGAAAGGGGACATCACGCAGTTGGAAGAAAGACAAGCATTTCATGTAGGAACAATACATGCACAACTACAAAGGCAGCAGGCTACTGATTGTCCCCAAGAGCAACAAGGAAAGCATCTGTTGAGTCCTCGAAGTTTAGGAAGCACAGATTCAGGTTACTTTTCACGTTCTGAAAGTACTGATCAGACAATGAGTCCACCTCCTCCCTTTGCAAGAGTATTACCTAGCACTGAAAAAGATCCAAATAAAAATAATGGACCCTATACAGCTCCTGTCACTACAGCACCACCTTCTGCTGCACAAACAGCATCTGGAGAAAAAGCATTTGTTTTATCTGCTCAAATGCGTCCACCAATGGCAACAAAAACACTTGAAGAACGCATATCAAAGTTAATATCAGATAATGAAGCCTTGGTGGATGATAAGCAGCTGGATAGTGTAAAACCAAGAAGAACCTCTCTCTCTCGACGAGGCAGTATAGATTCACCAAAATCATATATATTTAAAGATTCTTTCCAGTTTGACCTAAAACCTATAGGAAGGAGAACTAGTTCAAGTTCTGATATACCAAAGTCCCCTTTCACACCTACTGAGAAATCTAAACAAGTGTTTCTTTTGTCTGTACCTTCCCTTGACTGTTTACCTATAACCAGAAGTAATTCTATGCCTACTACAGGTTATTCAGCTGTACCTGCAAACGTAATACCACCTCCTCATCCACTAAGAGGAAGTCAATCATTTGATGACAAAATTGGCTCTTTTTATGATGATGTCTTTGTATCAGGACCTCATTCTTCAGTACAACAGAGTGGACATCCTCGTACTCTGGTAAGACAGACAGCAATAGAAGATTCTTCTTCAAGTGAAAATCATGTTCTTGGAACAACACAGTCTTCAGATGAAGGCTATCTTGGATGTAATGTTTCTAATGAAACTTTATTGCCAAGAAGTAAGTCATTTGCACAAGGATCAAATTTGGAAAAAAAGAAGTCCCATCAAGGCCGAGGAACAATGTTTGAATGTGAAACCTGTCGAAACAGATATCGAAAACTAGAAAATTTTGAAAATCACAAGAAATTTTACTGTTCAGAATTACATGGACCAAAAACAAAAGTAGCTATACGAGAAGCTGAACATAGTCCAGGGCCTAATAGTACACAACCTCCAGTCTTGCACTATAGAATGGCTGGCTCATCTGGGGTCTGGGAACAAGCACCCCAGATAAGAAAAAGAAGGAAAATGAAGAGTGTTGGAGATGATGATGAGCTTCAGCAAAATGAAAGTGGAATTGTTTCCAAAAGTTTAGAAGGTATTCAGTGTCAGAATATTTCAGGAAGTACTAGTTTGTCCAAACATAATGTTAATACAAGTGGAAAACAATCTGGATGTATAACTTTGCAAAAATCTCAAATTCAGCTCGTTACGAGGGGCATAGAACAGACTACTGAACCCAAACTCTCTCCCATTATAGAAAAGCAAATAAATTCTGGCATGCTGGAAAAGATAGAACTGAAAAGACAAGGAACTGGAATTTCAGTAATCCAGCATACCAATTCACTAAGCAGACCAATTTCCTTTGAAAAATTTGAACCTTTTGAAAGAAGTCCCCCAATTTCTTTTCAAGAGGGTAATAGATTAATGAAGCATGGGCCTTTGAAAACAATTAAAATTATTCAAGAAGATGGATGTATTCCTGGGAGTACTGTTCACCATCCCCAGCTTGTATTGTCAGATTCACCTAGAGTAGAATTTCAAGGAAGTCCTAGAGTAGTTTCAAATGAAAGAAATCTGCTGATACAATCAAGATTAGTTCGCCAACACAATATACAAGTCCCTGAAATTTTGGTTACTGAAGAGCCAGATCGTGACCTTGAAATCCAAAGTAATGGTCAAGAAAAAACAGAAAAATTTAATTGGCCTCAAAGGAGTGAAACTTTAGCAAAATTGCCCACAGAGAAATTGCCACCCAAAAAGAAAAGGATTCGTCTAGCTGAGATGGAACACTCTTCTGCTGAATCAAGCTTTGAGTCTACCCTTTCCAGGAGCCTAAGTAGGGAGAGCAGTTTATCACATACTTCAAGTTTCTCAGCTTCTTTAGATATAGAGGAAGTTTCTAAAATTGAGAATACCTCCAAAGTTGAAAGTATAAATAAATCAGAGCTCCTTATGATTCCAGCTGGTTCACAAACATTGAGTGTGCCAGGAACTCCTTACAGGGAAATGAGAAGAGCTGCTTCAGAACAGATTAATTGTACACAGCCATCTATGGAGGTCTGTGACTTTAGAAGTAAATCTTTTGATTGTGGAAACACATCTCCATCCAAATCTATTCCACTTGTGGAGGTACAAACTCTGAAGTCTCCTACTGGCTTTGGAATTACAGGACATGTGCCTCTTTTGGAAAGAAGGAGGGGACCTCTTGTACGTCAGATATCTCTAAACATAGCTCCAGATAGTCATCTGCCTCCTGTAATACCATCATCTTTCCAGAATACTCTTGTATCAGATATAACCACAGTGACATTTCATAGATCACAAATCTCTAGTAAATCTTTAAATGAATTTCCTGCAAACTCTTTGCTTTCCCAGATTCAAGTAAAGGACTTGGAACCAGCTATCTCAACTTCTATTTCTACAATCCCCCAGCAGCTTTTAGGTAATAGTTTAATAAATCAAATTAATTTTAACCCTGAACACCAAAATGTGCAAACTTCTTTTGGATTGACAACACAAGGTAAAGAATCAGACACTGCCTCTACCAAACCTTTGATTTCTGAAAGTGAAGATTGTTTTGCTCCAAAGTATCAACTTCACTTTAAAACTCTGCATTCAAGTCAGTCATGTTCAAATTCCATAAATGCTTTGTCAAACCAAGTTCTCCCAAATATAGTTAGTGTGGACCAAAGTTTGACTTCATTAAAAATACCTACTAAAGTAGTAGCTAATACATGTAGTTCTTGTCTTTTGCCAGCTCTAAAACATTTGTGTGGTCAAATACAGAAGGTATCACCTTTTGTAGTTCCTGTCCATATTCACAGTAATGCACCACCTCATAGTCTTGCTACTGTTACATCCCTTCCACAAATTTTAGTAACCCAGGATCAATCAAATCAACCAGTTTGCAAGGCAAATAAAGTTACAGTGTCAACATTAGAAAGTACAATTCAGATGCCAAAATCTCACCAGGATCACCAGAATGCTTTGCCAAACCCACAAAAACAACTTGTTCATGAGAACGTATTTTCTGAGATAGGCCAAAGTTCATCTCTATCAGAATCCTCGACTATAATTCAGAAAATCCCTGTCAGTGGTCTTTTTCCTCACCCAGAAGTAACAGCTTCAAGTAAAAGAATGCTTTCCCCAGCCAATAGTTTAGATATTGCCATGGAAAAACAACAGAAGAGAGCAAAAGATGAAAATGGAGCTGTTTGTATAACAGACATTAGATCATTACAACTGTTGAACAAGAAAATTAGTGATTCTAATAAACACAAAAAACCTGTTTTGGTGAGACAGGTTTGTACTACAGAGCCCCTTGAAGGTGTTTTATTGGATCAGGAAATTATTCCACAACCTGGAAGTAGCAGGGATGCTGGCAGTTTGACAGATGGTATACTGGTCAATACCTCTTCGGGAAATTTGAAGTCTGAAATTGTAGAACATATAAAAGAATTGCCAGAATTAGAAAATATTAAGTCTTCTATATCTCCAAATCTTGCCTCTAGAAAATCAGCTCCAGAAAATATTCACATTTCCTCTTTGAAAAGTACAAACAGTATACAAGAAAGGAATTCCCCGGTGATTAAGAACAAGTGTAACAAAATGAATATCCAAGAGTTAACCACTTCATCATCATTTCATTCAGGAGATATACAGCAGCTATCCTTTCCAAGTTTAAAGACTACAACAAGTTTTACATGGTGTTATCTTGTAAAAAGGAAGCCATTACATTTGCCTCAAAATGACCAAAAAACTTCAGCATATTCTGTGTGGAATATTAGTTCCAGTAATCCAAATCCACTTGGTTTGCCTACAAAAGTTGCACTTTCTCTCCTTAATTCAAAACAGAAGTTTGGAAAATCCCTATATAGTCAAGCAATAACTACTCATTCCAAATCGGATGTACTGGTCTATTCAAGCAAATGGAAAAACAACTTAAGCAAGGTACTTCACATATAATTTACTTTCTACAAATAGTTCATATAATTAATATTTAAAATTTCTTTGTGCTTCTAAAATGCTTTAATTTGAAAATAATGCATTTTAATTTAAACTAATGAAATCTATCCTGATTTTGCAGGTAATTATTTAAACAAAAGGATAACATTTGTCATAATGTTCTGTGCTCAGTAACTATAGATCTTTCAATATGTCTTTATCATTATATTTTTTTGACATTGATAATTTGAAGAAGCTATTCTTTTAGTACAAGTGAGTGATGTTGAGGGCTTGAACTAAGGGAGTGGCCATAGGATAGAATAAGTAGGGGAGACATCAATTAGCTTGATAGCTGATATGTGCATGTAACGTTAAGGATGGAGTAAAAGGTGATTCAGTTTCAAGTCTAGGTGATTGGCTTATACTATTACTATAAATAGGGAGGATCTGATTGAGGCAGTAAAGAATTTGAATAGCAAGGAACAATTGCAAACTTAGGTTAGATATGTAGAATTTGGTTGCTTGTCAGTCATTCAAGTAGAGATGTCCAGCAGGAATTTTGGAAGTGTAAGTCTGGAGCTTGGGAAAGGAGGTATAGACTACAGGTAAGAATATGGGAAATCATCCACCTAAAAGTGATAGCATAATCTGCAGGACAAAAGGAGACTTATCAAAATAGAGATTGAAAGGGGAAAAAAAAGAAGAAAAGGGGACCAAAGACCAAACCTTAAAGAATACCTACATTGAACAGGCAGGATAAGGAAGAGAAGACATGAATTTTCTAGTAGAAGTTTGTGAAAATCTTGAATATCAGAGCTTTCATAGGATACAATTTAAAGGGAAGTGTGAGAACTTTTTACTTTATCAAGTAAGTCATTTCCTCTTACCATTATCCCTCATTTAAGGATATTCCCTATCAAAGTAAGATATTCAGGTTTGTGTTTGTGTAGGGTTTTTAAAAAAATATTTGACTATAATCTTGAGTTGTTGAGTAGCTTAGTAAAATTGCTAGTCACAAATACAAGACACTTCATATGTAGAAGAATAAAGACAGTTCAGAACAAAGCTGTAGGATGAATATTTTGAGAAAATTTGAACACCCCTTATTTTGTGCCTATCTATGAAAATCAAATGTGACACTGTTAAAAACATTTCTCTGAGTGTTGAGTTGCTATAGTCAGTGGCTGCCAAATTTTTAGAAATATCTCTGTAGAGCTGAATTTTCACTATATAATACCTCAAATTGATTTTTTATGTTGACTTTACATTTTGGATAGCATTTACTTAATAATTTTTTTGTTTTCTAACATGGTAGTGAATTTATCAGATTGCTTTATTTGAGCACAACTTTAGATCAAAGATTCAGAACCAATATTTTCTTTAAATTTGAGCAAAGAAGATTGTCAAATCTTCATTTAGCTAATTATATTTCTAAAAAAATTTAAGCATTTCTCAAAAAAGGACATCATGTTTAAAGTCTGCAATTCTAAATTTGGGAGATGGCAAAGAACAGTGGATAGAAGTGGTTTTGGAGCTTTCCTAGGTTCAAACCCTACTTATAACATATTAATGGTGTGTCCCGAGGCAAATCACTTAGTCTTAAGGTGCATCTCAAGCAACTTTTGAAGACCATAAGTTCTAGAACAATTACTGATCTACATTGTCAGAAATCACATGCCTGGTGCCTTCCCTTGCCCTCTCAAAACATTCTAAATTTTTTTAGTAATTAATATTAATTGCTTGCTACAGAATTACTAGTATCAAAGATTAAAACACACACTCTCACACTCACAGACACAAACAGAGTAGTTTAGTAAAAGGAGCAATGGATTTGTCAATAGAAGACCTGTTTAAATCCCACCTCTTGGCATTTGCTGTAAATGTGGTCTAAACTAAATCCCCAAATATTTCTGGGCCCCAGTTACTCATCTATAAAATGAGAAAGTAAGAGTCTAGAGCTTGGGAAGAAAATTGAACTGAATGGCCTCTAATGTCACTTTCATTTCTAAATTGATGATCCTATGAGCCATTGATCATATATATGTAACCTATTATATTCTATGCAGTTAAAAAATAAATGCCAATTTTTTTTCATTGTGTACAAGAAATAGAATGTAACACAGTTTATATGATAGGAAATGACTCCCCTTCAAATCTCATTTCTCATTGTGAAATTACTTTTCTAAAATCATCTTCCTTTTAAGAATAAGCATTTATTAAATACCTTCTACATGGCAAACACCAGAGCCTTTTACAGATATTATCTTATGTAATCCTTATGACAACCCGGCAAGGTAAATGCTATTGTGATCCCCATTTTACATTGTAGGAAACCAAAGCAAACAATGGTAAGTGACTGTCAAAGATCTGAGACTGGATTTGAATTCATGCCTTCCCAACTCTAGGCCTAGCTCTCTATCCAATATGCCACATAGCTTCTTCAGCCTTCTTTAAAAAAGAAACTGTTGAAATTTATTTATATTCAAGAAGATAATTTATTATGAAAATTTATGATTATCTGCAGAAGATGTAGCAAGACTGGTTCCTGGAGTAACTTTCTTGGAAGGAAGTATTTGGTTGCACTGTTTTCCTAACAAAAGTTCTCTTTCTTACCAAATTTCTTTTCCTTATGTAAATCCCTTGACATCGTTCCCTATTTTCTCCTTCTTTACTTCAGTTTTTAAGATACAGTGATTGTCCATTCCAAGGCCAATCCCTCCTTCAGATTTTTTCCCTTTCCCCTCTCCCATCTTTGTCTTTCTGTCTCATCTTTTTGTCTTTCTCACAAGCTATCTTTTTTTACAGCCTTCACTTCCTTTCACCTTACTTCTCATGCCTTTTGATGTCTGGCTTCTGCCTTCATCACTCATTGTTCTTTACAGAGTTATGATCTCTTAAGTTCCAAATCTAACAGCCTTGCTCAATCCTCATCCTTTTTGAACCTTCTCAAGTATTTGAACCTCTACTATCCTTCTTCCTGGATATTCTTTCCTTTTTGTGAATTTTCATGATATTGCTCCCACACGGTTTTCCTCCAACTTACTAATCACTCATTTTAAATCTCTTTGCTGGATCATCAACCCTAACTGTGGGTATAATCCATGAGTATGTTCTGGGTTCTTTTCTTTTTGTATAGACTTTCTTTTTATGACTTCATCACCTCTGAAGAGTTCAATTATCATTTGTATGCAGATGACTTCAAGATCTACATATCCATCTTTAGGCTGACTTCTGAGTTCCAGTCCTTTATCACCAACTGTTTATTGGACATTTCCATGTGAATATTTTATAGACCTCTCCAACAAATATGTCTAAAACAGAATTAAACATCTTTCCTCACAAAGCCAATGCCTCTTTCTAACTTCTCTTTTTCTGTCTAAGTTGCCGCTATCCTTTTAGTCACCAAAGCTTACATCATTGGAGTCCTTTCTGACTCCCCTTCTTAACAACACATGTCCTCTAAGTTGCCAAAAGCTGTCAAATTCTTTTCCCACAACATTGCTCATATTGGATTCATTGTTTCTTCTTACCTAGCCACCACCCAAAATATATCAGAAGGTTCAAACCCATCCCATCAAATGCTGGTTATACTAAAGGCCATCATGGGAAAAGACTGAGAGAGAATTTATACATACACTCCTCTCATAAGACTATAAATTCAAGAGCAGGGAAAAATTCCTTTTATTCTTTGTATTCCCAGTATTTATACAGGATTTAGTATCTATGTTCTTAATTTTTTTCTGAGAAAAAAAAGTATTTGCTTATAAAATTCCTTTTAAAAAATTTCTCAAGTTCCCAATTCTCTCTCCTTCAAGCCTCTGCTCCACCAATTGAGAGGCCAAGCAATATATTAGTTATGCATATAAAATTAAATAAAACATTTCAATATTAACTGTGTCATGAAAAATTAGGTAAAAAATATGCTTTAGTTTGTACTCAGAGTTCATCAGTTCTCTCTGTGGAGGTAGATAACATTTTTTATCATGAGTTCTTCAAAATCATCGTGGATGATTTTGTATTGATTGGAGTAGCTAAGATTTCATAGTTAATCATTGTTACAATTTTGCTGTTACTATATATGATGATCTTTTGGTTCTGATCACTTACTGTAGATCCATGTTGGTAAATCTATGGCATGCATGCCAAAGGGGGCAGAAGGGGCTGTTCCCTTCCCCCTCTCCATGCATGCCTGATGACATTTCTCACATCATCTGCCCCATTTCCCAGCAGTCCAGTGGGAACACTTTCTCCCTCCCCTCTATGGAGTAAGGGAGTGACTCATATGTAATATGAGGGTTGCAATTTGGCCACTAGGTCTCTAAAAGTTCTGCTATCACTTCTCTAGATTAATTCATACAAGTCTTTCTGTTTTTTTTTCTGAAACCATTGCCCTCATCCTTCATTCCCCAATTAATGGACATCAGCTTGATTTCTAATTCTTTACTCATACTTCTCATGATAAAAAAAATGTTGTTATAAATATGTTTACACATAGGGGTCCTTTTCCTTTTTGGTTGATGTTTTTGGGATATAGACCTAGTACCAGTAAAAGGGTCAAGCAGTATGCACACTGTTCTAGCCCTTTGGGCGTAGTTCTAAATTGTTCTCCAAAATGGTTGAACCAGTTCACAACCACCAACAGAACATAGGTGTCTCTTTTTCCACATCCCCTACAACATTTGTTATTTCCCTTTTCTGTCATGTTCACCAATCTGGTATGAGGTGTTATCTCAGAGTTTTTCTAATATGCATTTCTCTAATCAATAGTCATTTAGAACATTTTTAATATGACTATAGATAGCTTTGATTTCTTCTGAAAATTGCATATTCATTTTCTGTGACCTTTTGTCGTTTGGGCATGGATCTTTCTTTTTTTTTTAATAAATTATACTCAATTCCCCATATATGTAAGAAATTAGGTCTTTATCAGGAAAACTTGCTATAAAATTTTTTGATATTCATTGGCAGTGGTACCTTTTAGAAAAATGTAGATACCCTGCTTATCTGTTTTTAAAAAATTAAATGTATTGATTGATTTAGAGTATTTTTTCATGGTTACATAATTCATTTTCTCTCCCTCCACTCTTTCCAACCCCCCCCCCCCATTGAGCTGCAAACAATTCCACTGGGTTATCCATGTATTACTGCTCAAAAATCTATTTCCATATTATTCATATTTGTAATAGAGTGATCTTTCAAAACCAAAACCCCCAATCATATACCTATAGAACCATGTGATTTATAAACCATCTTTTTCTTCTGATTTTCTATTCCCACAGTTTTTCCTATGAATGTGGACAGTGTTCCTTCTTACAAGTTCCTTAGAGATTGTCCTGGATCATTGCATTGCTATTAGTCTGCTTATCTCTTTTAATTATGTCTTTGCTTTTGCTTTATCTTAAATCATGTGATTTGTCTTTTTTACCTCACCTGAAATAAAATGCATTCTACTCCAACCTTTTTGTTTTTAAACTCTCTGTCATATTTCTGTTTCAAATGTGATTCTTGTAAACAACATACTGTTGGATTTTGGTTTTCAATCCATTCTGCCATCTTCTTTCATTTTATGGGTGAATTCATCTCATTCACATTCAAAGTTAACGATTTCTATATTTCCCTGCATCATCTTTTCTTTTGTTTATCCTTCTGTTTCCTTTTGCCATGTCCCTCCTCAAAAAGTCTGTTTGGCTTCTGACCACTGTCTACCTTAATTTTTCCTCCCTTTTATCACCCCTCTCCTCCTTCTCTTATTCCCTTTTACTTCCTATTTTTTGGTTAGATAAGATAGATTTCTATACTCAATTAGATGTGTATTCATATTCTTCCCTCTTAGAACCAGTTCTGATGAAAGTGATGTTTGAGTGTTGTCTATCACCCTCCACTATAAAAGCTGTTTTTTTGGGAGATAATTTCCCTCATTCTTCCTCTTCCTTCCCTCTTTTCCTAGTGTGTCCCTCTTCTTCCATTTTTTTAGGTTATCTCAACATAATTGACTCACACCTGGCCTCTGTCTCTAAGTACATTGAAAAATATAAAGTTTTTAGGAGCTACATGGATCATCTTCCAATATAGAACTATAAACAGTTTAACCTTATTAAATCCCTTATGATTTCTTTTTTATGTTGTTTACTTTCATATCTTTCTTGAGTCTTACTTTTGAATGCCAGATTTTCTTCTCAGCTCTGGTTTTTCATCAGAAAATATTGGAAAGTATAAAATTCATGTTTCTTTAATTTGTCTTTTGATTATTTTCTTCCAAATTTTCTTACATTTTTGTATATTTGTCTTTTCAGTAATCTCTCATTTGGCTTTTATTTTGGATAAATTACTGTGTGTCTAGGGAAGTTCATCCCCTCCCCCTCCTGGGTTGCTGACCTGTCTGTCAACATTCTTCACATACTAGAGTTATGTCCATGAACATCTGTGAATGTCCTGTACATCAATATAAGAAAGTGGGTGGAGCATACTTAGGCTTTTTGGGACGGACTCTGAGAGAGAGAGAGAGAGACAGGTGAGAGAGAGGAAGATTCTTGTAGGCTAGGCAACATGTGGTCTGAGAACTTAGAGTAATGATGAGATTTAACTCTGTGCTTCTCTACCTTTTCTGTTAATAAACTTTATGAAAAATAATAATTGGTAAATATATTAATTTTAACTAGCATATGCCATGTATTTAATTTTCCCCACTATAATAATCATATTATTAAATTTTGCATTTGGAGCTTCTCTAAATAACCTTATTTCTTTCCTAATTAGTTTTTTTTTGGAACATTTATTTATCCATTGAACCATTCTGGAATTTCTTATTCCTGATGAGTCTACAGGAGTCTATGTTTTATTTTTTTAATTTTTATTTTTTTTAAACCCTTACCTTCTGTCTTGTCAATATTGACTCCAAGGCAGAAGAGTGGTAAGGGCTAGGCAATGGGGATTAAGTGACTTGCCCAGGGTCACACAGCTAGGAAGTGTCTTGAGGCCAGATTTGAATCTAAGACCTCCTGTCATTAGGCCTGGCTCTCAATTCACAGAGCCGCTCAGCTGCCACCGATTCTGTTTTTTGTCAAGCAATATTATATCACTTTTCTTCAACTTAAAATATTTATTTAAAGTCTTTTCCATTTCTTAATTATTCCTTTTGTTTTTAGGATCAACTCTGTTGGTTTATCTACCTGTTTACTAGGCTTTTATTAAAGTTCTTGTGGTATTTGAGCGATTCCCTTGCATTTCCCTCTTCTCTTTTTTTAACTTCCCCACTCCTATAATTATTCAGTGCCCCAACATTGAACTCTTAGATGGCTTCACAGTTCTTGCATTAAAAGATATGACAGTTGCCTGGATCAGGTCTCTGCTCCTACTAATGTGCAACAGGAGAAGTATAACCTCCAGCTGGTTTCCTAGCCTGCTTTCTTTTGGGTTCCATGATCTGTTTTCCTCTTGCTTCTAGCTCTAGAATCAATATGTTTCTACCTCAGCTAGTTACCTCCATTTTCTCTTCTCTCCTCCATGTGATTGGGCAGAATGTGTGTTTCTGTGTCTACTGCTTCTTAATGGTTATGATTTGGGGGCTGTTTAGGCACAACCACCTCCATTGGCTTTCTAAAAAAAAAATTTAGAGAGCTTTTTTATGCTCTTTGGTACAAGAGCATGGATTTGGGGAGAGATATGCTGATTTAGAACTCTAGTTAGGTTCTTTAGTATTAATTAATGGCTTTGTTTTCTAGCTTGTTTATATCTATTAGAAGAAGGATTGCCTTTTTGAAATCAATTGTTAATTTTTATTTATCTGATAAATAAAATCTTTTTGACATTTAAGAGCCTAAAGATATTTGTTAAAAAAGGCAATTATTTCTTTATCTTTTTGATTTTTTATCCTGTCCATGCCTTTTGAAGAAGTTATTCATTGTTCATGTCTTCCTATTCTTTTTTGATTCCCTTTATTTTATTCAGTATCAGGGTGGGAGGCAAAAAACACTGCCTAAAAAAACTATCTTCTCAGGACTTCACAATCTTCATTTCAGGCCCTTTCTATATCTCTCTTGGTAGTATAATTTGCTCCCATAGAAATCATTAGAAGTATATATTCATTATTAGATTTGACAAGTCTTTTTCAACATCTTCAGTGTTCCATCAGTGAGAAAATGCTACTTTCTCTTTAGAGGTTCTAGCTTTATCCCTTATGAAATAAAAGCCTTGGCTCTCTTACAAGCACTACACTAGTGAGTCCATATTCTTTCCTAATTAATAATAATAGCTGGTATATATGTGGAGTTTTAAGACTTATAAAATTACAAAATCATTTCTACTCATTACTGTCTCATTCTCACAACCATAGTCTGGTATAATAGTTTTTACTGTCCTCATTGTTCATAGTTATACAGATGGGAATTCTTGGATTTGCACCTAAATGTCTCTTGGCTCCATGTCTAAAGTTACACTATCTCTCCCAGAATCTTAGAAATGGAAAGTATCTTAGAAGGCATCTAATGCAAACTCTCATCCAGTGTATCTCTGATAAAGGGCTACCAGCCTCTTATTAAAATCTAGGGAGCGTAATACCCAACAAATTGCCCCAGTCAGTCTTTAAAACAAAATAACAAATTTCAGAATAGCAAACCTTGAATTCAATTTATTCATGTTATTAGTCTCTCTTTGTAAAGTGCACAGTGGAATATTTTTGTTGAATTAGTATCCTGGGGGATGACTCATTTTCATTGAGTTTTGTGACAAATAGCTAACCTAAAAAAAGCAGCAGTGAGCCCAGTTCCAACAACATCCTGGTCAGTAAGTAGGATTCTTAAACCCTCCTATTCAAATTATGCAAATCTTCATCATTCATTTATTCAACAAATATTCATATAATATACATAACCTTTCAGTGCCAAAGTTAATGTTAATCTAGTCCAAGTTAGAGGACTTTGGGAAAAAAAATCAAGGAGGAAATGGGACTTATCTGGTTTTGTGACTTAGAGAAGAGAAAGGAGGGAATTTTGTACCAGATAGATCAAAGGCAAGGAGGTAAAAATGTTCATGGTTATTAAGGGAATAATGGATCAAGCTTGTTGAAAATAGTTTTAAAGAAATGGAGATTAGGGAAATAAATGCATATTTTGGCCAACTTTGATTGATAGGCTAAGAAATTTTTAGATTATCCACTAGAAAAATACCCTCCACAGGATTTTTTAATAGAGAAGTGAAAAGATCCAAGTAAATGTTTTAGGAAGATTAAGTTGAATGTCTGTTTGCAGTAGTTTTACAGTATTAAATTATTTTGAAGTCATCCCTCTAACACCCACATATATCCATAAACTGTCATATTAAAATGTTGCTTCTGTTTTCAGTGCCCCTCGCCCTCTTCATTCTCCTTCTTCCTCCTACTCCCAAGTTGCTTTCTTTTTTTCATATCAAAAATCCTGAGTGAAAACTGTCAGATATTTATACCTGCCAAGATCTTATCCCAGTCTCCAAACATGCTATTACTACTCCATGTGGATTACTAATAAGAGTCCCACAGTTTATTCAGAGCAAATCCAAATCCATATTCTATCTTTTCCAGAACAAAACATTCTATTCTTTGTCCTCTTGGTTCACCTCTGGCTACTCCACTTCAAGTTATTTTCTCAAATTACATGCACTGAAGTTTCCCACCCAAATCTCTGCCTTCTAAGATTTCCAACCTTACTATACTGCGCATATTGGAGGAATAAGAGTTGAGAAACCTTTTAGAGTTGGAATTACTGGTATTTTAGAGGCAGTGAGGTGCCACAGTGTATAGCATACTGGGCCTGGGAATCTTGAAGACCTGAGTTTAAATTTAGCCTTATAACTGTTCCTAGCAATGTGACCCTGAGCAAGTCAATTAACTTCTCTTTGTCTTAGTTTTTTCAACTGAAAATGAAGATAATAATAGCGCCTATCTTGCAATGTTGTTGTGAGGATCAAATGATAAAATCTTTCCCTTCTTTCCCTTATCTTTACTCTCCCCTTTCTGCTGCTTCTTTCCCTCTTCTCCTGATGGATAAGTTCTCCCAGGAGAACTCTAAAGAGAGAGGAACAGAGTCACAGTGTTATAGTGAGGAAACTTAATGTAGATTTTGGACAAGTCAGAGAAAGAAGAGTCAAGAAAGGGATGGTCAAAATGCATAGGAGAGATAGAATAATGTATGGTTCTAAATTTACTTCCACATGTTCTGTGAACAATGCACAGTAATCAAAAATCAGATATTGGGAACAAAAGGAGAATTAGAATGATGGACAAGGTAAAGTTAAGGTAATGGGGAAAGTGGTGTAGAAAGAGCTGACCATGGATCCAAGCTAATACTTGGTAAAAGCAGATACATGCATGAAGTGACTTGAATTTTTGGTCAATCTAAAAAAGGTTATTTTGTAAGTTTATATTAATTAGGAGTGAGACTAGTAGGAAGTCTGCAGCCACAGAGAAGAAGCAGCTTCAAATTTCAAGTCATAGAAGGAAATCAATGCTAAGTGATGATTTATTTCAGGGTATAATCATGCTGGTGTGTGATTGATGTGGATTAGAGATTAAGGTCAGTTGAGGCATCAAGGGGAAAGAATTTTGATGTAATGGAGCCAAGGGATTCATTACTTTGAGTTCTGACTACTCCTGAAAAATGGAGGTTGCAAGAGAAAATTGTAAACCAGGTGCTGGTATTATCTAGAAACTGGATAATATATAATATAATATAATATAATATAATATAATATAATATAATATAATATAATATAATATAATATAATATAATATAATATAATATAATATAATATAATATAATATAATATAATATAATACAATACAATACAATACAATATAATATAAACATAAACATAAACAGTAGTAGTCTTTATGTAATACTTTATAGTTTACAAATTAGTTTACAAATGACTGTTTTCACAACAAGGCTGGGAAATAGGCATTGCTATTTTTTTTCATTTTATATATAAGGAAACCAAAGTAGGTGTAAATTAAATGATTTTCCAGTAGTCTCAAAATTAGTTAAGGATCTGAGGCCAAATTTGAATTCAAATTTTTCTAACTCCGAGCCCAGAACTTTTCCTACTGATTCACCTAGCTCTCTCTTAATGTATTCATCCTGAAAAATACACTTAGGAAAATATTGATATGCATGAATTATGCCTCAGATTTACCTTTAAGGCATTTATATATTACATATTACCTGTATTCTCTATAGATGTTATCCTGTCTTCCCAATGCAATGACTTTTGTCTCACTCTTTTTCTTCAAGTTTCTTCAGCATTTAAACTATTTAACTTTTATTTAAATCTTACCTTTCCACTAATTGGCACATAGAAATTTATGAAACATCTCTTCTCTTTTAGAAATGTTTGCTATCACTGAAAATGTGAATTTTTTTTTAAAAAGTGTGAAATTATGAGCAGCTCCTTTTGTTAAAACCTATAAAAACATAATACTCTTAGTAGAGTTTTCCTAACTCATGTAAAATGGCTGCATTTACTTTTTAAATTAAATTAATTTTAATTGCAAAAATCACTCTCATTTCTTCCACAGTATTAAAAAAAAGAAAGACAATTCTTGTTAAAAATTATTAATAGTAAAAAAAATCCCTTAATTTTGCAGGACTAAAAAAATGTTTTATTCTATATTCATAGTTCATTTCCTCTATGTTAAGGAGGTGGGTAGTGTGCTTTAATCACCAATCCTCTGAATTTGTATGTGATCAGAATTCTTAATTCTCTCAGTTATTTGTTGTTATCATATTATAAATTGTTCTCTTGTTTCTGCTCAGTTTACTCTGCATCAATTCACACAAATATTTCCCATATTTTCTGAAAAATTATTTTAATATTTCTTTTTAATATAACTTATTTCATTTTTTCCCATTAAGCTTTAGTTTTCTCTTTCACTTTCTCCATGAGGGTTGGGGGGGAGGGTAATCTCTTGTAATACATGTTCACAGTAAAGCAAAAACACTTTCTTTCACTGTGCAAAAAAAATTATATCTCATTCTGTATCTGGAATCTATCACCTGTCACTGTAATATTTTCTATAAACTTTGATTTTGTGATTGGTTGCCATTTTATTGAGTTCTTAGTCTTTATGTAAGCTGAAACATACTAAAACTTTTGCTCCAACCTCTTATTTTAACCTTTATGTTTCAAGTGTGCTTCTTATAAACAGCATATTGTTGGATTTTTCTTTGTAATTCATCCTGCTATCCTCTTTCATTTGATAGGTGAGTTCATCACTTTTACATTCACAATTTTTCATTTGCATTTCCCTCTCTCCTATTCTCTTATATGACCCTTCTCTTTGTTTCTTGCCTCCTCTTTATAGAAATGGAAAGAGTTGCTTAACACTAGTGCTATAGGTTTGACGCAATCTATTCCTACTTCCCTTTTCCTCTTCTCTTTCTTTCACTCTGAACACAGTTAAAGGTTTTTAACCTTTCTTTCTTTTAAACTCTTCTTTCCAAACCACCCTCCTTATTTTAGAGTATGACTTGATTAGGACTAGTCCCTTCTTTAATCTACTCTGCCTTTTACTCTGCTGTCTCCTTTTTTCCCCTTTATCTCTTCTTTACACATTGAATGAAGTGTATTTTCTCTACCCAATTGTGCATATGTTTATCTTTCCTTGACAATTTGTGAGGTTCAGGTGTCAACTTCTTTTCCATCCCTTCTTCTTTATTTGTATAAACTTCTATTTATGTACCCTGATTAAGTGAGACAATTTCCCCTATCCTTCCTCTCCCTTTTCATTTTACTTCTACTTTTTTTGATAATCAAAAAATAACAAAATCATTCCTGGGCCCTCTGATGATGATGATAGTTCTGAAGGGGGCATGTGTATCATCTCTTCTAGCAGGTAAACCAGCAGGTATCCTTTTTTAGTCCCTTAGAATTACTCTCTGATACTTGCCTTTTTTTTCTATTCATTCTTTTCTTTGTATTTCAGAGTTTTTATGCAATTCTGGTCTTTTTATCAGGAAAGTTTAGAAGTCCCTGAATTAATTAAAGCTATACTTTTTCCTTTATAATTATACTCATTTTTTTCTAGGTAAATTATTTTTGGTTGTGACATAACCAACTGATTATCATACTATGGAGTGCCCAGCACCTCTTGTTGCCCTGCTGGACTGCATAAATCTCTTTTCATTCCCCATGTTTGAATGGTCCAGGGCATTCCTGGCTAGATCCAGGCCCCAGTTTCCACAGACTGGTTTTTCTTCTTCCTGTGCCTAACTGGGATGGGGAAAAAATTAAAACAACTCACAATGACTTTTTCTTAGATTTACCAGTTAGGACTTGATCCAGTACATTTTTTAGAACTTTGTGGTGGATGTGTTTGAGATATTAGCTATACCTATTTCTACTATTTTGTCATTCTAACTCCTCTTCCTGTTCTATTTATATATACAAATAATTCCTTACTATTCTCATTCTCTGTGTCTGTGTCTGTCTGTCTCTCTTTGAGCATTTTCACATCTCTTTGAAATATAAAATAATTTTAGTTTTATTTTTCCCTTAAATGTATGAAATCTGAATTTTTACTTTGAAGGCAAAAGAATTGAAATTAGATCATTGACATAAAACTGGGAAGGACCTTGTATGAGTATATTCTAATTTCTTCATTTTACATCTGAGAACCTTGAGGCCCCAGAAGATTATGCAGTTTACCAATAACCACATAGGTATCAGTGTCAGAGGAAGGATGTTAACTCTTGACTCCAGGGCAGCATTTTAAAAAATTCTATTGCTGGCATTGTCTATGATTCTGAGGACATTATAATCCTAGTTCAACTCTTTTTTATTACCTACATGACCTTGGGCAAGTCCATTGAGTTTCCTGAAACTCCACTTTCTGACCCACAAAAAAGGGGATAATAATTTTTCTGACTTGCCTACCTCATAGGATTTGGAATAAAGATAAGGTGAAATCCATGAGAGTAGTTTGAAAATAAGTGCTATATTTATGTACAACTTTGGGGATATTGTTATTTTACCTTCCTAACATCAGAAAACCTTTTTTTTTTTCTAACAAGGTCTACTTTAACTAAGGTCATTGATCTACAGGAGGATAATCAGTTGGCTACATAAGTTAAAAGAACTTAATTTTGTTTAGTGTGCTTTTTGCTTGTTAAAGAAATATGAAATGGTCATTCATTTTTCATTAAAATCAAGGAACATCAAATATATTGATTAAATAAATACTGGGTTATAAATAACACTCTATCAACTAAAATTTAGTATTAAATTTCTTGGCTTCTATAATCATGAAACAGTTATGGAAATATCCAAGAGAGACAACATGACTAGTCTCACAGCTTGGAAGATCTAGTGTCTAATCCTTCCTCTGATACATGCTGGTTCTGAGGCCCTGGGCAAGTCACTTGGTCTCTCAGAGTTCTAAACAGTTCTCCAACACTACAAGTTGGGAAAATGGTGCCTATTTGCCTTGGTAGAAAAAGTTTCCCCATGTAGGGCTTCACTCTATCAGTGAAATCACTGGGCCTGTGTTATTTGTTATCTCCTTTGGAGAAATCATACTGAAACAATAAAGGTCACAGTTGCTACAATTATGGGAGGCATATTGAATTTATATGACAAAATATGACCACCTAATTTAAATTATTTTTAAATTCCTACAAAAATATACCTGCAATTCACTTTTTTTATTGCATAGGGGTTTGGGGACCCAGACAAGCATGCAGATTGCAAAATTGAAACAGTATAAGTTTCCTAAACATATTTCTCCTTTTGCTCTCTAGTATCCTGGCAGCTTTGGTCTGGGCAGAAGTTGGACTCCCCTCAGTTAGAGCATGTGTTCTTTGGCCATAATTAAATATAATAAGCAAATAAACAAACAAAAGATTCCTTGGAGAACCATCTATCAAAATTGTGCTATACCCAGCTACAGAAATGTAAGGACTGAATTTATAACTGTCATAGGCTGTATCAGCATTTTTGATGAGTCATAGTCAATATCATAAGAAGGTACCAATCTCTCTATCTGTAGCTTATCTCTGAGTACACCATCTAATGTGCTGCCTACCTTTTGCAAATATGCTACATTTTACATGTATTAGAGAATAATTTTAAATGATGACAATAGATCTCTTAGTCTAATCCATTTTACTTTTCCCAATCCAAGACTGACCTTTATAAGGGAAAGACAGAAGGACCCAAGAGGAAAAGGTCACCACTAGGAAAGAAAGGCATTACACAAGAGATGAAATTTTATTCAACAAATATTTATTGCCCTGAGGATGCAGAAAAAGAAAAGTCATAGTTCCTGGTTTTGAATATTTTACAGTCTAATAGGGATTTTAATATGACCATACCAGTTATAATGATATAAGAGAAAATGTGATATGGACAAGGTAGAAATTTAAACAACTTTTTATAAGTAGGTAAGGTGGAAAGTGTGTTGGGACAAGTTTAATGGGGATGTTTGTATTTGAATTTAGTATCCTATGGTTATAAATGGGGAAGGGAATGCATTCCAGGTATTGGTGACAATCTATACAAGCATAGGAAAGGGGCTAATAAGATCAAGGGATAGTTTATGTTAGTTTGACTTGAATCATAGAGGACATTAAAATAATTAAAATTAACATTGGACATTTAGGGAGAAGTTAGATTCTAGAGGTTCTTATATATCAAGCTAAAGAGGTCTAAGTTTTATAAACATTGGAGGGGTGTCATTCAGTTCTATGTATTACAAGTAATATTTTTCCAACTGTATGACTACTAGATTGGAGAAGGGAAAGAGTAGAAGCAGGGAGTTTGCTTGGAGATTCTTATAATAGCCTATTGTAGATGTAGTAAGATCTGAACTGTGGTGGTGTCAGTTAGTGTAAGTAGAAGGAGAGACTATGTGAAGGAGGTTATGAAGACCGCATTAGCAGATCTCAAAAACTAATTAGATATAGGAGTTAGATGATTCAAGAGTCTGGGCAGCTGGAAAAATGGTGCTGTCATATACAGAATTTGTAAAGAGAGGTAGGTTTCAGGGAGAGGATGATAGAGAGGTCCTACAGGTGGTTGGTAATGTGGAACTGGAGATCAGGGCAGAAAATAGTGCATGAAATAGATTTGGAATTCCCTTACATAATAGCTTTGACAGCATCATCATTGGAGGCAGATGCCTTGCTCTCTGTCTCAAGTCTTTTCTAGGCTAAATATCTGCAGTTCCTTTAACTGATCCTCATGGCATAAACTCAGTAGGCTAGATTTCCTTGTGTCAATGTCTTTCCTAAAGCAAGATACCAGGAACTGAAACACACAATATTTTATATGTGATGTGAGTAGTTTCTAGTTCTCATTTCTTCCTTGGCCAAGTTACTACATTTTTCTTAACATAGCCTAAGCTCATTTTTTGCTATTGTATCACAATATTGACTCATAATGAGATTGTAGTCCATTAAATCTCCCAGAATCCTTCAGTTTCTTGCTTGAAGCTTATGTAATCAATAAGCATTTACTAAACAGCTTATTGTTCTTCAGACAGTGTGATAAGCACTGGGGATAAGAAATTTGGGGGATAAACTACATATTTAGTATAGTCAGTAGGGTGGTATGTCAGTTAAAGAAGCTAATTCAATTTTATACTTCATTAAGAGAAGCATGGTGTTTGTTCAGAATGTATAGAGTGATAATGCTGCTATATTGTCTCCTGGTCAGACTACATCTAGAGTATTGTATTCCATTCTAGTTGTCCACATTATAGGAATGGCATTGATAAGCTAGAGAAATCAACAGTATGGGGAAGCTTGTTGGCTCCATACTTAATAAGGATCAATTAAAATTTGGAATCTTTAATCTTGAGAAGAGAATATTTTGCACTAATATTAGCACAGTACCTGGCATATAGTAAGTGCTGAATAAATATCAATAGATAAATAGCAAATGAAAAAGGGATTCGATTTCTTAGGTTTGGCCCCAACAGAGTAGATCTAAGAGTAATGGATGGAATTTGTAGGGCAGATTTAGGCTCCATGGAAGGTCAGATTTCCCAAGAGAAAGAACTCTCAAAAAAAAAAAAAGATGCTATGTCTTTAGGGATTGTTAGTGCTTGTGGCCTGGTTAACTTCAAGCACAGACTGAGTGCTATGTAGCAGAATGAATTCTTATTCAAGTGTAGGTTATACTGTGTGAGCTGAGGGTCCTTTAGTAAGGAAATTCAGACTGAAGTCACCAAGGGATCCGATCCCCATGACTAAGTTTCTGAGCCATCCCTTCTGAAATCATCTCACCCATTATCTGCTGAACAAGCTTTAATTGTCACCAGTACTTCTAATCCACCAATTGTAAACACAAGCCAAATTAGAATGACTTAATCTGTCATTATACTTAGGGCAGACAATACACAGATTACTTTGTCATTCATTTCACTTTCGGACATGGTGGACTCCACATATTGCTCTGAACCTCAGGTAGTATTTCTACAACTCTCTTCAGAGGTCAGTGTTTCATGTCTTCAAATAACAGTCCTTTCCCAAATTTCATCCATTTCTACATGCAACAATGTTTACTCATCTCTAGGTGCTTGTAGTTATCTTAAGGGATAACTTCATATTATAGAATTTAGAGTAGGGGGTGGTAGTGGAGGAAGGATCTGAGAGATCACCTCAACTCACCCCCTTTCATTTTATGGACCATATCACATCGCCCAAACACAAGTCACATCTCCTTGACTTGTCCAAGGTCACAAAGCTACTAAGTAGTAGAGCTAGGGTTTGAACTCAGATACCAGGACTTTAAATCTCATGCTTTTTCTGTTTCACTACATTATGTCTATAAATTTAGTAGAAATACATGTTATTACAGTTTTAATATTTTCTTCTTTTGATGTATATAATTTATAAAATATTTTATATTTTATAGTATATAAGTATTTATTTTGTAGTTAATGTCATACTTGTGGACATTTACATGGCAATTGTAGCATCTGACTTTTGTTCAGGAATGTAGCCCCTATTATAAGTGTTTCTTGAGGAAGTTAGAGGTGTCTCATGTTATTCCTAGACCTTAATTTATAGCCCTTTTTCCAGGAATATAACTCGTCACAAGTTTGAAGATTGCTCTATGTTGGTTTTACAATTCAAACTATATATCAGACTTGTTGGAAAGGGTTCCCTGATGATTAAAAACACTGGAAAACAGAACCTATGATGAAATCTTAAGTACTTAGCTGGGAGATTGGTGGAAGGAGAGGGGTTGAAGTGGGAGTATTCATATTTATTTATATGAAAGGTTTTAATTCGATTCAAACTATAATGGTAAAATTTTAAATTAGGTATAATGAAGTATCTTAAGAGTTTTATATCATATAACACATCTTTGAAAGAAGTTGTGGAATTTTTCTTTTAGAAGCAAGGAATTGTGATGAAAATCTTTAAAATATTGTAAATATTATGAGTGGTGTAGGTATAAATTTTTGTTTTGGACAAGATAGGTTAAATGTGATAATATGAAATCAACTTTATTTACAATCCTGTGCGCCTCTTTACACTAATTACTGTAAATTACAGTCTCCATTGAACATTAAAGGGTATTGTTTTCAATTCCTTTAAGGTTGGATTTTTCTATTTCTTTCAGAGAGCATTAGGTAGTCAAAAATCCAAAGTAGTTGAATTCAGCAATAAAGACACCTCTGAAATTAGCAATGAACAAGATAAAGAAAATTCCATAATGAAAAATGAACCAAGAAGAGTTAAGATATTTGATGGAGGGCAAGTACCAATTTTATTTTTTGAACTAGCATTTTAAAAATTAATATTCCTTGTTTTGCTATTTTAAAAGATGATCATTATTTTCTGATTTTATGTTATTACCATATATAAATTCACAGATTTAATTAAGTGTTTAAATAAAACACAGCCTTTGCTGCAAAATTAGCATGGAAAAATATATTCAGTTTCCTAATTCTGTTTTAGGGATGGATTAAAATTAGAGTTGTTGATATTTGCAGAAGAAAAGGACAATACTAGTTATTAAAAAAAAAACAGTGAGTTATTCAATGCATTTGTGAGCTAATCTCTCAAGTTCTAGTTCCTGTAATAGGCTATACTTTTTATTATCTTGAAAATTTATTAAACCTGTCTAATCTGAGAAAGGTATATTTGAGAATATTTTGATATATATATGTTGCTTTATGACCTATGGTGAAAAAGTGATGTGGAGCTGGCCCCAGAACCTCAAAGATCTTATTTCAAGTCCAGCCTCTGATACCTACTAGCTGGGTGACCCCTAGACAGTTGCAATAACCTTCTAAGAATATTACTCATAGAGAAGAGTTAGTCTAAATTGATAGAGGGATTTTTCTTACCAGGTGTTTCCTATTGTAAAAGAATTCTAGGCCTGGACAACATACAACACATACACATTCACACATGTGTATATGTCTATATATGAATAACATAAACATATACATATACACACAAACTTGGACCTTAAATTTTAGTGAAGTATGAAATGAGAACTATTACACAATTCAAAACTAGCTAATCTCTAAGGCAAGGTTTGAATTCCATTTCAGTCAACTGCTAGCTAAGTGATTTTGGGCAAATTTCTTCTCAGAGTTTCAGTTTTCTCATCTATAAAAAAGGAGTCATTTTGTATTAATTATATTAATTAATTGTTGTGAGAAAAGTAGCTGTAAAACTTAAAGCACTATATATATATATATGAGCTATTCCTGTTATACAGTTCTGTTTTCATGTTAAGAAAGAACACTGAAATCAATATTAAAGAAGAAAGGAAAAACATATTATTTAACAGAAGAATGTTGAAGATTTCAAATCGAATCAGCTAACTCCTAGAAATGAGATTTTTTTCTTATCATGAAAGTAGAATAATTACAAATGCACAAAAGCCTTTGTGTTTAAACACTTTTATGTATACCATCATTAGTTTTATTTCTCTGGGGATTGTGTTTAATCATTACTTCCCTATTCATATTTTCTTCTTTAAATTAGATATAAATCAAATGAAGATTATGTTTATGTTCGGGGAAGAGGAAGAGGAAAATACATTTGTGAGGAATGTGGAATACGTTGTAAGAAACCTAGTATGCTGAAGAAACATATTCGCACTCATACTGATGTTCGTCCATACCACTGCAACTACTGTAATTTCTCCTTCAAGACTAAAGGTAGAAGAATATATTTTTAAAATTTGTCCTTTCATTATATGTAATTAAAATTACTATGCATTGTACTTTCAATATATCCATATATTATATATATATATTTATCTTGATAAATATAAATTGACATATATATCTGCAAACTTGGAAATAGCATTGACTCTCTCCAAGTATTATGTCTGTTTTTCTAGATCCTCAAGGGAAAAACACAGACTCTATAATCTCCTTAAAATGTCATAAATATAAAAATTTAAAATTAAAGCAATACTTTCTGCACACATAAAAGTGAGATAACTGTAACTAACATATTTTTAGAAGTTGTCACTTCAATACTGAGAAGATGAATATGAAATCTGTGTTATAAGTAATTTTATTAGAAACCTATAAAAGATGAAGAGGTTTAAAAATGAAAACCACAGTAAGATTTTAAGAATTCATAAAACAATTCTGTTCATCTCATTTTTGGCCTCCAACTTATTTCTCTTTCATACCAAACATCTACATATATAAATGCTTTCAAATCTTAACTTCTGACAAGAGATATTTGTTTTCTAATCATTCCCTTAGTTCATAAATGTACCTCAGAAGAAATTAGTGAAATTATACCTATTATTCCCTTTTCTGCTATATGTATAATTTTTATTCAGATCAAAAGCATTCATAGCACTGTTAAGGTAATGTCATGTTTGGGGCAGATGGGTGACTCAGTGGATTGAGAGCCAGGCCTAGAGATGGGAGATCATAGGTTCAAATCTAGCCTCAGATACCTTCTAGCTGTGTGACCAATACACAGTATTGGTTCCAAGAGAAAAGGTAAGGGTTTGCTACTATAGTTAAATGCCTTTACAATATGTAGATAATATATATAATTGTCCAACAGTGCTTTGTCAAGAACGATAATTTAAAAAAGAACAATAAGATTTCAGACTTTACAAATAATTTCTTTGAATATTTCTTATTTATTAAACATGTATATTGTAAATAATCATCATATTAGAAAATCATCTACATAAAAGAATAATATGAAAAGGGATATCATATGATTATGGAAATATTTATTATTGGTTTCTTCTCTTATAATCTTATTTTTTCATAAGTATTTTTTCAGGGCACCTGGGTGGTTCAGTGGATTGAGAGCCAGCCCCAGAGATGGGAGGTCCTAGGTTCAAATCTGGCCTCAGACACTTCCCAACTTTATGACTCTGGACAAGTCATTTTAACCCCCATTGCCTAGCCCTTACCACTCTTCTGCCTTGAAACCAATACAGAGTATTGATTCTAAGATAGAAGGTAAAGGTTAAAAAATGTTTTTTAGCTATTTTTGAAAAAAAAAATTTGTTTTCTTCTTTAGAAGTTTTACTTTTTCAGTGATATTTAGTGTTTCACTATTAAGAATTTTATTATTTCGTTGGTACTTACTTTAATTATAGTCGGCCATAGGGATCCATGAAATGAACAAAAACACATGGGCCTCAAGATTTATTTGAATTCCTTTCCAAGTAACAATGATGGAGTGGCAGAAAGTGGACTAAGAATTTCCCAGGCAACAAACATTACAAAATTGCAAGCCACGATTGAAGAATTCAAAGAAGGAGAAGGATGAGGAGGATCTCATTGCCTCTAGAAAGATCTAGTTCCACTTTTGGAGAGCTCTAATGATTAGGAAGGTTTTCTTTATATAATTTCTCAATCTTCCTGTCTTCAACTTCCACCCTTTATTCCTAATTCTGCTCTCTGAAGCTAAGCAACATAAATCCTGTCTCTTTTCTACATGATATCACTTGAAACAATTGATGATAGAGAACTAATATATCTCCCTTTAAGTCTTCTCTTTTCCATGCTAAACATCTCCAAGCCTTTTCATTGCTATTATCTGGTATATACTTCAATCACCTCTCCATCCTGGCTGTTCACTGGATAGTGCCTAACTTGTCAAAGCCTTTCCTAAAGGTGGTAGTCAAAAGTGCACACAATGCTCAAAATATGGTCTGACCAGAATCTGGCCATATAGCAACTGTTACTTTCCCCATTTTGAATACTATATGCTTTTTTAGCCCATCATTTCTTCCCTAAGTCTTCTGTCCTCACTAAAAATCCTGACTTTAATAAAAAAGTTATCTTAGGACATATTGAGTCTCTTCACTCTCTTGCTTTAAGCAGATTCTGCCTGGTCCATGTCTCAGTTTACAATGTGATACAGAATTGTTCACAGTACTCCAGATGGCAAACCAGATGTATAGTTAAGAGTTATTGGTATCTGATATCATACCTCTTTTAATGTGAAGGTTTCCACATCACACTAATGACTCATATTGAATTTACAATCTACTTAAATCCCCAGGTATTTTTCACCAAGACTTCTTTCTAGCCAAGTCTTGTCTATCTTTTGTTCGTACAGTATTTAAAAAACAAAAGGCTGCAATTGCTTGTGGTTTGGTAGAAAGAATCTTGGGTAGAGAGTCAAAAGTCTTGGTTCTGCCACTAACTCTTTATAACTTTGAGCCAAGTCATTTCTTTTCTGGACCTCAGTTTTCCCATCTCTAAATAGGAGAAATTGAGCAAGATGGACAAGTTCTCCTGTTTCCAAAACCATTTATCCATACTTCTCTTTCTGTCTTATTATTTCTGTTGGAAATTTTTTTTCCTTTTTACCATGATTATAATCTTCTGGTTATCTTTGCCTTCCCTTCTTCATCTTTCATTTCATTCATTTATAAGCTTCGTTGGTAGCATGTTTGCAACAACACTCACTTTCATCCCTTCCTTTGTTCCCATGGATGTCACTCATAGTTAAAAGCCATGCCTTGGACCAATGCAGTAGCCACTTTGGTATTCTTGTTGCCACACTGCATTCCAGTTCATCCTTCATAGAGTAATATATCATAATAATTTTTCTTATACATGGATATAGTTAAAGCACTCTTTTGCTCAAAAAAATTAAGTCCTTTTCTGTCTACAAAGTTCATATTTTTGCCTGACATTCAAGGTTCACTCTAATTAGGCACCACATGACTCTTTCCACACTATCTCAGTGTACTCCTTTCAATAAACCCTTAATGCTATAATCAAACTATATTGCTTTTTTCCTGAAAAACATTCCCTGTTCCCCATTCCCTATTCCCCATTGCCTCTTCCTTGCATAGGTCCCTGTACCCATAATGTCTCCTCCTTACTTCTTGTTTAATTCCAGCACATCCTTTATAATCCATCTCAAAGGTTACCTTCTCTAGAAAGCTATTTCTTATTCTCCTGTACCCAATATTTATGTCCTCCCCATGTAACCCTTGATTTCATATATGATTTTGTTTTGCCACTCTTAAACACATTTAACATGAAAGATTTTATAGTATAGTTACTAGTATCTGTGTCATTCTCCCAACCTCAAGCCCCTTTAGCTTGTTAGAGAAGCAATTTGGCATGATATAAAGAGAGCTGGCCTTGGAGTTTGGAAGACCTGGTACAAGTCCCTCCTCTGACTCATACTGGCTGTGTGATTCTAGACAAGTCACTTAATTCCTTGATACTTCTATGAAACTCTCTAAGATTATAAGTTGCAAGGGAGGTGCTGATCTGAGTTGTTAGAAAGGGTGCTTCCTCATTGGAATTTTCCCAAACTAACAAAATCACAGATTTGGTTAAAAAAAACAAACAAACAAGCAAAACAAGCTCTTTTTTAACTTGTAAGCTCCAAAGTGGATAGGAACCACGTCTTTATCTGAACTGTTTTATTCCACATAGTGCCTACCACAGGTATACATGGGTGAAACTTCAATATTTATTGAATGAATTTTTTCCAATTGCATCTTACTGTCTTTTGTCCCTCTAACACATTCCTCTTCCACTGCCTTTTTATGGCATGAATGTGGCAATGGTTTTTCAAAGGCTATGCCACCAGCAGAAATTATGGCAGGTTTTACAAAGAATACAAGAACTGTCCCAGGAGCAATTTAATACGCAAGGGATTACCCCCCCCCCTTGAAATTTGGGTGATAGGTGGTGAATTCTTTGGTCCTGGCAACCTGTGGAACAAACAAAAGGACGAAATGACTCCCAAGTCCTGAGCAACCTTCTTCTGCTTCTGCAGTAATAGGTGAAGAACACTGGAAAAGGAGGAAGAAAATTCTAAGAAGCGCACAGTGTTTCTTCTGGTCAGAAGTTGATTATACTTCTAGGAACATGAATCAAATGGATAGTGACATTCTGAACTCTAAAATGATGTCAAAAGACATAATCAAGTTGCCGCTAAAGAGAAGGTTGACTCACAGGTTCTCCTTGGGAAGGCAAATAAATGAGTTGGCAGAGTTGGTTTCAAAATGCACTCAAAGGCAATGAGAAAAATAATTTCATGGGATTCTTGATCATCTACCTTGAAGTGCTTGTCATATACATGTACAAAAAGATTATCCTAAGATAATTAAAGCTTACATGCCAACATCTGATGTAGAGATTGAAGAGATTGGAAAAAGTATGAAAAATTCAAAGGCATTCTTCAGACAACATCTAGTTATACAGTGACACACTGTGACCTTAGTGTGAAAGTAGGCAAAAGGAAAGACCTTGAAAAATATATTGGAAGATACAATTAAAGAATGAAGGGGGGAAATATTTATTTACTACTTAGAAGCCTCACGCTTTTATATCTTGAATTATTTGAAAACTAGTAAAAGACACTGGAATTAGTGAGAATTGAACAACACCACAAAAAATGGCATTGAATGTATTGTAAGACTTGGGAAGTGGATAATTGAACTACCAGCATTTGTTATCTCATTTGTAGTGGACTTTAAAATAATATTACTTCACAAGGAGGAGACCAAAAGATTATCTAAAGCAACTCACCTAGGAAATACTTTAAATGTCTATGTTAAATAGGAATATGTGATATTTAAGGAAAATATATCTATGTAGAATAAAAACTCGTGTAGATGCATCTGTAAGGAAATTTTGGGAGATTTTGCTGAGTATTACTTTCCAAAACAGTAAAGAACGGGAAAGAAGAAAATGAGTCTGCAAAAAGCTTTACATGGGCTCAGACTAAGTTAGCTTATTATAAAAGAATTTATAATTGAAGCTAGAAGGAAGAAAACAAATAGACCAAAATTGAAACCTTTTTTTCCAATGTTTCCTTAATGGTTTACTTTTATTGCTAATGACAGTAGAGTCAGCATATTCATATAAATGACATTTAAGAAGATGCCATTGATACCTGCTTGACTGAAGTATGCGCAAAAGAAAAAAATCCATGAAAGAACTTATATAAATTTGAAAGCTTGGAATGAATATTTTTTTTTAATCTCTATAGCATGAGGAGATAATGTACAGTTGGTCTGGGGTTGGGAGGAAAGAAGATATAGATGCTGTTATTGTCAGGAAAAAAAGAAGACAGCCAAATGTTAGTAACTACTAACCCACATTCCTATTTCTCATTACTATAAAATGTTTGAGAATCATCTTTATATTTAGTAAAGTTATCCTCATTGAGGATATGAAAAGTGGACCAAAAAAGCTTATGCAAGTTATTTTCTACAATAGACTGAATCTTTAAAAACACCCAATAGATTGAAGGATATAGAGGATATAATATCCTGCTTTTACAAATAATCTGACTTACTCTTGAGTAAAATGCAGCTTTAAAGGGCTTCCTCAATCTAGATGTCTCTCATGCATATGTTAATAGAAACACAATGCCTTTATTGATAAAACTTACTGTTTTATCAGTCCTCTGAACAATAATCCTTTCAGTAAGTAAAGAATAAACCAAAGTTATATCTTTCTGAATCCAAGTTGAAGAGGAATTCCTAATATATACAGAGAACCTCTAAATATTCCCTTTTAGATAGCATTTTGCTGATTGTATCATGTCTCAGCCTATTATATTGCAGACAGGAAACACTCATTGGAGTGTCTGTTGTCCAGACTATAATACATAGTTTAGTAGACAGCTAATTTAGGTGACCATTCTGTGTGCGTGTCTTGAGTACACATGCAAATGGACAGCTGGGCCCAAAATTGAAAAAGAAAGCAGATTAGATTCATTTTGGAAATAATGTAAAGTTCTCTGTAACCTCAAGCCATTCCCTGTAACAAAAATTCATTAAAATAATTCAATATTTTCCCAATGAAGCTTATATGGATTTGAATCATGGAATAGCAAAGTTTCCAAATTTTAAATTATGGTTATCCAAAGTGAAATGGAGAAACATATGATATAAGTCAGTTATACCATATTACAACTGTTGATCTGTACAGAAGAAATAGCATAAAAGGCTAGGAAACATGATCAGAAAGGGTTCACAAAACATGATCACAAAAAATTCCACACAGTGCTACAATGGAATCCATATGTTCAAAGACCCCAAGCAAAACTTTCTTCACATTAGTCAGCTCTTCTGTGATCTACACTGATGGAATAAATGTCTGTGTTGATAAAATAACTCATTGAAGTATTACTTCAGTCCATTGTACCAGCCCATGCATACTTTTTTTTTTGAGGGGGGAAATCCTAATTTTTGTTTTAATCCAATGTTTTAACTATCCCTGTCAACTTTCTAGCATCTGTAAATTTGATAAGCATTTTATCTATAGCTTTTCCAAATTCTTTATACCTTGCATGTTCTTTAATGCCCTATTTCTTATTGATGTCTAATTGTGTACATCTCTCACTCGCTCTCATTACGTAAGTTCCTTGAGAGGAGAAAATGCATCTTAATTTGATTCAGCATTTTGTAAGCACTTGCTATGTGCAAACATAATTTATTTTATTTTATTTGTTTTATGCCTCACTTGAGATGTTCACCACTGTCATAGAAGAGATCCAGCAGAGTCCAAGTTGAAGAAGGATTCCTTATAGATGGTGAGGTCCTTCAGATGATCCTGTTTGTGGATGCTATTGTGTTGATTGCATCAAGCTCCAACATATTTCAGAGCCTCCTAAATGAGATTCATAATTACTCAAAAGAATTTGGCCTAACCATTCAACAAGCATTTATTAAGCGCCTACTTATATTCTGGCACTGGGAAAATTGGCTGTCATTGGCTGGGAAAACAAAGACAAAAACAAAAACAGGCCCTGCCTTCAAGAAACTTACATTCTTTTAGGGAAATAATCTGGACACTAATACATAAATAAATAAAAATTTATTTCCAGGAAGGGGGACACTAGCAAATGGGTGACACTTAAGCTGGACCACACAGGAGAAACTAAGAGGTTGAAGAAAGCCTGTTGCCCAGATTATGATACAAAGTTGAATGGGCAACTTGTAGAATTCTAGAACTCATCCATGAGTTCAGTAACTAAAAAGTGGTGTTGGTTGCCTTTAGGAAATTACAACCTTCTTTTAAGGACCTCAACTTTCCACTGAAACAAAAGTCAATTTTTTAACACCAATATGCTTCCAGTAATGATGTGTGACTGGGTATCTTCGGAACACTAGTCCCAGATGAATTGAAGCTGAAGATCTCCCAAAGACTATGGAGAGGTACTTGGTTGGCATAAACAAGAGACAACAAATTACTAACAAGAAGGTACAAAGGAGAAGCGGTATAAAGGATGTTGTCTGAACCTGTGATTTCAATTGTGTAGGGAGTTCCTGGTGAAGAAATTCTCTCAAATAATATGGATCAGCACCTGGTCTCCTTCTTAGAGAGTAATTTAAAAGAGTTGTTTGGAAGCCCCAAGAGATTAAGTAACTTCTTCAGGGTAATACAGCCAGTAGATATCAGAAATAGAACTTGGACCCAGGTCATTCCTGATTCACAACCATTAACCATTGATACTTCTCAATGTAAAGAATTTGATCAAAGAAATGTGTGATTAAAAAGGTAAATTTACTGGTTATGTGGCAAAAATGAGTGATACAACAACCTCAAGTTGGCCCTTGTGCTGAATTTATAGGAGGACATGAATAGCCATGAATGAGTTGAAATCCACATCTCTGGAGAAAATAACCACATCAAGGACAGTACAGATTGATTGGAGTACAGCATACCATCAGCTGTGCTGGATGCTTAGTATCCCTTTCAGGGTTTAGCACAGTGCTTTGCATAGAGTGGGCACTCAATAAATGTTTGATTTGAATTGTCAATGTTTACCCGGTCAATACTATATGATCATGGGCCCAATAAATATAGTAATATTACTAAACATTTAAACCCCATTTTGCTGTTCCTTCTGGAGTCTGAAAGTGAATGTTATTCTACAGCTTCTGTTGCACCCAGGGGCATTTTTTAGTAACTAGGTTTACGTATATATTAGAAATATGTATTTGTTTGAAAAATATTTTTGTTGCTATTAGATTTAATTTTTAATAATTTTACCATCTTTAAATCTCTTTTGGGGGGGTAGAAAAAAGACTAGAGGAATACAGTACCATTTTGGTAGCCATCATCCATATTTCTGTTAGAAAATAGCCATTTTTTAATATAAATATTTCACCATAATGTAAGTTTAACATATTTCTCTCCTTAAAGGAAATCTGACAAAACATATGAAGTCTAAGGCACATGGAAAGAAATGTGTGGATTTAGGAGTGTCTGTAGGTGTAATAGATGATCAAGACCCAGAAGAATTAGGTAAGATGTTTGTTTATCTCAGATTTTATTCTCATGTTTAATTCTAATGTCATTTTTAATCTCTCCAAATCATTGCTGTCCTTTTAAAAAAATAATTCAATTCCACCATCTGGAGAAAAAAGACAAGAAAAGAACACATCATTAATATTATCTGATTCACCAGGACTATTTAAACAAGTGTTTAGTATTGGAGAACAAGAGACTATAACTTTTTCCTTAATGTTTTTACCCAAGGGTTTGATCATAAAACAAAAATTGAAACTCTTGTTCTTGAGTGATCTTTATTTTTTTAAAAAATCCCTGAACAAAAACTTTCCCTTACTGTATGGAATATACTTGAGTTTATTATAATAAATACCTAATTTGCAAAAAGGAAGTATAAAGAAATGATTTCAAAAAGGGTAAAGATTAATACCTTTTGCTTCCATTTGACCACTACCAACAAACTAATTAATTTGAACTTAATTCTAAATATATTAGAGCAATTCTAAGTATTATTAGAATTGACTTTTTCAGGTAGTACATGATATGATTCATTAGTTTAAGTTGAAGAGAAGTCCACCCCTATCCTTTTGAGGTACAAAATGATTTTTGTTTTCCTTCTATGTAAAAAAAATGATAGTCATATAGTCAGTAATTAAATCTAAGACAATAGAGAGTATTTTAATAACTACTGGATGTCTTGGTGCTTTTTTAAAATTCCACATAGGACTGAGATTAGAAAGATATATTGTATATCAATTATATATATATTATGTAGCTTTTTTTATATAGCTAAACTTTGTCTATTCATGACTTGAATTTTAGGAACACTAGATCCAGACAGACTCCAGATGATCTTAACTTTAATGATCATAATCATACAAATACCTTATATTTGCTTAGCTCTGTACTGTTTACCAAGTGCTTCCATGTACATTATCAATTTTGATTTTCTCAGCTGATCTGAATATGCTACTTTCTGGAAGATAATTCCTTCTTTTGGGGCCTTTTTTATTCCCTTTATTTGGCATCCTTCCATGAATATGCTCCAACATATAACTTGCCTTAGGAATTATTTTATTAAAGTTAGTATTTAAAGTTAGTATTATTTGAATTCTTTCTTATAAATGGCTCAAAAACAGTAAAATAAGTACAAGGTTAGAATCTTAGCTTAAAGATATACAGAGATTTCATTAAGTAAATCTAAATATAATTTTGTATCTAAATAATTAAAATTAATCTTCTTTCATGAATTACAATTAAATTAATTTATTTTATGTGAAAAAATAATTTTTAATATTCTAGAAGATTATTCAAAAGTGATGTATTAGAAAAAATGTGTTACAGATTGAGCAAGAAATGTCACTGATTTTAAAAATTCTGTCATCTAGAAAAGGCATATTATGAAAAAACTATGGTTTAAATAGTAACTATTGTAAAGCATTATTAATCTATAATATATTTCTTCAACATGAATATTTAAGATGTTATTACTAATATTCATATTTTGCTTTGAGGTTTGTAATGCACTTTCTATATATTTTTTTGCATAGGATCCTCACAACAGTACCCCATCTAACTCTCTAATTTGGAAAGAGGCTACAATTAATAGTTCCATTCTAGGCCCAGGAGAAGTGAGACATAGAGAGGAATAATTGAATTATTCTACACTGATGATAGAATTAGGAAAACTACCTAACCAATTACTTTTTGTGTGTCAGTTAAGCTTGATGTTTTGATTGCCTTCTTCCCCCTAAAAAGTTTCAGTTTAATCTTGGTAGTGAGGTCAAGATTTTGTCAGTTCCATAGCATAGATTTCTGAAGAATACGTGTACATTTTTTTTTCACTTTAAACATTATTTTATTTGGTCATTTCCAAACATTATTCATTGGAAACAAAGATCATTTTCTTTTCCTCCGTCCCCCAACCCCTTCCCACCACCTCTCCCATAGCCGGCTCACGATTCCACTGGGTATCACTTGTGTTCTTGGTTCGAACCCATTTCCATGTTGTTAGTATTTGCTTTAGAGTATTCAATTGGAGTCTCTCCTCAGTCGTATCCCCTTGCCCCCTGTAGTCAAGCAGTTGCTTTTCCTTGGTGTTTTTACTCCCACAGTTTATCCTTTGCTTGTGGATAGTGTTTTTTAAATCCCTGCAGATTGTTCAGGGACATTGCATTGACACTAATGGAGAAGTCCATTACCTTCGATTGTACCACAGTGTATCAGTCTCTGTGTATAATGTTTTCCTGGTTCTGCTCCCTTCGCTCTGCATCACTTCTTGGAGGTCATTCCAGTCTCCATGGAATTCCTCTACTTTATTATTCCTTTTAGCACAATAGTATTCCATCACCAACATATACCACAATTTGTTCAGCCATTCCCTAATTGAAGGGCATCCCCTCATTTTCCAATTTTTGGCCACCACAAAGAGTGCAGCTATGAATATTCTTGTACAAGTCTTTTTACTTATTGTCTCTTTGGGGTACAAACCCAGCAGTACTATGGCTGGATCAAAGGGCAGACAGTCTCTTATCACCCTTTGGGCATAGTTCCAAATTGCCCTCCAGAATGGTTTGATCAATTCACAACTCCACCAGCAATGAATTAATGTCCCTACTTTGCCACATCCCCTCCAGCATTCATTACTTTCCATTGCTGTCATGTTAGCCAATCTGCTAGGTGTGAGGTGATACCTCAGGGTTGTTTTGATTTGCATCTCTCTGATTATAAGAGATGTAGAACACTTTTTCATATACTTATTAATAGTTTTGATTTCTTTGGCTGAGAACTGCCTGTTCATGTCCCTTGCCCATTTATTAATTGGAGAATGGCTTGATTTTTTTGTACAATTGATGTAGCTCTTTGTAAATTTGAGTAATTAAACCTTTGTCAGAGGTTTTTATGAAGATTGTTTCCCAATTTCTTGCTTTCCTTCTGATTTTAGTTACATTGGTTTTGCTTGTACAAACCTTTTTAATTTGATGTATTCCAGATTATTTATTTTGCATTTTGTGACTCTTTCTAAGTCTTGCTTGGTGTTAAAGCCTCTCCCTTCCCAAAGGTCTGACATGTATACTATTCTGTGTTCGCCTAATTTTCTTATAGTTTCCTTCATTATGTTTAAGTCATTCACCCATTTTGAATTTATCTTGATGTAGGGTGTGAGGTGTTGATCTAAACCTAATCTTTCCCACACTGTCCTCCAATTTTCCCAGCAGTTTTTATAAAATAGTGGATTTTTGTCCCAAAAGCTGGGGTCTTTGGGTTTGTCATAGACTGTCTTGCTGAGATCACTTACGCTGAGTCTATTCCACTGATCCTCCTTTCTGTCTCTTAGACAGTACCAAATTATTTTGATTACCGCTGCTTTATAATATAGTCTGAGATCTGGGACTGCAAGGCCCCCTTCCTTGTATTTTTTTTCATTATTTCCCTGGATATCCTTGATCCTTTGTTATGGTTTTTTTCTAGATCAGTAAAAAATTTTTTTGGAAGTTCCATGGGTATGGCACTAAATAGATAGATGAGTTTGGGTAGGATGGTCATTTTTATTATATTGGCTCGTCCTACCCATGAGCAGTTAATGTTTTTCCAATTGCTCAAGTCTAGTTTTAGTTGTGTGGTGAGTGTTTTGTAGTTGTGTTGATATAGTTCCTGTGTTTGTCTCGGGAAATAGATTCCTAGGTATTTTATTTTATCTAAGGTGATTTTGAATGAGATTTCTCTTTCTAGTTCTTGCTGCTGAGCTGTGTTGGAGATATATAGAAAAGCTGATGACTTATGTGGGTTTGTTTTGTATCCTGCAACTTTGCTAAAGTTGTTGATTATTTCAATTAGCTTTTTGGTGGAATCTCTAGGATTCTTTAAGTAGACCTTCATGTCATCCGCAAAGAGTGATAACTTGATCTCTTCGTTGCCAATTTTAATGCCTTCAATTTCTTTTTCTTCTCTAATTGCTACTGCTAGTGTTTCTAGTACAATGTCAAATAGTAGAGGTGATAATGGGCATCCTTGTTTCACTCCTGATCTTATTGGGAATGCATCTGTTTATCCCCATTGCAGATGATATTAGTTGATGGTTTTAGATATATACTGTTTATTATTTTTAGGAATGACCCTTCTATTCCTATACTTTCTAGTGCTTTAAATAGGAATGGGTGTTGTATTTTTATCAAAGGCTTTTTCTGTGTCTATTGAAATAATCATGTGATTTTTGTTGGTTTGCTTGTTGATGTGGTCAGTTATGTGGATGGTTTTCCTAATATTAAACCCAGCCCTGCATCCTTGGTATAAATCCTATTTGATCATGGAGAATGACTCTTCTGATCACTTGCTGGAGTCTTTTTGCTAGTATCCTATTTAAGATTTTTGCATCTATATTCATTAGGGAGATTGGTCTATAATTTTCTTTCTCTGTTTTTGGCCTGCCTGGCTTTGGAATTAGTACCATGTTTGTGTCATAAAAGGAATTTTGTGGAACTCCCTCTTTGCTTATTATGTCAAATAGTTTATATAATATTGGGGTTAGTTGTTCTTTGAATGTTTGATAGAATTCACTGGTGAATCCAACGGGCCCTGGGGATTTTTTCTTAGGGAGTTCTTTGATGGCCTATTGGATTTCATTTTCTGATATGGGACTATTTAAGAATTCTATTTCCTCTTCTGTTAGTCTAGGCAGTTTGTATTTTTGTATGTATTCATCCATGTCACCTAGATTGGTGTATTTATTGCCATATAATTGGGCAAAGTAGTTTTTAATGATGGCCTTAATTTCCTCTTTGTTGGAGGTGAGGTCCCTCTTTTCATCCTTGATGCTGTTAATTTGCCTTTCTTTTTTCCTTTTTTTAATTAGATTAACCAGTACTTTGTCTATTTTGTCTGTTTTTTCAAAGTACCAGCTTCTAGTCTTGTTTATTAGCTTAATAGTTCTATCACTTTCAGTTTTATTAATTTCTCCCTTAATTTTTAGGATCTCTAGTTTGGTTTTCTTCTGGGGGGTTTTAATTTGTTTGTTCTCAAGTTTTTTGATTTGCATTTCCAATTCATTGATCTCTGCCCTCCCTAATTTGTTAATATATGCACTCATGGATATGAATTTTCATCTAAGTACTGCTTTGGCTGCATCCCATTAGATTTGAAAGGATGTCTCTCCATTGTCATTTTCCTCAATGAAATTATTAATTGTTTCTATGGTTTCTTCTCTAACTAACTGATTTTGGAGTATCATATTATTTAATTTCCAATTAATTTTTGATTTGGCTCTCCATGTACCCTTTCAGATCAATATTTTTATTGCTTTATGATCTGAAAAGGTTGCATTTATTATTTCTGCTTTTCTGCATTTGAATGCCATGTTTCTGTGACCTAGTGTATGATCTATTTTTGTGAATGTGCCATGTGGTACTGAAAAGAAGGTGTATTCCTTTTTGTCCCTATTTATTTTTCTCCATATGTCTATTAACTCTAATTTTTCTAAGATTTCATTCACCTCTTTTACCTCTTTCTTATTTATTTTTTGGTTTGATTTATCTAAATTTGATAGTGGTTGGTTCAAGTCTCCCACTAATATGGTTTTACTGTCTATTTCCTCCTTCAGTTCTCCTAGTTTCTCCATTAAAAATTTGGATGCTATACCATTTGGTGCATACATGTTGATTAGTGATATTTCCTCATTGTCTATACTCCCTTTTAACAGAATATATTTACCTTCCCTATCCCTTTTGATCAGGTCTATTTTTGCTTTGGCTTTGTCAGATATCATGATTGCAACTCCTGCCTTCTTTCTAACAGTTGAGGCTCTTACTCCAACCTTTAATTCTAACCTTGTGAGTATCGACCCGCCTCATATGTGTTTCTTGAAGACAACAAATGGTAGGGTTTTGGGTTCTAATCCAATCTGCTATTTGTCTACATTTTATGGGTGAGTTCATCCCATTCACATTCAAAGTTATGATTGTCACTTGTGGATTCCCTGGCATTTTGATATCTTCCCCTAGTTCTGACCTTTCTTCTTTAGCTATATACTTTTGTACCAGTGATTTATTTTAGGTCAGCCCCCCTAGTCCCCTCCCTTGATATGCTTCCCTTCTAGCCCCTCCCTTTTTATGCTCCCTTCCCCTCCTCCCTCTCCTTCCCTCCCTTTTTATACTCCCTCCCTCTCCCCCTCCTTGATTTTCCTTTCTTTCTTACCCTGTTGGATAAGATAGAATTCAAGATCCCACTGGATCTAGATGTTCATCCCTCTCAGATTTGATTTCACTGAGAGTAAGGTTTAAGTAATTCTACTTTACGCTCTCTTCCTCTCCTTCTCATATGAGAGTTCTTCCCCTCCCCTTCCCATGTGTATCTTTGTATGGGAAAGTTATTCTATTTAGTCCCCCCCCCATTTCTTGAAGTAAATGTTAGTATTATCGACGCTTCCCCCCCTCCCTTTTTCTTTCTTTGCCCCCCTTTCACCAAATCTTCTTGATGCCCCAATCTTTCCCTATGTGTGATTCTTCTAACTACTCTTATGATGCATACAATTTTTGAGAGTTACACAATACATTTTCCCCACATATTAATATATATAATTTGATATAAATGCTGTCCTTATAGAAGAGAGTTTGACTTAAAGAAAAAGATAAGATGTATCTCCTTATCCCTTTCTTTCATATTTACCTTTTCGTGTTTCTCTTGCTTTCTGTGATTGGATGTCAAATTTTCCACTAAGTTCTGGTCTTTTCTTAGCAAATGCTTGGAAATCTTCTATTTTGTTGAATGTCCATACTTTCCCCTGGAAGTATATAGTCAGTTTTGCTGGGTAGTTGATTCTTGGTTGGAGACCCAGCTCTCTTGCCTTTCTAAATATCGTGTTTCATGCTTTGAGGTTTCTTAGTGTGTTAGCCACTAAGTCCTGTGTGATCCTTATGGGAACCCCCCTATATCTGAAGCTCCTCTTCTTGGCTTCTTGTAGGATTTTCTCCTTTTCTTGGAAGCTCTTGAATTTGGTGGTTACACTCCTGGGGGTTGACTTTTGGGGATTAATATAGAGGGTGTTCTATGAACCCTTTCTATTTCTATTTTGCCCCCTTGCTCCAGAACATGTGGGCAGTTTTCTTCTATAATCTCCTGTAGAATAGCATTGAGGTTTTTGTTTATCTCTGGTTTTTCGGGGAGACCGATAATTCTGAGGTTATCTCTTCTTCCTCTGTTTTCCAAGTCTGTGACCTTTTCAGTGAGATATTTCATGTTTTCTTCTAATTCATTAATTTTTTGACTTTGCTTTATTGATACTTGTTGTTTTGTAATCTCGCTGTCTTCCAGCTGCTTAATTCTGGTCGTTAGGGACTGGTTTTGCTTTTCAGCTTTGTCTGCCCTTCTATTAGATGCTTCCAGCTCTTTCTCCAATTGTGAAGTCTTGTCTATCAGACTGCTGATCTCTTTCTCCCATTTTTCTTTCCAAAAGGTTTCCATCTTTTGGGTAAGCTCCAGTTTGAGATCTTCCAGAGCTTGTGGATAATTTCCATATTGGGAGGCATGTTCTGATTTTGTTTGGAATTCATCCTCATTCTCTTCTTTTCCTTGGGTACACCCTCCATAAAAGTTTTCAATAGTCACTCCCCCCCCCCCTTTCTTCTTGGAGGCTTGATTTTGGGACATGTGAGCCATCCCTTTAGTGGTTTTATAACACTTTCTTTTTTTGGTCTGGGGTCTGGGTGATATGGGCAGGTTTTCTGTAAATTTAGGTTGCCTCAGACTAGTTCTTCCCAGTCTCAGAGGATTCTTAGAGAGTGGGTCCCTTTGTTCAGCCCAATTACCTCGGCAATCAGCGCAGCCCACCCAGGTGTTTAGCTCTACCCAGCTGTTCAGCTCAACTGCCCCGAGTTCAGCTCTGCATCCCCCTGTGCTCAGCGCAGGATTCTCCCGTGAAACTGCCCTGAGAAGTCATTTCCTTGCAATCTTTAGATCCCAAGGACCCTGGTGTGCCCCCTCCCCCCCCCAGACAGAGATGCTCCTCACTCACTTGCTGTCCCAGTGAGCGCTCTGATAGCTTACTCTGGTTTGGTGGGGGTAGGGGTAGGGGCGGCTCAGTTCACATTTTTGTGCGAGCTTTTCCTCCTCCTTTTAGTGTGGGAATGTTCAAACCCCATGTACCTTCGTTTCTGTGGAGTACTGGAGAATCCCTCCATTCGTCCAAAGGTGATTTTTATGCTCTTTTGAGGTAGTCTAATTCGTTAGGTGTCAGGGAGGGGAAGTGAGTCGTGTCTAGATTGCAGCCATGTTTACCCAGAAGTCCCTCACGTGTACATTTTTAACAAGTCTGAATAAATTGAGAATCCTGGAAATAATTATTTTTCTAATAAAAATACAAATATACTCTCTATATGAGGGTTCAAAGTTATTTCATCTAGGTCTGATAATTAAAATTTTATTCTTATTTCTATGCTTCAAAATGTTTTCTATTGGATGCGGGTAGAACATAGGGCTTGGAGTTATGAATACTTAATTCAAATCTAATCTTAGATAATAATTAGCTGTGTGACCTTAAGTAAATTACTTAATCTCTCTTTGCTTCTGTTTATTAAACCTCTGTTGATGATGATGAAGATGAAAACATTAGATATGTCCTTAGAGTTTTTGTAAATATTCTTTAAATGTTCATCAGTTGGGTGGGAAAAGCCCAGAAAAGAACATTATATTATGGAATTCATTGTACTTTTATTCAGAAAAGATGGCAAAAGCAGAATCATTTAGTCAGCAATCATTTATTAAGGACCTACTGTATGCCAGGCACTGTGCCAAGATCTGGGAATAAAGGGGAGGAGAGTCACATGATCAGACCTGCACCTGAGGAAGATCAGTGTGATAGCTGAGGGAAGAATTGACTAAAATGGGCAGAGACTTTAGGAAAGTAGACCAACTAACAGGCTATTGCAATAATCCAGGTTTAAGGGGATTAGATTCTTCTAAAGGGTGGTGGCAGATTCAGAGGAGAGAAGGGGACATATACAAGAAATATTAAAAAGGTAGAATCAACAAAGTTCAGAGCAGATTGCATTGGGGTGGGTATAGTGTTTATAGAGTAAGCTGTCAAGAATTACATCTAGTTTGGTGGTGTCCTCTCTGGTAACAGGAAGTTAGGAAGAGAAGAGAGTTTTGGGGAAAAGATAATGAGTTTTGTTTTGGACATATTCAGTTTAAAGTTTCTTTGAGAAGTTCAGTAGGCAGTTGGAGTTGTGCAGCCAGGAGTCAAGAGAAAGGGCTGGGTAAGTCAATCTGAGGACCATTACCCTGAAGGTGATAATTGAATAAATGGGAACTGATGAGATTACTAAACAAAATAATAGAATAGTAGAAGGTCTAAGAAAAAGATAATAAATATGTTCAGGTTTTTCCTTTGCCAGTGTGGGAATTCTATGTGATGTAACAATAATAAAAGGTCAAGGGTTGGTCAGTCTTTGATTTTATTCTGAGGCTAACGTAAGATGAGTGTGTGTGTGTGTGTGTGTGTGTGTGTGTGCGCACACACACTTTGCCAGCTTTAAAGTGCTTATAAACTTGGTTGTTTTTATGATTCCTAACCTCATTAGAATGCTAGTCTGTGTGCTGCACTGAACTATGCAGGTTTGTTCTTTCTACCTCTCATTGACCAATCCATGAGTACCAGTAGCATGACCACCACAGATTGATGTATTCACACCCTTAGCCTTTCGCTCTTTTGCACTCATTCCTTGGATTCCTCCTAATGTGTTTCTTCTCTTGAACCCTACAAATGAAAAGAGTTAATAAAATTATAAAAATGCATGTTAATTATAAGTAACATTTAAACTTCACATTTATCCATTTTCCACATTATAATGTATGCAGTGGTATCAAATGCTTTGTTTATTAATATAATGAATAACAAAGAGGTCTAACTGTTATTTCTGGTACTTTTCTTAACTTGAATCCAAGAGCACAGATGCTATTTTGTTTCATTGCATAAAGTATCAGTACAAAATTATAGAAATATGATGTTGTCATATGCAACAGAGTCAAAAACCCAGGACCTTCCCAGGAATGAAAACAAAGAAATATCACAATCATTGAGAATAGGCTTCAGTGGCTTCATTCCTATAGATGGTGACAACTTTGCAATTTTGGGGTATTTTATCCACATTCCATTTGCTGAAGTAAAGTCTATGTTGAAATGTCTGAAAATGATCAGTGTCATGAAGCAAGTAGTACTAGAAGAATCTGAAACATAAAAATTTACTGAAGAAATACAAAGTTAAAATTTGTCACAGTTTGTAAATGATTCACTGATAATACAGTGAAAAACTGAATCTAGGAGGTCAGAAGTAAGTCCCACATGACAAAACAAAAACAAAAACAAAAAAACCCAGACCAAAATAAATATCAGACAAATCTCTTTGTGATTAAATAATTATAAAAAGTGATATATATATATATAATCTATCTCATATCTCTATAGATGCATAGAGATCTAGTCTATCAATCTATCCATCTCTCTATCTAGACATAATACATGCATACATACATATATACATATACACATACAAATTATCTTCCATCTCTGTTCCGTACCTTTGAACAGGTCTGTCCCCCTTGCCTGGAAAGAACTCCTTTTTCATCTCCACCTCATAGAAATACCTAGCTTCTTTCAAAGTGTTTTAGGTGAGACCTTTATTAACCCCCCCCCAAAAAAAAACCACACTGTCTTTCTCTCTCACTCTCTCTCTCTCTCTCTCTCTCTCTCTCTCTCTCTCTCTCTCTCTCTCTCTCTCTCTCTCTCTCTCTCTCTCTCTCTCTCTCTCTCTCTCTCTCTCTCTCTCTCTCTCTCTCTCTCTCTCTCTCTCTCTCTCCCTCTCTCTCGTTGTTGTTTTGGATACATTTTGTACTTTATGTACTAATTTCCTTTTCCCTTCCAGAATGCAAACTCCCTGAGTGAAGGGACTATTTTATGTTTATCTTTGTATTTGAAGTGCCTTGAATTGTGCCTGGTAATATAATTGATGCTTAACATACGTTTGTTGTTTGATTCTTAATTCATCTAATATCAACTGACATTTTAAAAAATCATGCATGCTAAAAAATATGTGTTGGGATGCATCCAAGAAAAATATTCAGTGTAGTATCATTTCACTGGGCTATATATATGCAAAATAGGTATAATAATGAAATAATTAAAGAAATGTTATATATGCAGAAATCTTTTATCTGTTCCTGCAGAATGATAATTCTTTAGGGAGGGAATGAAATTAGAATTTGGATGGTTTTTCATTTTGAACATGTTGTAAGAAGTATAGCATAATGGATAAAGCTCTAGTTTTGGAATTGGGAGGACCTGGGTTCAAATTTAGATTCAAGCACTCATAGTGTGTCACCGGCCAGGTCACAATTCTACTTAATTTTTTGTATTTTTCATATCTATATTTGTATCTACACGTCATTTGCCTTTAATGAAATTTATTCTGTTTTTTTCGTTTCACTAAAGCATATTTTAAAATTCTACTATACTGGATACTTTCCCCAGCTTCACCCGCTCAAACTTTACCCATATTCACCAACTTTAATAAACATATTCTCTGTGATCACCATTAAATAGGGTCATGTGAAAATATTGTTATCCTGAATCAACAATCCTTCATTCTTTCTAATCTTATTCTTCTTCTTAGAAGTTTATTGTATGCTGGACTTTTTCACTCTTAAAATTCTCTATTAACCTCATTCATTAATAGAATAGATTTAGGAGTATTAGAATTTGGTTATTTTGCCCTAATCTGAGAGATTTTCATGTATTCATCATATTAATATTCATCATATTAACTGTTTAAAATAAACTATTTAATATAATTTATATTTTGAGATATCAATCTGAATGTATAGAATCAGATATGACATATAATCTATAATAAACATTGCCCTTTAGGTTGGTAGTAATAGCTAATTTGTTTTTTCTTCCCATAATGAAGTACATTCTCATTATATATTTAGGACTTCTTATCACTCTTCTCTGTGGATTTAGGTTTATCATTATTGAGTATTAGTAAACACTTTTTAGTTTTCATCTTTTGTGTCAAAAATCACCCCTCTAGCTATTTAATTTTCATGTCCTGATCTAAGGAATGTTTTTGTCACCAAAATGCTGCTTACAATGTAATGAATGTTAATATGTTCCTTAAACTGCCTGACCTGGTGAAGCATTTAGCATGATAAAATGTAACTGGAAACATTGTTCTTAGTCATATAGTTCTTACTGTGAAGACAATTCAAGAGCGCAGAATCTTAAGCTCTTTTTGTCACTCCAAGCTTTATAAATAATTAAAACTAGTTACATGAAATAATAACAGTGAGCTGATTATGTAGAACCACATTCCTTTTAAGCCCCATGTCCTTTTAAGAATATTTTATTATTAACATTCTTGCATTGCTTTTTGGAAACTTTTAGAAAAACCATAATTTTAAATGTTTTTCTTTTCCACTGATGTAAGTAGATTAATACTACTTAACTTTACTGTTTTTTTTAATGTATCTGAATAATTAGATACCAGTAGGACAAGTTGATGGCTTTTACATTTAATTCACAAAGTAAGAAAATATTAAGCTCTAACCTTTTATCATTTTTCACTGAGTCCTTAAAAAAATTATGTAGGTATCTTTCTGTACATGTATATGTGAGTTATTTTTGTTATTTGAGTAGCTTTTAAAAATACTTTATACATATGATTTTTAATGCATCTCAGAAAGTCTTTGTACTCTCTTTAAAGAAAATAATGAGTATATTTTTAAAAAGCAATATGAATATCAGGTATAATGTAAAAGAATATCATATACCAATGGAATAACATCTTTGTATTTGGGTTGAGCTCTTCCCAGTAGGTGTCACTATTTAGCAGTAATGATAAGACTGGTTTGAACTACAAATAAATTTATTCTTCAGTATAACTTATGCTTTTCAAAAATCATGTGCTATAGTATTCTATTAAAGCATACTTTCTGTCTTTGTAAAGCTATGTTGTTTAAATATGCACAAATTCTGTTTCCTTCATTAAAATCCAAAGCAGCTTTTTTGCTAGATTAGTCCAGCCATTTAGTGAGCTGTAATTCTATAAATAGATAAAATTGGATTGAATATTCTTGGAAAACTTTAACATGAAATTAACAGATGATGTGTTAAATATGCAAAATCATCTGAATTTAGTAGATTAGCTTTTTTCTTTCAAAATTCAACAAGTATCGAATATATATTTTATGTACTAAGCAGTATTATAGACTGATTAGTTAAAAAATAGTGAGTCAAAACCAAATGCATAGCAATAATACAAGCAGTGACAAAAAATATGATGTGTTAAAGAAGTGGTATAGAAACTAAGTATTATGAGTTTAAAGTAGGGAGAGATCAATACTCAAAGAAGGCTTTTTGACTTAAAATTAAGCTGGGCCTTGAAAGGTGAGAAGTAGCATGATGTAGAAGAAAGAGCCTTGTCCAGGTAATCATTTTTTTTTAATGATTTGCTAACTGTATTACCTTAGACAGGTTATTTAACTTCTAGAACTCTTAGTTACTTCATTTGAAAAAGGATCATAATAGAGAAGCAACATGGAATAGAAGAAAGATTGCTGGACCTGTGAGCTATATGACCTGGGTTCAAAATTCACCTCTGACTCTTCCTAGCTTCATAACTCTTGGGAAAGTTTCTCTCAGTCTCAGTTATCTTATCTGAGATAGGAATATGGTAATTATTGTACTAACTACCTCAAGAGATAGTTTTAAGAAAATTAGTTAACTTCTAGCAACATGCTAATGTAAGTTATAATTCCTTATCTGCTTAATGGCAAAAGTTTTGCTCATGTTGTCTTTGAGACTCTTTCCACTTCTAAGAAGGATGATTTTGTTATGGAACAATGGATTGAAGGAAAGCATTTCATGTCTAAAGGTAATGATGAGTAGAAGTGGTAAAGGATAGTAGATAGGCTAATGTAGTTGAATTAGAAAGTTTCTTTAAGTGTATAGAATATAATGGTGGAAAGAAAATTTGGGGCCAGTATAAGGAAAGCCTTGAGGCTAAGGGTTTTATCACCTATAGTTACCCTGTAGTTAGCAGAGAGAGAGCCTTCTTCCCTAATTAGGACTTAACTCCTGGATTAAGGTGTATGGGGTTGGGAAAGGGAGCAGGCCACGTGGCATGTGGAATAGAACTTGGGTCTTGTTTCATTGTTGTATCTTAGATGTAATTAAATATTGTTTCTATGATTTCCTTTTTGACCCACCAAGTCTTTAAAATGAAACAATTTAGTCTTCCATTAAAGTTGAATCCTTTTTGCAAAGACCATTTACTGATTATAGTTTTTATTGTGTAATAGTAAAGAAAGTTTCTGATATTTTTTGCTCTCCTGGATTTGTTAGACATCTATCAGGTTGTGCTGCCCATCTAGTACCCAGGAGTTGTCTAAATGTGGCTCATGGGACATGTAAATAGGCTCCTTCCCACTTCCAGGATCAAATACAAAATTCTCTGATATTCAAAACGCTTCATCACACCTCTTCACCTCCCTTATCCCCTAGCCACATTTCCAGTCTTTCTTAACCCTCTGCCACAAAATCTTCAATCCAGTGTCACTGACCTGTTACTGTTCTTCTCTGAAATCATTGTTGATAATTTCATTGAATAGAATCCTAAATTATTTCAAAGTTTCATTTTTCAGTAATATATTGCACGAATTTATTGTTCTCCTAGTTCTACTCATTTCTCTCTGCATCAGTCCATATTTTCCCCCTTTCCTCTGAAATGTTCCTTTCATTATTTCTCATAGAACAGTAGGATTCTATTACATTCAAGTACCATAATTTCCTCAGCAGTTCTCTAAATGATAGCATGCTTAGTTTTTCCAGTGTTCTACTTCTACAAAAAGAGCCTCTATGCATATTATTGTTTATATAAGTCTTTAGCTCACCATTATGTGAACTAATATATTCCTATACCTTTCTCTTTTCTTCCCTTGTAAATCACTTTTCCTTTTCTTTTAATATCAGAACATGGTATAACCATTCCCTAGCCTTCTGTCTTATTTATCTGCCTTCATGACCCCTGTTTATATCAGTTTGGGGATTTTTTGGTGGGGACACTTTTCTTATCCTTAACCACCATTAGAATATAAATACATTATCTTTAAATGATCCTTTGTGATTGTTTATTTGTATTTTTACTTTTTTGTGTTTCTGTTGTTTCCTACATTTGTATTTCAAGGATTTAGTCAATATTCTAACCTCACTTTTTAGACTGAGACATTTTAGGCTCACATTTCTCTTAGGACTTATTTAACAGCTTTTTTATGAAACTAGTCTGTATCATTCTGGCTGATGCTGCTTTATTTCTCTAAATGAGTTGTGTCATCTTCTAGTATCACAAAGGTAGCTCTGAATAGGGAGCTTCAAACTTTCAGCAGGGTCTCTGCAGTCTAATGTATGGAGTGGTCTGATTGTTGCCCTCCTGATTTGAGCTTTGCAAGTTTCCTTATCCCTACACATGGGTCTGGGCACCAAAATTACAGACTTGCCCCTAGGTGCAGCTTCAGCAGACAGTTGTCTCCAACCCAACAGCTATCTGGAAAACTCTTCAGAATGACATAGCCAATGGCTTACCCCTGGTCTGAGCCTAGAGACTAACACCATCATGCTACTAGCCTCAGAGTGAGTGACAGCAAAACAGGCATTGGACCTAGAGTCAGGAAGATTGGCATTCAAATTTAGCCTCAGTAACTTACTCACTTTGGGCCCTGGACAAGGCACTTAACCTCAGTTTGTCTGTTTCCTCAATTGTAAAATGGGAATAATAATAGCACCTACCTCCCAAGGTTGTTTGTGAGGATGAAATTATATATTTCTAAAGCATTTAGCACAGTACCTAACACAAAGTAGACACTATATAAGTAATAGTAGTAGTTGTATCAGTGGTCATAGTTGTAGTAGTAAAGATGAGTTTTTTATTGGGTTGCTGTGCAAACAATATATCTAATTGACAGGTAATAGAAGTATTAGAAGTAATCATCATTGTTTCATAAAGGCATCAAGTTGACAGTTTCACAAAAAGGCAGAATGACTTTGTAAAGGTCATGGCGACACACCATCTACCACAACATTCACCATGCAAAGTGTGATTAAGTGAACATGCTCAGATTCTACTCAGTTATTTTTCATTATGACACAAAAAAGTCCTTTCATTTAAAGTTGCCATAATCAAAAGCATGTGATAGTGATGAAGAATGCTCAAATATTGATACTGAAAGAATAGAGCAAAGTCTAAGTCATTGACTTAGTAACCTAATGATTGGTAAACCAATTTGTGCACTACAAATATTCTAAATTTTGTTATAGTACTTTTCCTACCCTTTGACTGTTTTTTTTTTAATTTATTAGTGTTTATAGTAGGCAGACCAATTAAAGAAAAAAGTAGCTAGGTCATACAATGGATAGAATACTAGATGTAGAATCAGGACATTCTGAAATCATATCTAGTCTCAAATATTTACTACTTGTGTGAACCTAGGGAAGTCACTTAACTTGTATCTGCCTCAGTTTCCTCAACTGTTAAATGGGAATAGTACCTTCCTCTCAGAGTTTTTGGGAAGATCAAATGAGGTAATATTTTGAAATTTTTGAAGTGCTATAAATATGCTAGATATTAATATCATTATCAAAATGAACTATATAAAAGTTGATTGTTTCTTACTATAATAATCTGTACAAAGGCTAAAAAGAGGTTGAAATTAATGTCTAAAATTAGGATTGGATTCTGTGGACTTCCATTCCTCATTGATATAGAATCCATTAGTGTTTAGCAAATTAATCATGAGTCACAGCATACTTGATGCTCTTCAAAGAATAAAAAAGCCAGGCCTCTCATCAAGTCTCCCAATAATAGAATGGCATTAATAAATATAATCCTGTATATGTAGAGAATATGAAATGTCAAACATGGTGATCTCCAAACTCCATAGCTGTCAGTGAAATGAAACCTACATAGGTTACAAAGTTCAGACAGAGACTGAATTCCATAGAACTTAGAATCCAGAGCGAATCAGCTCTGTGGATGTGTAGCTTGGTAATCTTCACCTGTGCATTTTTTATATATTAATGAAATTGATACAAGAGAAATTACTCTTAAAGGGAAAAAGAAAAACCCAAAAGGGAACAGGGATCCTTAGGGGCCCTTTGAGGAAGAAGAGAATTTTGGGCACAGCAATTAAGGAAAAAAGGGAACTTCACCAGGCATTTATCCCTAAATTATTTTTATTCTTAAGTCCCCATGAAATTAAGGCTGTCCTGGTAAACTAGTACATCAAATTTTTTAGATTCAAAGAAAAAATGGGTTTGGGTCTTCATTTTGATATTTAGATCAGGTTTTATTCTCAGATTTGTTAATTACTGAACTACTAGAAACCCTAATGTAAGTTTTTGCCCAATATTGGGGGGGGGAGAATACTAAAATGCTTCAGAGCAAAAGCATTTGACAAAATTAAAAAGTTTTTGTATTCTTATCAAATAGAATAAAAAGAGTTTGTTCCTCTTGTTTATTATCAATAAAGACCAAGATATTTCTTGAGACTGTGAATCTCTGATTATCTTAGGGTCAATTTTTAACAGAAAAAAAAAATAAACGATTATGACTATATGGCCACTGAAGGCTATGGTCACATAAAGTATATTGCATTTTTTAAAATGATCTGGTAAAGCCCTATTCTAATGCCCCATTCTCATGTTCCCAAGAGCACAAGCTCTGTTAGGTTCTGCCAACATGGAAAGCCTTTAAGGGTCTCACATTCATAGTATTTCCGATCTGTTACTTAAACCTTAACCTCTTTTCTTTAATTTGAAATTTTAATGAAAGTAGCCTTAGGAAGAAATATCCACTTTGGTTTGATTACTAGGCACCAAATAGAGCAAATTCCTTTTTGACAAGGAATTTATAGGATAAGAAAGATAATCTGAGAAAGGATTATAAAGAGAATATACAGCTATTTTTTTAAATATAAAAAAGTAAAAATAGAAGAAAAAACTAATTTCAGGAATCACTTAAATAATGGAAGAGAAGTAGATTAGCTAGCTGAAGCTATGGAACCAGAAAAAATAATAAGGAAATTCTTAATAAGGGGGTTAATAAGTAAACAAAAATTTCAAGGGAAATAATATTTAAAAAAGGGAAACTAGAGAGACATAGTAGTGCTAGATCTCAAACTATACTGTGTAATCAGAATCTTGAACCCTTGGACTTCATCTCCCAGAATCCCTTTCCTCTTTTGTTCCCACGTTGCATCCTTATGAGTGTATAGATAAATTCTGTAACTCCTTCCTGCACTCTCCTCCTGGCTCTCCTACTGCTTCTGGCAATCCAGGCAACTCTCTCTTTGCTAATGCTACCATTTTCCTTTTTCTTCAAGTTATCAATTAATAAATTCTCATAAGAATATAATACTTGAAGTATTTGGATATTAATTTTTAATTTTACAATTCTAAAAGCAGCAGTCCTCAAAACAATTTGATACTGGTTTTAAACATAGAACAGTCAGTGGAATGAATTAGGTATACAGCATGCAGGAGCATATATGCCTAATACTCTAGTTCAATAAAGACCAAGATTCAAACTATTGGTATTAGGACTGTTTGATAAAAACTGGAAAAATTGGGCAGCAATATGGAAAAAAATAGATTTTGACCAAAATCTGTAAAGGATAATTTTAGCGTTGTGACCTAAACTATGTTAATTATTTGGTCACCATGGATATCCCAAATATTAAAAAATATATAACCAAGTCAGCTGGAAATTTATGGTGATTTAATTGATATAGTTGAAAGAAGTTAAGAAGAAGCAAGATGGAAAGGGTGTAGGATTTCTCCCGCCTGGCTAGTGACAGGAGAAAGACCAGAGGCTCTGGGAAGGTAAGGATTTGGAGAGTAAGGAGAAAGGAATCAGCCTGAACTCCAAAAAGGGTTCAGCCAAGATGCCTGAACCTGAATCAGCTCAAGGACAAACTTGCACCAAACCCATACAAATAGCTGCCACCAAGCCAAGATGTTGGAAAGCTTAGCATGCTGCCAGCCAGAGTTGCCTCTCCGGGGGAAGAGAAAGAAGAGAGGAAGTGACGTGCCTTATATAGATGGTTTTATGTCACTTTCCTCTGTCTCATCTGTACCAGTGATAGCTTAGCTTGACTTAGTACAGCCCAGGGGTCTGTCCGCTGTTTCTGCACATGTCTGTTGAAGGCCATTTCCTCAGATACTTAATCTTTGAGTATGGTGCAGACATTCTTGACCTTGTTAAACTAAGTAGGGTGGAGCAATGTAGAGTTCCCAAGACCTGATTCTGTTAAACCAAGTATCTCCATTGTTGCTAATCAGGAAAGAGCTAAATCAGATCTTCTAAAGTACGGTCTAAGTAAGGTGGAGTAGTTTTAAAATTCACATATCTTATGCCTTTTTTGACACAACCAGTGTCAAATTAGAAACATGATATAAACATAAAAGGTCATATCATAAAAGAATTAGAGAAACATGGAGTAGGAGGGTGATGGGGAAATGATTTATCAGATCTATAGGTAGGAAAAAATCTCATCACCAAACAGGAGGTAGAGAAGAAAGAACCAAAGAAGTGAAAATAGAAAATTTTGATTGAAAAAAATTTTAAGTTTTTGCACAAATACATCAAAAATTAAAAAGGAAATAATTAACTGGAGGAAAGTATATGTAGCAAATCTCTCTGATAAAGGTCTCATTTTTAATATATATAAAGAATTTATTAAAATATCTAAGAATTAAATTCATACCTTAATCAATAAAACAGGGATATGAACAGGCAAAAGTTCTCAAGGGGAAAAATCTAGGCTATCTATAGCCAGATGGAAAAAAAAATGTTCCCAGTCACCAGCAATTAGAGAAAATGCAACTTAAAGCAATTCTGACATTCTACCTCTCCCCAAGTAGATTGGCAAATCAGATGACAGGAATGGAAAATGATAGTTTTTGGAGGCACTGGGGAAAAAAAGGCACATTGATGTACTATTGGTGGACCTATGAATGAGTACAACTATTCTGGAAAGAAATTTAGAATTAAAGTTACAAAATAATGCATGTCCTTTGACCCAGTTATACTATTTTAGGCATGTGCTCAAAAGCGATCAGAGGCATAGGAAACATTAAAATATTCCCTAAAATATCTATAGCAACTCTTTTTGTGGTGGCAAAAATACCCAACCACACATAAAAAGCTAGACTAATGTGAAACCCATCAAATGATGAATGACTGAAAAAATTATGGCTATATGAATGTGATAAAAAACTGTTGTGCTGTTAAAAAAAAGTAAAAATAGATGATTTTTAGAGAATTAGAAAGATTTTAAGAAACTGGTATAGAGTAAAGCAAGCAGAATCATGAGAACAATTTATTCTGCAACATTAATAATATGAAAGTGAACTATTTTGAGGACTTATATAAACTGATGAAGAATGAAATGAATAGAACCAGAAAAGCAATTGATACAAATGACATCAACAGTTTTAAGGACAAACAACTTTGAAACCTTTAAGAACTATAATCCACACAATGACCCTCAATAATTCCAAAGGATCAATAATGAAATATACTATCAGCTTCCTGAAAGAGATTTAGGGGACAAAATGAGACATGTATTTTTATTTATAGCCAATGAGGAAACTTTTTTTATTTTTCTATGTGTATTTGTTTCAAGGAATTTGTTAAATGAGAGGTCTCAGAGAATGGGGGTAATCTGGAAAGGTTTATAATGTAAAAACAAAATACATCAATAAAACTTATTTTAAAAATAGTAACTAATAGTAGGAGGCTTAAGTGACAAGGAATGTGGGAATTAGAATAAGAGGGGTCCTGAATAGGTTTTCATGAATGGAGAGAATGGAGTGAGGTGCAATAAGTCCTAGATGCATTGGTGTGATGAGTATTGAAATAGAACAGGAGATATCAGTACCAATATAAACCTGACTTCATGATTTTTGTTCTCCTTGTTCCTACCCATGTAACTTCCATCTTCCTCTTCCAACTTCCATGGAAACTTCCAAGTTTCCATATCCTCTTATCTTGTCTGAAAAATCTTCTAAAACTCATTCATACTAAATAAGTTTCATTGGATGTTTTTTCTCCTTTTGCCATTTGTATTTTTAACCAAAGGTGAAAAGAAAAGCTAGAATAATAAAAATATCTTGCTTGTAGATAGAATTCCTTGAATTTCCAAGTGGATGGGAGAGGTAATGAGGGAAGGGGAAAGAAGGGACTAATAGGCTAAGATGTTTCCATTGATCCTGAAATGATATCACACAAAAAACCATTTTTCCCTTTGTTTCTCTTTTAAGTGGAGTGGGTCAGAAGGAATCCTAAGATCCTAAAACATAAAGTGAGAATTTTCATCTACTTCATATATTCTTAATCTTGCAGGAAATATTTATTTTGGTTTTACTGTGGCTTTCTATGGAGAATTTATTGAAACATGGTCAAGAGTGGTGCAATCTGAATGATGTCATTTCCTTGAATGCTTCTGAAGTTCAGTGCTGAATTTCTGTTAATTTACTTTCTGAGTTGCTTTCACTTGATTGTTATCAGTTTTTTTTTAGACAGTGCTATAGCTACATACAAAGCAAGCCTTCGATATATTTGATTCCTGCTGCATAGATGTTAGTTATAGAATTTTTTTATAAAAGGATTGTAAAAATCCAAATGGTAGTATTGAAAGCTATAATGCGAAGGATATACTGAACAAAATTATAATAATTTTCAGGCAATTTAGTCATCCAAGCAAAAATGTTTTTTGCTTGTTTTATAAATGATTTGCTTTTACTTTCCCCCTCCCCTCTTTTTAAATACATGTTTTATAACATGTCACTGTTAAAGACTGAACAAAAATGACTTGTTTGTCTGCATTCCAATACTTTAGTGTCAAGGGACTTGGGGTACATATACTTGCTGTGGGTAGAAAGTTTTATTGTTTTACTCTTGGTTGTTGTAAACCTTAAAATAAAGGTAAATCTATTGAGTAACAAGCATTTATTCTGCACCTGCTCTCTGTATAAGAGCAGTTGTGTAGCCTCTGGAGATGCCACATAAAAAGTGAATGCAGTCTCTGTCTTAAAACTGTTACAGGTTCTTTTCTTTGCAGGAAAATCTTATATAAGTTTATAATATTGTTTTAGGAGAGGTCTCTGACAACTAATTTTGCAGTTATCCTTAAATGGGTTAGCCTATACTAATCTCTCATTCCCCTGAATCCTGATTGCATTTAGTTCCATATAATTATTCTCTAGTTGTTCATTCTTGTATCTTATGTCCTCAGCTGTGTTGCAGGGGGAACTACTTTCTCATTTCCACAAAGTGGACACATAACGTGCTCAAATGTTGCTTAGTTATTAACATTATTCACAAAACACTTTTACAGCATACCAACTTTGGGTTCTTTTTAACAGGTGAAAAACAAAGATTTGGTTATGAGCAGTCAGGATATGACATTGAGGATTCTGATGGCCCTGATGATGATGAGAATGAGAATGAAGATGATGATGAAGATAGCCAGAGTGAATCAGTTCTGTCTGCAGCACCTTCAGTTACAGCCAGCCCTCAGCACCACCCAACCAGAAGCAGTCTTCAGGAGTCTCTAAGTGCTGATGAAGAAATTAGAATTGCAGAGTGTTTTTCTAAGGTACCCTCAGATCCTATGGATGCTCTGCCTAAAGCCCTTCCCACCAAGATGACTGTACTTAGCTCAGTACAGTCTGACTGTAGGAGCTCCAGATCCCCAGTGATAACGAGGCAGCACAGTACGAAAAATGAGACTAAACAAGAGAAGGTAACTATTGGAGACCGTATTCTATCCTCCCCCGAAGTGGCTCCAAGATCACCATGCCATCTAATGTCTATCGACTATCCTGATGCAGAAGAAGTAGCGGGAAGTCCTACAACAGTAAAACCTACCGACATAACACAGGTGATTAGGTTTTTATTTTCTCATCTTACTCATAGAAGAGCTAGGGCTTTAAAAAATTAATATGTTATCCAAGTTACTTTCTGATGGTAATATTGACTCAGTTGTGTAACTTCAATGAAAGCATTTCTTCTAGTTAGATGCAGATTATTGATTTTCTGGATTACTTCATTTTTCTCCTCTATTTCAGTTATGTTTCATTGCCTTTCCTCATTTTTTCCTTAAGTATATACCAAACAACTCTTCAAAAGTTGTATAGCTTACTGATTATTATTCTTTGATTTTCTACATAATTCAAGGGGGGAAAGGGGCAAAAGACAAGAGAATTAAGAGTCAAAAACCCTGGCTCCTTCTTATCCATGAGCCAACTTGTATGACCTTTGGCATGTCATTTATATAGCCTCTGAGTCCTTCCTTAGAGAATGAACATATTACTTGTACTTCATATATTTGGAAAAACTTTTAAAACATAAATGTGAGTTGTTGATAATAATGATTATTTTTTAACCCTTAACTTCCATCTTGGAATCAATACTATAATTTAACTCCAAGGCAGAAGAGTAGTAAGGGCTAGGCAATGAAGATTAAGTGACTTTCCCAGGGTCATACAACTAGGAAATATCTGAAGCCAAATTTAACCCAGGACCTGCCATCTCTAGGCCTAGATCCCAATCCTCTGAGCCACCCAGTTGCCCCAAATAATAATGACTTAAATTAAGACATGTAAACTGTTTCCTTTGCTGACTTCTCAAGCCTTATCCACTCATTAAACCATTTTGTTCTCTAGAACTCTTATCTTTTCTTAGTTTTATTGATATTCCTTTCCTTAAAGATCTCTTTTAGTCCCATGACATCCTTTTCCATTTCTAGGCAAATAACCATCAAATCTCAGTCTCTGTAGAACTCCAATCCTATATTTCCAAATGCCTGAGAATACCAAAAATAGTGATGATGATAATAATAAAAATAATTCGTATTTATATGAATGTGGCTGCATGCCAAAGAGGCTGATCAGGACTGCCCACTGAATATTTATTCCCTTTCTACAGGAAGTACTTAATGACAGGAAGTCAGTGGGCTCCCAGGAAATGTAGTTCATTTTTAGGGTAACAGATTTTCAACTATACATACTGTCCCTGTTTGGCCTTGTACAAGTCACCTAAACTATTTGGACCTCATTTTGCTCACCTGTAAAATTGAGGAGATAGATTTAAATTACCTCTAAGAGCTCTCATAGCTCTGAATCTGTGAATGACTCCATAGTCTTCTATGGGAGAAAGGCCTAGATTGCTCCTTTCTCTGAGAACCTTTCCATAATTTTATGATCTTTGTTTCTATCACCCATTCCAGAGTTTAAATATTCTCTAAGTTCATCCATGCCTACAGTGACTTCCTTATGACAACAAATCTGTTGAATTTTTGGATGATAACACAAACATGAAAGATTCATTGCAATTTAGCAACTAATTCCCCAGATTAACTTTTTTCCTAGTGTTAATTTGTTGCCAGAAAAAAAATAGAATCCACATGATCATTTTGCAAAATTTGACTTCATTGCTGATTAAAACATTACATGAGGTTTTATTTCTCCTGTTTAGGATATGCCTTCTCTGAAACTTCTTCCTCCATCAGTGGACCATGGCACCCAGATAACAGCGGTTGTCCCTTCAGTGGCTTCACCTTATCCTAAGATCCAAGATCAGAAACAGCCAATACCTCTGCAGCAGATTACAGAATTGATGCCTCCTCAAACTCATTTGTTTAGCCATCTTCCTTTGCATTCCCAGCAACAAACAAGGACACCCTTTAGTATGATTCCAGTTGGAGGAATCCATGTGGTTCCTGCTGGCCTGACTGCATACTCCACATTTGTACCCATTCAAGCTGGACCCATGCAACTCACTATTCCAGCCGTTGGCGTGATCCACAGAACTACAGGTCCTCCTGGGGATCTGGCCACAGAGGTTTCTGGCACTACCAACTCCACCAGGGTAGCTGAACTAAACAGCGTCATGCCATGTATTCCCATTGGCCAAATTGGTGTCCCAGGCCTTCAAAACCTGAGTGCCCCAAGCTTGCAGACTCTTCCACCTTTAAGCATGGAAACTGTAAATATTTTAGGCCTAGCCAACACAAGTATCACCCCCCAGGTACATCCTTCAGGACTCGCGCTGAATGCTGTGGGACTTCAAGTTCTGACAGCAAACCCTTCAGCCCAAAGCAATCCTAGCCCTCAGACACACATTCCAGGCCTACAAATATTGAACATAGCACTGCCTACCTTAATTCCTTCGGTTAGTCCAGTCACTGTCGATGGACAGGGAGTTTCTGAAACACCAGCTTCTCAAAACAAAGCTTGTGAAACTCCACCAGAACAGACTCTTGTGGCCGATCCCCGCCAGGTCACCGCTGCTCTCTCTCCTCAGGGCTCACCTCTACCCCTTCGGTACAATGTCACAGATTCCTCCAAGCCCACTCCTGCGAGAGAGCACGTAAGGCTTGTCAGCACCAGAAAAACGGACAATGAAACCGCTGACTTGGTGAATCATGTGACGCCAAAGCATGAAGCCACTTGTCCCGGGGTTTGCCAGGGCCCTCCGCCAGAGCCAGGGCCACTTCTGCAAGCACGCTCCCCCGGCCGGCCCCGCAGGCACAAGGCAGTGCAGTTTAGTGATGTCAGTAGTGATGATGATGAGGACAGGCTTGTAATAGCAACCTAGATTTTTTTATAACACTTAAAGGTTTCTTTGCAAACCTATCTTTCCTTAAAGCACATTTTTTCTGACACAAATTCATTATTAATCTTTGTGCAATCATGAAATTTTGACCAATAATTGTTGTTTCTTGTCAGCTCCAACCATTTTTGTACATGTTGTATAGACAATTGTGCCTTTTTGGAGTTTTATGTTTAGAAACTTGTACAGAATGTTGAAAAAATATATCTATATAAAATACATATTATATATGTATATGAAAAACAGGTAGCTGCTTGTGTTTAGTAAGTAAAACATCTTATGTCAAATCAAATGATTAAATTATATGTTGCACTGTTAAATGTAAATTTTTATGGTTGTAGGGGAAAGTTTCTGTGTACAGATTGGTATGTAAAACTCCATATTTATTGTATCCATATTAGTCTTGGAAATGGGTCTCTCCATCTACTTGTGTAAGACAGTAGCTTTACACTTCAGACAGAATTTTTCTGTGTTATGAAATGTTCCAGTAAAATTTTATTTACTGACTTTACCATTGTTCACGTTGTGCCTTCTTTATGCCATCCTCAGGGATTAGTGAGCAGCAGGCTTACCTTATGCTTAGGTCTAGTGTGCTGCCACTTTTTTTTTTTTTGGAGGAACAAAATGGGGAGGGGGTGGTAAGAGAATTTTTATTTTTGCCATTTGGAAGTAAAGTTAAGACCATTGAGGGAATTTTTTTCATCATTGGCATAATAATTGGTGATATTGTTCTTGATTATTTTGACAAATGCCTTTCTAAAGACTTCTTTGCACTAAATTAAAGAGGCAAGTGGGATTTAGTTTAAAATGGGCATTTCAGTTGTAATTTCAAAATGTGAACATAAAAATAATAAAACATACTACCAAAAAAAATGTGTTATCTTGAGAGCATGGTTTGGATGCAACTAACAAAAAGTAGCTCACTGGCAGTAAAGTATAGGATTGATTGTTTAGCAAGGACCCCATTGTCCTGAAGAATCTTTATTTATTTATTTATTTATTTGTTTGTTTGTTTATTTATTTATTTATTTATTTATTTATTTATTTATTTATCTGCAGTGTGCTGTTATAAGCTTTCTGCTAAATAGGAAGGCATACCAGGTTTTGAGAAGCTCTAAATCCTATTTCCCAATAGTCATGTTTAACAACTTTGTTTCTGGAAATTTAATTGCACCATGTTCTTTCAGCAAAACAAAATAATGATTTGTTGCCCACCAATACCTTTGAACGAAGAAATTGCAAGAATATTTTCATGAGAATAGGTAGTATTTGAAAAGAAGACTCTTTAAATCCCATAATTGAAATAGATCTGAATACATAAATATGGAAGGCTTAAGTGAATTCTCCAGAGTCCTAAAATATTGACTCCATGAACGTTATTGGCAGTTTGAAATTAATACGATATATAATGTGAAAATTTTATTTTTTCAGGATTTAACATCAAGTAGGGTAAATTGCAGTCAACATTTTTAAAATCGGTTAAACCAGCAAATTAAGAGTTAGAATTTATCAAAATAATAAAAGCTGGATTTGCATAATTAAGTGTTTTATTTATTATATGCTAATAATCAGTGACAGAAAGATTTTAAAATCATCCTGGAACCATAATGGGAACTGTATTGCTTTATAAATGCATTCCTTATCTCCTAAATTTAAAATGCTACATTTAATTCTTGCATACACATCAACCCTTTAAGGCTTTAATTATCTGGATTTCAAAACAGTAGCAATACAATTAATGTTTTATAGCAATAATATGCCCAGGCACAGTGACACCTTCCGGTAAACCTGGCTTTTGGAGAGGCTGAAACGAATGAATTTGAAGTTCCCGAGTTCGGAGCTGCTGTGGGCCATGCAGATCTGGCCTCTGCATTACATTCAGTATATGATGAATCCCTAGAAGCAGCAGGATCCACCCGGTGATCTGAGTTGTGAGCTGGACCAGGTCAGGAATGGATGAGTAACAAGATCAAGCTTGTCAATAGCTTCTGGACTTCCAGCCTTGGTGATATGGGGAGACCCATTCTTTAAAAAAGGAGAGAAAAAGAGGGGGATAGAAAATGAGGGAGGAGGGAGAGATAGATTGCATATATTACATATGTACATGTGGAGGTATACAGACATATGTGTGCATATGATCGAAAAAATAGATTTCCCTAAATTCTGAGGAAGTGAGGTGAATGTAGCTTGTAAGCTGATCCCTAATAAGTTATACTTGGATCTTTATGTTTTGTTGAAATTTCTTAATGTGAAATATTTAATTTGTTTATGTATTTATTTGCAAGCTGTTTTAGAAATTTGCTAGGCCCAAGTGGTGTGAATAAAGACCATGAAGTGGTTGTAGTATTTGAATTCTAAAATAGGTAATTGGTTCCAGCCTAATGGAAATATGCAGTGAATTTTAAAAATAACTTTATTAATATAAAATGTGTTTCTAATTCAGATTTTTACAAAGTAATAGAGAACTTATAAAAAGCACATTTTAAAAATGTTAGTTACTTAATATCATGCAAAAGATGTCTACATTGATATGACAAAAATGTCATAATTGATGTGTAAAATATTTCAGCAGTGTAGATTGAACCATCTCCTTTTTTTATCTTCACACATAAGCTGGCAGGTACAGAGAGGTTTATCCACATCTTGGTAAAATTTGCATGCTTTAGTGGACAGGATCAGCTTCCCTAATTTTTGGCTTCATGACTTCCTACAGCTCAAAAACTATCTTCAAATTGAGAATGAATTCCTTTTGTTCATGATCTGCTTTTTTCCTATCATTGTCAACTTCTTCAAACACTTTTATGTTCTCACACAATGAATCACGCATAGTTGGATCACCTGAGACATTATCTAAAGTTAGTAATTCAATGTTGTGATCTTTCCAGTATTTTTTAACAACTGTGATAAAATAACATAAAAACCAGTCTTCAAAAACAGTTTTAACAATGAAAGCTTTTTTATTTGATTGTCAAAGAACTAGAAACAGTCAATGGTTATAGCTTCTCAGAGAAGGAAGATTTCAAAATTGATAAACATACTGGTTTTCATGTTAAATCTCCTTCTGTATTCTCAATGATAGTATTAGGTCATCTTTAGACATGCTAAATGCAAGACGAGTGGGTTTTTTTTTTCTCTCTCTTAGAAATGTATTTTTTCAAGGACACCTTTTCCAGAATAAATTCATTTCATCAACATTATCTATTTCCATCTTTGATTATTTTTTCCAAATATCAGTATATAAAATTTTCATGCCTCCAGCTACCCTGGTCACCTCTTCAGTAATTTTAACACTAGGTAATGGAACTTGATTGAGGGGGGTGGTGTTACTAACCAATATTTACAATTAAATTAGTCTATTTCTATATTCTTTTACTGCTTTAAATAAACTTTGGCACTTTTATCTGAATGATGGTCATGCTCAGAGGAATGTGATTTTTTTATTGCAGTCTTCGTACAGCTCAAAAAAATTTTTTTATCCTTTACATTTTGTCTTAGAATCAATACTGTGTATCAGGTCTAGGGCAGATGAGTAGTAAAGAGGTTAAAAGTGATTTGCTTCGGGTTACACAGATAGAAATTGTCTTAAGCCAAATTTGAACCCAGGACCTCCTGTCTCTAGGCCTGAAGACATTTCATTTCAAGGACAGCTGAGTGGTGTAGTAGTGTGTAAGGGGTAAAAATTATGATTGGACTGAATATTTGAGAATTTTGTTGCCAGGAATTTAATTACTAAATTCCAATTAATTTCTCAAATCAAAATGGCTTTTATGGTAGTTTATTTACAAATAGAAGAAAGTAAGGAAATGAGTGTGAGAGAGAGAGAGAGACAGACAGACAAACAGACAAACAGAGAGAAAGAGAGAAAGAGAGAGAGAGAGAGACAGAGGAGAGACAGACTCCAGCCTAGGCTGAACCAGGCAGGAATTCAGAGACCCCAATAAGGGGACTGGGGAGGGGGCAGAGGATTAATTTAACAAAGCTTCCACTCATGAGACCTCTTCCAAGATGAGGGGCCTCGCCAGAGGCTAGTGTCTCCAGAAAAGCCAAGGAAACGGAGTCAGCCTTTCATTCACCATGTGTCAGTCCAAAGGAAAGCAGTCTGAAATCTCAAACCGAGCTCCTCCAAGGCGAAGGTGAAGAAATCCTCACAGGAGGTGGCCTCTAAATTTAAAGGCAGTTCTTTGTGTCACTTCCTGTGATTTCCTTCCACCTTTACATGTACCAATGGTGGCTTAAACTTGGCTTTGGATGGCCCAGGGGGTCAATCAAATCAGTTGTTTGATTGGTCACTTGCTAGCACACATGGGTCATAGACCTTCTCTCCCCCACACTTAATCATTCTGTGGGGGTGTATACATTCTTGGTGGCTAAAAATCTGAAGAATAAAGTGGAGTTAATCTCATTTTCACAGTAAATAGACCACCAGACCTGGAGTTGGGAAGACCTGAGTTAAAATCCAATCTCAGATACTAGCTATGTAACCCTGGGCAAGTCACTTAACCCTGTTTGCCTCAATTTCTGAAAAATGGGCTGCAGAAGGAAATGGTAGACCACTCCAGTCTCTTTGCCAAGAAAACTCTAAAAGAGGGCACAAGAGTGAACATTCCTGAAAAGACTTAATAACAATACTTCCATTCCTTGAAGTTATTTGCAAACCCCCTCCCCCCAAAAAAAGATAATGCAATTTATCTTTATTCTCTTATTTCTTTTGCATGTTTCAATAATTTGTGCCATAGATTTAGGTATTCCAACATCTTGTCCTTTAGAGTTATTATGACCATGTTCATGTCATTTAGAAACATAAATTTTTGTTGTAATAAGCCTCTTCTTTTTGCATTGACAGTTTCCATCTGAAGTATTCCGCCTGTTATCCATATTTAAGGACTGTTTTGAAAAAAATGTATGCTAACTGTTGGAAATCAGGTACATAGCAACCTCTCACATCCATGGGAGACATTAGGCAAGTGCAGACTGATGATGTACTGGCATGTTAAAACCCTTGAGGGGCTCATGTTTGATGCATTAATTTATTCTTGGCTCACATTAAGTGCAACTTGATGTCATTTTATAATTCAGATAATCTTATTTTGCATTTTTCATACTCATCGTAACTATACTTTTATTTTAAAAATTCTTGGATTTAGTGGGATTGATTTTAATGGCAGGATTCTTGAGCATTATTATTTGCATAAACATTTAACATTGATTATTTCTATTGCTTTAGAAATATTAATTTTTAATGTTTAGGTATTGGTATTGCATTAGGAAAATATGTTAATTATGTACTATGGTTTATTACCTACTATATTTCTTTTTTATATATATTTTATTTGATCATTTCCAAGCATTATTCATTAAAGATATAGATCATTTTCTTTTCCTCCCCCCACCCCCCATAGCCGACGCGTAAATCCACTGGGCATTACATGTTTTCTTGATTTCAACCCATTGCTATGTTGACAATATTTGCGTTAGAGTGTTCATTTAAGAGTCTCTCCTCTGTCATGTCTCCTCAACCGCTATATTCAGGCAGTTGCTTTTCCTTGGTGTTTCCACTCCCATAGTTTATCCTTTGCTTATGAATAGTGTTTTTTTCTCCTAGATCCCTGAAAATTGTTCAGGGACATTACACCGCCACTAATGGAGAAGTCCATTACGTTCGATTATACCACAGTGTATTAGTCTCTGTGTACAATGTTCTCCTGGTTCTGCTCCTCTCGCTCTGCATCACTTCCTGGAGGTTGTTCCAGTCTCCATGGAACTCCTCCACTTTATTATTCCTTTTAGCACAATAGTATTCCATCACCAACATATACCACAATTTGCTCAGTCATTCCCCAATTGATGGGCATCCCCTCGTTTTCCAATTTTTGACCACCACAAAGTACGCAGCTATGAATATTCTTGTACAAGTCTTTTTCCCCATTATCTCTTTGGGGTACAGACCCAGCAGTGCTATGGCTGGATCAAAGGGTAGATATTCTTTTGTCGCCCTTTGGGCATAGTTCCAAATTGCCCTCCAGAATGGTTGGATCAGTTCACAACTCCACCAGCAATGAATTAATGTCCCTACTTTGCCACATCCCCTCCAGCATTCATTACTTTCCTTTGCTGTTATGTTAGCCAATCTGCTAGGTGTAAGGTGATACCTCAGAGTTGTTTTGATTTGCATCTCTCTGATTATAAGAGATTTAGAACACTTCTTCATGTGCTTATTAATAGTTTTGAGTTCTTTATCTGAGAACTGCCTATCCATGTCCCTTGCCCATTTATCAATTGGAGAATGGCTTGATTTTTTGTACAGTTGATTTAGCTCTTTATAAATTTGAGTAATTAAACCTTTGTCAGAGGTTTCTATGAAGATTTTTTCCCAATTTGTTGTTTCCCTTCTGATTTTAGTTACATTGGTTTTGTTTGTGCAAAAGCTATTTAATTTGATGTAGTCAAAATTATTTATTTTACATTTTGTGATTCTTTCTGTCTTGCTTGGTTTTAAAGTCTTTCCCCTCCCAAAGGTCTGGCATGTATACTATTCTGTGTTTACCCAATTTACTTATGGTTTCCTTCTTTATGTTTAAGTCACTCACCCATTTTGAATTTATCTTGGTGTAGGGTGTGAGGTGTTGATCTATTCCTAATCTCTCCCACACTGTCTTCCAATTTTCCCAACAGTTTTTATCCAATAGTGGATTTTTGTCCCAAAAGCTGGGATCTTTGGGTTTATCGTATACTGTCTTGCTGAGGTCGCTTTCCCCCAGTCTATTCCACTGATCTTCCTTTCTGTTTCTTAGCCAGTACCAAATTGTTTTGATGACTGCTGCTTTGTAATATAGTTTAAGGTCAGGGACTGCAAGGCCCCCATCATATGTGGTTTTTTTTTTCATTATTTCCCTGGATATCCTTGATCTTTTGTTCTTCCAAATGAACTTTGTTATGTTTTTTTCTAAATCAGTGAAGAAGTATTTTGGTAGTTCAATGGGTATGGCACTAAATATATAAAGTTTGGGTAGGATGGTCATTTTTATTATATTGGCTCATCCTATCCATGAGCAGTTAATATTTTTCCAATTGCTCAAGTCTAGTTTTAGTTGTGTGGAGAGTGTTTTGTAGTTGTGTTCATATAGTTCCTGTATTTGTCTTGGGAAATAGATTCCTAGGTATTTTATTTTATCTAAGGTGATTTTGAATGGGATTTCTCTTTCTAGTTCTTGCTGCTGAGCTGTGTTGGAGATATATAGAAAAGCTGATGATTTATGTGGGTTTATTTTGTATCCTGCAACTTTGCTAAAGTTGTTGATTATTTCAATTAGCTTTTTGGTTGAATCTCTAGGATTCTTTAAGAAGACCATCATGTCATCTGCAAAGAGTGATAACTTGGTCTCCTCCTTGCCTATTTTGATGCCTTCAATTTCTTTTTCTTCTCTAATTGCTACTGCTAGTGTTTCTAGTACAATGTCAAATAGTAGAGGTGATAATGGGCATCCTTGTTTCACTCCTGATCTTATTGGGAATGAGTCTAATTTATCCCCATTGCAGATGATATTAGCTGATGGTTTTAGATATACTGTTTATTATTTTTAGGAATGACCCTTCTATTCCTATGCTTTCTAGTGTTTTTAATAGGAATGGGTGTTGTATTTTATCAAAGGCTTTTTCTGCATCTATTGAGATAATCATGTGGTTCTTGCTGGTTTGCTTGTTGATGTGGTCAATTATGTGGATGGTTTTCCTAATATTGAACCATCCCTGCATCCCTGGTATAAATCCTACTTGATCATGGTGAATGATCCTTCTGATCACTTGCTGGAGTCTTTTTGCTAGTATCCTATTTAAGATTTTTGCATCTATATTCATTAGGGAGATTGGTCTATAGTTTTCTTTCTCTGTTTTTGACCTGCCTGGTTTTGGAATCAGTACCATGTTTGTGTCGTAAAAGGAGTTTGGTAGAACTCCCTCTTTGCTTATTATGTCAAATAGTTTGTATAGTATTGGGATTAACTGTCCTCTGAATGTTTGATAAAATTCACTGGTGAATCCATCAGGCCCTGGGGATTTTTTCTTAGGAAGTTCTTTGATGGCTTGTTGGATTTCATTTTCTGATATGGGATTATTTAAGAATTCTATTTCCTCTTCTGTTAGTCTAGGCAGTTTGTAGTTTTGTATATATTCATCCATATCCCCTAAATTGGTGTATTTATTGCCATATAATTGGGCAAAGTAATTTCTAATGATTGCCTTAATTTCCTCTTCATCGGAGGTGCTGTCCCTCTTTTCATCTTTAATGCTGTTAATTTGCTTTTCTTCCTTTCTTTTTTTAATTAGATTGACCAGTACTTTGTCTATTTTGTTTGTTTTTTCAAAGTACCAGCTTCTTGTCTTATTTATTAAATCAATAGTTCCATCACTTTCGATTTTATTAATTTCTCCCTTAATTTTTAGGATTTCTAGTTTGGTTTTCTGCTGGGGGGTTTTAATTTGATCACTTTTGAGTTTTTTCATTTGCATTTCCAATTGATTGATCTCTGCTCTCCCTAGTTTGTTAATATAAGCATTCAGAGATATGAATTTACCTCTGATTACCACTTTGGCTGCATCACAAAAGGTTTGAAAGGATGTCTCGCCATTGTAATTTTCCTCGATGAAATTATTAATTGTTTCTATGATTTCTTCTTTAACTAAACGATTTTGGAGTATCATATTGTTTAATTTCCAATTGGTTTTAGATTTGGTTTTCCATGTACCATTACTAATCATTTTTTATTGCCTTGTGATCTGAGAAGGCTGCATTCATTATTTATGCTTTTTTGCATTTGTGTGCTATGTTTCTGTGACCTAATGTATGGTCAATTTTTGTGAATGTGCCATGTGGTGCTGAAAAGAAGGTGTATTCCTTTTTATCTATTTTTATTTTTCTCCATATGTCTATTAATTCTAGTTTTTCTAAGATTTCATCCACTTCTTTTACCTCTTTCTCATTTATTTTTTTATTTGATTTATCTAAATTTGATAATGGTTGGTTTAAGTCTCCCACTAATATGGTTTTACTGTCTATTTCTTCCTTCAATTCTCCTAGTTTCTCCATTAGAAATTTGGGTGCTATATTATTTGGTGCATACATGTTGATTAGTGATATTTCCTCATTGTCTAACATCCCTTTTAACAAAATATAATTACCTTCCCTATCCCTTTTGATCAGGTCTATTTTTGCTTTGGCTTTATCAGATATCATGATTGCAACTCCTGCCTTCTTTCTGTCAATTGAGGCCCAGAAGGTCTTACTCCATCCTTTAATTCTGACCTTGTGGATGTCTACCTGCCTCATGAGTGTTTCTTAAAGACAACATATGGTAGGGTTTTGGATTCTAATCCATTCTGCTATTCGTCTACATTTTATGAGTGAGTTCATCCCATTCACGTTTCAAGTTATGATTGTCATTTGTGGACTCCCTGGCATTTTGATATCCTTCCCTAATTCTAACCTTTTCTTCTTCGGCTCTACCTTTTAGTCCAGTGATTTACTTTGAATCAGTCCCCCTTGTCCCCCCCCCCTTGATGTTTCCCTTTTTAGTCCCTCCCTTTTTGTTCCCTCCCCCTCTCCCCTCTCTTTCCCTCCCTTTTTGTTTTCCCTCTTCCCCTCCCCCCCTTGGTTTTCCCTTCTCCCTACCCTTGTTAGGTAAGAGAGAATTCAAGATCCCAATGGATCTGGATGTTTTTTCCCTCTCAGAGTTGATTTCCCTGAGATTAAGGTTTAAGTAAAAAACCCTCTCTTCCTCACCTTCTTATAGGAGTTTTCTTCCCCTCCCCTTCCCATGTGAATCTTTGTGTGAGAAAGATTTTTCTATTTGGTCTTTCTTTACCCCCTATTTATACATTACATTTTCCCCACATATTAGTATACATAGATTGATATAAATGTAGTCCTTATAGAAGAGAGTTTGAGTAAAAGAAGAAGATACCATTTTTCCCCTTTCCTTAATATTTACCTTTTCAGGTATTCCTTGCTCTTTGATTTTCGGTATCAAACTTTCCACAGAGCTCTGGTCTTTTCTTTGCAAAAAGTTGGAAGTCTTCTATTTTGTTGAATGCCCATACTTTCCCTTGGAAGTGTATAGTCAGTTTTGCTGGGTAGCTGATTCTTGGTTGAAGACCCAGCTCTCTTGCCTTTCTGAAGATCATGTTCCATGCCTTATGATCATTCAGAGTAGAACTTGCAAGGTCTTGTGTGACCCTGATTGGCATTCCTTTATATCTAAATTGTCTTTTTCTGGCTTCCTGTAGGATTTTTTCTTTTGTTTGATAGCTTTGGAATTTGGCAATTACATTCCTGGGAGTTGTCTTTTGGGGGTTTAGTGTAAGAAGGTGTTCTGTGAGCTCTGTCAGTGGCTGTGTTTCCCCCTTGTTCTAGAATCTCTGGACAATTTTCTTTGATTATATCTTGTATCACGATGTCGAGTTTGGTGTTTATTTCTGGCTTTTCTGGAAGTCCAATTATTCTTAAATTATCTCTTCTCCCTCTATTTTCCAGATCTGTCACCTTGTCGGTGAGATATTTTATGTTCTCTTCTAATTTCTTGGTATTTTGGCTTTGCTTTATTAATTCTTGCTCTTTTACACGATCATTGTCTTCCAGTTGCCTGATTCTGGCCTTTAAAGCCTGGTTTTCCTTTTCAGTTTGGTCACACTGGTTTTGTAGATGCGTGGATTTCTTTTGCATTATTTCCCACTTTTCCTCCCAGAAGGCTTCCATCTTTTTTGGTCATTTCTGATTCAAATTCTTCATGAGTTTGTGGAGAGTTTCCATTTCCTTTGGAAGGATTCGGAGCATTTTCTTGTATATCGTCTTCTATCTCCTCTGTATTTTGTATTTTGGCTACTTGAATGTGTCCAAAGTTGCCCCTTTCTTCTTATTTTTCTTGGGATTTTGGGGCTTCTGTGCTTCTGTGGAGTTTGCCATCTCTGAATGGGGAGGATTAGCTTTTCTTATCTCTATCTGGTGTTCAGAGGCTTTAGTCCTGGGCAGATTGTCGGTTCTATGAGCTTTCCCTGGGTTAAACTGAGTATGCCTTAAGGCAATGACTTTCACTGGAACTGGAATGGAAGGGTCAGACCAGGGGGCCACACTCTCCCCCCGGCTCTCTCTGTTTCCCTGCTGCTAAGGTTCCCCCTCGACTGGACTGGGTCAGGTTGCTTTCCGGAAGTTGCCTTCAGAATAGCTGACCGTGAGGCTGTTTTGTCGGCCCTGAGGGTTGCTGTTGTTTCAGAGGACCCTGCTCTCTCAGGGGGGTGGGGCTGCGGCTTCCCGGACCCTTGGAATCTGTGCTCCTACCCCTTAGGTCCGAGTGATCTCGGGTTCTGGCTTTTGAGGAGGGCCGTACCTTTTGATCCAGGTCCAGGTCCAGGAGGAGGATTCCCAGGGTCTGTGCTGTTGATCATTTTGAATTTCGGAGCCTTAGGAGCTTATAGTTTGAGATCGGTCGGGAAGGGTTTTCCGGAGATCTGAACTTTAGCTTTCTCTAAGCCGCCATCTTGCCTGGAAGGTACCTACTATATTTCTAATAGATTTTTAAGTCATTGTTTTTAAATAAAAATCATATATGTAAAGTGAGTGTTAAAATTACTATAATTTATTTTGACCCACTGCTGTAGAAGTCAGCTTTTCATTAGGAAGTTTTGCTTTTCCTTGATCTTTCATTCACAGCATGAGCACCCCAAAAATAATGAAGTACATAGAACTGCCAAATTGACCAGAAATGTTACTTTGTTCCAGGTGTCATAGAACCTCAAAGTCAGTGGGTAAGTAGAGTTTCATAGAAAAGTATAGTGCAAATTTAGGGTCAGCTATGTGTTAAATGCTAGAAATAGAAAGCAAGAGAGAATTCACTGTCTAATAGAGAAAGAAAATGTAAACAACCTTATGGAAGCTCAAGAAGATAAATTTGGAAATAATTGACAAAAGGAAGACATTAGACTTAAGAGACTTGGGAAAAGCTTCCGGTAGAAAGTTGGATTTTGACTGGGACCTTACAAAAAGCCAAAGATTGAAAATAAAGAGAAATATTAGTCTAGGCATGAGTGAAAGCCAGTAAATTTGTAGTTTGAAGATATGTGTCATGTGGGAGGAACCATAAGAAAATCAATGGTACTGAATTGTAGAGGATATGGAAGAAAAAGTAAGAAAACTTGAAAGATAAAGGGAAATAGGGTGGCATCGTTTCTGAAAGTTGTGAATATAAAAAGGGTGATTTTTTTATTTGACCCACTGGAATTTATTAAGTAGGGAAGGAACTGTTGTCAGACTTGTGTTCTAAGAAGATGATGTTGATAGCTGATTGGAGAATGGTTTGGAATGAGTTAAGTTGGAGCAAGGAGAGCAACCAACCGACCATTGTAATAGTTCAGGTGTGACATGAAAAGGACCTGTGTCAAAATGGTGGCAATGACCTAAGTCTCTCACTTGTTATTTCCATTGGCAAGAATAGAGGTTGAATCTTTTTTTAAAAAGAATTACCTGATCAATAATGGAACAATTATAATAATTATAATTTCTCCTTGTTTTTATATCATAATAAATAAATAAGGAAACATTAATTTAATTATTAGCTATATTAAGGAGAGCTAGAAAAAAATGATCCTATGGTCCACTTCAGGCCATATGGTCCACTTCCTCATTTTACAGATAAGGAAATGAAGATCAGGTCAGTTATGTAATTTGCTCAAGGACATAGTGGTAGTAGAATTTGAACCTAGGACTTCTGATAATAGCCCAAGAACTCTGACCATTGTACTCTACTGCCTCCTTTAAGGTTCTTTTTGACAGCTTTTGGGTATAGCTCATCTGTCTTTGGTTGTTGTAAGTCAAGAAAATTGAATTAAAATTTCTTTTTACATAATGTCATGACTAGAGAGCACACCCTGGACAACGGCTTCGACAGGCCGGCTAAACCTTGTGAGGGTAGCCATCAAGGTCATCGACCCCTGGTGAACCAGGGCTTTGCTCACCCAGCATATGAAGACTGTTTCGGTGGAACAGGCGGAAGAAACCAATAAGAAGGTTCAACGGATGAGATGGCAACGCAGCAAAGCACTGTGGAGTGCTTAGGGCATGTTGGAGCAAAAAGGACAACACGGCCATCCAATCCAGCTGAGGAAGTCTCCAGGTGTAACGACTTTTCGTGCCACTGGACCCAGGCTTCCAATGCTGAGAGAGTGGGACTATCTCTGTGCATCAACTTTTCCACTTAAATCTCTTTCACGCACAAGTGTCTTTGTGCACACTCATCTATCCTAACCCTGTCCATCCTCTTCAAGATCTGCGGCAATGGGGGAGTGGCGATGCAACAGGTGGAGGTGACCACTGGCAGTTGTAGTCACGATCCTGCACGTAGGCAGCCCACGGACCAGTGGTCACTCGGCCCTGTAGGGCAGCAGAGATGTTCGGCAGCATCCTGGGCAACTGAGCAGCCCTCTCTAGGACAGCACTGCTCACCCTAATCAAGGGAGGGGACTAGAAAAGGTGGCCCAAACATTGCCTGCCCTACAAACACCCAGTCAGCACACTGAGGCTGGCGGGTCATCCCTTTAAGCGGTCAAAATCAAAGAAAACAAAATACAAAGAAACTCATACTAGGAGCATGGAACATCAGGACATTACTTGATAGAGAGAATACCCCAAGACCTGAGAGAAGAACAGCTCTAATCGGTAAAGAACTGGTGCAATATAACATCTACATCGCAGCCTTAAGCGAAACATGCTTACCAGAAGAGGGATCACTCAGCAACCCCACCACTGGATACACCTTCTTCTGGAAAGGCAGAGCCACAAATGAAGACAGAATCCACGGTGTTGGCCTGGCTATCAAGACCAATTTGCTCAAACAGCTGCCAGACTTGCCTGTGGGCATCAGCGAGAGCCTCATGAAGATCTATTTGCCTCTCAGCAAAGACTGGTATGCCACAATCAGCGCATATGCCCCAACACTGACCAGCATAGAGGAGACCATCGAGCAGTTCTACTATGACCTGAGTGCCGTCCTGCATTCAGTGCCCACAAATGACAAGCTGATACTACTGGGAGATTTCAACGCCTGCGTTGGCCAGGACAATTAAAGATGGAAAGGAGTGCTTGGCAAACACGGCATGGGCAAAATGAACAACAACTGCCTACTGCTACTCAGCAAATGCTCAGAGTTCAAACTCACCATCACGAACACTGTGTTCAGAATGGCAAACAAATATAAAACAACATGGATGCACCCACAATCAAAACAGTGGCATCTCATTGACTACATCATTTTACTCCAGCGAGACATCCAGGATGTACAGGTCACCAGAGCCATGAGAGGAACTGAATGCTGACCACCAATTGGTTAGAGAGACTCTTCAAATGCACATTGCGCCTCGACATCTAAAACGCACCCAGACAGTTCGCACATTTTACAACATGAGTCATCTTAGAGATCCATCTTATTTGCAAACATTCCAGTCCTGCCTGGAAGACAAGCTGTCTGTCAAGGGACCACTCACTGGAAGCTCAACCGAGAAATGGAACCAGTTCAGAGACGCAGTGAAGGAAACATCAAAGGCAGTCCTAGGTCCCAAACAACGTAACCACCAGGACTGGTTTGATGAGAACAACACTGCTATTGAAGACCTATTGAGCAAAAAGAACAAAGCCTTTATGGAGTGGCAAAATAACCCAAACTCTGCTCCTAAAAGAACAGATTCATGTCTCTCCAAGCCACGATGCAGTGTGAGATCAGGAAGATGCAAGACCGATGGTGGGGAAAAAACTCAGAAGAAATCCAGCTCTTTGTTAATACGAAACACTACAAACAATTTTTCAGTGCCCTCAAGACTGTCTATGGGCCATTAAAGCCCACCACCACTCCCTTGCTATCCTCTGATGTTGGCACTCTCATAAAAGATAAACAAGGCATCAGCAACAGGTGGAAAGAACACTTCAGTCAGCTTCTCAACCAACCTTCTTCAGTCGACCAAAGCTCCCTTGACAAGATCCCCCAAAACTGCACCATTGAACAACTTGACGTCCCTCCTTCAATAGAGGAAGTCCAAAAAGCCATTAAACAAATGAGTACAGGCAAGGCACCCGGTAAAGATGGGATCCCAACCGAGGTGTACAAGGCCTTAATTGGAAAGGTGCTCCAGACATTCCACATAGTGCTGACCAGCATATGGTAACAGGAAGACATGCCCCCAGAACTCAGAGATGCCTCCATCATAGCCCTACACAAGAACAAAGGCACATGAGCAGCCTGTGACAACTACAGAGGAATCTCACTACTCTCCACTGCTGGAAAGATCCTTGCCCATGTTATACTCAACAGACTCCTGTCATCTGTTTCAGAGCAGAACCTGCCTGAATCACAATGTGGCTTCCGACCAGATCGCAGCACCATCGACATGGTCTTCATGGTGAGGCAAATGCAGGAAAAATGCCTTGAGCAAAATCTGATTCTATACATTGTCTTCATAGACCTGATGAAGGCGTTTGACACAGTGAACAGGGACACATTGTGGGTGATCCTTAGCAAGCTCGGTTGCCCAGCAAAATTCATCAAACTGATCCAGCTCTTTCATGTCAACATGACAGGGGAAGTCCTATCTGGTGGAGAGACTTCCGATCGCTTCAACATCTCCAATGGCATGAAACAAGGCTGCATCCTTGCTCTGGTGCTATTCAACCTATACTTCACCCAAGTATTACAACATGCTGTGATGGATCTAGACCTGGGCATCTACATCAAATACCGATTGGATGGCTCACTATTCGACCTTTGCCGCCTGACTGCAAAAACAAAGACAACAGAGAGACTCATCCTGGAAGCTCTCTACGCAGATGACTATGCTCTCATGGCCCACCAAGAAAATCATCTTTGAACCATTGTGGACAGGTTCTCTACAGCATCAAAACTTTCTGGCCTGACTATTAGCCTCAGCAAAACAGAGGTGCTTATTCAACCCGCACCAGGGAGGCCAACTAACCAGCCGTGCATTACAATCGATGGCATGCCGCTTTCTAACGTCAACACTTTCAAGTACTTGGGCAGCAACATCGCCAACAATGGGTCCCTAGACCACGAGATCAATGCCAGGATCCAAAAGGCCAGCCAGGCACTTGGGCGGCTGCGCTCCAAAGTCCTCCAACACAGAGGTGTAAGCACTGTGACGAAGCTCAAAGTGTATAATGGAGGGTCCTCAGCTCACTCCTGTATGCTTGAGAAACATTGACACTGTACCGGAAGCACATGGAACAGCTGGAGTAATTCCACCAGTGCTCTCTCCGGTCAATCATGAGGATCCGATGGCAGGACAGAATCACCAACCAGGAAGTCCTCGGACAGAGCCAACTCCACCAGCATCGAAGTCATGGTCCTCAAAACCCAGCTACAATGGTCTGGACATGTCATCTGCATGGACCCACAGCGAATACCAAGACAGGTATTCTATGGTGAACTGTCAACTGGACTCAGGAAACAAGGCCGACCAAAGAAAAGATTCAAGGATCAGCTAAAGTCAAACTTGAAGTGGGCTGGCATTTCCCCAAAGCAACTAGAACTTGCTGCCTCTGTCAGAAACAGCTGGCGAACCGACATTAACCATGCCGCCACCACCTTTGAAGATGAACGACATCGACGTCTTGCCGCTGCATGTGCTGCATGTGAACGCCAACACCAGGCCACAACCGCACCTTCTGTAACAACTGGCGTCCTATGTACCATATGCCACAAACTTTGCGCCTCAGTCTTGGGATTTCAAAGTCATATGAGGGTTCATCAATAGATGAAAATGCACAAAGACAATTGTCATTCTTGGTCACTGAGAGACTACTACTATTACTGTGACAATATTGAACATGAGGGTTTCAATTGTCTTTTAATTATTTTTCATCATACAATCCTGATTTACTCTTTGTAGAGATTATAAAATATCAATTTTCTTATTATTTCTTCAACCTAAATTTTTTCCCCCCAAAATGTTGTAAAAACACTTAATAATTGACTCCAAGATGTGTACATGAGCCAAAAATGTTTGAATTCCTTTTGGTACTTTACTTTTTTTTCCCTTTTAAACATTATTTTATTTGGTCATTTTCAAATATTATTCATTGGAAACAAAGATCATTTTCTTTTCCTTCCCCCCTCCCAACACCCCTCCTATTGCCAATGTGCTACTTCCACTGGGTATCACATGTGTCCTTGATTCAAACCCATTCCATTTTGTTTGTACTTGCACTAGGGTGTTCATTTAGAGTCTCTCCTCAATCATATCCCCTCAACCCCTGTAGTCAAGCAGTTGATTTTCCTCAGTGTTTTTACTCCCACAGTTTATCCTCTGCTTGTGGATAGTGTTTTTTCTCCTAGATCCCTGCAGATTGTTCAGGGACATTGCATTGACACTAATGGAGAAGTCCATTATGTTTGATTGTACCACAGTGTATAAGTCTCTGTGTACAATGTTTTCCTGGTTCTGCTCCTTTCTCTCTGCATCACTTCCTGAAGGTTGTTCCAGTCTCCATGAAATTCCTCCACTTTATTATTCCTTTTAGCACAATAGTATTCCATCACCAACATATACCACAATTTGTTCAGCCATTCCCCAATTGAAGGGCATCCCCTCATTTTCCAAATTTTGGCCACCACAAAGAGCACAGCTATGAATATTCTTGTACAAATCTTTTTCCTTATTATCTCTTTGGGGTACAGACTCAGCAGTGCTATGGCTGGATCAAAAGGCAAATCGCCCTTTGAGCATAGTTCCAAATTGCCCTCCAGAATGGTCAGATCAATTCACAACCCCACCAGCAATGAATTAATGTCCCTACTTTGCCACATCCCCTCCAGCATTCATTACTTTCCTTTGCTGTCATGATAGCCAATCTGCTAGGTGTGAGGTGATACCTCAGAGTTGTTTTGATTTGCATCTCTCTGATTATAAGAGATTTAGAACACTTTTTCATGTGCTTATTAATAGTTTTGAGTTCTTTATCTGAAAACTGCCTATTCATGTCCCTTGTCCATTTTTCAATTGGAGAATGGCTTGATATTTTGGTACAGTTGATTTAGCTCTTTATAAATTTGAGTAATTAAACCTTTGTCAGAGGTTTCTATGAAGATTTTTTCCCAGTTTGTTGTTTCCCTTCTGATTTTAGTTGCATTGGTTTTGTTTGTGCAAAAGCTTTTTAATTTGATGTAGTCAAAATTATTTATTTTACATTTTGTGATTCTTTCTATGTCTTGCTTGGTTTTAAAGTCTTTCCCCTCCCAAAGGTCTGGCATGTATACTATTCTGTGTTTACCCAATTTACTTATGGTTTCCTTCTTTATGTTCAAGTCATCCACCCATTTTTAATTTATCTTGGTGTAGGGCGTGAGGTGTTGATCTAAACCTAATCTTTCCCACACTGTCTTCCAATTTTTCCAGCAGTTTTTATCAAATAGTTGATTTTTGTCCCAAAAGCTAGGGTCTTTGGGTTTGTCATAGACTGTCTTGCTGAGGTCATTTACCCCAAGTCTATTCCACTGATCGTCATTTCTGTCTCTTAGCCAGTACCCAATTGTTTTGATGACCACTGCTTTATAGTATAGTTTGAGATCTTGGACTGTAAGTACTCTTTCCTTTGCATTTATTTTCATGATTTCCCTGGATATCCTTGATCTTTTGTTCTTCCAAATGAACTTAGTTTATGGTTTTTTTTTCTAATTCAGTAAAGAAGCTTTTTGGTAGATCAATGAGTATGGCACTAAATAAGTAAATTAATTTGGGTAGGATTGTCATTTTTATTATGTTAGCTCTTCCCACCCATGAGTAATCAATATTTTTCCAATTGTTTAGGTCTAGTTTTAACTGTGTGGAGAGTGTTTTGTAGTTGTTTTCATATAGTTCCTGTGTTTGTCTCGGCAGATAGATTCCCAAGTATTTTATATTGTCTAGGGTGATTTTAAATGGTATTTCTCTTTCTAATTCTTGCTGCTGAAATGGGTTAGAGATATATAAAAATGCTGATGACTCATGCATGTTTATTTTGTATCCTGCAACTTTGCTAAAGTTGTTGATTATTTCGAGTAACTTTTTGGATCTCTAGGATTCTTTAAGTAAACCATCATATCATCCGCAAAGAATAATAGCTTGTTCTCCTCATTGCCAATGTTAATACCTTCAATTTCTTTTTCTTCTCTAATTGCTACTGCTAGTGTTTCTAGTACAATGTTAAATAACAGAGGTGATAATGGGCATCCTTGTTTTACTCCTGATCTTATTGGGAAGGCTTCTAGTTTATCCCCATTGCAGATGATGTTTGCTGATGGTTTTAGATATATACTGTTTATTCTCTTTAGGAAAGACCCTTCTATTCCTATACTTTCTAGAGTTTTCAATAGGAATGGGTGTTGTATTTTATCAAAGGCTTTTTCTGTGTCTATTGAGATAATCATGTGATTTTTGTCAGTTTTGCTTGTTAATATGGTCAATTATGTGGATGGTTTTCCTAATATTGAACCATCCTTGCATTCCTGGTATGAATCCTGCCTGGTCATAGTGGATAACCCTTGTGATGACTTCCTGGAGTCTTTTTGCTAGTATCCTATTTAAGATTTTTGCATCTATATTCATTAGGGAGATTGGTCTATAGTTTTCTTTCTCTGTTTTTGACCTGCCTGGCTTTAGGATCAGTAACATGTTTGTGTCGTAAAATGAATTTGGTAGAACTCCTTCTTGGCTTATTCTGTCAAATAGTTTGTTTAATATTGGGATTAGTTGTTCTTTGAATGTTTGATAGAATTCATTTGTGAATCCAACTGGACTTGGGGATTTTTTTAGGGAGTTCTTGGATGGCTTGTTCAATTTCTTTTTCTGATATGGGATTGTTTAGGTAATTTATTTCTTCCTCTTTTAGTCTAGGCAATTTATATTTTTGTAAGTATTCATCCATATCACCTAGATTGCCATATTTGTTGCCATATAATTGGGCATAGTAGTTTTTAATGATTGCCTTAATTTCCTCTTCATTAGAGGTGAGGTCTCCTTTTTCATCTTGGATATTGTCAATTTGATTTTTTCTTTCCTTTTTTTAATTTTTAATTAGACTGCCTAGTACTTTGTCCATTTTATTTGTTTTTTCAAAGTACCAGCTTCTAGTCTTATTTATTAAATCAATACTTCTTTGACTTTCAATTTTATTAATTTCTCCTTTGAGTTTTAGGATCTCTAGTTTAGCCTTCATCTGAGGATTTTTAATTTGTTCGCTTTCTAATTTTTTAATTTGCATGCCCAATTCATTGACCTCTGCCCTTCTTAATTTGTTAATATATAAACTCAAGGATATAAATTTCCCCCTGAGTATTGCTTTGGCTGCATCCCATAGGTTTTGAAAGGATGTCTCATCATTGTCATTTTCTTCAATGAAGTTATTAATTGTTTCTACAATTTGTTCTTTAACTAACTGGTTTTGGAGAATTGTATTGTTTAATTTCCAATTAATTTTTTATCTCTCCCTGTACCCTTACTAATTATTATTTTCATTGCATTGTGACCTGAGAAAGTTGCATTTATTATTTCTGCTCTTTTGCACTTGTTTGCAATGTTTTTATGCCTGAATACATGGTCGATTTTTGTGAATGTATCATGTGCTGCTGAAAAGAATGTATATTCCTTTTTGTCCTTATTTATTTTTCTCCATATGACTACTAACTTTAATTTTTCTAAGCTTTTATTCATTTCTCTTACTTCTTTCTTATTTATTTTTTGTTTTGATTTATCTAGTTCAGATAGAGGAAGGTTCAGGTCTCCCACTAGTATAGCTTTTCTATCTATTTCATCCTTGAGCTCCTCTAGTTTCTCCTTTAGAAATTTGGATGCTAAATCATTTGGTGCATACATGTTGACTACAGATATTTCCTCATGGTCTATAATGGCTTTTATCAGGGTGTAATTACCTTCCCTATCTCTTTTAACTAGATTTATTTTTACTTTGGCTTTGTCAGATATCACGATTGTGACTCCTGCCTTCATCAGTTGATGCCCAATAGATTTGGCTCCACCCTCTTACTTCACTTTGTGTGTATCTATCTTCCTCATGTGTGTTTCTTGCAGACAGCATATGGTAGGGTTTTGGATTCTAATCCACTCTGCTATTCACTTGTGTTTTATGGGTGAGTTCATTCCATTCACATTCAGAGTTATGATTACTAGCTGTGTATTTCCCAGCATTTTGATTTCTGTTCCTTTACCTGCCTTTTCTTCTTTCACTATTTCCTTCTACACCAATTTTTGTTTTTAATCAGTCCCCCTAGTTCCCACGCTTATTTTACTTCCCTTTCTACCCCCCCTTCTTATTTTTTTCCCTGTAGTCTTTCTAAAATTAACCCCCCTCCCCCTCCCTTCCTTGTACTGCTTCCCTCCCCACCAGTCTGTTTGTTACCCTTCTACTCCCCTATAGGGCACAAATCTATTCTCTGCCCCAATGGATTGAATTGTTCTTCCTTCTTTGAGTCAATTTCAAAGCACATAAGAGTTGAGTATTTTCTATCTCCAACCTCTTTACCCTTCCAGTGTAGTGATGTTCTCCCCCCTCCCACCATGAGCTTCTTTGTGACATATAAATTTACACCCATTTGTTTCTTTTCCCATTTCTTTTAATATTAACCTATTTTAGCTCTAGTTATATATCTATATGTATGTATATATATATAAACACACACATGTGTATGTATTTATGCATGCATATATCTATATACCTATTTATTTCTTGTCCTTTCATCCTATACATTTTGTCACTGTTCCCTCTAAGTGTAATTCTTCTAGCTGACCAGGTGATAGCAACAGTTTTTAAGAGTTACCAATGACCTCTTTTCTTATAGGGATACATATCATTTTAACTTATTGAGTGTCTTAAAAATTTTTTTTTGGTTTTGTTTTTCTTTTTACCCCCTTTTTTAATTACCTTTTGATGGTTCTCTTGAGTTTTGTGCTTGGACATCAGATTTTCTGTTCAGGTCTGGTCTTTTCCTTACGAATTCTTGGAATTTTTCTATTTTGTTGAATGACCATACTTTCCTTTGTAAGAATATAGTCAGTTTTTCTGGGTAGTTGATTCTTGGTTGTAGATCTAGTTCCCTTACTTTCCAGAATATCATATTCCATTCCTTTCGGTTTTTCAGTGTGGATGCAGCCAGATCCTGCGTTATCTTCACTGTGGTTCCATAGTATCTGAATGACTTCTTCTTGGCAGCTTGTAATATCTTTTCTTTGATCTGATAGTTCTTGAATTTGGTTATAACATTCCTGGGTGTTGTCAGTTGGGGATTAAGTACAGGAGGTGATCTGTGAATTCTTTCAATCTCCACTTCCCATCTTGTTCTAGGATATCGGAGCAGTTTTCTTTAATAATCTCCTGTAGTATGATGTCCAGGATTTTTCTTTTGTCATGGTCTTTGGTAGACCAATTATTCTTAAATTGTCTCTCCTTGAACAATTTTATAAATCCTCTGTTTTGTGAATGAGATGCTTCATATTTTCCTCAATTTTTTCATTCTTTTGGTTTTGTTTTATAGTGTCCTACTGCCTTGTGAGGTCACTTAATTCTAGTTGTTGTATTCTGGTTCTTAAAGACTGGATTTCATCCCTGGCTTTTTAGTCATCCTTTTCCTTCTGGTCTGATTTTCTTTGTAGGTCATCTTTCATCCTCTTTACCTCATCTTTCATCTCCTTTTTCTCATCTTTCATCTTCTTTACCTCATCTTTCATCTCCTTTGCCTCATTTTCCAGCTGGTTGATTTTGGCTTTCAAGACACTATTTTCTGTTTCCAGATGATTTATCTTAGTTTTTAAGTTCTTTCCCCAATTGTCCTCAGCCTCTCTTAATTGTGTTTTGAATTGCATTTTGAGTTCTTCCAAAGCCTGTATCCAATTTGCTGGGATTTCTGATTTTTCCTTTGCTGATCCCTCCCCCTCTGTTTCGTTCACTCTTTGCTCATTATCTGTACAGAAGTTGTCTGTTGTAATTTCTTTCTTCTTTTTCTGTTGTTTGTTCATGTTTACCCCCTTCTTTGCTCCCCATATTTGCCTGTGCTCTTGCTCCTCTCATTTTTTTTTTGGTTTTGGGGCTGTTAGTCTCCCCCCTTGGAACTTTGTCAAATCTCTTGGAACAGTCTCTGGGAGAAGAATGTTGGCTTTCCTGTCCTCTGGAGGCTTTTGATTGGATTAAGTTCAACTGGGTTGGACTATATGTGCTCTGAGGCCTAAGATTCCTGGAAGGCTGGAGCAAAATGGAAGGTCTTAGCCGTCCAGGCTCTCTCCAGTTCTCTCCAGCTGCTTCTCCTCTGCCTGACGCTCTGATCCTGGCACAGCACTGTCCGCAAGGTACACCAGTACCTTTGTCCACCCAGAAATTCCTGTCCTTGCGGATGGCCCTGCACTCTGGGGGGGGGGGGGTCCTGACCTCCCTGAGCTCTGAGGACTCCTGATGGGATTAGGTTCAACTGGGTTGGTCTGGATGTGCCCCGAGATAAAAACCTCCTGTGAGACTGGAGCCAGATGGAACGACCCAGCCACAGGGCTGCAGGCTCTTCAGTCTCTCTTTGGCTGCTTCCTTGCTGCCTGTGTTGGACACTCTGAGCCTGGCCCAGGTTGCTCTCAAGATACACCCTCTAGACCAGCTCCTTTGCCCGCCCAGAGGTTCCTGCTGCCGTTGGGGGCTCAGCACTCTGTGTTGGGGGGAGGGGCCCTGGGACCTTTCTTCTGTCTTCCCCTTATACCCAAGTGTTCTCGGATTCTGGCTTTTTAGGGGGGCATACCTTTTGAATTGAGTCCAGAAGGAGGGTTCCCTGCCTCTGTCCTATTGTTAAGTTTGAATTTCAGTCCCCTAGGAACATTCAGTTTGTGATTGGTAAGGAAGGTCTCAACTTTCAGAGGTCTGAACTTTTGCTGCTTCTAAGCTGCCATCTTGATTCTTCCCTCTGGTATTTTACTTTTGAACTTTTTATATGAATTTTATTTTATTTGAACTGTTTTGATATAAGAAGTTACTTTTATTGTTATTTTTGCAACTATTTCCAACCCTGAATTCAATTTAAAAGATGACTTTTTAAAGGAACTGAAAGTGAAAACCATTTATTCTCTCAACTCAATGATCAATCTCTAAAAAGTATTATTGTAAGAAGTTAAGCCTGTTCCCTGTAAAGGATTGAAGAATTAGCTTCAGTTTCTGATATATGTATGTATATGTCTATATGTATGTGTATATACATATTATCAGTCATATGTACATATATACATATACATATATCCCTATATCATATTGTGAGGTGAGGAGAATGGTATGGGTAGGTATGTAAAAACAATTTGTCAAGAGTTGTTTCACAATTTCCATAGCCACATTAAAGGTTAAAAAAAAACTTTAAAAGATTAACATTAAGAGATTTTTGTATGTTATTTGCTTTCCTGGCATTGTCTATTATCATTCCCACCCACTCAACATGTGCTCTTTAAGTACAAAAGTGTTTAGCATTGACATTATAGTAGTTATCCCTATTTGGAAAATAGCTCCATAAGACCCAATACTAGGCCTTATATAATAGTTAGAATAAACAGACTACATGTAAAGAGAGTAGGAATTTGAATATAAATTTTTTAAAATATATTTTTGAGTAAACAGTGATTGCCAAAAATGGGCTTTGACCCACACCTTGATTGGACATGAATGATGTGAGAGGAGGAAATACAAGAGGGGGAAAAAGAATGAGTATGGATTATTTGAGCCCAACCTCACTCAAGTAAAGGCTCATCTTGGGGAATTAAGATTCTCTTATTTAATAAAAATTGCCCTCTACAAAACACTATGTTCAGAAGACACAAAGAATGTATAAATCCACAAAGATCAGACAGTTATATGGGAGCAGATGACAGTATCAGGGACTGAGAAGCTGAGAGAATGTAGCTCACAAGGAAGAGACTATTTTTAGTTTGAGTCAGAAATGAAAACAGAAGAGGAGGTATTTTAGGTAGACCTCAAAGAATGGGAAGGATTATCATTGGCAGAAATTAAATCATTCCAGGCAAAGGGACCAGCAGGTAAAAAGATGTAGAAGTTATGAGAAGAGTATAGTTGGATAGAAAAGGTGAAGATAGAAAAGTGGGATGGAGGAGGTGAATGACTTGATAGAAGTTGTCAGCTGAGCATTTATTAAGTAGTTACTCTATGTTGTAGATCGTATTCTAAGCTCTGAGGATCCAAAGATAAAATTTTCGTGTCTAACTGAATCAGGCAGTTAAACAGACACCTTCCCTCTTGTATGTTTTTCCCCCTTCTATCTCTAACCAGGGCCATTTAATGATAGCTGCTTTATAGTATAGTTTGAGATCTGGTAAGGCTAGGCCTCCATCCTTCACATTTTTTTTTTCATTATTTCCCTTGATATTCTTGATCTTTTGTTCTTCCAGATGAACTTTGTAATAATTTTTGCTAATTCTGTAAAAAAGTGTTTTGGCAGTTTGAATAGGTATAGCACTGAATAAGTAAATTAATTTAGGTAGGATTGTCATTTTTATTATATTAGCGTATCCTACCCATAAGCAATTGATGTTTTTCCAATTGTTTAGATCTAGTTTTATTTGTGTGAAGAGTGTTTTTTAGTTATGTTCATATAATTCCTGAATTTGTCTTGATAAGTAGATGCCCAGGTATTTTATTTTGTCTAGAGTATTTTTAAAGGGAATTTCTCTTTCTAAATCCCACTGCTCAGTTATGTTAGAAACACATAGGAATTCTTATAAATTATGTGGCTTTATTTTGTACCCTACAACTTTGCTTAAGTTATTGATTGTTTCTACTAGTTTTTAGTTGATTTTCTTGGATTCTCTAGGTATACCATTATGTCATCTGCAAAGAGGGATAGTTTAGTTTCCTCATTGCCTCTTTTGATCCCTTCAATTTCTTTTTCTTCTATAATTGTGACTGCTAGAATTTCTAGTACAATATTAATATTAGTGGTAAAAATGGGCATCCCTGCTTCACTCCTGATCTTATTGGGAAGGCATTATATTTATCCCCATTGCAGATAATACTTGCTGTTGGTTTTAAATAAACACTGTTTATTATTTTGAGGAATGGCCCTTCTATTCCTATACTTTTTAGTGTTTTCAATAGGAATGGGTGTTTATTTTGTCAAAGGCTTTTTCTGCAACTATTGAGATAATCATGTGATTTCTATTAGCTTGGTTATCGATATGGTCAATTATGCAGATGGTTTTCCTAATATTAAACCATCTTTGCATTGCTGATATAAATCCTACCTGGTTGTAGTGAATAATCCTTGTGATAACATGTTGTAGCCTTTTAGCTATTATTTTATTTAATATTTTTGCATCTATGTTCACTAAGGAGATTAGTCTATAGTTTTCCTTCTTGGCTTTTGGTCTTCATGGCTTGGGAATCAGTACCATATTTATATCATAAAAAGAATTTGGTAAAACTCCTTTCCTTTTTTATCAAATAGTTTGTAGAGTATTGATATTAAATGGTCTTTAAATGTTTGATAGAATTCACTTGTGAATCCATCTGGCCCTGGTGATTTTTTCTTAGGGAGTTATTTAATGGCTTCTTCAATTTCTTTTTCTGATATGGTATTGTTTAAGCATTCTATTTCCTCTTCTGTTAATCTAGGCAATTTATATTTTTGTAAATAGTCATCAATTTTACCTAGATTGCCATATTTATTGTCATATAATTGGGCAAAATAGTTCTTAATAATTGCCTTAATTTCCTCTCCATTAGAGATGAGGTCACCCTTTTTATTCATGATACTGTTAATTTGGTTCTCTTCTTTCTTTTTTCTTAATTAGATTAACCAAAACTTTATTTTATTTGTGTTTTTTTCCCAAAACATCAGCTCCTAGTCTTATTTATTAGTTCATTAGTTCTTTTACTTTCAATTTTATTAAAATCTGCCTTGTTTTTTTGGTTTTCCAATTTGGTATTTATCTGAGGGTTTTTAATTTGTCCTTTTTTTAGCTTTTTTGTATTAGCTGCATGCCCAATTCATTAATGTCCTCTTTCTCTTTTTTGTTAATATGGACAGTCAGGGATATATAAATTTTTCTCCTGAGTACTGCTTTTACAGTATCTCAAAAATTTTGATATGTTCTTTCCTCATTGTAATTCTCTTCAATGAAATCATTAATTGTTTCTATGATTTGTTCTTTAATCAACCAGTTTTGGAGAATCAGATTATCTAATTTTTTATTTGCTTCTCTATGTACCCTTATTATTTTATTGCATTATGATCTGAAAAAGATACACTTATTATTTCTGCTTTTATGCATTTGTTTGCAACGTTTTATGCCCTATTACACAGTCAATTTTTTGTGAAAATAACGTGATACTGAAAAAAGGTGCATTCCTTTTTATTCCTATTTATTTTTCTCCATATAACTATTAACTCTAATTTTCCTAAGATTTCATTCACATCTCTTACTTCTTTATTATTATTTTTTGGTTTGATTTATCTAGATCTGATAGAGGAAGGCTGAGGTCTCCCACTAGTATAGTTTTACTATCAGTTTCCTCCTTAAGCTCCAATAGTTTCTCCTTTAAAAATCTGGATACCATTTGGTGCATACATGTTGAGTATTGATATTTCTTCATGGTCTATACTGCTTTTTATCAGGATGAAAATTACCTTCCTTATCTCTTTTAATCAGATTAGTTTTTACGTTGGCTTTGCCAAATATCATGATTGCAACTCCTGCATTCTTTTTCTCAGTTGATGCCCAATAAATTCTGCTCCATCCTCTTACCTTTACCCTGTGTGTGTCTACCTGGCTCATGTGTGTTCCTTGTAGACAACATATGGTAGGATTTTAGTTATTAATTCATTCTATCTGCTTCCATTTTATGAGTGAGTTCATCCCATTCACATTCAGAATTATGATTACCACCTGTGTGTTGCCCATAATTTGATTTCCTATTTTAGTCCTACCCTTTCTCCTCTCACTATTTCCTTCTATACCAGTGTTTTGCTTTTAATCATTCCCCTTTCCCCATTCCTTATTTTACTTTCCTTCCCACCCCCTCCCTTTTTATTCCCCTCTTATTTCTCTTTAAGGTCTATTAATCACCCCCTCCACCTTTCCCTCCCTTTTAATTCTTCCTTCTCCCAATCCCTCCCCCTCATTATTCCCTCTCAACTTCCATGTAGGGTAAAATAGAATTCTATACCCCAATAGAACTGGCTATTCTTACCTCTCAGAACTGATTCCACTGAGAGTGAGGTTTAAGTATTACCTATTATCATTCTCTTCTTCCCCTTCTTATAATAGTATTCTTCCCCCCACCCCCACCATGCTCCTCTTTATGTGATATAATTTATCCTATTTTGTCTCTTCATTCAAATTTCTCTTAGTACCATCCTCTATTTTTGCCTCCCCCAATTTTTACATATCATCTTAAACAACTTAATACCACAATCTCTGCTTATGAATAATTCTTCTATCTACTATGATAATGAAAAAAAAATTAAGAGTTACAAATACCATTTTTCAGTATAGGAATATAAACAAATTGACCTTACTGAAGCCCTTAAACTTTTTCCTTCTTATAGTTTACCTTTTCATTTTTCTCTTGAATTTTGTATTTAGACCTCAAATTTTCCTTTTAGTTCTGGTCTTTAGGAATGCTTGGAAATCTTCAATTTTGTTAAATGCCCATAATTTCTCCTGAAAGTGTGGTTTTTGTTTTGGGGGATTTGATGAGTAGGTGATTCTTGGTTGTAGACCCAGTTCTCTTGCCTATATTAATATCATATTCCAAACCTTGTGGTCCTTTATTGTGGAAACTTCCAGATCCTGTGTAATCCTGACTGGGGCCTCTTGATATCTGAATTGTCTCTTTCTGGCTGCTTGCAATATTTTCTCCTTGACCTAGAAGCTCTTGAATTTGGCTATGACATTCCTGTGGGTTGTCTTTGGGGAATTTGATGTAGGGGGTGATTTATGGATTCTTTCAATGTTTATTTTGCCCTCTTATTTAAGAATATCAGGGCAGTTTTCTTGGATTATTTCATTTTGTTCAAGGCTTTCTGGTAGAAGAATAATTCTGAAATTCTTTCTCCTGGATCTATTTTCCAGGTCAGTCATCTTTTTAATGAGATATTTCATGTTTCCTTCTATTTTGTCATTCTTTTGCTTTTGCTTTATTAATTCTTGGTGTTTCATGATATCTTTAGCTTCTACTTACCCAATTCTCACCTTTAATGATTGGTTTTCCTTTTTGGTTTGGTGTATACTGATTTTCATGGCTTCCAGCAGTTCAGTTCTGGTCTCCTATTTGCTTATTACTTCTTCCATATGGGCAATCCTGTCTTTTAAGCTGTTATTTTCTTTTTGTATTACTTTCATTTCTTTTTTCCTACTTTTATTCCCATTTTTCTTCTTTCTTACTTGGTTCTTGAATTCCTTTTTGAGTTCCTCAAGAACTTGTGGCCAATTTCCATTTTTTGGTGAAAGTTTGGATGTTTGCTTGTTTGTTGTTCTATAATGTTGCTTCTGTATTTTGCTCTTTTTCTCTGTAGAAATTATCCAGGATCAAGAAGGTTTCTTTCTTTCTTTTTTTTTTTTGCTACTGCTTGTTCCTTTTGCCACTATTGGATTGGGGTTCCTGCATGTTGATTGCTTTCTTAGATTCTGAATCACAGTGCTTTGCCTTGGTATAGTATCTTCTCTTCCCAGTCCAAAGCCAGAGTGAGGACAGGTAATGTGATATTCCTTCTATAGCACCCCTGGGCTCCATGCTCTTTAGCCTTGGGTATCAAGTCTTGCTGCCAAGGCCTTATACTGCCCTCAGGAGTAAGTCTGTGGTGCTATCAGCCAGCCCCCAAGAATTTAGAGGTTACCTGGGCCCTTACTCTGACTCTGATGGAGTAGGTGGTACGGGGGAGGAGGGATCAGGTGGCCCTTTGATAAGTGCAGTTTCACCCCCTTGTAGAGTGGGAATCCCCAAACACTGCATCCCATAGAAGAGCCCCTTTACTTGTTTGATTTTCATTTTGTCCCTTTGAGATACTTTGTAATTATTGGTTGGAAGGAGATTCAGAGGAATCCTGCTACTAAGGTGCCATCTTAGCTCTCTTTTTTGGTCTAAGATAACCTGCTTGAAGAATTATTGTTTTTACGCTTGCATTATTTCTCTCTCTCTTTTTTTTTTAAATTTTTGCATGACTTGGTGAATTTATTGTCACTTGTTCTTGTTTTTAAACTGTTGTTCATACCAAAGTAATCTTAAAAGCCTTTGACAAATGCAAATTTTCAATAACAAAGAATAAAAAATGGTAAACAGAGACCCAGTCCCAAAAGCCAAGTTTTTCTTCTGTGTCAACTTCAACTGCTCAGAGCCAGAGAAACCCCCCAAAACCAAGTCAGCCTCACAAAGGTCTTTCAGCCAGCTTCAAACCTCCAGGGAGAGAGAGTGACTTCCAGTCAGAGACAAAGTCCAAAAGCCCAGATTCTCCTCTCAGTGTGGCCAGCAAAAGCCCCCAACTGCCACTCCTGGGAACATTATGTTGGAATCTTCTCTTGACTGACATCTAGAGCTAGGTCTCCAGCCCTGCATCTTGGCCCATAAGTCCTGCAAAACTTTTCTCTCTCTTCATGTCTCTACCACACTTCTTAGAGCCTTTGTTTTCTTGTCTGTGAAAAGAAAGCTTTGGATCATTTAATCATTTATTAAACACAAAGTACCACACATTTTGTTTAGCTCTGGAGATAGAACAAAAGGCTAAAACTGTCCTCAAGGGCCTCACATTTTAATGAGAGACAACATAGAAATGGCTGTACACAACAGATATATAAAATCAGAGACAAAGGCATTAATGGGTGGGTAATAGAAACAGGGAGGGGTGGGAACCAGAACGACCACTTTCATAAGGTGATATTTGAGCTCTATCTTGAAGGAAGCTAGGTGGTTGAAGGGAGAGGGAGAGCCCTCCAGGTGAGTGAAAAAGCATGAAAGAGATCATAGAATATAGAACATAAAAACATAAAAGGACTGGAAAGGTAGGAAGGGACCAACTTACAAAGGGTTTTATATTTTATCCTACAGATAGTGGAATGTATTGAGTAGGGGACTACCATGGTCAGGCCTGTACTTCAAGAAAAATTACTTTGGCAGTATACTGGAAAATGAATAGGCATGAAGGGAGAATTGAGTCTCTCGGGTCTTAGGACTAGAACTCCAAGGTCTCATTTGTTAATATTCTATTTTTACTGAATCAACTTGTATTTTAATATAATTTGCTTCCTAGAATTGCCACACCAAAATAAATCTGGATTCTGGTCAAGTAACAAGAATTAACTTGGGTAATAATGCCACTGGCAATTCAGAACATAAAAAAGTGGCTTACACCAAGTGCATCCTGTATCATAAGGGAAAATTAGAAGACTGAAGAGGACTCCATCTAACAAGTTCATCATCTCTCCCAGCTTCACATCAGTAAATGTGATGATGTCATTTATAATTTTTTGAGTCAATAATAAAAATGTAAACTGCTCAAAATACAGGACAATAATACTGTCAATTATGGCCCATACCTGATTTAAAATATAATTGGAAATATTTGACAAAATTGACAAAAATATGACATTGATAATTTTTCACTTTAAAACTATCAATATGTAGCCCATAGAGGTCTTTCTTTATCTAGGTGGCCCTGTTTCTTTTGAGTTTGATGCTACTGATCTAGACTACAATCTCACTGTGTTGTGCATAGGATAACATGAGAGACTTTATCAAATGATTTAGGGAATCCTAGGAATATTTCTACAACATTCCCTGTGTCTTACTGTTCTTGTAACACTATCAAAAAGGAAATGAGATTGATCTCATCTCCCCTGATCTTGATGAAATCATGGTATCCCTTAGTGGATACTACTTCATCTTCTAAATGTTCCCTTGGCATCCCATTAATAAATTTTTTTATGATTCTGCCATGAAACAAGATCAAGCTCATAGTTTTCAGAATATAGTCTTTCTTTTTTTTTTAAATTTGAAAACATTTGCCTTTGCCTCATCTTGGAGCATTTCTATCACCGATAGTGGCTCAGCAATCACAGCTGTCAGTTCTTTCAGGACCCTAGAATATAGTTCATTTGAACAGTTATGTGAGATAAATTCATCCTGCACATGGCAGTGACTCAACATAGTAGGAATCAGTCACGCTTCTGATGCCAGTATTCCCTGGGGTCCCCCAGCATCAGAGTGCTGTCTCTGTCTCTCCATCTGCCTCTCTCTGTCTCAGTCTCTCTGTCTCTGTCTTTGTTTCTCTCTCTCCCTCTCTCTCTCCCTCTTTCTTACCTGGCCATCTCTAACAAGTTGGGACTAGGAGCTCAGGCTGCAATGGGGAATCAGATTTTTACCTATTTTTCTTTACTAATAAATGCTTATTGATTTGGTAATAAGTCTTCAGATTGATTTTTATTTATAATACCTAGTGCCTCTATTATCATTTCCTCACTCTCAAATCACTTTTATTCTAGCCTTTCCAGGCTGAAGGTTTACCATCATCATCATCATCATCATCAATTTGCTGTTATAGTTGTCATCGCTGTTGGATTTTTTGTTTTGTTTTATTACAAATGATATAGCCCTTATTAAGGAATAATATTTTAAAGATGGATTCTTGATCAAAGATGGGTTGATGTTGATGGCTGATAAGGTCTCTTTTAGTTCTAACATACTATAACATTATCATAACATACTACCTTTTGTTTTTATATCATATCAAAGAACAGAAATAGTCTGAACAAATACTATAAATATATGCATATATATGAATAATTATTAAATTCATTTTCACTGTAAATATTCACTAGCCTAAAGATGACAGCTTTCCTTTTCTCAAAAAGTTAAATTATTTTAATTTTAAAATATTTTAAAATATTTCCCCTAGGTTTGCATTTCAAGGTTATGCATAATTAGTATGATAATAAGAAATAATTAGTTTATAATATAATGTGTATTTTAGAGTAGTTTTTATGTGAATTCACAAAATATTTTATTTTTTTCCTTCTGAAATCAGGGTAGGTAGTCTGATATTCATATTTGGATAGCTAACATGATAATGGTGATACATGTTATTCTAAATGATCTTCTTGAGAACTGAGATGAAAACAAATGTTCAGGGATGTAAATATAAATACTGTAGATAAAAATGGAAACCCTAAAACTATAATTTCAAGTGATTATAATTTTTATTTGATATCTGCATTAAGTAAATTTCCACAATTCATTTAAATAAAATCTATATATTTCATTTCTGGTCTTTTGTGAAAATAGCTAGATTTCTGAAAAAAGAATATAGTGATATTAGATTTTTATCATTCTTGGAACAATTCCAGTTTAATATAATGAAATAAAAGTCCCTAAATTTCTGTCTTAGAGTTATTTCCTAAAAGAAGGCACCCAGCTTTCATAGATCTTTGATAAATTAGGTGATTATTTAAAGAGTCCTCCCATAAAAGGAAAAGATATTTTGGGATTTTGTGTTTTCCCTACATTCACAGAAATAAATAGGATTTAGAAAAAGCAATAGTAAGAATTAAGAAGGAAAATAAAACATTTATGTGTTCTATTTTGTAGAAGATAGAATTTGGTTACAAATTAAAATAGTAACCTAATTATAAGATTTTCTGCATTTTAGAAACAACTCCCCCCCCCCAAAAAAAACCCAGTATTTACCTTAATTATTTTCTACTTATTTTTCCTTTATTTTAATTCCTGAATAATTGAGGTAGAAGATGAGATATCACTGGACACATCAACATCTCACAATGCATTTAAAATATTTAGTGAAGACTAATAGCCATTTATAGAATTTGGCTATCATTAATGCAAGATGCCTTTTATTCATTCATTTTTAGTTATTTGAAAGGGAGTATTTTCAGTTAACTAATCTTATGAGTCTTGCTAAATGAGATGTGGGGAACCTGTGTTAGATGCAAAATTAAAAGGCTGTCCATTCCTAGTGTTCAGTCATGGAAAGAAACCATCTTGAAATCAATCAATTAGCCAAGCATGGTTAGCTTCCTTTGACAATAGAAAGTGTGTTTTATCCCACCAGGTCAAATGTTAAGACTGATTTGGATTCAGAAGTTGCTTCCTTTGATATAGTTGAATTCAATTCCTTGGGAATATCTTTCATCAAGGCACATTTAGTCTTCCCCCCTCTCAATAAATCCTAATTTCTAGAAGTTTTAGACTATAAATTACAACTGGAACCTTGTGTGTGTGTGTGTGTGTGTGTGTGTGTGTGTGTGTATCCTCATTACTAGACCTTAAGTCCTCATTTGTTATTTGTGGATATAGTCTAAAACTTCTAATGATAAAGCTGTACATAATAGATAACCAATCTTGGGAAGTAATCGAAACAAGGCAACACATGCTTATTAAGCATTTAGAATGTGCTAGATCCTGCATTAACCCCTGGATATGTGAATAAAAATGAAATTGTCTCTGTCCTCAAGGAGCTTACATTCTAATGGGAGAAGACAAGACATAGAAGGGAGCTAAAAAATTAGAGAAGAGAGGTTTGGTGAAGGCACCTACTCAGGGATATGGTTATAAAGTCCAGAAAGTCAGGGGCAAAGCAATACAACTTAACCATAATTACAAAGCCCCCTGTCCCACACCAAAAACTTGCTTTATTTTTCATTAGATAGTTCCTCTTTATGTAGCAACCATGAATTTATAAATGTACCTTTTGTACTAGTATTTTAAATTCTTACTAGTCTTTTAGGTTAGAAATGATAGATAATATATTTTTACTGCAATTTTACTTAGTTACATTTTTTAAAAACAGCAGCAGGGAGTAATTTTGTACTTAGTGGTTTGTAAAGCACAGCATATACATACTTTCCTTTGATCTTTACAACAACCCTATGAGAAAAATGCTGTTTTTATCCCCATTTTATAGATGAGGAGATTGAGATGTTGTTACCTTTACTTGATCACTCAAGCAGTATGTGTCTAAAGTAAGATTCAAAAATCACATCTTGACTCTAAGGCCAGCACTCTAGCTATTGGTCCACTTTACTGCCTCTAATCTAACACCTCGTCCCTAAGAGAAATGTCAGTGGATGGCCCATCCTAAATAAAGGGGGAGGCTTATAGGCAGATTAACAGAAAGGAAGGGAATGTAGTTTTCTCTGGTACCCCTAATCTCCATTTGGAATGGCATTATATGAGAGGTTCTCTCTTGGCGCTTCCTTCCTCAAGGTTTCCCTCTGTTCTTCTTGCCGCCTGCTCCTTCATCAGCTAGATACTATTTTATATATTTAGGGTCCCTCTATATGTCCTACATGTGGGTGTGGGTATAGAGATCATGCTCCAAGGAGAGAATTAGAATTCTTGTGTCAGGGGCAGCTAAGTGGCTCAATGGATTGAAAACCAGGCCTAAGAGATGGGAAATTGTAGATTCAAACGTGGCCTCAGACATTTCCTAGCTTTATGATCTTGGACAAGTCACTTAACCCCAATTGCCTAGTTCTTACCAGTCTTCTGCCTCAGAAGCAATATGTATTGATTCCAAGATGGAAGGTAAAGGTTTAAAAAAAAAAAAGAATACCTGGGTCAAGAAAGGGATAAAGACCTCTAGTTTGGTAGGAGGGATGAGACATGGGGACTGACCCTGTGGTTTCATAAATATAGGGAACTTTCTTGTGAGGAAATACCCTCTATCAATCCAAGGCAGCACTTTACAATTTATAGTCCTGAGGCGTCGCCTAGCAAACTGAAAGATTATTTGCCCATGGGTGCTACAACCAGCATGTGACCAAGGCAGGACTTTAATCTAGGCTCCTTAGATTCAGAACTAGTTTACTATAATCACACACTACTAGTATGCATGGAAATGGTGGGTAATTTATTCAATGAAGCATTGGATGGATATTTTTAGGGATGGGGTTGTGGAAAGAAACTTTGTCTTGATATATCCAATAAGGGGATTTTTTGCTTGATTAATCTATTTCTTATATGGGTTTTTCTTTTCTTTTTATTCCCAGTGGTATGGAGGGAAGGTAGGGGAGGAAGGTTTTAAAAAAAATTAACTTCTAGTAATTGGAAAAAAAATTAATTTTTTTAAAACTCTTATTTTCCATCTTAGAATCATTGTGTATTGGTTCTAAGGTAGAAGAGTGGTAAGGACTAGGGAATGGAGGTTAAGTGACTTGCCCAGGGTCACACAGCTAGGAAGGGTCTGAGGCCATATTTGAACCCAGGTCCTCCTGTCTCTAGGCCTGGCTCTCAATCCACTGAGCTACCTAGCTGCACCCCCCCCCCCAAATTGATTTTTTAAAAGAGAAAGCCTCAAGTTCTCCTTAAGAAGCAAAGCCTGACTAGAGGGCAATTTGGAACTATGCCCAAAGGGCACTAAAAGACTGTCTGCCCTTTGATCCAACCTGGGTTTATACCCCAAAGAGATAATAAGGAAAAAGACTTGTACAAAAATATTTATAGTCAAGCTCTTTGTGGTGGCAAAAAATTGGAAAATGAGGGGATGCCCTTCAATTGGGGAATGACTGAACAAATTGTGGTATATGTTGGTGATGGAATACTATTGTGCTCAAAGGAATAATAAAGTGGAGGAATTCCATGGAGACTGGAATGACCTCCAGGAACTGATGCAGAGTGAGAGGAGCAGAACCAGGAAAACATTGTATACAGAGACTGATACACTGTGGCACAATCTAATATAATGGACTTCTCTACTAGTAGCAATACAATGATCCAGGAAAATCCTGAGGGACTTATGAGAAAGAACGCTATCCACACCCAGAGAAAGACCTGTGGGAGTAGAAACACAGAAGAAAAAACAACTGCTAAATCACATGGGTTGACGGGGATATAGACTCTAAAACAATCAACTCAGTGCAAATATCAATAATATGCAAATAGGCTTTAATCAAGGACACATGTAAAGCCCAATGGAATTGCATGTTGGCTACCGTGGAGGGTGAGGAGAGGAGGGAAAGAATATGATTCTTGTAAGCAAGGAAAAATATTCTAAATTGACTAATTAAATAAAATAAATAAAAAAAAGCAAAGCCTGAGCTGAATACCACAGTTTCAAGCAACAGGGAACCTTCAAGCACACAATAGCCAGATTAAAATCAAACCTCTTGTGAAGTATTGTTTTGAGTCCTGGGAATCAATTGAGGAGTATCTCTTAAATTCCTTTGTAAATCTCCTCAACTATGAACAGAAGATTGTTATAGGGAAGATTGAAACATTGCAAAGGAAGTAGACCAACATGTAGGGGGGCCTAGATCTTGACTCTTACAACTGCTCATGTGGTGACATTTTTGCCAACCAAACTTCCTCTGCCTAGCTTTCTATCTTGAATATTTGAGGCTGTCCTATCTGTGGAGAGTGACCCGTGATACACTGATTAATCAACCATATTCCATATTCACTTCTTTCACTGTAATGATGAATTTTTATCCACATTTTGATTACTTAGCCTCACTGTCACCGAATCCCACTCCTATTATTAGTCAGAGAGGCCAATTAGCCTTTGTACATGGCTGATTTCTTCTGAAGTCCTCTTTTTCAGACTGTCTGGACTGGGAAAACCAGGAATTTCTCCTCCTCCACTCCCATTCTTCTCCTCCACCCTCCACCAGAAGTAACTGGATAGTTTTACTTCATGTCTTTTCTTCATGAGTTAGACCTGCCCACTTTCAGTGGCAGCGTTCCTAGAGTAACAAGGAAGTGGCCAACTCCAGCCTTCAACTGATGAGAGCTTGCTTTTTTTTTTCTTCTTCCCAGCATTAAGGACTTTCTGAGAACACTTCCTAAAGGACTAAAATTCTTCTCTTGGTATTTGCTAAGACGGGGAAATCCATCCTGAAATGTAATTTTCTTCCAGGATAACTGTTGGAGAAGGAGGAAAAAAACAGAACATGCCTCACACAGTTTAATGGTGCTATGTGGAAAACTATGTGTCAAGCCTAGTAGTAATTTTACTTACATTGCTAAACAAAGGACCAGAATCAGTAGTTATTTAATTATCTAGACTAGGATGAAGTTTATTGTTTCAAAGAGTTTTGAATATTCATTCTAATCATGAGTACTGTTCTCTTTTCACATAACTGAAATGGCTAAACATAAAGAGTCCACAAGGACAAAAAGGATAATATTTCTACATAGAGAGGTTCTTGGCATTCTGTTCTTTGCACTCATATTCTATATAAACAATGTTAACTACTCCACTGATTAGCTTCCAGAAGACGGGTCTCCCAAAGGGACTTTTACACCAGTAAATTATAGACAAGTTGAACTTGACTTGATTTCTCTGTGCTTAACAATGAAAAGATTAGTTATCCTACTTCTAAAAATGTAATAAAGACTATTGGAAAGCCAACAAAATCCTGATATCATTGAGACTATCATTGCAGGACTATTAAGGCACAAAGACAATGAATCTGAGGGGGCAGCTGGAAAGCTCAGTGAATTGAGAGCCAGGCCTGGAGATGATAGGATCTGGGTTCAAACCTGGCCTCAAGACACTTCCCAGCTATGTGACCCTGGACAAGTTATTAAACCCCCATTGCCTAGCCTTTACCACTCTTCTGCCTTGGAACCAGTACACTGTATTGATTCTAAGATGGAAGATAAGGGTTTAAAAAAAAAGACAGTGAATCTGAACAGCAAAATCCTTATGTTTTTGAGACATCTTAAATGGAACTCAAAGCCTCAGACTTAAATTTCAAATTATTTTTTCTAGCAATCCGTCCTTTAAACAATGAATTTTGAAAGATAACTAATTACAAACTTTGCCCTCAGATATCAGGACCAATAACAAAAACACCTTAGATTACTGTTGATCACTTGCCTTTTGCAATATTCAATAATTATCTGTTAATCATCTACTGGCTTCAAGTCACTGAGCCAATGCTGAGATTACAAATCTGATTACTGCTTCCAAGAAGGATACATTTAATATCAGAGAGTACTCATAATGGCAGTTTTGTTATTCAGGCATTTTGGTCACGTCCAACTCTTTGTGACCCCTTTTTGGGGTTTTCTTGGCAAAGATCCTAGAGTGATTTACTTTTTCCTTCTCTTTCTCATTTTACCAATAAGGAACTAATGTGAAGGTTAAGTGACTTGCTCAGGGTAACAAAGCTAGTAAGTGTCTGAGACCATATTTGAACTCATGAATATGAAACTTCCAGATTCCAAGCCTAGTGTCCTATTCACTGTGCTACCCAGCTACCATAGCAATACAGATTCCTATTAATGACTAGACAATCTATTTCAGTAAATTTTGTATTTTTGTGAGTCTATCTGAATAATGTTTATATGTGTGCTCTTTTTTTAATTATACTATACTTATAGAATTATGATATTAGGACTTGAAGGTAAGCTATTCTCAAAAAGATTTGGATGGGACTCATGACTCTAATACAAGTTGACCTATCATGGACCCTTACCCTCTCTGAGACTTGCTTTGTTTACAAAATATATAAAACATATATCTGCTGCTAACCTCAGAGAGTTGTTATGAAGAAAATGTTTTGTGAATTTTTAAGTTGTATTTAAATACAAACTATTGTTATTGTGGTGATCTAATCTAACAATCTCATTTTATAGATAAAGAAATTAAGGTATAGGAAGGTTGAGTTACTTGTCTAAAGTCATAAAGCTAGTTAGGGACAAGTCTCCTGACTTCTACTCCAACTTCTTCCTTGGCTGGGAGCCAGGAACATCTCATCTGTCACCTGCTGTCACCTGAGGCCTGAAAAATATCTCTTGTGTGTCTGGAGTTGCTGAAATCAGAAGTTCCTAATTTTGGGGGGTCATGGACACATTGGGCAGAGAGAAATTTTATTTATAACATATCATTTCTATTTCTAAGTAATAGTTTGTGTGATTTTTCATCATGGCTTGGTCTGTGTTTCAAGTCTCTCTCAATTCCTTTGAGCTGACCCTCTTTTTAGATTACCTGCCCAGAGCATCTTCTAAATTAGGATGATTGAAAATGAGATTGTGAATGCCATCTTGTTGGATAAACAAAAGTTAGTTTAAGCCAAATATATCTGTGGACATCAAGACAATGTCCATGGATCCTCTAATTGGAGTGAATAAGACAATGCCACTCTTAAATGTGCATAACCTGTTTCTTTCTTCTAGACATTGAGATTCTAGGATCAGGTGTGTGATTTTCAATCACCACAAATTAATCAGAGAGACTATCAAAATATTAATCCTTCTCTTCATTAGACATTCACCAATTAGAGATATCCATGGGAGCACTGAATAATGAGCTTCCAAAATTTTATTTAATGATTCAAGGTGCTGAATGTCTTAATCTTTGATCACTGAGAGAAATCAGTGACCACTTAATTTATTGGTTATTGCTAGTGTGATCAATAAATTGATTTTTCTTATCCAGAACATAATCTCTTAAAATTTTTATTCATCACAGCAATGTGGTGAAGTCTATGGACTCCATTCTCAAATTATGTTTTTAAATGCATGAAAGTAAAAAATGTAATATTTCAAAGGAAATAAATTCTACTAGAATACAGTTATCAGAACATTAAAAGAGCAAATCTACAGACCTCTGTCTGAACACCTCTGGCTTAGATCCTCCCATGAGTAGTGAGCCCCAATCTCTGATAAATTTTAAAGCTAATTTATTTCATAAGTAAGGTTACCTCAGAATGAATTCAAAGTACTGTACTTCAACTTCAAAAAGTAAAACCTTCTAGTTCCTTGAAATTGCCAGTCAATTAGTCAACTGGATATCCTTTCTAATTCCTTTGCCAATTTCTCTGAGATCTAGATGGCACAGTGGATAGATTTCTGGGCCTGGAGTTAGAAAGACCTGAGTTCAAATTAGCCTCAGGTCTGAGCCTAAAAGTCACTTATTCTTTGACTGCTTTAGTTTCCTCAGCTGTTAAATGGGCATAAGAAAAGCACCTACCTTCCAAGGTTATTTTGAGGATATAAAATGAGATAAAAGCACTTAGCAAAGTACACTGTAGCATAACACATAAAAAGCAACATGTAAATGTCAGTTATTATTTGCTTATAGGACTAACTCTATCAATCAGATTAGTACTGCTTAGACTCTTGTTTGATCTCACTGAGAATGCAGCTGTGACTTCTCACTGGACTCTTGACAACCTATGATTCCATAGACAGGAGTTAGATATGAACAAAACTATATGTTCTCTATATAATTGACAGAGAGGGGCCAGCTCTCAATAGAAGACTGGACATAGCTCTAGATGGGAAACCTAAAATGAAGAAAAGTTTATTTATTATAGAGCAGAAATTCCAGAGAGTGCAATGAAATAAGCAGTTACATATGGAGTGGAACATGGAGCTGGTGTTAGAGCTAATAGGAATAAGAGAATAGTCAGTAGGGTTGGGGATCAAGGGAAAGATGGTTTTCTTTGGTAGTCTAGGATGCATTATCACAGCCATGGGAAGAATAAAAATGGATTAGAGTTTGCTGTGCATCGGAGAATGAATTCAAGCCGAGTGTCAAGACTGGAGGAGCTCTGCTGATGAAAGTAGATATCTTGGATGCCATGTCCTTAACTGTGGACATATCTCAAGGCTCTCTTCTAGGGAGTCTTCTCTTTTCTCAACACATCCAAAAAAGAACTAATCTTTCCACCCAAATTTATTCTTCTAAACTTTTCTGTTTCTGCCAAATGTATCACCATGCTTCAAAAACTCAGGCTTACAACTTTATTATCACATTCAACTCCTCACTCATTCACCCACCCATTCTCAATCAGTTGCCAAATTTTGTCACTTCTGCCTGTATAATATCCCTGTCTCTTCACTTAAACATACATCACCCTAGTTAAGACTCCCATCCCCTTTTAGATAGTCAATTGTAATAGTCTACTTCCCTCAAGTCTCTCCCCACTCCAAACTATTCTTTTCTTTAAAGCATGTCGCCTGTCTGACCCAATCATTTCCAGTGGCTTTCTGTTACCTCTAGAATAAAATACAAACTCCTCTGGTAAATCAAGTTCTTCCCAGCCTAGTCTCAGCTTCAAAGCCAATTCCACCTTATTTTCCTTCCCATAATTAGTAGTCTAACTAAATTAGTCTTTTTCTTCTTCATTATATATCCTATTCCATCTCCCATCTCCATTCCTTTGTAATTATTTCCCCATACCTAAAATACTCTCTCTCCTCACCTCTTAGAATCCCTGTGCTCCTTCAAGAAACTCAGTTCAAGTCCTATCTTCTCCATGAAATTTTTCTTGGTCCTGGCTACCTTCTAATGCTTTTCCCCATGAGATTACCTTTTTTCTACTTCATACGTATTGTATATACCTATGTAGATAATCATGTATGTTGTATATACATACAGAGACATTCTTTTCTCATAAGAATGTAAGCTTCTTGAGGGCAGGTACTATTTAGAGGTTTTTTCCCCCTTTTCCCTTGTTTCTGAAGCATATAGCATAATGCTTAAAATAAAATAAGTTTTTAAGTGTTTGTTGATTTATTATCTATGTAATAGCAATATAAAAAGGTAAAGGAGAGTGAGGAAATTCCCCAGATAAGTAGAGTGAGATAAAACCATAGAAATTGTCATTTTTCAATAAAATTGAACTGTTTTTTATTTCACGTCCCATGTTCTTTCAGAACCCAGTACTTAGTAATGGCTTCTATTTCCCCAGCTCATTGGAACCAGGGGATTTAAGAGCTTAGGTTTCCTGCATATGTGATAAGAAAGAACCTTTTGCTTATGTTCCAGTGGAATCTAAATGGAGCTATGAGGCCAGGGACTAGAATCAGGAACCAGCTCAAAGGCAGAATTATAAACCCTTGCTGTTTCATGGTAAAGTGACACCTAGTCTGTCTCTCTGTCAATTTACAAAAGGGAAAATACAAATGAGTATCTGCTGCTATAACTACTGTAGTACCTCAGTTGTCTGTCACCTGTGTTACCCCTAAGTGCACACCCAGCTTGCACCTCTATCTGAAAGGCTGTCATTACTTTTCAATTCTTTGGTATTTCTTAAAGTCAATAACCATTAGTTTCTAACTTATTTCCAGAAAATAGAGAGCTATAAATCCATCAGATGAGCTTTCTTTAAAATAGAATGAGAGTATTTCTCTAAAATATCCTTTCGCAAAGGCACCTGGGTGCCTCAGGAGATTGAGAGCCAGGCCTAGAGACGGGAGGTCCTAGATTCAAATCTGGCCTCAGACACTTCCCAGCTATGTGACCCTGGGTAAGTCATTTGATGCCCATTGCCTAGCACTTACCACTCTTCTGCCTTGGAACCAATACACTGTATTCATTCCAAGATGGAAGGTAAAGGTTTTAAAAAAAATCTGGCCTTAGAAACTTCATAGCTGTGTGACCCTGAGCAAATCACTTAATCCAATTGTCTAGTCCTTACCAGTCTTCTGCCTTAGACATAGTATTGATTCTAAGATGGAAGGTAAGGGCTTAAATATATATATATACATATATCTTTTTGTAATTTCTCCATGTGACTCTCAATGACATTAATATTTACTCAAAAATTTAAAGAGTATTTTTCAATCTATGAGGTCATAACTTGGTTATGCTGTAGACATGCATTTTCAGTTTATATAAACTGAATCATTTTTTCTTTGTGCATAAATCTGCAGCAATTCAAAATTATGGATCATTATCAACAGAGGAAATATAATCTCCTTCTTTATGAAAATCTAATAAACAATAATGATCAACATCCTTTATATTTTTAATAGGAAAACATATCTATTTACATAGGGCATTTAGTAATCAGTTGCTCACTTCCTGGAATTGTTAGTCTCTGAAGAATCACCACAGCTTTCCATATTTCTTCCCTGATTATTATAAATGTACAATGATAAGAACCGTTAGGATTTAATCAGCACCACTAAACAGGAAGATAACCCTAAGGTGTACTTGGACATGTTGCTGGATAAAGCATCCTTTGGGATAGTCTCATGTGTTGTACAATACCTTAGTTTTACTCTGAAATGAAGGGGATTTAGCAAAATAAAAAACATAAACATACATGAACTCAACTCTGGTTTTTAATTCTAGCAAAGAAATTTTCATTATAGGTACTGTATAATGCTAAATAGATTTGAAGTCATATATCAGGAACAGCAATAAATATCATTTGGCATCATTAGAATATATGTCATATCCTTAGTGTTAAGGTAGATCTGAAAATTTTTAATGCTTTTGTAGCTTTAAAGAGCCAGAAGAAATATGGGCGAGTTAATAATAACTGACATTTTTATAACAATGTAAAGTTGGCAAGGCACTTTACATACCTTATCTTTATAATATTCCTATGAGGAATAGTTTTATAATAGTCCTGTGAAGTAGCTAGTACAGATGTTATCATCTTCTTTTTACCAGCAAAATTAAGATTCATAGAGGATAATTGACTTGTCCACAAGTTTAATGTTCAATGCAGTATTTAAGCCACAAACTGGGGAAATATTTTGTACCAGGTCTTGCCACCATGCCATTTTGGTCTTTCTGGTTACTTGTCCAGAATTCTAATCACCACACCAAGATGAAGGAAAGTGAAGAGTTCTTCTTCCAATTTTGTTAGGTTTTTCACAGCTGACTTGAGATTGATTCAGAAAACAAGTTGGTTACTATTATACAAAGCTTATGTGATGATATAAAGAAAAATAAGCCTAAACACTGATATACCAAGCTCTAACACTGAGGTTAATATAATTAAGATCATAATGCCTGCCACCCAAGGAATTATTGTGATGAAGTACATTTCATCAAAGTGAAAAGAAAGCCTATAGCAGTTGAAATAGATACATCACTAGGCCAAAGCAAAAATGCCCTTCTAAACGATGTCTATTATTTGAAAATATCTCTTTCTGGTGCATGAGAAAAAAAGTATTTTGATGTTCAAAACTACTCTGAAATCTTTTGAAATATGCCAAAATATACTTAGATGTGACAATATTCAATGGTCTCTTTCCAAAACAATTCCCTAGGTAGATAAAAATTTCATCATACTATGGCATATCTTTAGTTATCTGAAAGGGAATTAAGAGATGAGTCTGAGATGAGGGCAAATTATTCCTATATTTAAAATTAGGGCAATTGGGCTTAGAGCAGCATCTTATACCATATTCCACTATAGATTCAAACTTGATACATAATCTGAATGTTAAATAATCATATCACAAGAAATTAGAAGAGCAGATCATATACTATTCCTTCATTGTTATGGAGAGGAGATATTATCTTAACCAAGCATGAGACAGAGACTATTACAAAAGAAAACATAAATTATTTCCATCAAATGGATGAAAAGCTTCTGCACAACAAAATCAAAGCATTTAGAATAAGAAAGAAGAAAGATAGTCAAGTAGGAAAACAGTCTTTGGAACACATTTTTCAAATATAAAATTTTGATATCCACAATCTATAGACCAAAAAACTACTCCTCAATAAATAAGTACTCCAGGGATAGGAACAAATAGAACTTTAAAATAATTGCAAACTCTTAACAATCATATGAAAAAATGCTCCCACTCACTAATAATAAGGTAAAGGCAAATCAAAACAACCCTGAGGTTTTACCTTATACCCAAAGAAATTGTCAAAGATGACAAAATATGAGAATAGTCAATTCTAAAAGGGTTTAAGATGGGCAAACTGCTATAATGTTGGGGGGAGTTGTGAATTACTATCAACATTTCAGAAAGCAATTTGGAAATATACAAATCAGAGTGACTAAAATGTTTATCCCCTTTAATCCAGAGATTCTACCAATATACAATAACTGGAAGGAAGGATGGAAGAAAGGAAAGAAAGAAAGAAAGGAAAGAAAGGAAGGAAGGAAGGGAAGAAAGAAAGAAAGAAAGAAAGAAAGAAAGAAAGAAAGAAAGAAAGAAAGAAAGAAAGAAAGAAAGAAAGAAAGAAAGAAAGAAAGAAAGAAAGAAAGAAAGAAAGAAAGAAAGAAAGAAAGAAAGAAAGAAAGAAAGAAAGAAAGAAAGAAAGAAAGAAAGAAAGAAAGAAAGAAAGAAAGAAAGAAAGGAAGGAAGGAAGGAAGGAAGGAAGGAAGGAAGGAAGGAAGGGAGGAAGGGAGGAAGGAAGGAAGGAAGGAAGAATGTGGTACATGAATTAAATGGAATATTACTGTGCTGCAAGAAAGCTACACTTGCTCTAACCTCTTCAATGATTCAAGCTCTAAACTAACTTGATAATTTATAAACAATCCCAAAAGAATATATAAAGATTTTCAGGGGCAGAGTCAATACGGTAGAGAAAAGCTCAGAAGCTCAAGGTCACCATGAGAATCCCCACCATACAATGTTAAAATATTGCCACAAACCTAATACAGAAATGAAAGAACCATTAAAGAGACAGAGAGAAACAACTTTCAGGAAAAGAAAGACCTAAAAGATAGGCAGAAAACATCTGGAGCACTGTGATAAGAGTCTTTTTGTTGGTCATACTCAGCAAGAGGCTATAGCAAGGAGTGAAGAGCAAGCCAAGAGCAATTCCACACCACAACCCCACCCCACATCTGCTGTCCCAGGTTCTGAACCTAAGCCCAAGCCAACATTCAGATTCTGAGACCCTGTTGGGGCAAGTAGAGGTCCAAGCCAATGCATACAACTTGATATTTCAAACCTGTGGTGAAGTCCCCAGCCCAGGGGATTCTCTGTTGAAGAGGGATGATCTATGTGGACCCAGAATAAAGCTGGGAGTCCCAATCTGGGCCTGTGACAAGGACATAGATTCCAGTTTGGGGTAGCTGGTTGACCCAATTGGGGTTCAGAGGTTTCCACCAGTGTCTCAGGGTGGAGCCCAAGGATAGGGCATTCAACGGTGTACCTAATTGAAACAAGTACACAGTAAGACCAAAAACTTGTGCCTAAACCTGGGGCTAGAATATAAGCAGTCTCTGACCTAATGAAACTCAGTGAGACCAAAAGATTATGCCCAAGCCTGAGGCAAGTTTTTAAGCTATTAGCACCTCAAGGGTTAACTGAATCATTAGTGGAATGAGGACCTCAGAGTTCTCAGCCTTTAGGTCATCATACCACCTTGGAAGAATTGAAACTGGCAGAAACCCAGAAAATAAGGCATAGGGAAAAAAGTAGCATCAAGTCTGAAATATAAGCAATTCCAAGAGCATGTTTTCTTTGGGTTATCTAAATTCCATGTATGAACTTTATGAATTTTCTTTGACCTTGTCAAACACAATTTCAATGCATTGCTATTCAAGTTATAGGCACTATGCTAGGTACTAGAAGAAACCCACAATTTAGTGGCAAAAATGATTCCAGTGGTCATGGACCTACCAGGAGATGAGATACAAATAGAGATAAAGAGAATAGGCTCTTAGAGACAGAGTGATGCTGGACCCAGCTCAAACCAGCTTGGGAGATCTGATTATTATATTTTCAGTGTGAGCATTTATTCCTTAGAAATCAGAAAATACTACATGCTATTACACAGGTCTTGATTTATGGTTCTATTGACTATCTAGTTTTAAAAATGATAGATAAAATTTTAATAATGCATGTTAACCTTAAAAGTGTGTCATGAGTACATTCTTCTCCCCACCCATCTCCAGATTGCTGGTTATTAAATATTTACCAACATACCTCTCCTTGGAGACCATATGCCTTTAGAGGCCAGAAGATGGACAAGAAGTCATCAGATGAGAAAGGAAAGCAGTAGAGACAAGGAAAAGAGTTTGAAGAGTAAAGGGTTCTTGATACTAAGGGAGGAGACACCATTGATTATGATGGGAGTCAAAAGTGTCAGAAGCTACAAAGATGTTGTTAATATAGAATACATTAAATTTTAGTCCCATTTTCAGATTCTATTGTCAACTCCAAAAGTGTGGAATTTGCATGATGAAGTTTATTTATCTGAGCTGTTGGGTTTTTTCTTTGGGGCTATTTGTTTTCAAAGACAAACTATTTTCCCACTTCCAGGGCCCTATGTCTGACAAATCTGGCCAAAAAATATTAGTCTATTTAGCAGCTATTAAGAGCTAGTGGAAGAAATAAGCTCAATTTTGCAACTTTCTTCAGTAGCAGTAGACTTTCATTTCTATCTAGAAAATGGAACAAAGCAATCAGATGATAATGGTAAACCACCATGTGAACTGGCAAGTCAGAAGCATAAAGGCTTTTAAGGTAGTGGATATAGGGTAGTGAAATATTCAAGTGACAAATCATGGTCAGACACAGTCTGAGCAAAGATGCAAGTGAAACTGGTTTAGAGGAAATGGAATGAGAATGACTCGAAGGACTAACATGAATAAGAAGGATGAAGAAGAGGCTTAATGTGGGCAGAAAGTAGAAGGAATAAAAGCAGTAATTTGTGGTTAGAAAATAGAATTTCAAATTTCTAGGTCTTAGAGGTGATAAAGTCAGAGAAATGGTGAGTTTTAAGATGAAAATTGTCCAAAGCCCAAGCAGAGAGAGAAGAAAATCATCAGATTTCAGGAGGCTGAAGAAATGTGTGATTAAAGCATTTAATTGTTGTCATGAATTTCCTTAATACATTATTGAAATCCCCAGGAAGAAAATGGGAAGAAATGAGAGGAAGAAAAATGTAGGAAAGATAGTTCTTGACTTAGGCATCAATGTCATTGACAAAGTTCTCATAGTGTCTTAAAGGGTAGTAGATGAAGGCAGGTAAGAGGAAAGGTAATTTAGGGCTAGAGATAGAGAAATGATCTATCTTTTTTTAACACCTATCTTCCATCTTAGAATCATTACTTTTTTTAGCAACTGCTTGACTACAGGGGTTGAGGGGACATGTCTGAGGAGAGACTCTAAATGAACACTCTAATGCAAATACCAACAACATGGAAATGGGTTCGAATCAAGAACACATGTGATAGCCAGTGGAATTGCATGTCAGCTATGGGAGAAGTGGTGGGAGGAGGGGGGAGGAAAAGAAAATGATCTTTGTCTCCAATAAATAATGTTTGGAAATGACCAAATAAAATAATGTTTAAAAAAAACTTCTAAAAATAAAGTTAAATAAGTAAGAAAAAGTAAAAAAAAAGAATCATTACTTTTTATTGATTCCAAGGTAGAACCTTGGGGTTAAGTGACTTGCCCAGGGTCACACATTAAAGAAGTATCTGATGCTAGATTTAAACCCAGGACCTCCTGCCTCCACTGAGCCACATAGCTACTCCCTGTTTTATATCAAAATGGCAAATATGCCAAATTCTCCTCTTCACTGTGAACTGGAGGTAATAAAAGGAATGGCCTCAATTTGCATGGGAATGTGGAATCCTAAAAGAAGAACCAGGTTATAGTAAAGTGATGGGGAAACATTTAACAAAATAAATAACAATGTAATAGAACCTAGGTAATGTTAATATATGGTTTTCTAAGTCAAATGCTGCTTGCAGGGATATTTTTGTAAAGTTTGCTGTCCCCCATTTTTAATGAGTTTGTTACCACAGTAGCACAACACTCTTCCTCCCTACTCCTACCCCATAAGAAAGTACACATACTTATACTTTTGGTATTTTGGAAATTTGCAGCTATTTCTTAGAACTAGGAAGAAACAATCAATTTTCACTTAGGGGTATTTTATGGAAGATGCAGTATTATTTTCTTTGTTGTGAATAGAAACTAATCTGAGTATCTATCACATATGATCTGACTCTAAAATCTCTTTCTCCCCTCATTAAAAATGTTGTGTACCTCTTCTCAAATCTGGGCCCTACCTTTGAATTACTTCAGAATCTGGGGTCCCATCAATGAGCATCAATGACCAAATAGACTTCAGCCCACTCATCCTTACCTTTTCCCTATCATTCTTGTTCATAACTTGTCCACACATCCTTTATAGATCTGCTCAAGATACTAGACTTTTCTCTCAGGCTGTTCTTTTCCTTTTATATATATATATATATATATATATATATATTTCTTAGATACCAGTGTATCCCTTAGGCTTCCCATCTGAGCCACCTAGCTGTCCCCAGGGAAATTTTTGAAGTTAAAAAGATGGGATTTTGCAGCAGGGCAGCTTAGGATCACAACGTGCTATACCATTTCTCAAATATGATACAGTCTCTTCTTTTATTTATATTCTATTCTGAGGCCAGTTCACTGAGGGTTGATTCCAAGACAGAAGGTAAGAGTTGTTGTTTGTTTGTTTGTTTGTTTTAAATGGAGGTTCTGGGAGCAACAATGCAAACAGAGGAAGAAGGCACTTCCAAAGGACAAACTCCATGGATATAGTCAGCCTGGACAGCTATTTCTTTAGATTCTTCCTGGGATCCAAAGAGCTTCCCATTAGTCCAATTGTAGATCACTGAATCCCTGGGCAGCTTTCCCTGAGAAGGAAACAAATGACACCATTCTGTTCAGGTGAATTCCATAACAACAGCCCTTTCTGTCACTGATTCCTGCTGGGCTCTGGCAGTTCTCCTTTAAAAGTATGAAAGTTTAATAGAATGTTATGTAACAATAGCTTCAGATTTTAATGTCTGTAAGAATTTTTAAGAAGAATGTCAAAATTCTCTCTATGTCATTTAGGCAAAATGACATTATCATCAGCCTAATTACATTCTTGTACAAAGCACTCCTTCAATTTCACTATTACTGTAAAGCAAAAAGCCAAGTCTATTTTGACCTTTATTCATTGTCACTTATGAAACTGACAGTCACAAATGATCCCACCTTGTAAAGCTTTATTTATACTTCAATTTCATTATTAACAGAACAATGGGCTGGCTGATAGCTTTCCCCATTTTCTTTTTATAAACTCCTTAGATATTTGAACTGTGTCCCTTCTATGCATCAATCTGCTATCAGCAGATGGAGTTTTAAAAAAAGGCTATTTGCTATTGCAAGGAAGCAGTTTGAATATCAAATCCACCTCACACTCATAGGTTCTAAAACTCAGATGGAACATCAAAGTGGCAAAGGAAGATGTGGATATGATTTAATCTGGTCATGAGTTTATGGATTACATATAAATACTTTCCCATTTGTTACATAGTGATAGCATTAAAGATACATTTTTCATAAAGGAGATCTTCATCAAAGTAAGAAAAAGATATGAACCATTATCATTAATTTTCTTTTCCTTTCTTCATTCCTTCCTTTCTCCTTTCCGCCATACCTCCCCCCCTCCCTCTTTCCTAGGTGGCTCACTGGATTAAAGAGTCAAACCAAAGATGAAGATTCAGGATTCAAAACTCCATTGCCAGCCCTTACCACTCTTCTGCCTTGGGAACCGATATACAAGTAGTATTGATTTCAAGACAGAAGATAAGCGTCTAAGAAAACAAACAAACAAACAATTGATACTAAGTATTGGTTCCAAGGCAGAAGAGTGGTGAAGGCTAGACAATGGGGGTTAAGTGACTTGTCCAGGGCCACACAGCTAGGAAGTGTTTGAGGCCAGATTTGAATGCCAGACCTCCTATTTCCAGTCCTGGCTATCTATCCAGCTGCCTTCATTATAATTAATTTTCAAAGTCAAAATCTTTCAATTTAAACAATAATGTTTAAATCCTGGAGGAATGAACATGCAAATATCTATAGATGTGGTGATGCATGAGGGGACTCAGGAGAATGATCTTGAGAAAAGATAGAGGGGACAAGATAGTTGTCTTCAATTATTTTAAGGGCTATTAGGGATTATACTTGCTCTGGTCACCCTGTGAGCACAGAACTATACATATTTAGTCTGTTTTACAAGGACTAATATTTAAGCTTAGCTGAAAGAAAAACTTCATAATCAAAGCTTACAATTTAATAAGCTGGGGAGGGGACAGCTGGGGGCCTCAGTGAATAGAGAGCCAGGCCGGGAGATAGGAGGTTCTGGCTTCAAACCTGGTCTTCCCAGCTATGTGACCCTGGGCAACTTACTTAACTCCAGTTCCCTAGTCCTTACCACTCTTCTGCCTTGGAACTGATGCACAATATTGATTCTAAGATATAAGATATATATATATATATATATATTCTGCCTTAGGAACCAATACACAAGTAGTATTGATTCCAAGACAGAAGACAAGGGTTTAAGAAAAAGAAAAAAAAATATATATATATATGGGAGCAAAGGATTCTCCTTCACTGGGAGCCTCCAAGCTGGAAATCGATGATTGCTTACTGTGAATTTTGGAGAGGAAATTCATGTATAGATAAAGGGTGATGTAGGCGGCCTCAAAGGTGTCTTCCAACACTGAGATCTGGTGATTCTATGTCATCTCATTAGACATGCATAACATATTTACATACATAGCACACATCTATATTGAGGTATATGGGGTGTTCAAGCAGGACTGGCACCTCTGGTGTGATGGCTTGCCAGACCCTTTTCAGGGCAGCCCACTCAACTTTGGTGTCCACCTGTCACTCAGCTCTTACCTGTGACTCCATGAAGGTAGCATGCATAGTGGCTACACCCCAGTAAAACCATCTTGGCAGATGGGCTTAATCAGCTTAAAGCTAAATGATGGGCCTGAAAATAATTGATGAATTAGGGGGGTGCCGACCCCATGCATGGGAAAACTTCCTACAGCAGAAGGGGTGGATGAGAACAATTTGTTTCAACAACCATGAAGGCAGCTGAAGCAAATGCTGTGAAGTGTTGCTCCAAGCTTGTCAGATATTGAAGACACAGAGGTCATCCTGGGCCTTCAGCAGTCATCCTGACTTCTGCCTTGTCTCTGGACTTCAATGAGTCTGGAATGAGACTGATGACTGTGCAACTTTGCCCCACTTAAATCAAATTTATGCTTGAGTTAAGCTGTCACCTTGTGTCATTCATTGGTCTTCAAAAATAAAGCTCAAATAACATATCTGTATATATAATGATATATATGTATATACATAAAAATAAAATATTTGAAACTGTAGCATAGTAGAGAAGGAAGAGTATTTCAAGTCCTACTTTTATATATACTGGCTGCATAACTCTCGGTTTGTCGTTTCACCTCAGTGACTTAGGCAAGCCTCTCTGACCACAACTTTCTAAGGATGGGCTGCATTAGTAGAGTTCTTCACTAATCTGGAACATAGATCTGATCCAGATACATATATATACATGCATGTGTATGTATATGTATACCCAAAAGGCACAATCATTAATATATGCATATGAACACAGACTGTAAATATATAACATATGTGTGAATAGCATGAATTATATATAATATAGTGCTATAAATAATTTTGTCATAAGTAATTTTTCTATCTTGAGTGACATCATAATAAAGGAGCCATTCAATCTTTTTTTGTTGTTGTTAAATCTTTACCCTCCATTGTGGAAAGGAAAACTAAAGCAAGTTTTGGACTTTCTGCCAATCAGGTGGAACAAGCAGCAGTTGGAATGTTAGAGAGAAGATATTGACAAGAATGACAGTTGGTGGGGGGAGGGGCAACTGGAAGTGGCAGTTGGTCTCCTGACTCTCTCGCTTCCTGGCCCTTGGACTGAAAGGAGCCTCTCTCCCTGTCTTGGGATAGAAGTGCCTCTATTCCCAAATTTCCCAACTGTGTACTCTACCTGGATTCCTGTGATCATATCATTGAATGAAAGGACTGAAGGGGAGTGGTTTGAACTGTAAGGTTGGTCTTTAGGGGAGTCAGCCCAAAGAGACAGACCCAACCAGCTCTTAAAGTCAAAACTTTTCTTCCTCTTGCTGTCTACTGCTAAGACTTTGAACTTAAGAAAACTAGCACAAATTAGCATAAACAGGAATAAAAGAAACCCTCCACCAGCCTGCAAGACCTGGCCTCAGCTCAAAAGCTGAGAGAAACTCAAACCTCATCTAGGGAAATCATGATTCCCTATTCCCTGATACCTCCTCAATCCAAACTTGTTATTAAAATTTATCTTTATTTAAATATCCACAGTCAGATAAGAGGACTATCATTTCAGGAGACATACATTAGACCAGCTACAATGGTCTGGACACGTCATCTCCAGCTACGATGGTCTGGACACGTCATCCGCATGGACCCACAGCGAATACCAAGACAGGTATTCTATGGTGAACTGTCAGCTGGACTCAGGAAACAAGGCTGACCAAAGAAAAGATTCAAGGATCAGCTAAAGTCCAACTTGAAGTGGGCTGGCATCACACCAAAGCAACTAGAACTCGCTGCCTCTGACAGAAGCAGCTGGCGAACCCCCATTAACCATGCCGCCATCACCTTTGAAGATGAGCGACGTCAACATCTTGCCGCTGCACGTGAACGCCGACACCAGGCCACAGCCGCACCTCCCGTAACAACTGGCGTCCCATGCCCCATGTGCCACAAACTGTGCGCCTCAGCCTTTGGACTCCAAAGCCACATGAGGGTACACTGTAGATGAAACTGCACAAAGACAATCGTCATACTCAATCACCGAGAGACTACCACTAACTACATTAGAGGGAGCTGAACCTTATGACAGCAATTCAACTATAAACAGTTCTTATTGGACCTCTGCTGGGTGGCCTTGGTCTGGGGGGAGGATTGTCCCTCAGGAGGGTCGTGCTTACCTGCTCTGGGGTATCTTCCACACCAATCCATAGAGAAGACATCCCCTCAGGCTATCATAAGTGGCCCATTTCTCGGGAACCCCATTTTTCAAAAATAGCCTCTCAGCAGGGGGCATCTCTCTCCTTTTACCTCACCAGCAGCCACATTCCTTCTCGCCCTTCAACTCCTCCATTCCCTGTTACAAAACCTTCAGTATCCCCTGTTATTCAATCCCCAACGCATTCTCCCTATAAATATTGTCTTAGAATCAATACTATGTATTGGTTCCAAGGTAGAAGAGTGGTAAGAGCTAGGCAATGGAAGCTGAGTGACTTGCCCAGGGTCACACAGCTGGGAAGTGGCTGAGGTCACTTTTGAACACAGGACCTCCTGTCTCTGGGTCTAGCTCTCAACTTTCAGTCTTTATACAGATTGCCAAGAATGTAGGCAGGTTCCTGTTTAAAAACAGATACTATTTGGAAATCTCCTTTGAAAGTAACTTATTTTGAACTTGGAATATTTTCCCATATAAACAGGATTTCCAACAAAATCTTATTCACCCAGAATATAGAGTAAATAATATTACTTTATATAACTATTACATTTGTATTTTTAACTCATTCTATATGACATAATTATGCAATACAAAGTAGAACTACAACAGAATAACACACCAAACTAGAATTAATGTGTAAATCTATTTTGTTATTCCAAAGAACTTTATTATCGTGTTATTTATTCAGTCACCAAATATTTATTGTTCAGCAACTGGGTATAAGACCCTATAATAGGCTCTTTGTGGGAAAACAAAGAATAAAATCATTTCAAGGAGTAAGTAAGGTTTGTACATGAATAACTATACCACTCAAAAGCTTTTAGTCATTCCTCACTAACTCTTGAATTAAGTATAAACTCAAGACTCTGACATTCAGGGTCCTCTATCATATGAATCCAACCTAGCTATAAAGCTTTTTCTCATATTTCCCCTTCAAGTATTTAGCAACCCATCAAAACTGGATCAGTTGCTTTTTCCAATTTTTATCCTGCCCTTTCCCATCTCCATATCTTTTCTCCTATTATCACTAGTCCTAAAATGAACTTTCTTGCTTTCTTCCTTTCTACCTGTTGAATTCTCTCCCTTCCCTAAAGCTCAGCTCAAGTGTCACCTCCTCACCTTCTGTGAGCCTTCCAGGTAAAAATACCCTTCCTTCACACATTTCTGATAGCACTTGAAGTGTATCTCTTATTTGCATATATCACATTTTTCCATACTTTTTGTGTATATGTCACATTCCATCTTTTTTTAGAATTTAAACACGCTATAATCAGAGAATGAATCATTTTTCATGTTTGTGTCCTTGCTGCCCAACATAGAATCTTCTATTTAATGGATGCTTAAACCATGAATTAGGATGTAGACTTTCTATCATAGTGTCATGATAGTTTAGTGAAGAAAGAGATCACTTACAGCTAAGGCCATCAAGAAATAATTCATAGCAGTTTGGGGGTGGTAGGATTTGCATTGAATCTGGGCCTTGAAACTGGAATTGAACAGAGACAAGGAAGAATAACCCTAGAAGAGGTAATAGCAAAAACTAAACACAGAAGCTGGAACTGAGCCATCAGTATGGTAATGTTCATATGAAAACAAATAGTCTACGTCGGCTATTGTATAGGCACCCCTGGTGTAGCACGGACAAATGTTCATATTAGAGGATTATAAATTAATTGTTCTTGAGTTAGACAATGCCTGTTTTCCCATAATCTTAAAACTACAGGTGATCCTTTCCTGAACATGAATCCCCTCAACACCATCCCTAATAAGGGATGATACTGTCTTTGCTTGATGACTTTGATGGAAAGAGAACACATCACTTTCTGGCTAACTTTATTTTCCTCCTGACTTTAACCTTGACTTTCTGTTCTTCAAAACTGTGCCATCTCTAATGCCGGCTCATCCTGAAACTTCCTCTAGCACTTGGGACCTCCTTGCCCTAGAACAACCTACTCAACCAGAAATATTTCTCTGCAAACTCTACCTCCACCTCCCTTGTCTCAGTAGGGAGTTTTTCTCAGAGTTTCCACTTTGTGGAAGGGGCCAGGCTGATCTGCCTTCATTCTCCTCCTGATCCTATTTCTGACTTTCTGGTCTTCAAAACCATCTCCTTCTTCCCTGCTTTTTCAGATTCCGCCTATATGTTGCCTCCCACCATTAAGTCTTTGAAGCCAAGAACTGTCTTTCTTTTTGTCCATGATTGTATTCCTTGGTGCTTAAAAGAGTGCTTAATAAATGTTTATTTCCTCCCTTCTTTAGGCATCTCATTCTAGGAATAAATTAATGTTGTGGTTCTCTTTTTTCACTGATCTGATGGAGGCAGAATATCTCACCTTCCCATTTCTAGTGAGAAGTTGTATGAACTTTTAGCATAAGATGACTATAGGCTTTATAAAGAGCCAGAGAAGTTCTTCAGATAACCATAACCAAATTTGTTACCATTAAAACCAGTGCTATTGAAATACTGGAAGAAGAGTGGTTAACTATTTTAAATTGTAAAATATAGTACTTGGGAGTACTCTATCATTTGTGAACTGCAGTCATCCTCAGTTCAAAGCATTCCATGAATTCACATCTGTTGCTGCTCAATTTTAGTGGTGTTTGACTTTTTAAGACCCCATTTAAGGTTTTCTTTGCAAAGATACTTATGTGGTTTGCCATTTCCTTCTTTAGCTTATTTACAGATGAGGAAACTGAGTCAAAATGGCTAAGTGATTCACCCAAGGTTGCACAGCAAATAATTATCTCAGACTAGATTTGAACTCGGGTCTTCCTGGTTCTTGAACTGTTCTATTTAGCTGTTCCACATCTTCTCAAAATCAAATGTTTTATTGCTTACTTTGTAGCAAAATTAGCTATTGTAACAAAATATACTATTTCATTAAACGCCTTTGCTTTGAACTAATATGCCCTGTGTGTTTACTCTACTTCCAGAACTCCATATCTAATGTGACACTTTCTCCCTCTATATTTTCATGTTTTTATGTCCTTTCCTTCACTAAAAGCAAAATTTCATCTCAAGTCTGGGCACTTTCCCATTTCTTTTCTCATATTTAATCAAGCTCCCTAATGACTCTTGTCAGATTTAAAATTCACATAATAGAAATGAAATCTCAGCTGTCAGCACTTCTCTTTTTGCATCATTTCAACTAGCAGGTTTTGCAGTCTTTTTTCAGTTGTTGCCTATGTAATAGCTTTGTTCCTATGCTCCTTATCCTTCAAAGTGGAAACGTGTGTATATGTATAAACATACCCATATACTTAGGTGTGTTTATATACACATGTACAGATTATATAGATATGTGTGTATATACACATCTATGCACACATTTTTAATAGAAAAAATCATTGCTGATATAATAGGTGTTCAAAAGCAGATATGAAGCCACAACCTCTGATACTTAAAGCTGTGGAACACCATAAGAAACAATAAGCAGACTGGTTAAAGAAAAAACAAAGCAAAATGTAAAAAAAAAACTACATGAACTAATGAACAGTGAAATGAGTAGAACTAGGAGAACATTATGTACAGCCCCAGAATTAATGATGAAAGTGAATGCTGCCTCCAGAAAGGGAGCTGAAAGGTGAAACATGAATGAGTTAATTACTATGTGCATGATATATTCTCTGACCTTGGGAGGATAGGATAGGGCTAGGACACTAAAAAAGAAATCTACCTCCAAAAGAAGATAGATTGATTGGGAAGGACCTAGATGGATTGGTGATGGAAAAAACGGTGAGATAGAGATTACTAAACCAGAGAGATATTGGCAAGCAAATGCAAGAAATGGAATTTTGAAGGAACTGTCAATCAACCAGAAGGAAGGAAGATTCCAATAGAATCTGATGAGAAGGCAGTTGAGAAAACCAGCAGCTGAACTGGGAGACTTTCTTCCTGCTGAGTGGGAGGAAAGAGACTGAGAAACAGGCTTGCTCTGGATTCCTGACTAGTCATTGACTTAATATTGAAAAGATTGGAGCTTAGCTCTGAAGAACCTTTTCAGTTTATCAGCAATATCTCCTTATAGACAAAATAACTTTATTTCCCTGTATTGAATCCCATAGGAGATTAGGGAGACCTTAACTTCCCTCTTCCCTCTCCCACCTTCCTTGTTTCCCTTAAATTAAGAATAAAATCCTTTTAAGAAAAGAGTTATGTTGTGAGATTAATACTTAAGAAACTTCTTTTTTTTTTTAAACCCTTACCTTCCATTTTGGAGTCAATTGAGTCCAAGGCAGAAGAGTGGTAAGGGCTAGGGAATGGGGGTTAAGTGACTTGCCCAGGGTCACACAGCTAGGAAGTGTCTGAGGCCAGGTTTGAACCTAGGACCTCCTGTCTCTAGGTCTGGCTCTCAATCCACTGAGCTATCCAACTGCCCCCACTTAAGAAACTTCTGATAGCTTACCCTTTGAGAAAATCCATTAAGAGCAACTAGGAGAGGCACAGGAAGTGGAATGGGGGGATGGCATGCAAACCTTAGACTTTCATCTAACTTATTTCCTGGTGTTATAGCTCCAATACCTCTCTGCTACCATAAATATCTTAATAGGAGTGCCCATTACAAAATCCAACAAGGGACCTCCCCAGGGCTATAAACACAAGTCCTTGAGATTATAGAAAACCAAGTTTATTGAAGTTAGGGAAATGGTAGATAAATTTAACAGGATCCCTGTCTCTAAAAACTCACTCTCCACCCACTTTTCCATGCTCCCCTCATGGAGAATGCTCTTCAGGTCTTCTCAATCCCTCCTTACCAGCTCCCTGATCTATATAGACCCCCAAACTATCTGACTACCTTACTAACCTAAATATCCCAGATTGCCTCTAAAAGGCTAAGGATACAGGATTCACAGATGGACAGTCCTTTCTCAGCCTGGGGTTGGCTTCCTAGGTAAAACCTAAAGTCCCAGATGTAAAACCCTTGGGTTTACCTTAGCCACGTTGTCACAGCAAGATTGTTCTTAGCACTTCAGGGAAACACAGATCTCCTCCAAGGTATTTCTCCAAACCCAGTTACCTACTAATCTTTCCACAAGACTAGCCAGTTCCCAGGAGAAGATAGAAGCCCTTCTAGCGCAGAGAGAAGCAAATCAGGAGTTGCAGTTAATCTCAGTTAATTCCCAGGACCCTCCTCTGCAATGCCTTCTCTTTCCAGAATCTTCTTCCAGGGTTTGTGGCTAAATTCTCTTCCTTCCCCTTAGAGACAATCTTGACATTTTTTCCTATCCCTAATCCCTTATCCTTACAACACTTCTGAATGGGATTCATTATATAGGTAAGGAGAAAAGTAAGCTAAACATACAGGAGATTTCTGATTTTATTTGTGTATCATTTTTTTCTTTGTATGTAGAAATGTTTATTTTGCTTGATTTTGTAAAATGTGGTGGAAAAAATAAATTAAATATAAAAAAAGCTGTTGGTTCTCTTTGCCCAAGAAAAGAGAACTAAATGGGTTGCTATTACAATATTATAGAAATGAATTATGGAACACCTTAGCTGCTTGTTTGCATTGACAGTTTCACTGATATGAAGGGCAGAATTAATTATTTCTTCATGGTTACCAAAACAGAAAAGAAGAAAGCATGTGCATTAGAATTCTAGCAGCCATTAGCGGGATTAATAATACATAACATAATTTAATTTTTTCCCTAAGAAACATAAGATTCTTTCATGAGTATGTGCATGTGTGTATTTGTGTGTGTGAAATTCCCTGATGTTGATACAGCATCCCCTAAATTGGTATCTATTTGAGCACCTACACAACTGAATTAAAGGCAAGTGAGGCTTATTGTAAAGGTAAATGATTGATTGGTGTTACACAGTGGCAACATAGTATCTTTTCAAACTAAATGAATTAGAAGTCCAAATAATAACATTATCTTTGAGATCAGTAGAATTTTACATTTCATGACTAGTTTATTTCCTTTTTGAAATGTTGTTACACTTAATATGACCTTTGTCTCAACTGACCTTTTATAGATTTAAATTTTCCTTTCACTAATTATGAACTTAAGAAACACAAACATTTCCTTTCCCAAAGGATAAAACAGAATTGTATATGAGTCAATCTTTATTAAATAAAGTTTGCTTATTTTAAATTATGTATTAATTTTACTAGGACTATACCAATACTGCCCTACTTGTCTGTGCCTCCTACTGAAATTCCTCAGCTCTTCTTTCCTCTGTGTATTTAAAAATGTTTTAATGGGGCTCTTTTCTCCTATCTACCAACTTCCTCTCACAGCTCCCCTTGCCACCCCAGACAAATCCTTGTAGTCACAAGCAAAATCAATTAATCCATCAGCTTTATCTGAAAATAAGTCTCATTTTGCATATCTAATCAATGAGGTAATCAGTTAGTAAACATTTATTAAACACCTACTATGTACTAAAGCAAAAACTTTGCTAACTTCAAAGTAATGCAAAGAAAGCCTAAAAGACAATCCTTGACTTGGAAGAGCTCAGAATCTAAGGGGAAGACGAAATGCAAAAAACTAAGAAAAAACAATCTATATACAGCATAAACTAGAGATAATCAGAGAAAAGGCAGTAGATTTAAGAGAGTTTTGGAAAGGTTTCCTATGGAAAGTAGAAGTTTAGTTGAGTCTTGAAGGAAGCCAAGAAGGGCAAGATGTAGAGATGAGAAAGGAAGATATTCCAGGAAAGGAGGACAGTAAGTAAAAATGTCTGGATTTGGAAGATGGGTTTGAGGAGGCTACTGAATTGAAGAGTATATGGAGAAAGAGAGTGTATAAAGATATAAAGACTAGAAAGGCAGAAAGAAGGGAGGCTCTGAAAGACTTTGAATGCTAAATGGAAGATTTTGTATTTGCTCCTACAGATAATACTGTTCCACTGGAGTTTATTGAGTAGGGGGTTGACATGTTGAGTTAGAATGTTTATAGGACATCCAGTTTGAGATGTTTAATAGACAATTGGAAATGGGAAGCTGGAAGTTAGTAGAGGGGTTAGAGCTGGACAAATAGATTTCAGAATCATCAGTATAAGAGATGATCATCTAATCCATTAGAGCTAATGAGCTCATAAAGTGAAAGAATATAGGGAGAAGAGACCTGCTGAAGATGCAGGAAAGGAGATTGAGGAGAAGGGATCAGAAAAGAAAAAGAACCAGAAGAAGGTAGTGTCAAAATAATTTTAAAAAATAACCAGAGAGAAGAGAGTATCAAGAAAAAGAGGGTGATTGATCATGTTAAAGGTTATATATACTACTGGGGACAGCTGAGTGGCTCAGTGGATTGAGAGCCAGGCCTAGAGACAGGAAGTCTTAGGTTCAAATGTGACCTCAGACACTTCCCAGCTGTGTGACCCTGGGCAAGTCACTTGACCTCCATTGCCTAGCCCTTATCACTCTTCTGCCTTGGAGCCAATACACAGTATTGACTCCAAGATGGAAGGTAAGGGTTTAAAAAAAAAAGGTTGTATTACTTTTTTTTTAAACCCTTAACTACCTTACTATGTTTTGGTTCCAAGGCAGAAGATCAGTTAAGGGCTGAGCAATGGGGGTTAAGTGACTGGCCTATGGTCACACAGCTAAGAAGTGTCTAAGGTTAGATTTGAACCTAGAACTTCCCATTTCTAAGCCTGGTTCTCAATCCACTGAGCTACCCAGCTGCCCCCAGGTTGTACTACTTTTCTGCCAATTGGTGAGAGGAACTTAATCTTTATCATCAGTCTTTTTGAGTAATGAATGATTGGGTATTGCATTGATGAGAGTTCTTAAGTCTTTCAAACTTGTCTTCCTTCATATGATTTAAATATTACATGTATATTTATAGTGTAAATATTATATAACTTTTTTGTATAAGTACAATATTCTAATATTGTACATATTGCCTTCTTTGTGTTGTATTGGTTTCTGTTCACTTCCCTATGAATCATTTCATACATGTCTTCTCACCTTTCTCTGAATCCATCCATTTCATAACCTCTGATGGTATAATAACATTCTGTTGCAACCATGCACCATAATTTGTTTAGCAGTTCCTCAATTGCTAGGCATCACTATCATTCCAATTCTTGGCTACAGCAAAAAGTGCTACTTTGTACCTTTTCTCACTATCTGTGATCTCTTTGGTGATAGGTGCTTAGGTATGACATCAGTGGGTCACTGAATTTTAGGATCTAGTTCAAAATTGCTTTCTGGGATGATCAAACTACTTCATAGCTCCACCAATAGTGAATCAATGTGCTTGTATTCCCACAGAACTTCTAATAATTGTCATAATCTTGTGGCCATCAATGTCAATTTAATGGTTGTAAGGCAGAACCACAGAACTGATTTAACTTGTATCTTTCTTATTATCCACAATTTAGAGTGTTGTTTTTTTCTTATGGCCTTTGATATCTGGTACTTCTTCTATTGAAAATTGCCTGGGGGTGGGGTGGGTAGCTAAGTGGCTCACTGGATAGAGAGCCAGGTCTAGAGATGGGAGATTCTGGGTTCAAATTTGACCCTGGACACTTTGTAACTGTATGACCCTGGGCAAATCCCTTAACCCCATTGCTTGACTCTTATTGCTCTTCTGCCTTAGGACCAATGTACAATATTGACTCTAAGATGGAAGGTAAGGGTTTAAAAAAACAATGAAGGAAGAAAATTACCTAGTCATTTCCTTTGACCATTTATCTTTTGGGGGAATGACTCTTGTTCATTAAACATGTGAATTAAATTAATTCCTAGGTATCTTTGATATTAGACAATTATCAAAGAAACTTATTGCAAAGATTTCCAGTGAAGCATTTCCCTTAACATTTTTACTGCATTAATTGTTGTAAACATCATTGTTAGTTTTATGCTTTATGTTCATTTCTATCCCTGGTTTATTTAGGGACTCTACTCCTATTGGTAGATGTGAAAGAAAGTCCTTCCTCACTCTTATTTGTTTGAAATATGACCTTTTATATTTAGATTGTATATCCATTTAGATCTCATTATCTTAGATGATGGTTTGAGATGATGATTAAACCCAAGTTTTAGCAGACTGATTTTCAGTTGTCCCAGCTGTTTTTGTCAAATAATTAGTCCTTACTTATTAGCTGGTGACTTTGGGTTTATTAAGTTCTGTGCTACTCCATCTAAATGTTTCTGGGCCTTGTGTACTTAATTTCTTTCAGTGAACAATTATTTTATTTTCAAATCAGTAGGAGACAGCTTTAAGTACTACTGTTTTGAAGCAAAGTTACATAATTTGTAGCATTCGTTACTACTGGACCCTCTTCCTTCTTTGTTTTTTATTCTCTTCCCTATTCCTCAAGATGAATTCTACTATTGTTTTGTCTATTTTAAAGTGACATTTAGAAGTCTGAGATAGAACTGAACCTGTAAATGAATTTAGTTAATAGTCATTTTTTTATCAGCCTGCCTCAAACAGTAAACAGTGAATATGGCAACAATTTATTTGGTAAAGAGTTTTCATACAGCTATATTTATTTAATTCTGTCTATGTCTTATTAGGTGGACTCACAAACATTTTATACATTCTGTTGTTATTCTGAATGGATTTGAATTGTAGGTGATTTTTAGATCTTTCTATTTATTAAAGCTAGAGACAGCTGGGTGGTATAGTAAATAGAGAGGCTTGGAGTCAAGAAGAATTATCTTTCTCAGTTTGTCTGGATTCAGACATTTATGCGCTATGTGACTCTGGGTAAGTTATTTAATCCTGTTTGCCTCAGTTTCCTCATTTGTTAAATGAGGTGAAGAATGAAATAGCAAACCACTCTAGTACCTTTGTCAAGAAAAGACCAAAAGGGGTCATGAAGAGTCAGAAACAACTGCAAATGACTAAATAACAACAAAAAATTTTCTGAAGCTCTTAATTGCTTTGATTCTCTAAGACTAAATAAAACTATTATTTCATTTTGCAAAATGAAAAATTTTATTTCTTTTTTGTTTATACTTATTTCCTCAAGGTCTTTATCTTGTCTTTTTCCTATGGTGAACATTTCTAAAACTATATAAAAATAGTCCTGACAATGGGCAAAATCTTATTTGATTTACATAAAACCTTGTGAGATGGACAAAGCAAGTTTTAGTATACTCATTTTTAGTCAGGAAAAATTGAGGCCCTCATAAAGTAAAAAGACCTATTCAAGATCTCATTGCTATAAGATAGAAGCTATTTTGGAACTGAAAACAAGATCTTCTAATTCTTAGCTCATTGTCATTAAAAAATAGATATGATTTTTTACTTAAACCAGTGATGATGAACCTTTTGGAGACTGAGTACCCAAACTGCAACCCTCAGGGGAAGGAGGAAACACTTCCATTAGGCTGCTGGGCATAGTGTTGGGTCTTGTGAGAAATGTCCACAGGCACATGGAGAGGGGGAGGGGAGCAGCCCCCCCCAGCACATGTTCCATAGGTTTGCCAACACAAACCTAAATAATCCCCTTGGTCTTAACTTCTTGAACTCACTCTTATCTTAATAGGTAAAGAAGGAAGGGGAAGATATGTAACACTGTGGATATGGTACTAAGCCTGTAGTTGAGAAGACCTGGGTTCAAATCTAGCCTCAGACACTTCCTAGCTGTGTGACCCTTGGTAAGTTACTTAACCCCATTTGCCCAGTATTTTCCCTTCTGTTTCAGAGTTGTTGCTAAGACGGATAGTAAGGGTTTAAAAAATATGTAAGGAAGATGAAATCCAAAGGGGTTACACAATATCTTTGAGGTCGCATAGTTAATGAGTTGCAGAGGCTGACTGAGAACTCAGTTCTCTTGGCTTCCATTTCAAAAATATTTTCTGTCCCACCACTGTGATTCTCTCAAATTGCTCCTGAAACACATTGATTTAATACATATAATAATTCCACAGTCGCTATCATTTAAATTGGTTTTAAGGTAGGCTAATTCACCATTTTGCAGATTGGACAGAAAAAAAAAATGACTAGTTAGGACAGTGACATTACAGACACTTGAGAAGAGTAGTGTCCTCAATGCTTCCTGATACTTCATTGTTACAAACTTGAAAGCATTTCATGTGGTTTGATCTGGGACTCTAATAAGCAATCTTAAGGGAAGGAGAAAGCCAAAAGGCTCTGAAGATGGTACAGAAATCTCAGAATCATTAAGCTTAGATATAGTCTGACTTGGTTTTAGATCTGAGGTTAAGTGACTCACATTCTTTCTCAGAGCATGACAAAAATACATTTTTCAAGATCAAACACATGGAAGAAAGATCATAAGTATAATGATAAAAGGGAACAATGCTGAATAGCTTTTATACAAGGAGTCTACATTATAACCTCAGATTCAAGGTAAGCAGATTTGAAAAAGTTATGATTCTGTGACTTGAGTCTCTAAAAAGTGAAGTGCCATTAAGGAAAACATTCACTGAAGAAAAAGAAATTTTTGCTTTATGACTAAAATAATCTTTCTAAGAGAAGGGAGTATCAGTGTTAAATAGTGAAAATGGGACACAGAGGTGGAAAAGAGTTCAGACAGTGGCGTGAAGGCATATGGGAGATTCCCATGCAATGTTCTTGCCTCGCCAGTGATGTTGTCTTCACTGGTTGACTGAAACCAGTAGCAGTTGGTTCAGTGGCTCATCAACAAAGGGAGATAGACAAAGGAAAGGTGGCTGATGTCTTAGATCTAACTCACTTGTACTTGGGGTTCAAGCATGTGGGTCATGGGAGTGACAATAGGGAAGAGAATATTTCAGACTAAGAGGTATGGTGCAAGCTGTTGTATCTTTATTATTTGGTCCTGAAACTCCTCCCCTTGTGTTAACATGGGGCGTGTGGGTTATATATCTTGGCCTCTTCATTCCATAGTCATTCCATGTGTCACTAAAGTCCACACTCTCATTAGCTGATTGATCTTTCTTGTGCATGATCTAGTCATGTCACTCTCTTTCTTAAAAATATTTCTGGGGTCCCAATTGCCTATTGAATAAAATTCAGAATACTTTGACATTGAAGGCCTTCCACAACTAATCATCACTCTAATTTTCCAACCTTATATTACTTCACTCTGTTGTGGAAGAGCTTGAGATTAAAATCCCAGGCTTGGAAAGGCTTGCTCCTTCAAGAATGACGGGCTCCAATGCTATCTTAAAAATAGAGAAATGTATTAAGTGGAATGTAATTTGAAATACAGAGTTGAATGGCCAGGAGGCAGGTGCAGGTAGAACACTGCCTCTCCAAAGAGATGGGATTTTGGATTTTTATACCTTTTTGACAGCATGGGCTACATGACCAGAGATGGGTTGATCAGGTGATGTGGCCAGGGATGGGGTGATGTTTTGTGCCTCAAAGACAGAAGGGCTGACCTGTGAAGTTCATGGGATGAATAGATATCTTAGATACAAAGGAATGCTTATCAGAAGCAAATTGGGAGGAACATATCTGTGCTCATCAAAAAAGTTAGAGGGAGAGGTCAAAGGGAGTGTCTCTCTCAGCTTCAAGTCACCTTCCTTTGGCACTGCAGGAATGCAAGGGAATAAGGCTGGGATCTCTCTGGGACTTTGGGGTGTCCAGAGGAAACCCTGAATCCCATGTCAATGCTAGTCATCTTATAAAGCCATGCTACTCCCTGTTCTCTGAACCCTTGTGCTTTCCTGCCATTTTCCCCTATGTTCATGCTGTTTATATATCTGGAATGTTCCTACTCCCTCTGTTAGTTCCTGTTTGTTTCCAGTCATTCCTGTCTTGTTCAACTCTTCGTGACTTCATTTGGATTTTCTTGGCAAGGGTACTAGAGTGATTTGCCATTTTCTTCTCCAGCTCATTTTAGATGAAAAACGGAGACAAACAGGGCTAAGTAACTTGCCCAGTTTCACAAAGTAAGTGTTTGAGAACAGATTTGAACTTGAGGAGATGAATCTTCCTGACTGCACAGCCAGCACTCGATCCAGAGTGCTTGTTAATAACTACCTATTTTTTAAAGGTCAACTCAAATGCTAGATAATTCATGTAGCCTTCCTTGATCCATAGCTAACAAATATGGATACATATTAGCTAAGTTATAGGAAAATCACATGCCTATAGGGAGCTACTTACATAGCTGTGTGATATTGATTGGTTTCATCTCATTTACTGGCTGTCATGACCAAGTCGATGAAGCAAAATCACAGAAAAGATTATCCATCCCATGAGAAGTAGAGCCATAAAAAACAAACTTAAAAATTTTCACAGAGAGCAGCACTGAAGGAAGTGAAGTTAGGGAAGAATCGGTTTTGTAAAAAGTCACTTCTGATGTTGATAGACATAAGAGTTTTTACACTCCATAAATATCACCTTATGTAAGTAGTCATCACTGAAAAAAACAATCTTGAGATAACAATTCCAAGAACTGAAGTGAAAAGATAGTAACTGAGCATTCCAAGAGGAGAAAGATATCTGTTAGGGCTCGCTACCTTACATCCTTAGGGAAAGGAATGAAAAGCACACATACTGGGAATCTAGAGGAGAGAAGCCATTTAACATGAAAACATCAGTAAAAAGAAGAAACAAATTATTGAATCAATCAACAAAATAGTTATTTTCTGTTGTGGGCCCATCTTTATACCATATCCCAAATATAATATGTACCTGCCCTCAAGGAGATTATAATCTACTGGATGAAGTATGAAAGCTATATAGAATGCTTAAACAAGGTTGTATACAGTTATAGCATGGAGAATTAGAGAATAAAACAGTATTGATAAGGAGCTGATCAAGTGTAAAAAAATTGGTGAGAGGAGCTTGCAGTGCCAGCAGATATTATCACAACAGATAAGGGACTTGAACCATACTTTGAAGTTCTTAAGAGAACGCTACCAGAATCAATAATCCTTTTCTATGATTTTCCACATAGACTTTGGGGAAAAAGTAAATGAGAAGAAATCCATATATGTCCCATAGATATATAAATAGCTCCCTATAGACACCAGGATGTGATTTTCCTATAACTTAGCTATTTGGAAAACACTTTAATCTGTATCTATATTTGCTAGCATTTCTTCTGAGTGAAATTACAAGTGGATTGCAACATTACGTAGGATGCTGGTTTTTGCTACCCCGTCATTTATATAGTTTGTTTTTCAGTATTTTCTGCATTTCAGAGGATTACGCTAAATTTTAAATTGATTCCTTGTCCTCTTCACAGGAATTTTTTTCTTTTGTAGAAAAAATTTATATTGCATCCCTTTGAACCTATTATAAGTACTATGTTCTTAAATTATGGTCAATTCTGGAGGATACAGTATTTATACCATGTTTTAGGTTAGCTGTATAAGCATGGTGAAAAGGATTTAAACTTGCAGGGATGGGGTAGTGGTCTTCTTGTATTGCAAGTCCAATACTTTAACTACTCAAATGTTATAGCTCTGTGTCTGAGCTTTACCTCCAGTAATATGGCCTTCAAAAACCCAGGGTAACTCTAAGCCACATTGAGATATCAGAATAGGTCTCCTGTAAAGGACTCTCAATGTGTAGCTTCCATGTTTTCACTTTGATTCTTCAGTCCGTCAAATATACATCTTATCAGAAAAAGGGATACTAACTACTGAAGAAGCCTCATTCCTGTAATATATCATGGAACCCAAGTGCCTAGCACTGTGTTTTGCACATTACAAGTATCAACTTGGAAAAACACAGAACCACCAAAGTAGTTATTAAAGAACAAATCTATATCAGGACATATATAATCTAGATCTGTACATCCAGGATGTACAGATCACCAGAGCCATGAGAGGAGCTGAATGCTGGATAGACCACCGATTGGTTAGAGCGACTCTTCAAGTGTGCATTGCGCCTCGCCATCCAAAACGTGCCCGGACAGTTTGCACATCTTGCAACGTGAGTCGTCTCAGAGATCCATCTTATTTGCAAACATTCCAGTCCTGCCTGGAAGACAAGCTGTCTGTCAAGGGACCACTCACTGGAAGTCCAACCGAGAAATGGAACCAGTTCAGAGATGCAGTGAAGGAAACATCAAAGGCAGTCCTAGGCTCCAAACAACGCAACCAACAGGACTGGTTCGACAAGAACAACACTGCTATTGAAGACCTATTGAACAAAAAGAACAAAGCCTTTATGGAGTGGCAAAATAACCCAAACTCTGCTCCTAAAAAGGACAGATTCAAATCTCTCCAAGCTACGGTGCAGTGTAAGATCAGGAAAATGCAAGACCGATGGTGGGAAAAAAAGGCAGAAGAAATCCAGCGCTTTGCTGACACGAAAAATATAAACAATTTTTCAGTGCCCTCAAGACTGTTTATGGGCCATTAAAATCCACCACCACCCCCTTGCTATCCTCTGACAGTGACACTCTTATTAAAGATAAAAAAAAAATCAGTAACAAGTGGAAAGAACACTTCAGCCGGCTCTTCAACCGACCCTCCTCAGTCGACCAAAGTGCCCTTGACCAGATCCCCCAAAACCGCATCATCAAGCAACTTGACATCCCTCCTTCGTTAGAAGTCCAAAAAGCCATTAAACAAATGAGTGCAGGCAAGACACCCAGTAAAGATGGGATCCCAACCGAGGTGTACAAGGCCTTAAATGAAAAGGCGCTCCAGGCATTCCACATAGTGCTGACCAGCATATGGGAAAAGGAAGACATGCCCTCAGAACTCAGAGATGCCTCCATCGTAGTCCTACACAAGAACAAAGGCACATGAGCAGCCTGTGACAACTACAGAGGAATCTCACTACTCTCCACTGCTGGAAAGATCCTCGCCCATGTTATACTCAACAGACTCCTATCATCTGTTTCAGAGCAGAACCTGCCTGAATCACAATGTGGCTTCCGACCAGATTGCAGCACCATGGTCTTCATGGTAAGGCAAATGCAGGAAAAATGCCTTGAGCAAAACATGAGTCTCTACATTGTCTTCATAGACCTGATGAAGGCGTTCAACACAGTAAACAGGGACGCATTGTGGGTGATCTTCAGCAAGCTCGGTTGCCCAGCAAAATTCATCAAACTGATCCAGCTCTTTCATGTCGACATGACAGGGGAAGTCCTATCTGGTGGAGAGACTTCCGATCGTTTCAACATCTCCAATGGCGTGAAACAAGGCTGCATCCTTGTTCAACCTATACTTCACCCAAGTATTACGACATGCTGTGATGGATCTAGACCTGGGCTTCTACATCAAATACCGACTGGATGGCTTACTATTAGACTTTTGCCGCCTGACTGCAAAAACAAAGACAACAGAGAGACTCATCCTGGAAGCTCTCTTCGCAGATGACTATGCTCTCATGGCCCACCAAGAAAATCATCTCCGAACCATTGTGGACAGGTTCTCTACTGCAACAAAACTGTTTGGCCTGACTATCAGCCTCAGCAACACAGAGGTGCTGTTCCAACCTTGTTTTATGAAATAACCTTGTTTTATGAAACCCTTTTGGATCCTGGCATTGATCTCATGGTCTAGGGACCCGTAATTGGCGATGGTACTGCCCAGGTACTTGAAATTGTTGACGTTGGAAAGCTGAGTGGCATCAATAGTCATGCACGGCTGGTTAGTTGGCCTCCCTGGTGCAGGGTTTCATAAAACAAGGTTGTTACAAACATATAATTACTATTTCTTTATATGAAATGAATCATACATCCTCCAAGAAGAGAACAATGGATGTGTTGAGCATGGAAAGACTTCACCAAAAAAAAAAAATCAAACCCCAAAGCAAGGTCTGAAAGATTGCTTATATTCATGCAAGAAGAGTAGTACCTCTAAGTATTTAAGTCCTACAGTTATTTTATAAGGTTTTTACCCTCTGCAGTATTCCTATCTTCTAACCTTGTGGATTTAGCTTGAATTGATAGCTACTTCATTATTTTTCCCTATAATTTTTCAGGCTGCTGAAAGCTACTATCCTGTTCTTTTGCTGGTCCCATTTCTTCATTGTTTTTTGGGTGATTTGTAGTTTGATTTTTCAGGTTTGTAGCTGATTTTTCCATGACTTATCAGCTATAATCAATATGAAAATATTGATGCTAAAAAGATGTCTGTGTCTGAGAATAACTTGGAATCATTATATCTCAGCAACAATCCAACCAACCTTCCCTTTTCATTCAATTTTGAGCCTGATTATCCTTCTGTTGCATTTTACCAATATTTATATACTAACAGATGCAATGGCTATCCAACTGCATGGCTTTACATTGCTAAACTTCATCCTTCATCCATTTGATTTGTCCTGTGTGAATTATTTAGTGCCATTCTTTTGAGTTATAAATTTTATTAGGGAACCTCATTTTTGGAATACAATGAGCATAATGTTGTTTATGATCAAATGACCAGTCGATAGCTTATTTAAAGAGATCTCAGTATCTCAACAACTTTAGAAAATAATACATTTTTTGCTTTTTCAAGAACAATTATGAAACTGGAAAATACCTTTGGTAAGCAAATATCTGCTTGTGCTTTGCCTTGGTCAGTAGAAATAATTGAAGACTTTTTTTTAAAGGCTTTTAGTTGTATTTACCTAAGAATTTTGTATGACTTTAGCAATTACTTGGGAAGCACCTGATTGGTGGAGAGTCTTTGACACTGCTTTATACTTAGTGAGTCAAATGTTTTCTTGTAATTAACAACAGTAAATATTACAGGATCTTTCATTCTCTATGCTTCTGGTTCTGTCATGCAGTTATAAAGATAATGCCTAGTAGAAAATCGTTTTCCTATATCATCAAAGATAGTCTCAATTAAAATGCACATCATCCTCAAAATGATGTTATAGAGATGAAAAAACAGGCACATGTGTTTGGTAGCTACTTGTATCTTCTCATCCAACTGATTTTTAAAAATTAAAAATAATGCCATTCATAATCTTTACATTCTTCAATAAGCTTTTCATCTTATCCTAATACTCAGTATTGTGGAAATCAACTCTTTAGTGACACTTAAGTTATGCTACATACAGTTTTTGTTTTATTGTTTTTTCACTTAGTGAAAACCAGATACTTTAACACAACTTCCTTTTTTCAAGAGTCCTTTCCTTAAGATGACTGTATTTTGGGGGCAGCTAGGTGATACAATGGATAGAGTGCCAGGCCTGGAGTTGGGAGGACCTAGGTTCAAATCTGACCTCAGATACTAACTAGTGTAAGAAATATGGCCTTACCTAAAAAGAAAATTCTTAGTAGTGAAGTAGAAAAGCTCTTTATTAATGTCCTTGCAAGAGTGAGGAGTCTGATAATAGGCATACTTTGAGGTTAGGCACAATAGGACATATTTCCTAAGTCTAGCTCAGGAAGCTCTCCCTTCTTTCCTCAGTGGCTGAGAGAATCCGGAGGTTACAATCTATCAGAAGAAGTTAACTAATCCCATGTTAGCCCCACACTTGATTACCTTTCCCATTGAGACCTGTGCCCTTAATCATCTTTCCTTATATGGTTTTCCTCTATCCCTTGGTCATGAAACAGAGCTGAGCTCTAATACAGAGCTAGCTAAGCTGGTTTCTGCTAGGTTTGCTTCTCTTGGATCTCAGTTTTGACCATGGGGCTCTTTCTCATTGGCCAAGGAATCAAGGTTGAGGTTTGGAGGTCAGAGAAGCTGTAACTCAACCAAATTTGGTTGTAGATGTTGTAAATGGAAACCTCTATTTCCCTCACAAGCTGTGTGACTCAGGGGAAGTCATTTAACCCTAATTATTGGTCTTCTGTCTTAGAATTTATACTAAGCAAAAAGCAAGGGTTTAATTATTTGTTTGTTTTTTTAAAGACTGTAATGTGTGAACACTCCCTCTACCTCATCAGATGGTGATTTCTCTAAGAATTATTAGTTGTGCAGTGGATAGGGCTCTGGGCTTGGAGGCAGGAAGATCCAAACTGAAGTCCTGTCTCACATAACATAGCTATGTAGACCATGGGAAAGTCACTGACTCTCTGCCTTAGTTTCCTCATTTAGAAAACGGGAAATATATTAACACCTATCTCCCAGGGTGATGGTGATGACCAGATAATCCGTATAAAGTTCTTTGCAAAACTAGCTATTAATATAAATAATCTTTCAGAATCACTCAATAAGCATTTACTCAGCACTTACTCTGTGCCAGGCACAGTGATCAGTGCCAGGGGAATTGCTTTTATAAGAAAAATGATCATCATAAAGTCAATATTTTAATGAGCCTTAATGAATTTAGCCAGGTTTTTCTCTAGACAACTAAAAACTCTTAATAGAAACTTTTCACAAGACCTGTTGTCTACACCTTTCTAACTTGTTAGGGCTCCTAGACCTTAAATGCAGTAGCATAGCCTCTGAGGACTCAGGATAATCTCTACCTTTCACACCTCAATGCAAAGTTGGAGGAGGATTTTTGTGGATACATACCCTTAGAGATGTCATTTTTATTGCTCTTGAAGGTTGCAAAGCACTATGCCTACATTATCCCATTTGGTTCTTCAATAACCCTATGAACTGTGGTGCTGAAAATATTCTTTTACCCATTTTACAAATGAAGAAACTGAAGTTAAGCAACTGGCTATTGTACTTCAAAGGTGCTGTTTGAAGCCAAATTTTCTTGACTTAAAGTACCATGCTCTATCTTCTAGGAAATACAACTTCTTTTATTTGCTGCAATATACAGATAGATGATTTATATGTATATTTTTTCTTTCAAAGTAAAAGTATAGACTTTATAGAATATGTGTATATTTGATGCCTATATATGTATTTATACACAAATCTCTATGTATCTATATATGGACAAACAGACATTGAGACAGTGAGAGACAGAGATAGAATTAGAGACAGAAATGCAGGGTATCCTCAAGTCTTCATGCTATTTAATATTTTTATAGCTTCAAATTGGATTGACTTGTGGAATACTTTGAATCTCCATATCTATCTCTGTATCTCTTTGTATTTGTAGATGTATCTATCTGTATAAATCTAGCACCAGATTTATAAGCATTTATTAAGAGAGAGAGAGAGAGAGAGAGAGAGAGAGAGAGAGAGAGAGAGAGAGAGAGAGAGAGAGAGAGAGAGAGAGGTTAGCCTTAGTACAACTGATTCTTCTTTATTTGGCTGGCTAAGGCCCTGCTGCTGAGGCAGCTTTGTTCCCCATAGATCGAGGGCCAAAATAAGCCAGTGCCTGCACAATTCATAGAACCAAAACTCCAGTCCCAATAGGTACTGGCATGAAAATCCAGAGAGAGCTTGATAGAGATAGAGAGAGGTCTCGGCCTTTCTAACTTAAGGTAAAATCAGGTCCCAGATTTCAGCCCACCAGGTCTCCTCCATGCTTCACTGACACTTGCCAAGTGCCAGTCCAGGGAGTCAGTCTGTTTAAGAGAGGAAGTCAAAAGAGCCTCTTTCCTTCCCTTTTAAAAGTTTGCCTTTTAAACCCCACTAGCTCCTCCCTCCATGGTGATGTTGCACATTGACTCTCATGCTGATGCTGATGCCAGGGAATGCCAGGGCTAGACTCTGTAATTGTAATCGATGTCCCCTAAATAATTTACTTCACACAATAGATACATTCACATTTATATCTCTATGTAGATATATAAGAATCTATGGAAAACTCTAGAACTAGAGTTCTTAACATGGGGTACATGGACTCCTTGGATCTGTGAATAGATTTCAGAGAATATATGAATGTAGATGAGAAAAAAATTAAGTCTCTTTTTTCACTAATGAGTGAAATTTGGTATTTCCTTCAATTATGTAAAAATCTAAGTGTGAAAAGGGTTCCATAGACTTTGGCAGACTATCATGACACACAAAAAGGTTAAGAGCTCCTGCTTAGAAGATATTTATGCAACAAATAAGAGGCTTTCATATCTTCAAAGAACTATGGAAGTTTTTATCTGCACAACACACCTGCAAAATAGATTAGTGTACCCAGATTAACAAAGAAGAACTGCTGAGTTACTTCTTTATGGGCAGAGACAGATAATTTTCTTGGTTTATCCACTACTTTCAAAATGTAGGAATTTGGAAGATAGAATGAGAGCTTCTTCTCAATAAAAAAGTACTAATCTTAAACTCAATTACTATAGAAAAAAAGCTGCTATTTTACTTAGGTTCAGGGAAAACCAGAACTCACAGACAAATAGGCTTTTAACTCGTCATGTTTCTGATTCTGATTCTTTCCTCATTTCTCTCTCTCTGTCTCTCTGTCTCTCTGTCTCTCTGTCTCTCTGTCTCTCTCTCTCTCTCTCTCTCTCTCTCTCTCTGTCTCTCTCTCTCTCTCTCTCTCTCTCTCTCTCTCTCTCTCTCTCTCTCTCTGTCTCTCTCTGTCTCTCTCTCTCTTTCTCTCTCTCTCTCTGTCTCTCTCTCTCTCTCTCTCATACCAATGCTAGCCATTACCCCACTACTTCAAAATCACTATTCCCTCCCCCCTCCCCACATTAAAGAGGATCAACATTTATACTACTTGGTTCTAGATGTCAGGACTAGAACTAATCAGTGGAGGGTACAAGCAGGAAGATTTGGACTAATTATAAGGAAGAGCTTCTTAACCATTAGAGCTATCCAAAATTTAAATGAGATGCCTAGATATGTATGTGTTTCTGCATGATTACAGGTCCTCATGGATAACTAGGAAATTTCTTCCCAGAGGGGTTTCACTAGAGGTACCTGTGATTTTTTCATAGTCCATGATGAAAAAGAAACCTTTAAAAATAAACTACTTCAAGATGTCTGTCCTTTCCCCACTCCAATATCTACCATAATCTGTCTGAAGATCCTCATGTGGACCACTTTTAAAACAGTATTGGCAAAGGTGACAGAAAAGGAAACAAATGTATTGATCAAAGAAATGGTACAGTAGGCTGACTACTTCACAGCATGTCTGCAGTTGACAGTCTGAGATATTGACTAGGAACTTGCTGCCCCTAAACTAACCAATCTATCTAAATGGAGTCCACCAAACATTTTGACCATGACTACACTATTCCTGATCTGGACCTTGTTGAACAGGAAAATTGAAATATAAAGCCTTTCTGCTGAAAGAAGAAATTGAAACAGTGAAAATAACCTTATATAGTAACCCTACTTTAAGCTCTCCACCGCTGTAAAGATTTGAGTGGAATGTGGTGACTTTTATTGCTGATAAGGACAATCCCCCAGGGCATGCTAGGGTTTAGGCAGAGAGAGACTCACTAATACATTAAATATATTTTTAAAATTTCAGATATATTATGAGTCTCCTTCTGTTTTCTTTATAAATAATGAAAACGACCAAGCAAATAATTGAAATTGTTTCCTAACAAAATGAGGTTTAGTTCTTTGACCCCCATCAGAGTAGTTATTTATTATGACTGTAACAGCTTTGGCACACAGTATCACTAGCAGGCCATTGTTTTTCTTTAGACTCAACAATTTTGAGAGAAAAGGTCCTTCAGAGAATATTGGGTTTTGTTCAGCTTAGTGAGAGAAGGGGTTGACATTAAACGACACTAGTAGGCACTAGACAAAAGTACCTTTGAAAGAAACTATTACATGCTACCGTTCACTGCTAATGTTTCCTTGTTGCATTTTGGAGGAGTAAAACTTAGAAGGGTAGAAGAAAATGCCTTTCTTCTCATGAATGAAGAAGGAAGAATTAAAGCATTTGAACATCTCAGACATGCATGTAGACGGACTGATGTGCTCACGTGAAAAGTGAAAAATGTATAAAACTCAGGATTACATTACATTCCTTTAAATTTATGTCAGGGATAGATTTCATGCCCATTTAATACAGATGGGAATGTCAGAGGCAGGGTAATTTTTAAGTTCTATGCTAAAAGGGACCAACTAGATGGAAGATAAGAAATTTCTTTCTATCCTCATGAGGTCTCAAACCTTCCTAAAATAGGAATTAGGTGACAGAGATGAAGCAATTTCAACTTTCTCCATAATCTATGACATCAAGAGCCCAAACAATGTAAAAGAAACTCAGTTAACTAGTAGCAGAAAAGATCAATAATCCTAACTCCTACCTCAGGCTCACACAGAACTCTGTTGTCCATGGATCATCATACTCCTACCTGCAGAGCTACAAAAGCCAAAACCACTGGTTATAACCAAACTCACCTCTACAGACATCTTTTTTCCCTTGTCTCCCAGTATAAATGTTAAATGTCAGAAATTTGTTCATTATAGTTAAAATGCAACTGAACAGCAAAGAAAGCAGGGTAAGACATGTGCATGAAGGGTTGGTGGGTGGTTGGGGCAGGCAGACAGTACTCCACTAAACCTGAGGGAAAGTGTTCAGTGTTCATCTATAACCAGTTCTGTCCCCCTATGTCCACCCCAGAAGCAGATACATAATCTGAAAATCCATGAATTGCCCAGTATGAGAGGTAGTTAAAATGCTTTGTGATATAACCCATAAGAAAATTGCCATCAAAAGGGAGGCAGTCAAAAAGTGGGCAACAGTGGAAAATAAAGGGCAAGAAGGAGAAAAATTGAAATTACCAAAGATCTCAAGAAGAAGAAAACTCAAAGATCTTGAAGATAAATAGATAAATCAATAGAGAAGATACTAAAGCAAAATATACTTAAAGGAAATATGATTGAAAGATCAAGTTAAAGAGTACAGGTATCTATGAACAAGTATTATAAGACAAAGGAAAATGAATAAACACCAGATACAGCAGAAATCCTTATGGATTCTAAAAAGAATATGGAATTTCACCAGGATGTTATGGAATGATTTAAAAGAAAGAATAGTAAAAGCAGAATCTATGACCTCTAAGCAGAAATAATTGACAAGATAGGAAAAAAATAACTTGAATTCCAAGTGATGGGTCTCATTAAAGAAAGAAGAGGATAATTGATTGGAAATGTAAATTTGTGGAAATGAAGAACAATCAGGAAGAAAAGAAGCAAAAAGCAATAACATTAAAAGAAAGAACAATTTCCATACAAGCAAAAAAATATCTTGAAGACAGGAGGTAAAGAGACAAGGTAAATATTATAAGACTCCTAGAAGAGCATAAAAAGTTAAAACACCTGAACAATCTAATACAGGAAATAATGCAAGGAAACTGCCCAGAACTTCTGAACATAGGAAACAAAGTATCAATCAAAAGAAAAAAATTGAGTGCCAAAATGAGCTGGCTGCAGTTGACAACAGATTCAGATGAATTGGTTGACATCTCTGGTAGTTTTCATCCCCATGTTTTTATTTATATAACTGAGTGCATTCACTTTCAATAATGTATTTTAAACTTTAACTGATATTTTTCAAACAAATCAATGTAAGCACTGAGGAGGTAATAATAAAGTTATAAAAATGTATTTACAAAAAAAAAAGACAAAACAGAAATAGAAATAGAAAACAAAGTATCAATGGAAAGAATACATAGATTGCCCCTTTCCATAAACAAAACCTATGCTGTAAATTCTGAGACATATTACAAGGTATCCCTTAAATAATACTTCAGGAGAAGCTAGATGACTCAGGAAATTGAGAGCCAGGTTCAGAGAAGGGAAGTTCTGGGTTCAAATTTGACCACAGGTCAACTAAACAGTGACTCTGAACAAGTCACTTAGCTCCAATTGCTTGACCCTTACTACTCTTTTACTTTAGAACCAATACTTAATATTGATTCCAGACAGAAGGAAAAGGTTTAAGAAAAAAAGCAGTGTCAATGCTTTTGTTTCATTGATATTTCATCCATGATAGAAGAAAGTTACCTCTTCACAGTATGCAACCCATCACCACAGTCTTCTTGTAAATTCTCCTCAGGAAAGTCCATCCAACATTTTGGAAGTCTTTCCTTATTCCTCTTGACATTGCATAAATATCAATACAGCAGATGAGCTGTTCATGGGCAATTCCTTGTTCTGGCCATGTTACAAGACTGCCTTCTTTTCTAGTCATTCATCTTCTTGATGTCACCTACATACAGGCACCACAAATTCTGTTCTCTCAGTGATATACAGTTCTTCGAAGACTGACATATACCATAAACTGTAGCCATAGAGCTGCAAGCATTTTTAACAATAAAGCAGGTATCATAAAAATATCTTATTTCCAAAATCAGTTACATTTTAACTGGAATTTCAGCTCCATGAGGGTGGGAACCATTCATTATGCATAACTTTGCACATAGCTTTTTAATACACAGTTGTTGAACTTGACTTTCCATTAGATCATTGGGTTTTATGTCCTTAGGAAATAGTGGGAGATGAGTTATTACCAATAATACATGTGATATAATTCTGTTATATTATCCTAATAATTTTGTGTCTCCAAACTAGTCCTTGTCACTTTTCTAATGAATACAGAGCTTTTTCTACCCAGCTAACTATGGTTGAACTCTACATGGTATGGGTATTGTCAAAGTCTTTTGCCCATGAGGCAGGTGAAAAGCTGTAGCAAATCAGTTATAATTAAAGGTGATTGCAAGTATGAATGATAATGCTGGCTTCTGAAGTGTGCTAATTTCCTTCTATAATTAACTTGTCAACACTTTCTGTTAATGTATGTAGGGAATTGCCATCATCGATAAGATAAACATTAAGAAATTTGATCTATGGAAAAAAAAATGTCACATCAAGGAATAGGAAACAGCCTTTTACCTCTTCCAATTCTATGGACTTTTCAAGTACATGGTGACAAATTGTCCTTGATGAGTGTAGATTGCTGGCACCTGGGCAGTTTGGGAAATGCAACTTTAAAAAAAAATATCTTCTTGTGAGGTTTCATCTCAGCTGAAAATATTAACTCTAGTAAATGGTTTCCACGTGTGGCAAGTTGAAAGGAAGACATTCATATTAAAGTGAGATTTGACACATGCCACTGTCTTTGAAAAGAGTTAGGGTTTACTGCCTCATGTTGAGGCCTCTGGTAACTAGTAATAACTACTCCATTGACCACAATTTACATTTTCTCTCAGCTTTAAGCCTTTCTTCCCTTGGACATTTTAAGTTGCTAAAGTTCCCAGTGTATAGATTCTCTATCATTCTCATTTCTTACTCAGAAATATTTGGTAAATAGTTCCAGTGATATATTTTTTTAAACTAGTCTGGCGGAACAGAAGTTCCTATGGAAATACCAAAAAAGACCTTATTTCCTTGCCTAGCCATCCAACATAATTTACTAAAGTGTAAGGCAACATTCAGCTATTGAAAGCTTTTGTGTAGATGAATGATGTGATCAGACTTCACCATTTAGGAGATTACTTTGGCTATTGTGTGAAGGATGAATTAGAGAGGGGAGGAGCTAAAGGCAAGGATTCCATTGATTAGAAGAACCCAGAGCCTAATTAAAGAAATAACTCAGATTGGCTTTTCTGTTTCTACTTGGCTCCTACATCATGGATTTGTTTAGAGAAGCTTAGCATCAGTATAGCTTCAGTCAACATAAATTATCTCTGTGATTCACATAGAGTAACCTCTGATCTGTGTGGGAATATCCTTCCAACTTTGCTGCAGAGACCAAATTTGCCGTTTTTCCATTCGCTTATATGGAAAGTAATGTAAAAAAACAAAAACAAAAACAAAAAACTGAGTAGCTAAGGTGGGAAAGAGGGACATCATAAATATGACCACAAATAGTTGACATTTATAAAGAAATTTAAGATTTACAAAGCACTTTGTTCACATAATCTTATTTGACCAATCCAAGCATACCTTGTTTCATTATACTTTACTTGATTATACTTGACAATTGCTACATTTTTTTACTTTTAGAAATTAAAGGTTTGTGGCATCAAACAAGTGCATTGGTGCCTTTTTTCCAATGGCATGTGCCATTGTGTCTCTGTGTCTCTGTGTCACATTTTGGTAATTCTTACAATGTTTCAAATATTATTATTATTATTACTATATCTATTATGGTGATTTGTAATTAGTGTTCTTTGATGTTACTGTTGCACTTGTTTTGCAGAGCTACAAACTGCACTCCTCTAAGACTGGAGAACTTTAATCAATAAATATTGTGTATGCTCCACTGTCCAGCTGTTCCCTATCTCTCTCCCTTTCTTCAGACCTCCCTATTCCCTGACATACAATTATATTGAAGAGTATTAATTATATAAACTTAGATGATAAAGTAGCAGCCAGGTTTGAGAGGATTGAATCCAATTTTGAAAGAAGTTTTGTGGGTAAAATGCTATCTTTAAAAAAAAAAAACAAAACTGTTTGTTGGTTACATTAAAATTCCCACCTCTCTCTCTTTCTCCCTCTTCTGCCCACACTAGAAAAGTCATTACAAAAATAAATATATAAACTATGTCTTTTGTGTTTCTGTTTATCAACTCTTTCTCTGAAGGTAGACATTTACAAGTTATTCTTCAAACATTAATTCTGTAGCTGTATATAATATTCTCTTAGTTCTACTTACTTTGCTTTTCATAATTTTATATAGGTCTTTCTATTTTAAAAAATTAATCTACTTGTTACTTCTCATGGCACAGTAGTATTCCATCACAATCATAAGCCACAACTTGTTCAAATATTTCCCAACTGAGTGAAATGCTATCAAGCATTCAATCAATGTGGACGACTTCATTGATCAGTGTGATGGTTGCTGAAGGTTGAGGTGGCTTTGGTAATTTCTTACATAAGGCAAAAGTGAATTTTGCTACATCACTTGACACTTCCTTTCTCAAAAGATTTCTCTGTGGCATTTGATGTTGTTTAGATAGCATTTTATAGATGGGGAAACTGATGCTCAGAGAGGTTAGGTGGTTTTCCTAAAGTCTAATTGCCAGTGTCAGAAGCAGGATCAGGGCTCAAGCCTCTGTTGATCCCAACTCTTATGCTGCCTCTCCTATACCACTACTTCAGATCTGAAATTTCAGGTAAAGCTAGTAGTGTAGGTGTGGGACTCTATTGATTACCCTACCCACTTAAAGTTGTTGCTTTTGTTAAGAACACTTTGTGATTGAACCAATCAATCAAAGTCCCTATGATTTAAGCTTAGATGTCTCCTTGAATCAACCAAAGCCATCTTATGAGAGCCAGTAATATCCTAAGGAATTTGTATTAAAGTAAGGTGTTATCTCAGGACCCTCTTGAGAAGCTGAAGGTAGAGAAGAAATAGAAAGATTGAAGTAAGCTTGGCATTTTAATACACCTCTTAGAAGTAAGGATGTTATTGAACTGTGGCAAAGAAGGCGTAGATCAAGGAGGTTTGTTGTTTTCTAGAGCCATCTCTGAGTCAGACTCCTTTTCCAAGAAAAGGTTGGCTCTTTCACCAATATCCCCTCCTGGTTCCTTTCTATCCACAGATATTATAATATAGTTTCCTATTTCATTATCTAGTAAATTTTGCCTCACTGAGAGAGGACAGGGAATAACCAGAGGTAGATAAAAATGTAAATGAAATTAGACAGAAATATTATCATTTTATTTCACTTATATTCCTGTAAGGTGAATAAAACTTGGTACTATTATCTTCATTCTATATTGAGAATCTAAACAAGAGAACAAACCCATATAATGGAAAGATGTGCGATGAGTCCCTCCATATATCACATCATTCTCAGCCCCATGCTAGGTTGCTCTATTGGAATACTCTTTCCACTGTGGTGGAATACTACTGAGCAGGTTAATTTTGGAAAAAGACATGGAAAGACCTACATGAAATTATGAAGAGTGAAATGAACAGAACTGAAAGGATGTCAAATAGTGTAACAGGTAGAAACAATCTGCTCAAAGGTAAGGGTTGGTTTTTTTTGTCTCACCTCATTTTTAAAAAAAAATATGATTAGCTCTAAGATGCTAGTTAATTATTTAAGCATATATTCAGCACTTATGCACAAAGCATTTTAATAGGCTTTGTAGGGGAAAGACGCCAGTGAGATAAAATGAGTAAACCTTTCCTTTGAGCAGAGGAAATAAAATTCTGAAACTGGTCAAAAAAATTCAGTTGTAAAAATCATACCATGTACAGACTTTTCTCCCTTTTCATTTCTTAAGGAGAGTGATAATAGCAGGCATTTTTAGAGCACTTTAAGGTTGGCCAAGGGTTTTACATATTTCATTTTATTTCATCCTCTGAAATAACCATTGAAGTAGATGCTTTTGTTATCCCCATTTTACAGATGAAGATTCTGAGGCTTAGAAAGGTTTATGTCTTTCATAGCTTGCCCCTTTCCTACTTTCCTGTCTTCTTATCCCATTTCTCTCCACATACATACTCTGCAAGTCAATGGCACAGGCCTTTTTGCTATTCCTTGAACAAAAAGTTTTCTCTTCTAACTATATTTTCACTGTCTGTCCCCTAGGCTTGGAATTCTCTTCTTCCTCATCTTCACCTCCTGCTTCTCTGGCTACCTTCAAAGCACAGACAAAATCCCACCTTCTATGAGTGGTATTTGCCAATCCCCCTTACTACTAGTGCCTTCCTTCTGTTGATTATTTCTAATTTGGGGGTATATATCTTGTTTGTACAAAGCTGATTACCTATTGTCTTCCCAATTACATTTTTAATATTTAAATTTATTTATCAGTTTTACATGAAATACTCAGGTAACTCCCTATATCCCTCAGTCCCCCCTATCAGAGACATCGTCATCTGACAAAAAGATATATATATAAAACTATGTCTTGCTTATTTCTATTATTGGTTCTTTCTCTAAGGGTGGACATAGACAAGTCATTCTTCAAACAGTATTTCTGTTGCTGTATACGATGTCCTTTTGTTTCTGCTCATTTCACTCTTTATAATTTCACATAGGTCTTTCCATGTTTTTCTGAAATTAACCTGTTCATCATTTCTTATGGTACAATAGTATTTCATAACAATCATATGCCACTACTTGTTTAATCATTCCTCAAATGACATAAGTGGGAGTTAGAAAATATTGTGAGTATGATTTAAAAACAAAGATATTGATAACATTCAAAACTAAAAAGAAAAATACTTTACTTGAGTGCTCTCATTTCCAGGCAAGTATTTTCTTGGAATCACTGATATTATTATATTTTGTAATTCATATTTGCCAGCTTCTTGAGCCTAGTTGAAGTAGTTTATAATGAATGAAGTCAATTATAACCAGCACAACTGCCAGGTTACACATTTAAGTGGGAAAATAACTATAATAAGGAGATATAGCTTGAAACTGTAATAGGTGTTAAAAGAGCTACTTTTGGCCCGTGATGCGTACACACCACTTTTTGGGTTACAGGGTTTTGCTTTTTATGGTCTCTTGAGAATTTAGTAATTTTCATGTGTGGACTGATTCTATGGAATAATTCTTCAGTGAGTCTATGAGCCAACTGATTTGGGTACTCCTACCATTCAGATTACTGATTAAACACACGCCTGCCCATTCTATATATCTCCTACACATGTTTTTCTAGAAGTTCACCACAAGGTGCCCATCTAATGTGTTGAAGCCCTTTCTTCTGTTTTCTTGACACTCTTAGAATATGTGAACTATTCATTGGTTATCCTTTACTTGCACTATATTCCCAGCCCATTTTTTTTCATGCCATACCAAAAATGGGTAATCCTTTACTCAGTTTCTCTGTTGTAAGTCATCATTTGTAATGTGTTGCAATTTGCATATAACATCCACCATGTACCCTTCCATTGCCTTTTGGGTCATTTTCAACATTAATTCATTGGCGGTTGAGCTATTTGATGACAGGCAACTATGCATCTAGTAATACTTCTACTTTTCTGAGATTGCAACTTCACCATTATCCTCAGTTCATTTTTTTAAACCCTTACCTTCCATCTTAGAATCAATACTGTATATTGGTTCCAAGGCACACACAGATATACATGTATAAAGATAAATCATACACACAAAATATATACATTATACAATACACACATGTATATAAAGAATATATTATATACCCATACATATATTTTATATAAATGCACATGCATATATACACACATATGCACATCTATGGCCAGAATATATTATACATACATACATTCATATATTATGCACACACCCATGTATTTATATATGCATATATCCCAATAGATCATATGTTTTTGCAAACAGGGACTACTTTATTTTCCTTTTTGCATCCTGAGTCCCCAGCACAGTTGCTGACATATAGAAGGTATTAATGAAATGTATATTGGTTAATACATCATCACTGGAAGAATAATGAAATTTAAAAGATAAGACTTTATTTGAAGGAAAAGCTTAGGGTCATAACCAGAATTGTGCAATTTCCCAAATATAATCCAACTCACTCTTTTCCTTCTCTTCAATTCTGGGACCAACTAATTGTCCATTTTTGCAAATATGTCCAATACATTTGTACTGTTAAACAGACTCTATGGGTTGTGCACTCGTCTGCCTGTTGTTGTTATCTTCCCCTGGCATCATAATAAAATAGTGATAATAATTAAAGTTTATAAATAAAATTTAATAATATAAGGAAGCTAATATATATTTTTTAAAAACTACACATTAAAAACCACTCCCTGAGATTGATTAAAGATTACAACTCAAATGAAATTTAAATTAAATATTCAGGGTAATGTTTCCTATCATTTGTTCAGAAATTCAGAGATTAAGTCATTTAGTTAGGGTTTCTTTTGGAATGGCCCTTCTGTAAGAAGGATTATTTACTTGCATATATGGACAAAAACAAATGCTTAATTTGGGGGTACATAAATCATATTTCTTCAGTTGTTTTCAATATTCCATGGGGGAAAAGGATCCTTGGAAAGCATTTTTGTAGGTTACTAATGTTTGGAAGTGCTAATATATTCAGTAACAGCTGAAAATTCATGCTCTGTCATGGGATTCTTTCATACTGACCCTTGGAAATAGAAATTACTCAACTGCTGTGACTAGTAATGATGGCCATAATTAAGACATTAAAAATTTTATTGGAGTTTTATACAATGGAATGTGTTTCTAATATACTTTGTCTTTATATGTGACTCTTATGGACATTTCATTTATTTATTAAAATCCTCACCTTCTGTCTTAGAGTCAATACTGTGTATTAGTTCTAAGGCAGAAGAGCAATAAGAACAAGGCAGTGAGGATTAAGTGACTTGCCCAGGGTCACACAGCTAGGAAACATCTAAGGTCAGATTTGAACCCAGGACCTTCTGGCTCTAGGCCTTATTCTCAATCCATTGAGCCACCTAGCTGTCCCCATGGATATTTTATTTTTATTTTATTTTATTTAGAATATTTTTCCATAGTTACATAATTCATGCCCCCCACCTTCTCCCTACCCACTCCTGTAGTCAACGAGTAATTCCACTGTGTTATATGTATCATTGATCAAGACCCATTTCCCTATTATTGATAATTTCACTAGGGTGATCATTTAGAGTCTACATCCCCAGTTATATCCCCCTCGACCCATGTGATCAAGCAGTTGTTTTTCTTCTGTGTTTCTACTCCCACAGTTCTTTCTCTGGATGTGGATAGTGTTCTTTCTCATAAGTCCTTCAATTGTCCTGGATCATTGCATTGCTGCTAGTAGAGAAGTCCATTACATTCGATTGTACCACTGAGTGTATCAGTCTTTGTGTACAATGTTCTCCTGGTTCTTCTCCTTTCATTCTGCATCAATTTCTGAAAGTCATTCCAGTTCCCTGTGGACATTTTAAAGAAAAAAAACAACAACAGATAAATAGCAATCTGGTTGTACATGAATTTCCAGGGACCAGGGAATAAATTAGATAAAACTTCCAGCTTATTAAAACATAGTAATATTTTGATGTCACCTTAGAACATATTCACAATCCTATGGGCTCAGTACTCATTTTTGTCAGTGACTCCAAAGAGTGATTCAGATGTGATTCCAACATCTGTCAGCCCCTGATAACTCTATTTCTCATTCATGAACAGTATTTTCTAGACCTCTTAATTACAAAGATAAATAAGGGTATATTTGGAGAAAATTGTTTCTCCTACCAGCCATTTCCAAATGAGGGACCAAACAGTTTCTGATCTCCTGAACTCACAAAGTTATCTCCATGGCTAGAAACATCCATCTCAGAATCACCTTTCACTAATCAATGCTTTAGAACAGGTAAGCTAGAAGCCTGATGTGGACTGCTGATGACAAAGAGGTAACATCTTTATCAAGTCTAAGTCATGGCAAACTAATTGTAAATGCTTTTTCTACAGGGCTTATACACTAGTAAATTCAGTGTAGTCTGTGAAATTTAATAAAAAAAATAAAGCAAGGCAATTCTTCAATTAAGAGAACAGTTTATTAATAGGGCATCCAACCTATTAATAAAAGATGGGCCAAATGGCACTGCCTTTGGCCCAAAGAACCCAAATCAAAGATGAAACTCATTTTTGTAAGTATAGAACAAAAAAAAAAGAACAAAAATCATTTCATTCATTATAGGATTGGCAACATCATGGGGTTAGGGAATCGTGATTGGTTACATCAAAGAAAGTGAATGGAGTCCACATGTGGGATGCAAACCACTTCTATGCCTATCAGGAATGCTTTTATGAATTTCATTGGTCCCAGATATATCTTGGGGCCACTGATAGGGACCCAGGCATGTAGATGAACTGGTACCTGAGGGATTAGATAAGACCACTTTTTTCACTGCTAAAGATGAAGTAAGATCAGTTAGTCCAGCTTCTCAAGGATAACATACAAACCTTGAAGGAATGTTGATATAATATTTTATGAGAGTATTGGGTACAAAGCTTTTCTTTAACAGTGATTTGGGAAAGTTTAAGTATAGGAGACTGAACTTAGTAGGCACAAAGGAGCTTCTTCACTCAGACAGAGAAAAGGTTTTAGATTATTACTTCAAATACAGAATATGGTTACAGAATAAAATCACAGAGAAAAATCAAATATAGATAAAGGATCAAGAATCAATTCTATTACAGGGAATGGTTTAGATGGAGTATAATGCCATTTTAGCAATGGGGTGGGTAGGCAGAACAGTGAATATAGTGACACACCTGGAATCAGAAAGACCTAAGTTAAAATTTGATCTGAGACATTTACCAGCTGTGTGACCCTGCAAGGCACTTAATTCTAATTTGCCACAGTTTCCTCATTTGTAAAATGATCTGGAGAAGGAAATGGAAAATCACTCCAAAATCTTTGCTAAGGAAACCCAAAGTAAGATCACAAAGAGTTAGAAATGACTGAGTCACAAAAGTTACTGACATCCTGACACCATTCTTTTGGGATTTTTTAAAAAGTTTTATTGGCATCTTTTTATCGTTGTGGCCACTTTTATTGTCTGGAGTCAGGAAGATTCATCATCTTGAGTTAAAATTTGACTTCAGATACTGCCTAGTTGTGTGATCTTGGGCAAATAATTAAATCTGCCTCAGTTTCTCCATTTGTAAAATGAGTTAGAGAAGAAAATGGCGAACCATTTCAGTATCTTTGCCAACAAAACCCCAAATGGAGTCATAAAGAGTCGGACACAACTTAAAAATAACTGGGGGAAAAAAAAAACTTTGAAAAATGCTCCTATCTGACAGAGTATACAATATTGTGCTCTTGTAACTGTTTTGCCTCAATGATGTCAAGAGGGAAGATGAAAATGTGTTTCACCCCCTGAAGTCCTTCTTGTGGGAAAAATGCTGAGGTGCAGGCTAGAGGCTACTTCAGTTTAGATGGGTTCCTAAGTGGCTGAGTATCTAGACCCAAAGAATAATTATTGACGACTCAAAGTCAAATTGGAAAGAGACCTCCAGCGGAGTGCCTCAGGGACCTCTGCTTGCCCTTTTGTTGTATCAGTAACTTGTCCACAGCCATATAGGCCACATTTATGAACTTTAAAATTAGAGAGAAAAAAAAACTCCCACATTGGCCAGTAGTCCATGAAAAATGACCTTGCCATATACAAACATGGAGCCATATCTAATAAGATATATTTCTTTCTCAACTTGACTTGTGATTTAATCAATATAGGGAGCTCCCACCAAGGAACTTGGTCTAACAATGAAGATCAGCTTCTCTGCAACTTCATGATAAGTGACTTGTCCAAAGTCAAGCAGCCAGTGTGAAGAGATGGGATCTGGACCAACAACTTTCTAACTCCTAGTGCTGCATATTAGCCACAAACCACACTTAATTGGTCTTCATGATGAAGAAAAATGTTGTGAATTAACTGTTTCGTTTCCAAAAATCACAATGATTCATCAGAGAAGGCAACACAGACAGATTATGTGTAATATGTTTGTTGTATAACATCCTTTGAATAGACAACATGCCAGGGAGCATCATTGGGATTTTGGTTCTGGTGCTGATGCTTTCTAGTGTGGCTACTTTGAGTCTCGTGAATTCTACATCTTTATAGTGAGCAAGGTGATACTTGTTCTATTTAACTCACAGTGTTGTTAGGAAAGTTCATTATAAATCTCAACATACTATATATCACAAGAACTCTTATTATTCTTTCTGTCTTAGCAGTAGTCCAAAATCATCAACTATTACATGCTAGGTTTCATCTTAGGGCAGGTAAGATGCAGTGGATAGAATGTCAGACTTGAAGTCAGGGAAATATGGCCTCAGACACTAGCTATGTGACCCTGGGCAAGTCTCCACGTTTGTCTCAGTTCCCTCATCTGTCAAATGCTGGAAAAGAAAATGGCAAACTACTTCAGTATCCTTGTCAAGAAAAATTCAATGGAGTTAAAATTGTTTTTTCATATAATTGAGGAAAAATACTATTAAAAAAGAGAAAACTCCAAAGAGGTTACAGAGAGTCAGACACAATCAAAATGATTGGATAACAGATTTTATCTAGCTAAACTGGGATTCCTAAATGTCTGTCAAAATCAGAGGAAGTGGAAAGGACTGAAATGATTGTGCCATATAGCTCTCTGAAACACACAATGAATCACAAAGATTCTTTGGCCAAAAATAAATTGATGCATTCATTTTGGGTATAGTTAGTTAGTCATGAGTGATTTTAGGCAGTTTCTGTATTGTATGCATCAGTTTTTAGTGGCAAATTGGATTTTTAAAAAATAGTCCCTGTCTTTAAAGAATTTACAATTTTATTAACAAATAGCATTGGTTCCAGGCAAAACAGTAAAGAAGGTGAATATTTTCTCTGGTTTCACATAAATATTGTCCTCCCAGTCCCCATCTCTGTTTTCTTAATTCTCTTCTTCTTAGATTTGGAGTACCCTCTTTCAATTCCCTAGCTCCATTTCCCATCACCTATACAGATATTGAAGGCAAGAAAATGACTATCTATTGAGACTCTCTAAAGCTAAGATAGTTTCTATTGACTCAAGATTACATACCAGAGAATAGGATGTTTTTCTTTCTCATCGGGTCATATGACTTTTGGCATTTACTTTTCGTATCATACTGTTGGCACTTATCATATATTGTCTTGTATTGTTAGGGGGGGTTTTGAGAATTTGTTGTGAATGTCTAATGTTTTGACATTTCTACTGGAGTCTTAGGACTGAATTCTAAAGGGGCCTCAGTCACCAACAAATCTAACCTGTAGGGTCCTCATTTTACAAGGAATTTGTTATAAGTGTTTTCTGCTATGTCTTTGTTTCCTGTAGTGTCTAATATAGAACATGTGGTATGGGGTACAGTAAGCTTTCATTGCTTAGTATATTTATGAGACTCAATTGGCCTATCAGAAAGGATTGTCTCTCTTCTTCTATGTCCATGGAATGTAATAAGGGGGCTGCCAAGTGTATATTTGTTGAGTAGTTCCCTGTTCCTCTTTGCTAAGGGTGGAAGTTTTACAAATTTTTAAAGTAATTTTCTTTTTTACCTTGGAGTTTTATTTAACTAGAGAATTTCCCTATGGGTCAGTTTATGACCATAGGTATTCCCTCCTTTAAAAAATTATATAAAACCTCACCTTCTGTTTTAGAATTTGTATTAAATGTTGGGTCCAAGGCAGAAGAGTGGTAAGGACTAGGTAATGGTGGTGTGGTTAAATGACTTGCCCAGGGTCGCATAGATAGGAAGTGTCGGAAGACAGATATGAACCCAGGACTTCTCATCTCCAAGCCTGGTGCTTTATCCACTGAGTAAACTAGCTGCTCCAAAATTCCCTTTGAGTGTATTTTCATGGGTGAGGGAGAGGAGTTTGTGTGTGTGTTTGTGTGTATACATGTGCATATTTTGTAGAATAGTAATAGAAAAGCAGTGAAGAGGTAGTCAAATGACCCAGGCCAATAGAGAACCTTTTAGAAACTGAATTCCCAAACTGCAACCCTCATGCTGCATGTGAGTCCCCTACCTTACCCCAGACAGGGGAAGAAAAAGCTCTTCCATTAGGCTGCTGGGCAGAGGCATGGGTGATTTGAGAAATGTCCTTGGGCACACATGGAGAGGGGGAGAGGAGGGGAGAAGCCCCCTCCTGTAGGCTCTGGAATGTGTGCCATAGGTTTGCCCACATGGACCTAGACTCTGGATCTGATTTCGCTGGTCCTCAGCTTGCTTATGTGTAAAATGAGAGGGTTACATGGATAATAGATTCTATCTAGGTGAATTTAAAGTTTACTGAATTATTTATGTAAGTATTAATTATTATTTAATTAACAAATTACTTTATAAATATTATCTAGTTTTATCATCATCACAATCCTAGAAGTAGGTACTGATTATATTGGCTATTTTTTTTCATAATTTCAATCATGTTTGACTCTTCATGACTCCATTTGGAGTTTTCTTGGCAAAGATACTTGAGTGGTTTGCCATTTCCTTCTCTAGCTCATTTTATAGATGAGAAAACAGAGGCAAACAGGATTAACTTATTTTCCCAGGGCAACACAGTCAGTAAGTGTCTGAGGCTAGATTTGAACTCAGGAAGATGAGTCTCCCTGACTCCAGTGCTGGAATTCTATCCACTGCAACCCCCTATCTACCTATTTTGTAGATGTATAAACTGAAGCAGCCAAAGTTAAATGACTTGTCCAGAGTTACACAGCTAGAACATGTGTGAGACCAGATTTAAACTCATATAATTCAAGAAGTGTAGATAATTTTTAGTCTTTTCTAGAACCAAAATTCTATACCTCTACTGTTTAAAAATGTTTTGGGCTCTGAAGTCATGATTCTAGATTTATGTACAGAGGACATAGAAAATTCTGTATCCTCTTCAAATCCTTCCTAGAAATTTTAATTGGGGTGATAATAATTGGACTCCAGCTCATAATTGTCTGAAAGACAGTGTTGGGTAAACGTGACAGTGCTATGGGAATGGGAAAATGGGATATATTATTTTTCTTTTTTCTTACTTTTCTTTCCCCATTTTCTTTTTCTACTTTCTTTTCCCTTTCCCTTTCTGTTCATTTCTCAACTTTTTCCCATTGTTTATTGTATTACATTATTATATGATATAAATTGGATTCAATCTTAAAGAACTCCAGGATAGAATGAATCCATTTAAAATATATTAATTCATACATTTCAGAGGATGCATAGAAATAGAAAATCTGTTTAGGTGTAATACTTGTTGAAAATGTTGCGCATGCCATCCCATTATCTATGCTTTAGCTTTACGATTATATAATTCTCCCTTGTCTCCCCTCCTATTTTCCCTCCACCCTCTTTTCTGCCCATCATCTTCAGCCAGGAATTTCACAAGTAAAACCCTGGGGATGAGCCTCCTCCCTTTAGTGGTCACCCTTCTTGCTGAGCCACATTGTCAGCTTTGGAGACAGCTGTAAACACAGCTCTCCCAGATGGAGCACAGGCTGAGCTAGATCATTTGATAGAAAGAGATGAGAATAAATTAAGGAGAGACTATGATGAAAACAAAAATATCAGAGACTTATTCTCCATGTGTCCAGTTGGACATAGTTCAGTATTTCAAATTTGTGATTACCTCTGGGCTGCACAAGATTGATCAATTGCACATGTACACTGGTCATTGGGAAGATTAAAAAACCAATATGTCTTTTAGGCGTGCATACCCAGTTCTCTCATACTTAGACAATAGTAAAGGATAAAAAGAATCTAGATTGTGAGGAAAGGATATAAAGTGGTGATGAGTGAAATAGCATTAAAATAGGTATTAGTTGAGTCTACAAACAGGGAAAGAAAGGAATCATTCAGCACCATAATCTCCAAAGGATAACAGTTTTCCTATAAAAGATAGCCATCAAATACAGAGGAAAAATTCCAAGAAAAGTTCCTTTTAACATTTTAAAATTATGAGAAGTTAGGCTATATGAACATCTAAGCTATGAAACCTGGACATAGTAAGTAGGGCATGCGGTTCTAATCAAATAAAATTTATATTCAAGTTAATATGGTACATACTTAATGATTTATGTAATCATTATTATGGTGCATTCTAATTATGTGTAAACAGTAACAGTTCATTTAAATGACAACATTCAGTCTTACTTTATATAGCAAAATAAACATTTTAGCTTTTCTCCTTTCATTTTATTATTTTTCCAGTGCTTATAATCAGCATAAATATCACTAGCCTTCCCTGTTGTCATATGCAGTGGGGGTAACCAGGGTTCCCTTCTGGCCATCTCCCTTGTGCTAACCCCCTAGGTAGTTAGAAAACATGGCCATGAAGCATGCTTGAAGCTGAGCTAAGCTCCCTTGGCTACTTTCAGACATATGTTCTCAGTATGGAAAGACTTTGGGATTATGTAATAATCCTCCGTCCCACTGAAAGTGGGGAAGGCAAATGGTGTTACAGCAAATAAAATTGGCCACTGAGAGGGTCAGGGCAGCTTAGCAGATCTTAAAAGAAGCTGTCCATCATCTGGAGTTTTTCTTCTCCTTTCTGAATTCAGAGATTAGAATTCTGAAGACTCCACCTCTCCTGCTTCACTCCTTTCCCTGCCCCCCAAAGCTCTATCTCTGGTGACAAAAAGCACATGTGCTGCTTGGGTGGGCCTGAATCTGGACCTCAGGTCCTTAGTACTTCTCCTTTATGTTTCATTCTCTGACTAGAGATGACCAAACAGCAAATCTGAGAGGGGTGTTTCTAGTCTTGGAGACATCCTTGTGAATTAAGGGGGTCAGGAGCTTTTAGGTTCCTCAATTTGGAGCTGACTAGTAGGAGGAGAGTAATTTTATGTAACTACTGACTATTTGGAGAAAATGATCCTTTCCTCCATGCTTGCTTGAAGATATGGACCTGGAGGGAATTACTTGAAAAGTACAAAGTCAAAATGAAGATGCAAAGTCTTTTCAGCAATTCCCCCTCAAATTTCACTTTTTGTTGTTTTAAGTAATATTCTCCTAAAAGAGTATAACAAGAACTATGAATTCCATGTTTTAAGTTTTTGTGGTGATGGGTGAAATCTGAAATAACTAAGGAAACAAAAGTTTGAACTTCTGAGCATATCAATTTATTTATTAAGCAATATATTCCATTTGTATAACAAATTGGGACCAGCTTGACTTCCTTAGCTTGAAAGTGGACCTTGAATATGGAGGGAGGAAGATTTTGTGCATTAAAAGAAAAAATAAATTAAGATACCAAATTTTCGGTTAAATGAAAGTTTAGAGACTTTCCAAATTAGAAGAGGAAAAGCAAACAGGCACAATTCCCCTAATTCAGAAAAAAAAGAGGTGTCCTCCCACCCACAAAGGTCTGTGTTCAGGCAAAGGAACAAGGAAACAGCAACTGACTGGCCAAGATGGGGCCAATCTTCAGAGAAGTTATATAGGTTGCTTGAGATATACAATTATGAGAAAACTCCTTTCATCAGTCTTCAGATCTGACTGGGTTTCTGGTCAGCATAACCTCAGGCCTTTGTTAAGAGTTTCTAACCAACAGAAGTGGTCCAGCTTCCCAGCCACACAGAGCTAAGTTCAAATAATGCAATAAAGTTTTCTTTTTATAATAAATAAATATTATTTATTTGAAATAAATAAATAAAAATAAAACATATGGAGACTTCCCCTGGTAGAATACATGGATGAGAACAATGCTTTCCAGTGGCCATAAAGGCTGCTGAAGCAGGCACTGTGGAGTGCTTAGAGCTTGGTCAGACATTGAAGATGTCAAAGTTATCCATGGCCTCCTAGGCCACCTCCAGTTGTCCTGACTTTTGTCTTGCCATTGGGCTTTGATCATTATGAGAGAAAGAGTGAAGCTGGTGAATTTGAGCGATCTGTCTCACTTCATGGTCATTATTTTATATGAAAAAATGTTATCTTTAATTAAAATGATAAAGTTTTAATTTTATACTGTATGTGTATATGTATATATGTGCATGCATGTATTTGTATACATGCAAATATATGCACACACACACACACATAGGCAGTTAGGTGGCACAGTAGACAGAACTTTGGGCCTGGAGTCAGGAAGTCAGGAAGATCTGAGTTCAAATCTGACCTTAGACACATACTAGCTGTGTGACCCTGGGCAAGAGACTTAACCCTGTTTGCCTCAGTTCTTCATCTGTAAAATGAACTGGAGAGGAAAATAGTGAACTGCTCCAGTATCTTTACCCTAAATGGGGGTCACAAAGAGTTTGACACAAATGAAATGACTGAACAACTGTATAGAAATGATTTATATATATATATATATATATTTATATATATATATTTATATACATCATCCTATGATTATCTCTATGCAAAGGAACTTTGTTGCTGACTAATATGCATAATTAAAGAGGAGATACACATTAACTAGGTAGAGAAGTGCAGTGGATAGAGTGTTGGGTCTGGAGTTAGGAAGACTCATCTTTATGAGTTCAAATCTGGCCTCAGAATTTACTAGCTGTGTGACCCTGACCAAGTCATTTAACTCCATTTGCCTCCATTTTCTTTTATCTAGAAAATGAACTGAAAAAGAAAAGGACAAGCCATTCTAGTACCTTTGCAAAGAAAACCTCAAATGGGATCACAGAATCAGACATGGCTGAAAACAACTAAACAATACATTTATTTGCATATTAAACAAAAGAAGATCATGAGTATTTCTAACTCTTAGTTAAATAATTGAAAAGAAAAGAAAAAGAAAATAATAAGCATAGGAACAATTTTTGGCTTTTGTTAATTGAATCTTTTGACTATCAATCACTAAGAAGTGTGCTGGTCCTCAAGTCAGGAAGATTCATCTTCTTGACTTCAGATCTGGCCTCAGACCCCTAGCTGTGTGACCCTGGGCAAGTCCCTTAACCCTGTTTGCCTCAGGTCCTCATCTGAAAAAATAGCAAGTAGAGAAGAAAAAGGCAAACCATTCCAGTATCTTTGCCAGGAAACCTTAAGTGGGATCTTGAAGAGTCAGCTACAATTGAACCAACAGTAAAAGAGCTTTCAGCTTTCTCTTGCCAGAAGAAGGTTCTAGCCACTATATTTTAGCAGATAAGAGTTAAGATGGGAGAGGGGGTGTCTTTAAGAGATGAGTCAAGAAACCATAAGGGGGAAGCAATACCCAGGAGAAATTATGAACAATGCTCAGCAGGCACCACCAAACCAAAGAGTACTCAGGCAACATACTACAACCAAGGGGAACTTGCAACACAGATAACCTTGGTGACCCTGTATTGGGAAAGGCAACAGTTGCCTCTCCATGCATTTTCTCTGGCCATCTGAGTTTCCTATGTGTGTGCTCCTCTTGCACAATCCCTATAAATATCCACTCTCCCCTTGATGATATATATTTTTATTTGTGGGAGATTGTGGGAAATGTTCTATAGCATCTTTTCCTGCTATGCTACAATGAATGCCCTTGATTTAAACTAATCAAATCCGGTAGCTGACTAATTAAAAAAAACATGCATGTATTAGCAGGATCTTTTGCACTATTGAGTAGATTCAGACCTAGACAGTAACTTGAACCTGACAGCTTTTTGAGATCTGTGTGTATATATATATGTGTGTATAGCCACAGCTATACAAGGTAACTGATTATATTCTCTTCTAACTGCTTTTATCTATTACACTATTTTCAATTTTTTCCTCTCTACTGACTCTTTTAAATATATATATTATTTTACAAATTACATTTAATAACAAATTTCCATATAGGTTTTTGGAAATTATATGATCCAAATTGTCTCCTTCCATTCTTCCCTTTCCACTTCTGTAGCTGTCAAGCAATTCAATCTAAGTTATACATGTATTATCATACAAGATGTATTTCTATATCATTCATTTTTGTAAGTGAATAATCTTATAAAATCCAAACCCCCAAATATATACCTAAATAAACAAATGATAAATCATATGTTTTCCTTTGCTTTCTACTTCAACAGTTCTTTCTCTGAAGGTGGATAGTATTTTTTTTCATAAGTCCCTCCGAATTGTCCTGAATCATTGTATTGCTGAGAGTAGCTAAGTCTTTCACAGTTGATCATCTGATAATATTGCAGTTACTGTGTACAATGTTCTCCTGGTTCTGTTCTTTCCAACTCTTTTTGTAATCATCCTGTTCATCATTCCTTACAGCACAATAGTATTTACTGACCCTTTCTTTCCAGCAAACATGCTGGCATTTCCCCTATAATTCCCTTCTCAAAACAAAACAGAACAAAAACACACTCACTTATATCCCTTTTCTTGATCCTACTGGCCATTCAAATTGCCTTTCCTTTCCTTCAGTACCAAGATTCTAAAAAAAACCAAAATCAATACTTACTGCTTCCTCTTATTCAGCATCCCCTCATTACTCTATCTCCTATATTCTAGTTTCCTTTCTCTTTATTCTACTGAAACTGTTCTATAAGATCTCCCCATCAAATTAAGTGGTTGCTCTTTATTCTTTATCTTTCTTGAACACCTTGCATTATTTGACAACTTTGACCAGTTCATGTTCCTTGATCCTTTGTCCTTTATTGACTTTCATAACATTTTTCTTTTTTGTCTTACTTTAAAAGTTCTTTCTAGCTCAAGTATAACCTATATTCAGATGATTACAGACTTTTCCACTGTGCCCATTATGGTTTGCCGATCCTCTTTGAAGTCGCTTCTTTCTATTCTTTTGTTAGGTGCTGTTTTTCTTGTTAGTATCAATTTTGCAAAATGGAGGAGCCATTAAGGATAGATATATGTGTCCTTTGTATCAAGTTATATTGGGATAGCTAGAGAAGGTAGGGAGGGGGACAACAAAATGTAAACCAAAAGCAATTCAAATTTAATTGGGGCCCTGGAGAATTTAAAAAGTGATTGGGATAGCCAGACCTGGAAGTAGGAGGTCCTGGGTTCAAATTTGACCTCAGACACTTCCTAGTTGTGTAACCCTGAGCAAGTCACTTAACTTTCTTTGCTTTGGTATTTTCACTCTCTGCTTTAGACATACATAGTGGATGCATAGATGGAAGATAAGGGTTTAAAAGATGAAAGGTAAGGATTTTTTTAAAAAAGTGGTTGGAGAATGTGCTTTGAGTTGTCACTTCCCAAACATTCATTTGGTCCAAAACCTTCCTAGTGTGAAAAATTGCTTGCTGTCATGTGCAAGCTTTGCTACCATGTATGTGTAATTATATCTTAATAAAAATAGATTTATGGACAAATAATTCTTTAGATTCTTTTAGTCATCAAAACCTGACTTTGTTATGATGGCATCAGGACAATTTTCAGCCTAGGGGTGGATGATTGAACACCATTAATGAAATGAAAGGGATTGTGTGTGTGTGTGTGTGTGTGTGTGTGTGTGTGTGTATGTTGCTTGGTATCTTAATTTTGGAGATCAGTGATCCATCAAAACTCAAAAATAATGAATCAAAAGTCAAATCAATACTCAACATGGAAAGATAAAGTCACTGACTTAGAGCAAAGAAAAAAAATTAAGAATTAATGGAAACCAAAAATCATATAGGAAATTTATTGAACATACGCATTTTGTATGAGGCCTATCATTATTGTTATCAAAGTCATTTTATGCTTGACTTTGTATTATTTTTCTTCCTTTCTACTATAGTGAACTATAATTTGACTCTTTGCAATTTCCACTGCAGTGGTTGTGAATAGAAACAAATGAAAATAGTTCCATTGATTTGATTGAATGACTGCTGTTAAAGAAAACACATACTCAAGAGTGTTTGTTGAATTGAATAAAATAGTCATGGGTTAAAATATATGGGTTAAAACACTATATGTGTTGGGCATAAGAAAAGAATGACATTTAAAGAACTATTTACAGTTATATTACTCCACTGATTTTTTGAGATGCAATTAAATCCATATTCATTTTATTTTATTTGTTCTCAGTTTATGAAACCATTTCCTAAAGCGTAGAGTTCCCACCTGCTTTGATGGGTGGAATGACCATATGTATGGAATCATGGAACTTTTGAAGTCAGTTCTAGTCACCGCTTTTCTTAAGAAAAAAAAATTACTGGTAAGGACTTTTCTTCTTTCTAATGAACTCTCACTTCCTGTTGAGTTGTATTCATTCAGAGAGCACCTAAGATTAAAGCCCTAAAGAGTAACTTAACTATGGAAGTAAATTATGGAAACATAAGTCTCCAACTGTGACATAACCCAAAGATTCAGTATAAATTTGGAAAGTCCACATAGTTAAACCCTACACTTGACCAAACTTTAGATTAAGTAAGGGAAGGTGGCGAGAGGGCCCATATAAAACAGTTCCCTTACATACAGATTTTGTCAAGCTGAAGCATTCAACTTTTGCAGTGACATGTCCTTTGCATTGCTACACATTTCTAGTTCAGCTATCCCATATGGCTGATCTGTAAATATTTAAAATAATCAAAATTATTCTTCCACAGACAATAAAAGCACAATATGAACAAATAATGCCCATGTGCTTCCCATATGACATGACCAGAAGTGCTCATAAACGAAGAGGAGCAGAGTTAGATTGGTTTCAAAAAGAGAAATCCCAAACGTCTCCAAATTCATGATATTTCAAGAATGCTGTTTGCTCCCTTTTTTTCGTTTTCCCAAAAGTAGACATTCTGATTTTGTAGAGCTCATCTTTTGTCCCCTCCTGCCCCACCCTACATGTGGTTATCACTCCAAAAAATAGATTTCCAAATTCCTTAAACAAACAAGTAAATAAAGTCCATTAAAGTGAAATGAACCCTAATCAACACTTTCACTGAAAATATATCTGTATATAAAGAATTGTTTCATTAAGATACATTTTATTTATATATTTTGCTAAATTTGGCCTCTTGTAGTTTATATCTGACCTTGTGATCTCCATTCTATTATGAGGGGTCTTAAGAGTAAATTAAAAAAATGTTTAGGAAAGGTTGCTGCCCAACTTCCTTTCATTTCTCTCCATGACTATTTGTAGAAAGGGGGACAGGTCACTTTCAGAAGGATTAAAAGGTCAAAGAACTTGGCGCAGGGAAGTAAAACCAAGTCTACACAAAGCTGTTATCAGCGGATCAGCTGAAAAACAAATCCTCAAGCTAATCCTTTGACTTGATGAGAGGAAAATCTGGAAGATTGTTAAAGGCTTTTTGCCTTCACAGAGAATGCTTTTCACAAATGAACCTGTTGTCCTTGTCTTAGCCTGTCCCAAGATATAGGGAATCATTTCCCCCTTTCTTCAATTCCTTCTGACACGCTTTAGTCTTTCTAGCTCTTTCTGCTGCTCTGTGTGATTAAAAAAAGTTTTCCTACTTTTCTGATTTATCATTTAAATTCCTTTCCATTTTTAGTCAACTCTATTGAGTTGATCTTTGTTCCTTCTCTCTTGCCTCAAAACAGAGCCTGGCAATTGATTGTGCAGATGCCCTAGCCACCGTTAATGAAAGCTCAGAAATGAAAGTTCTTGCCATCAACAACAGAAACTACAGCACTTAAGACCTCAGCACTACAAAATGGTTCACACCAGAAACTTGTTTTATCAGAAATGACAATGAAGAACAGACATTAACATTTATTTTGATGATTCCACCTTAAGGAGCATGGGAGGTGTGCATTACACTTGTAGTTGAAATTTGCCATATATGCAGCCTTCCTCATTAAAATGTGAACTCCTTTGCACCAGGGATTATTCTGTTCTTCCATTTGTATCCCTAGCCTTTAGCATAGTGCTTTACACACAGTAAGCACTTAAATCCATCTTTCCCTCCCTACTTCTTTCTCTCTCTCCTTTTCTTTCTTTCCTTTTCTTTTTGTCTTTCTACCCTTCCTTCCTTCCTTCCTTCCTTCCTTCCTTCCTTCCTTCCTTCCTTCCTTCCTTCCTTCCTTCCTTCCTTCCTTCCTTCCTTCCTTCCTTCCTTCCTTCCTTCCTTCCTCATATAGTGAAAAGAATTCTAGAGTCATCTAAATCTATGGAATACCAGTCAATGTGCAGAAAGGGGAAATTAGAGACTTTACAGTCAGCTCCAGAGCATAACCTTTTTCTCCCACCCTCTTCTCAGTATACCTTCTCCTACTTATATGTTGTTCCCTTGCTTGGTAAAAGTTGGCTAACTAGAGGGAACTCTATAGGCTAAATTGGAAGCTTGACAGGAAAAGAAACAATAACAAAAATTTCAGCATCTCTGCACCTCCTTCTCTCTCCAATCCTCCCTCCCACCCCTACCCCCCACCTGATGAAGGGTTGCAGCTGTTTTGTTGACATCTTGCTCTCTTCTGTCATCAGTCAGAGAGGGTAGGGTACAGGGTCCATTTGAACTGTTCTACAAGGTGGGAGGAAGGACAAAGATTGAGTTTGATGAATTCTGCATGTTTCCTGTTAGATATTTTTCCTCCTACAGTACAGACTCCTGAAATCAAAATTTGGAGGAAAGCACCACCTTGTGGCAAGATGGACTTACTGTAGTTGGAAGATTTGGTAGGAGAAATTCTGTATTCTCTCTGCTGTTAATGAGGGACTCAAACATGGTGAAAAGCAGAGGTGGCTTCAAGATGCTTCAAATATAGTTTGGTTTTGTAAAAGCCAGTGAACTACCATTGGTGATTGCAGTTTCTAAGATTTAATTCTTCTGGGGTCAGATAAGGACCAGGCCCCTTATTAGGGTCTGCAGCTGACTTGGATAGTGGGCTATCAACTCCCTAGGCTGAAATGGAGCTTCCTAGAATACTTCCATATTGCTCTAGAACCCAGGGTTCCTCCTGTTCAGGAAAACCTGAGCCTGTAGTGATAACATTCCTTCGTGGCTATCAGCTTCTTAAGTCCACTCCAGGACAAATCTACTCCACCAGTTGGCCCTTTTCCAGAGTTTCTTTAGCCACTCAGGTTTCAGCCAATAGCCAAGGGGAAACCCAGTATCTGAATCTTAACAGTATCTGAATTTTAAATCTAAAAAAACCAAAAGAGAGGTGTTTGGGGTGTGTGTGTGTGGGGGGGCGGGTTGTATATTTTTCTAGGGGCCAGGAAGGCCAGGAGACAAATCCTAGATCTGATCCATATAGCCTGTGACCCTGGGCAAATCACTTAACCTTTCAGGGTCCCAGACAATTCTCTAAGGCAATTCTCTAAGTCACAGCAATTTTTGGTAGAGATGCTTTCCTCATTTGAGAGTTTCCCACAGAAATAACAAAAAATACAAATCCAACCTTTATTTCTTTAAAAAATGTATTATTTTATGATAATGTAATAGTACTGCTCCATGGAGTTGTGGTACATAATTACTAACAGAACTGTTAGAGAATTAATATAAATATTAGTAAAATAACATTAAGAGAAGGTGCAAACCCTTTTCAATATCTCAAAATAGCGATTTTGGTGTTAGTAGCAACTCAGCCATTTAACATTGCCTGTTTCTTTGGACAAGCCAATTAATTTCCAGGGGCCTCCGTCTCCTTATGTGTTAAGTGAATGGACTGAGTGATCTTATTTGTAAATTCTCTCCCACTCTAAAGTCTACAAAATTATTGTAGGCAAAAATAGACAAAGAAAAATGATTTAGGCATTCTTTGCTCTTTTTCTCCTTGATATCCCTGTTCACACTTCTTTCCTAGTTTTTTTTATTAAATTAAAAATTTTGATGAGCTAAAATCTTTTCCATTCCTTCATTGAAAGGGGAAAAACCCCCAATTCTTCATAATAAGTATGTATAATCAAGCAAAAAAAATTTCCACATTGAATGTATTTTATTCTGCACCCTGAATTTATCAGTCATGGAGGTGGGTAGCATGCTTCATCATGGACCCTCAGGACTCATAGGACGTCATTGTGTGGATTAGAGTTTTTACAGTTTTCAAAGTTGTTTTTTCTCCTTTTTACAATATTGTTATTGTATACATTATTCTGCTGGTTCTGCTTATTTCATTCTTAATCTCAACCACTAGAGGTGCTACACAACCTGTTTTGAAGTGGTGGTAGCAAAAAGCTCGTATATTATAAAGGATGAAGAAATAGGCTTGATGCTTAGAATTTCATTTCTTCCCAAAGCATAAACTGATGTTAGTATTTTCCTTTCCCAATAAGTTAAAAAGATCATCAAATAAAATTAAAAAAAATTAAAGCTGAGAGACTAAGATAGATGGATATTAGACTTGAAAAGATAATGTAAATGCTGAGAGCCTAATGATTATTGCTCCACTCATTGTCTGTTTCCTAATATTTTCATTTAAAAATTTTCTCTGTTGCTTGTAGAATAAAACACTCTCATAATGTGACTTGTTATTCATATTCTGTTATACTGTATAATTTAAATCATATCCCTCAAATTATAGCTGCAGATAGACATAACAGAATTATCTTTATCTAGAGATATAAAAGGCCAGTCTACTTTCAATTTCTTATAAATGTAAATAAGAAATAATTTTTGTATGGTTTCATTTTGTGACAGTAATATGTGTGTGTGCTACTGATACTAAGATGAGGCAAGGATATTTGACCTTGATCTCCTGATACCAGATTGATCTGGTAATCCAAACTTTGGTTGATTTTCTGTTAGTTGAGTAGTATATTTGCCTGCTTACACATCTATTTCATTTCTCCTTATGTTATGCTTTTAATTCGTTTATTTTTAAGAATGGATATTACTCTAGGGAAGCATGCAAGTGTGATCTTTAAAAAGCTAATTTCTGTGATTTGTTAGAAATATTGGAAAGGCTATTAGTGCTGAAAAATCAACTATTTCAAGGATCATTCAAACCAACAGTCAAACATCATCAGTCACAACTAAGTGTGAAGGCAAGTGTGCTTGAAAATGAGAAATAACACCAAGAACTGACAAATTATTGCTGTGAAACAATCTAATTAGTTCTCAAAATTAGGGAAGACCTTCAAAGGGTATTTGGCAGCTGGATGAGTTGTTAAAACAGATGAAAAGAAAGGCCAGGAAAAAAACAAACAAAAACCAACCTTTGCTATGAAGGAAAATAAAATTTTCCTGGGTAAGAGAATATAAATATTAGAGTACCAAATACTGGGGAAAGGCAAATTTTAATAATGAAGTTTACTTTTTAATTTCAGGCTATACCAAAATTATTTTCAGAAGTACAGGCAGATCTATTACACCAGAAAACTTCATTAAACTGTAAAACACGCATCTCAAAAAAATAAATTTATTTTTTTTTTACTTCTAGTAGACCAGAAAAATTTGCCCCTATGGAAGGAATGGTGAATTCTGAGAAATATATTTATTATAGCAAGAAGTTGAAGTGTTATAGGATTATAAAAATTCCCATACTGAGATGAAATATTGCAGTGCCATACATCAAGAAAAGTTAGAAAGTTATTTAAGAGATGGAGATTTTCAGAGGCCCAAGAATTCAACTGGCTTAGGAGAGATAGATGGAAAAAGGTCTTTCAGAGATAGTGTGTTATCAATTGAGTCCTTTAAAAAATTAATTTTTGTTACATTAAAATATCCATATAACTCCCTTATGTCCTCCCATTTGAGAAGACAGTTGAGTATTGAAGGAAGTTGGGAAAACCAGGAGAGAGATATGAGGCAGGAGAACATTCTCAGCATGGGGGGACAACTAACAAAGGCACTAAAGGTACTAAATCAGATAAGTTTTATTTCATTAGAATTTTATTTCATTAGAATTAATTATATGTGTATATATAATTAATTAAAGAATATGTGAGGAGCAGAACCAAGAGAACATTGTACACAGAGACTGATATATTGTGGCATAATTGAATGTAATGGACTTTTCAACTAGCAGCAATTCAATGACCCAGGACAATCTAGAGGAATTTGGGAGAAAGAACACCAGAGAAAGAACTGTGGGAGCAGAAATGCATTAGAAAAATGTTTGCTCAGTCACATAGTGTGATAGGGATGTGATTAGGGTTTTGATGTTAAAGGATCACTCTACTGCAAATATGAATAACATGGAACTGGATTTTGAACAATGATACATGTATAACCCAGTGGCAACTGCTTGTCAGCTTTGGGAGAAGGGAGGAAAGAGCAAGGGAGGGGGGATTATGAATCATGTAACCATAGAAAAATATTCTAAATAAAAATTTAAAAATAAAAAAGAATATGTGAAAAATTCCTGCCATACTAAATGTCAAATCACATGAAATAAGTTATCGTAGCAAAAAGAGAATGCAGTATATATTAAACATTTTTAAAAAGATGTAAATAAAATAAAACAAAAGACAAACAGTTGTAAGTTTTATTATATGTAATTAAATGTAGCTATTTTACTATGAGCCAGTTAATTTGTACACTACTGTAGAATTACGAAAAAGCAACAGGACTTTCTCCTTGAAGTAAGTCTCTATGAAGTCTATCTTAGAGATACCTGAGATATTCATATCAGTTTGGACTTTCGACCCTGAGGAAAGTTCTAAGTTCATCTGATATAGCAAGGAAGAGTCCTGTTTATGCTTGATCTCTAGAGGGCCTATTTAATAATGAGAAAAAAAAAGTTCATCTAATTATAATGCTAGCTTTTAAAAATGCTGTGATTAGTACAGACATTAGATTCAGCCATTCCATTCAATTTAATTCAACAAATGTTTCTGAAACTCCTATTGTGTATAAGACCCTGCCATAATTTAGGCATTAAAAAGCAAACAAAGGAGTGATCTTTTAAGCAACTTGCATTCTATTGAGGGGTGGGTAGCTACAATACATCTGTGGATAAGAAAATAGGAGATAATTTAAAGAAAGAGAAAGAAAGACTAACAACTGGGAATGAATCTGTTGGCTAGGGAGGTAAAGCTTAGATAAGGATTTCTAGAACTAGAGTTAAGGATGGGTTACACTCATGGCATAGCTGATTAAAAAGAATGAAGCTAAGAGTTTGGGTCACAGTTGGTAGACCAGTTTGGTTAGAATGTAGAGCACCTGAAGGAGACTGTTAGGAAATAAAACTAGGAAAGTAATTTGGAACTCGATTTTGGAGAACCTCAAGCATCAGGCTCAGGAGTTTGTATTTGACTTTCTCTAGGAAGGAGTCTGACTTGTACCTTAGGAAGATTACTTTGTTTACCATAAGGAGGATGGATTGGATTGGATAGGGGAAGGGAGTATACTTAATGGACATTATTAAAAGAGATTATATCAGTTCAAGGCTAATGTAATGGATCTTTGGTTCTCAATGATGAATAAGGGCTAAAAAAATTGGAATTTAATTTAAACAGTAAATAGTTGTAGAGTATTATGAATAGTATATTTAGTATATGATATTATCTCGGGTCTTCAAAAGATATATGTCGTTGTTGTTTTTGAAAGCCAGTAGAGGAATGAGAAACACTGGGAACCACTGGTACAGGAGACTTGATGTGGGCCTGAACTAGGCGGGAGTGATGGTTTTGTGGAGAGTAGTGGGATGAGGCTGCAAGAGATGTAGAGGGGGACTGCTGGGTGGCCCAATGGATAGAGACTGTCAGGCCTAGAGACAGGAGATAATGCATTCAAATCTGGTTTCAGATATTTCCTAGCAGTGTGACTTTGGGCAAGTTACTTAATTAATGCCAATTGCCCAACCATTATTGCTCTTCAGCCTTGGAACCATTACTTGGTATCAATTTTAAGACAGAAGGTAAAGCTTTAAAAAAAGAGAGAGATAGGGAGGGACACATGTATATGAGAGATGTTTATGGACATAGAGGGCAAGGGAAATAAAAGATTCTCGGTCACAGAGAATTCGAATTTTGGTAAAGGGAGGATTTCAACAGAAATAAGTGAGGTTTGGAGGAAGAGAAGGTTTAAAGGAAAGTTAATGAGTTCAGTTATGTTTGATATATTGGTAGGACAGATAGCTGGCAAATAGTTAGTTTTGAGGGCATGGGAATATGAAAAGAGATTAGGGTTGGTTAAGTAAATTGTACAAAGAAAATTATTTTAGAAAATGGTTATAAATTAGAAAACAAACTGTCACACAGTTCATGATCCTCCTGATATCTGACCATAAACCCCTTCCATGGACCCTAGTTTAAGAATTCTTGTTTTAGAGAGGAGATGAGAACAGAGAATTTGGAGACACTCAAAATTTTTTGGGGGGGTGAGGGGGAGAAGCTGGCATGAATACATGATTAACAAGCATTGGAGATTAAGGAATGTAGAATGGTTAGATGAACCAGGAAATCATAATGTCATGTTAGATAGAAGAGGAGAGAATATGCAAGGGATTGGAATGGCCAAGCATGTGAAAAATGGACAAATGGGCCACATACAATGTGTAGCAGACGCTAGATACTTACTCAATGCTTGTTTAATTTGAATTAAATTCAAAGATGAGGACTGGGAAAAGGCCAGGCAATTTAACAGTTGTCATTTATAAACTTGGAGAGGTCAGCTTTAAACATAGATGACTGACATAATAGTAGATAATTATGAAAGGATGCTTTGCTGAACTATCTGAAACACAGGATGAAAAAAATCAGTAAAAAACCATAATATAAGTCTAATATAAATCAATAATGTCTTGATTGTATTACTTATGATGTTCTTACATCAGATGAGCTCAAACAATTCTTGTAGGTACTTTGTTAATTATCATTTCTTTACCTTGACTAGATAGTCAATAGCATTATCCTGTGATCCTCAAATAAAACCTTTTTAGCCTTTTTAAATAAATGTACATTGACTTTCAGGTAGGTGACAGTAGTGAGGAAAAAATAGCTAGCTTGGATTTGAAGGTTAGAAAGAAAATGTTCCTGATAAGTATGTGGGTGATTCGTTAGAGGGGGCTCTATCAATACATTTGACAAGTTTAGAAAGCGACATCTAGAAAAAGAGAAAGTCGTAGTTTCCTTTGAAACAAAGTTCTAGTATCAGCAAGTTCTTTTCTCTTACCAAATTAGGCAGCATTATCTCTGGGTTGTGAACTAATCAGGCCTCAAGTGGTAAAAAAACCTGATATTTTTTGGTGATAATCATAAAGTATTTGAGCCTTGAGATTTTCAGCTTGGGATCATGTGATATGACTTGCTGCTCTATGGCCAAGTTGCAGTTTTCATTTTTATTTTTATGACAATGATATATGGCTCCCTATCCTGTGGGACCCAAACTTCTAGTGGAATTCTTCATGCATTAGTGTTTCTACTACAAGGATCTCAGAGTGTTATCTGATTAGGCATGGTGAGAAAATCATCTCATCCAAAGAGGATTGAAACAAATGCCAGTCACCTCCAGTTAAACATGGCCCCAAAAATGAGTTAAATGCCCAGATTTTCAGAGGCTCCTGAAAACCAGACTTTAGCTTTAAAGAAAATGAAACTGTGGGCCAAAAAGAAACTGAATTTACGGTTCTTCTCTATTTCCTTTGGTTTAAGTTTCCTGGAAATTTGCCTTAAAGGGAAATTTGATTATTTGCCTTAAGCACATTCGTACACAAACTCTTCGCCAAGTTAGATAGTTTTATCTAGAGCAGCAAAAAGTTGTGAGTATGGGCAGGAGGAGATGATCCTAGTAAAAGGGACTAGGAATATCTTATAGCTTCCTAAAAGATGGACATTCAGGGCAAGGAAGAATTTTACAAACAGATGATCTTGAAAATGCTATTCCAGATGATTGAATTGTATATTCACACATGTGCACACACAAATGCAAGTTGTTTTGAGGCTTGGCTTTCATCAGATGGGACAATACATTGGTTTCCTGCTGGTTGAAATATTGATGATTATGCCCTTCTGCACTTCAGGAACAAGAAGGAAATTGTTTCAATATTTGGGAATTTAACATGAGTTTTCTTCTTTTCATTTTTCTAAGGTATTATTCAGAGTGCTAGGTTCTTTAGAGACAACCACTGTCCCAGTGACTTGCCATAGTGTAGATGATACATATACAACTTTGAACATTTCTGAAGTCTGTGAAATACAACTTTAAAGTAAAGAAACTGTCTAGGAGTGAGGTGGGGGTGAAATAGGGGAAATTTCTACTGAAATAGTGTCACAATGGATAATATGTGTGGACTGCCTCCCTCATTACCCCTTTTCCATATAAGGAGAGGAAGAAACCACAATTTCATTTCCATTAGGTAATAGGATATGCATTAATATCATTTATCTGGAATGAGGAAGGAAAGGCTTCAGCTTTGACCAATTTTCCTGAATGGCATGTTTCTCGCTACACTGAAACTTCTTTCAGTGCCCCAAGGGAATGAGTTAGACACAGGAGTGAAGGTGAGGATGCCCGAATCAAGTTAACTGAAAGCTTCCTTTAGTGATGCCATTTTTAGTTATCACCTCCCACTGCCACTTTGATGCCCAAGGTATTATTAATCGTCAAGTATGCTAACGTGAAAATCAGCACAGATGCGCCTAGATGCTAAATGCAATCTGTAATGTTGGCCAGAATCTGAGTCTTGGGTGGGGTAAACCTATGAGGCTATGGATTACTTCACAGTGGAGGAAAATTATCTTTGAGGGAAGAAAATATATACTCAGAGCTTAATTGATTAAGAAAGGTTTTGAAGAACCAGATATTGTGCTAGGATCTTCTGGGTACCATACACATATAGATAAAGTAAAGGATAAAGTGGGGTGTAGCAGCAAGTCACCTCAAAGGTGAACTGTTGGCCAACAATCTACTTTCATTCTTTTTTCAACTATGGAATACTGACTCTACCAAGGATAAAAGGAACTAAGAGAGAATTTTTCTATACTGACTCTTTCTTAACAATATCTAAATAAACCAATGGAATCTTACCCCACCCTATATACACATGTGTGCACACACAAGGGGTTATGACTAGATTGATTAAACAACTTGCTTAAAGGGTTGGTTTAATAACTCTATAAGACAAGGTTAGTCTGTCAACAGCATCCATAGAATTTCCCCTATGTGCAAAAAAACATTGTTCTAGGTATTCTGAGAAGGTAGAATAAAAGGGAAAAAAATTAGATATTGGTTCTGGAGTAATTTACCTCCCACTTTCAGTCCATCAATCAATAAGCTTTTATTAAGTGACTACTCTACACCAGCAACTGTGTTCAGTCAGGATATAGAAAGAAACAAAAAATTAAGAAACTTTGCCCTCAAAGAGCTTACATTCTTATATAGGTTTGATATGAGGGACCAGTTGAACATACATAAGCATGTGGTATTTGTATATACAAAATTTACTTTCAAGGGATAAGCAGTAGCAGATAGGGAATCAGGAAAGATTTGATGGAGAAGAATCTTGAAAAATACCAAAGATTTTAAGAGGGGGCAGTGCAGAGAGAGAATATTTCTACTTAATATGAGGGATGACCAGGGCAAAATTACTGAGAAAGGTTTTTTCTAAGTAAAGCTACTAACAAATGGAGATTTTTCACTTCTGCTAATTTTGTAAATGAAATAATAACCTTTTTTGAGTCAATTGGCTGAAAGTTAGCATCCCTACTACACTATGCCATAAATTAGCCCTATTTTTAAAGTGCTTCCTACTTTGATAAAGTTTATTATAAGAGGTTATGATTTTCTTTATTCTTATTAGGAGATAATTTATTTAATACTCATAAAAAATTCACAATAACTTATTTCTCACTAATAACCAAGTCCCTCCACCTGCATGTACAATGCAATTCACTAAAGGAGTGTAAGAGATACTAAGAGGGTCATACATAGTAAGCTATTTATCAAAGAGTCTCCATGAAAGGACTGATATCAGTCTAACTCTAAAATTAATTGTCTTTTTGAAGAACTCCAAAACCAAATGATCAGAAAACCTGTGCTCTCTCTCCCCCTCTCTAGCATGTGTGTGTGTACATATATGAGCAAGAAGTCTGTGAATATGTTTCAAAGCAAATGTGAAAGATACAGACTGTCCACTTTACTGCAATTCCAGTAAACTGAACAATTTATTTTTAAATGTGTGAATCAATAATGATGCTGATAATATTTTTCTCACAGCCTCAAACCTTTTTCCTCAAAAGTCTTTTTACAATTATTTCCTCATTTTTAGACCCTCAACATCCTCATATGGTAGACTTTACAATTGTCAGATGAAGAAACTAGGGTCTAAGAAAAGTAAGTGACTTTCCCCAAAACAAAGTCTCTGGGGGAAGCTGAGGCAATATACAAAGTCCCAACCCAGTATTTTCCTTTGCGTTATGCTGACTCACTTAGTCCTTTAAATTTTAGGGAAGATATTTAACTTTAATCAAAAAGGAAGATAAGAGTTTAACCTATGGATTCTGGAAATCCTCAGGGCGAGATTTCTAAAAGTGTTGAAACCTTGTAGGGAAATTGTGCCTTTTGTGAATTTTTCTGACTTCTTTTACTGTGGTGAGCTACTTTCATGGAGAAGAGAGACCCCTCCACCTTAGTTGACTTACCTCTTGAGTTTAAAAATTTTGATTAGATAAGCATCTCTCCAGCCTTCAATTCTCACCTTGATGGTGTAGATAAGATCATTCTCCTTTTGTTTCTCTAGAAGACTTTTATGAACTGATGTCTGGTGAAGTAAGCAGAGCCAGGAGAATAATACATACAGTGACTTTGATTATGGGAAAGGGAAAGGCATACCTCCCTGAGGAGCTTGGGACAGACTGGTCTTTTTTGGAGTAGATCTGAATAGCACGGTGAGGTTCTACAGGCTGTGGGAGGTCGGGGTAGGGGTAATGAGGGAAGGACAGAGGAAATGTGATCCTACCATGGTGTGGAAGCAAAATGAGTTGTTTTTTTCTTCTTTTTTTTTTTTTAGAGTTCATACTAGTATTTACTAGCCTTTTACAGGTAACTGAATCTTCTCTTCGTGTCACTGGTGAGTAATTGCCATAACAACCCCAGTATTTGTGTGACCCATATTTTACCTCGTGTAGTCAGGGGATGATTCTTAAAGAAACACATATAATGCAAACAGTAGGTAGAGGAGAGCAATAGTCAATGGTTGCTGTTTTTAAGTTACTTTAGATATTCTTCCTGTGGACTTTCGGCTATTTCTATAAGGAAGACAAAATTTGTATAGAAAATTATTGGGTTATCTTAGATTTGCATCTAAGGCTAGTAAAAATCCAGAGTAGTGGGAATACTGGACTTGGAGTGGGGAAGACATGAGTGAATCCCACCACTGATGGTGTGGTGTGTGTGACCTTAACGTGAACCTCTTAAAGGGTCAGTTCCTCATTGAAAAAAAAAATAGGGATCCTACTATTTTTAATACCCACTCCATAGGTTTATTGTGAGACTAAAATGAGATAATGGACATAAAGACTTCTTCAAACTTTGAAAGCACAATGTAAATGTTGCTTTCAATATTATAGCTGGCATGCATATTTCCACACCAAGTTATCTTGCCATGTGTGCATATTTGTTTGCATACCTCAGTGAGAATGTAGTAAGAGAGAAATAATGGGGCTACCAGCTATTTAGATACAATTAACTCTTTCTAAAGAAAAAATAAGTTTTGGGGATAAACTCTTTTCTGGGGCAGGTTTCTGCCCATAATAAGCAATGGCAACATCATACTATGCCAAGAGCATTAATCAGTTTAAAATTCCCTATCCAGTGAGTCTCAGTGAAACTAGGTAACAATATTTGGGGCAAGCATTTACAAGTGGAATGCATGACCCTATTCTTTGTGAGAACTAGTGGGCCAACTTTGGTGTCAGGGTTAATTTATTGGGATTAAATACTAAATCAACTACTGGCTGATTCTACCACCACTCTGCTTTCCTTTTTAGACAAATGCCTTTGGCTTTCTCCAACCTTGTTCCCTCTCTGGCTGTTGCAGCTATTTCCAGCATTGGAGTCATAAATGCCAAAAAGCTGAAGAGTACTTTGGAAGAAAGGCACTGTTGAAGTCTGGCTAATGTCAATAATAAATGGTGATCTAAAGTGCAGATTATACTTGTATAAGGCAATGTCCAGCAGCAATTCTTTCTTTTGTTTGAGGTATTGTGTGATATGATCTATATGGAGCTGGATGAACATAAGAAAATTTTATGGACTTGCTGACTATCGACAATGCCAGGAAGCTTTCTGGCTCACTGACTGTCAGTTGGACTGTATATACATATATTTTGGTTTGCAGTCACTGTTGCAGGTGGTTTAACACACATCTCTGTAATGCCTTGTCTACTTCACTTGATAATGTGTTTCCATTAACGCGAACACTGGGCACCCACAGCCATTGGTGCTAGAACTCTTGGTTGTCTGGGAGATCTCAAATCTGTGTCAAATCAAACACTGGCAACAGTAAACGCCCAGTGTTATGAGCAAGGCAGGGGTTTTACAAGATTTCTTGTAGAGGCTGGACTCTGTTAGTAGCACTCAGGATTAGTAACCATGGTTTCCTTCTTCCCTCTTCCCTGCCCCCATCTAATAGGCATACTCCCACCCAGGTAGTTTCTCTGAAATGTGGGCCTGTAGAAACAGTGTTATTGTCATTATGAGTGCACAACTGGCCAGGAAGGCTGGGGAAGGGCAAGAGCCAATAGCTACCAGACCCTTGGATGCCAGTTCTGAAGAGAACTAGGGAAGATTTGTTCAGGAACTGCTGAGTCTGCATATTTTAATGACTTTGCCTATTGACTATTTTGATGTGGTTATAGAAAACTGTATAAGACTTAATGGGTTAGGGTTGTTCATGCACCTAACAGAATAATGTCTAGTGGAGCTATACATCAATTAATAGTGTATAGTGTTCTTTGCTAGCCACATGAATAGACCTTCAACTTTATATCAGAGCAATGATTCTGAAGTAATTTACCATAAATATTTATTCTTGTCTCTAAAACTACTTAAGTCTATCAAGTAAACTGAGGTAGAGAAAAATATGCTAGTGAGCTCTATATGAGGATATTCTTTATGGAACTAGAAAAATCTGTTTATAAGAGGAGATAAGCATAGAAGAAGAGGTTTCTTTAAATCCAATTGCCCAACCCTTTCTGCTCTTCTGCCTTGGAACTGACATCTAGTATCAACTCTAAGAGAGAAAGTAAGGCTTTAAAAGAGAAAGAAAGAAAGAAAGAAAGAAAGAAAGAAAGAAAGAAAGAAAGAAAGAAAGAAAGAAAGAAAGAAAGAAAGAAAGAAAGAAAGAAAGAAAGAAAGAAAGAAAGAAAGAAAGAAAGAAAGAAAGAAAGAAAGAAAGAAAGAAAGAAAGAAAGAAAGAAAGAAAGAAAGAAAGAAAGCAGAGTTTGATTCATAGGATCATCAACAAAAGGACCATATATTTAAAGCTAGAAGAGGCATTAGAGATAATCTAGTGCAAACCCTTCCCCCTCATTATTTAGAACCAGAAATCCTCAGTTCAAATCCTAGCTATACCCTTCATTACCTCATTCTGTGACCTTGAACAAGAAGACCCTTAACCTTTCTGGACCTCAGTTAGTATGTATGTATAAATGAGAAAGTTGAACCAGATGACTTCTATTTAGCTTTAAATCTATGACCCTATGCCAGGTGAGAGAGGACACTTTGACCTGAGACTGGCATTGGAATAACTTTGCAAATAGCTGCTCACCTGTTCAACTAGGGTGAGTCATGGCTGGTACTGAGAAGTGGTAAAGAGGGTGGGTTTCATGTATTTATTACTTGTATGCCTCCTGGGTGAAGACAAACTGGTCAAAAGTTTAGCAAGGGATAGTAAATTTGGAGTTTTTCTCAAAATTGCGAAAGCATGTGGGTATGCTGTCATATATATTTCATTGCATGTTGTAACAAAGGCAAACAATCCAATATGCAGATTATAATCTCTACAACCCTACCTGGGCTGACTCCTGGGTAATTCAAAATCCACCCCTCTCTCTCTCTCATTCTCTAGACACTATTGTGTCTGTTAGGATTATGTACACCTGTGGTTCCCACTGAGTTTTCCCCAGGGGTCATGGGACGGTCAGAACTGTATTTGCATTCATAAAAAAATTATGTACCTTTCAACCATACACCCAGGTAGTCTGTATAATTATTTTCTAGATTATTTTCAGCACAACAGACTATTTTATTATTACCTCCAATGTTATCTTATATTCCTGGATTTTCCTTTTTTTAACTATAATTTCTCACTCCATCCATGACTGCTGACCCAGATCCCAGCCAAGAAAAGGAGATTCTAAAGCATTGAGGGAGAGGATGTGTGAAAGTCACCTTTGTTACAAGTGGTCCCAGTAGAACACAATTTTGCATGATAATGACCTAAGATTTTTGACTTGGATCTGGCTCCCTAATTAATACTGCTGAAAGTGTTAAAAGTGGAGAGTGACTCATTTGGAGCCTTTATCTACAAGGTGGTGGTATACTTGCCTGAAGAACTCTTCTTATTCATAACTCTAAATCTAGTCATCTGGGCATTTGCAATGTCTGGAAATTCTGAGCTAGTTCCAAAGAAAGAGACAAGAACAGTGGTTCCTTCATGAGAATTCTCTACAACTGCTGTAATATAGTTTGTTGTTGTTGCCATCATCCCACCCTTACTGTCACTCCCACAGTAGCAGTAGTGAGATAGGGCTGGGTTTCCTCATCTCAAGAGGAAGGAAGGGAAACCCAGCTGCCCTCTAAGAATAATCTGGGGGTAGTAGTCATCAGTTCTTTTGTCATATCAGAGAGGAAAAAAGTGCTAAGTGATATTTATGGCAAACTAGAGTTGAGCACAGAGTTGGGTGAGGACATTTGTTAATGGTCATGTGTTGAGTGTTAACTAGATACAGTAGGGCACCCAAGCCTTGCTGCCTCTTCTTCCTCCACCCTCATGTCTTACCACACGTAGAGACAAGAGAAAAATACAACAGGCAATAACAAATTTCTTTGGAGTATTCAAAATCTTCTGATGTCAACAGAAAGAATTAGATCATTTCTATCCCGCTCATTCCTTGCTGTTCATTAAGGTTTACTTTGGAAAGAGACATTCTCTAATCTCTTAGTCACCTCCTACTAATCATTTCCCCTCAAAAAATTTTTTTCTTCTGGCTTTCTAGAACTTCCGACCAAGTTCAAATCCTTCTTTCACCTTGGTCCTCCCTGGAGGTGAAACCTTACTGATAGCCCTAGAAACATAGGCAGTGATCAACTTTTAAAAAAAATTCACTCAACTCCATTAAATTCTACAATTATTTTTAAAAGCCTTTCTCTATGTACATAGCACTGTGCTAGGCACTGGGAATAGCAAAACAAAAGTTAAACTGTCCCTTCCCTCAAAGAGAGAATTTTGTTCTAAAACCTAACTTGTAAGTTTGTTGTTTGAACTCTGAATAGATTTTCCTCATAGAAATAAAGTTAAACATAGTGGTTAGATTCTTGCTGTCTGCCAACAAAAGCAAAGTGTGAAATATACATTAATACTAGTACTTCAACTACACCTAACTCCCATGTCTAATCTAATGACAGAAAGTTGCATTCTAAAAAGAACAATTATGCTGGGGTCAGAGGACCTGAGTTCAAATCCTATCTCTGATACTCTGTTTATGTGTGATTTTGGACTTTTAACCCCCACCCCCAGCCTCAGTTTCCTTATCTATAAAATAAAAGGTTGAACAAGATGACCTCTAAGGTCCCTCACATTTTTAGATAAGGTTGTGCCTCTTTTGTGGATGAAATAAGGCTAGGACACACCATGGTGGCATGGAAAGAGTCCTGGATCTACATTGAGATTTCCTGGATTTGAATTCTTTTTATCTTTCAATACCTTTGAGACCTAGGGCAAGTTGCAACATCCCTGAATTTCAGTGGCCTCAACTATAAAAGAAGTGAGTTAAACCATATGGATTCTGAAGTGACTTCCAGTTCCAGATCTAAGATCCCATGATTCTGGAGGAAGTAATTGCCATTACCAAGATTTCAAACATATAATGTAGGAAAACTTGATAGCACTAACTTGGCATAGAAGTTATGACCACTATCTAAATCTTTGAAGATATAATTTGTTTCATCAAAATCATATATTAGCAAATAGCCCCCAAATATAGCTTTTTCTGGTCCCCCATCTTCTAATGTTTCTTCTTCCTTTGCTCTGGGCTAATTTAGGATGCTCCTGAAGCAACATGGTGGGGAAAAAGAAAGAACAAGATCTAGAGTCTGAGGACTTGAGACAAGTCACTTAATCTTCAGAAGCCTCAGTTTCCTTACCTGTGAAATGATAGTAGATATTTTGAATTGCATTATTATTAGTGGTATTTATTTCATGTGTTGTTGCTGTTTTTGTAACTCTAAATATGTATGCTATTGTCCTTCCTAGTCATTGCTCTTCTTTGAAAATGAAGGATAAAGACAACTGCTATCTTCTTAAGGACAGCAGTTGCTTTCTTTTGGCCTTTGCATCTCCAATACCCCTTGCTATTCATAAATAAATGCTTGCTGGAATTTAATTGGAGTATGTCTTTCAAGGTTCTTCTAGTTTGCTACATTTATCACAGATCCCTCAGATTCCACTTCAACAAGGGGCTGATTTAGAATCATTTAAAGGTGGAGATAAAAGGGACCTTGGACCTAGAATGGAATTCTCTTGGAGCTGATCCTTCAATATCAGTCTCTTAAAATTTGGCTCCTTGTGGATTATATTAACTAAGCCCTCGATATTTGAGATTCCCATAGGCCTGTCTTTTTGTGTTCAGATTGAAGTTATCCTTGAGGTGAGTGACTAAGGAGGGTCTACAAATTAGGTTCTTTTTGCATTCCTTTTCCCATTCTTCTGCCTGTAATCTCTTAATCCATTCCTCTATTTGTTGAAATCTTTTCTTTCAAGATCCAGTTCTAGGGCCACCTCTTCATTGAAACATTCCTGATTCTCCTAGATAAATTGTCTTGCTTTGTTTTAAAATTTCTTTTTCTTTTTCTTTTTTAACATCTTTTAGAATTTTATTGATATCTGTAATACCTCAATTTCCCCCTGAAGTTTTACTCTCCTCTCAGAGTGCCATCCCTTCTAACAAAGAATTTTTTTTTTAATGAAAAGGAGAATAATCCCTTCAAATTTGTTATAGCAATTTGTCTGGCTCACTTATTTGCCCTGATTATACCCTGCCTCATACTTACTTGATTATTTCATATAGGATTATAAATCTAAATCTAGAAGGACATCTAGTCTAATCTCTTTATTTACAAGTGAGAGAAAAGTATATCTAAAGAGGTTAAGATACTTGTCCAAGTTGACAGAAGTAGAAAGTCTCCAAATTGAGATTTAAACTCCAGGTCCTCTGACCAGAAGTTCAGTGTTAAACTTATAAAGAATTCTCTTCATGACAATCCCATGAGGTGTACTCTATTATTATAATATCCATTTTACAGATATAGAAGATGAAACTCAAAAAGAATGTGTTCAAGATCCTCAAATCAGTAAGTAATAGAATATAAATTGAATCAGGGTCTAGACTGCTTGAATGTGTTTTGGTCATGAAGACCCCATTCAGCCTTGACTGAACCCCTTTGTATGCTACTCCTCCCTAGTTTCAAAGAATATTAAAGGTCAGAATGACAATCATAGGAACAAACATATATCCCAGGGTGATTGATTAGAGAGAAGTAAAGAACCTTAGAGATTATTTTGTCCAGTTCCCCTCATTTTATAGATGAGGAAACTGAAGTCTAGAGAATTTAAATGATGTGCCCAAATTCATATAGGTTATAAATGACAAAGGCAAGATTGAAATCCTCTTCCTTGAACTCCAGATCCATACCCTTTCTACTCTACCACTGTATTCCTTTGGATTCCCCCATCATATCACCAGGAACCTCATCATCCTGCAGTGCTGCATCAGCTTTGGTATGCACACCCTCTGCCTCTCTGGAGAGTGAAGCATAAAGTTCCCTCCCAAACTTCCATTTAAGGAGGGTGCCCAAGCTAACCATGTCTTCATATTCCATCCAGTAGCAGTCCTTGGGCTTTCTCCATTATGTTGCCTGTCAGCTCTTCTTCTCTTCATACACTTCTCAGCTTTTGTGTGTGTGTTTTCTTCCCCTATTAAATCATAAGTTCCTTGAAGGCAGGGATTGTCTTTCTTTTTGTCCAAGCTCGTCTGGCACATGGTAAAGACTTAATACATGTTTATTGACTGATTGATTTTATCACTATCTCACCTTCCCTAGGAATCCTTTCCAAATTCCAATTAAAGTTAGTGTCCTTCTGTCAATTATTTCCAATTTATCCTTTAAAAAGCTTGTTTGTACTTCATTGTTCCCATTCTAGTAGAGTGTAAACTCCTCAAGCTTAAGAACTGTCTTTTAACTTTTCTTTATCTACTCCCCAGTGCTGCTTATTCCAGTGCCTGGCATACAACAGACACTTAATAAATGCTTATTGACTAATTGACTATACCAAACACTATCTCTGGGCACTATCAATTGGCGAATTTAAAAAATTGTTAAGTAGTGTTTGGCATTGTAGAGCTTTTTTAGGTTGACTGCAGTTGATTTACCAGCAAGAATGACCTCTGGTTCTTTTTTCCATTGAGTTTAAGCTAGAAACAAGAAGCACAAATATTTAAAAAATTCACAGTGAACCTGAGATGATGTAAGCCTTAATATTGTGTCAGTTCAGTGGCTATATGATCTTACTGTGGTAGGTACTCCACTTGCTATAGATTTCAGCCTATCCATGCCTGTCTGGGTCCATCTAATTGATCCTTCCTCTAGAAGGGCTCAGGGAACCTTAACCTGGCAGTGTGTCCAAGAGAGACAGAAAGCGGATTTCAGAGAGAGTTTTATGCTTCCATGGAGCTCAGGGTGCCTACTTAGCAAAGCTTTGGTTTGTGATAAAAAGGACAAAGCTGAAGGAATGGACTTTGTGTTCTAAGAGAAAGAGACCTGAGGGGGAAGAAAATACCTTCTAGATTGGATTAAGAGAAGTGTGTGTTAATGAGGAAAGAATGGGTTGTGCAGAAACAAGAAAAAAAAGTTAGAATGACCTTAGTTTAATTTGATGAGAATAATGTTGTTTTTAAAAAACATCTAGGTGAGACTATGTTAACTTTGAGTCTGTTTGCTGAATTCTTAAGGGTAGAACTGTATGTTCTTATGGATATGAGAGAGAAACAAAGAAGAAAAGTAATTTAATGGAGTAGGAGGTGCAGTGATCTTGAAATCAGAAGAAAACCAGAGTCCTGATATTACTCCAAACTAGCTATGTGATCTTAAGCAGACCCTTTCTTAGCCTCAGTTTCCTTACCTAGAAGATGAGAGAATTGGACTTGTTCTCTAAGGCTCTGTTTTGGGTCTATAAATATCAGCTTGGGAGTAAAGCTTATAAACTTATAGCTTTATAGGAAAGGAATTCAGACTATTTGGGGCATGTTTGATTTTTTTCTCTTTTTTTTAATCCAGAACTATTTAAGTGATCCTAAATTTGCAAGAAGAGAAAATGTGAAAAGCTTAATTCTACTGAACAAAGAGATTGAGTCAGTGATGTTCTGAATCCAGATGTAGCTAGACACCCACTTGGAATGGCAAATGAAGACATTAAAGTTTCTGAATTATGCCTGCAGAGCCTATGGTTTTATTGGTAAAGCAAGGTAGGAAGCTCACAAAGCCAATGAAAGAAACCATTTAGCGATAGAAAGCAAAGAATCACATAGAAGAAATGTTCTTTGGGTAAAACAAAGAGCAAAACTAAATTGTTGGGAAGAATTAGGGGCAAATTTTAAGAGGTTAAAAACATACTTCTGCTGTTTTGGGCTAGTATGCTGTATTATTGAAAGGGGGGATCTCTTTGACGTTGTCCAGTCTGTTTTGAGTACTAAATAAGATCCCTATCTCTTTTATATTCTCTCCTTGACTTCCTTCATCATGGTTTTCATGGAAAAACCCTTTCATCACTATAAATCATCTTACCCATTATGGATCCTTGGCCCAGTGTTATATAAACACGGCTAGATCTTGGATGAGAGAGTTAAATGAATTTTTTTAGATATCCTTCAGAAGAGTTTATAATCTGCTAACATTTCCAGATCACCTTTTCTTGCTCTAAATATTTTTTTAAATTTCAATCTAAGTATTTTTTCCTACAACTTTGAAATTTTATTTTTAAAAAGAAGGAATAAAGGTCTAGAAGTATATACTGAGAACAGGCTTTTGTATTTTAAAACACAACCAATCCTTCCCATATTCCAAAAGGAAGTGAGAAGGGCAAGGACCCAATCAGTAAAGTTCTCCTTGAACTAAAGTTTGAAGTCATTGAAGTTATTTCTTTTGAACCTAAAGAAGAATTTAATTATAGTTAAGAAAAAGAGTACAATTTTATCACTTTGATCTCATATAATTATTTCCAAACTTAGTACTCATAAGCTTTTGATAATGAAAAAAGACAGCAATTTATACCATCAAGTTGTAACTTAAGAGATATAGAAATTAATAGAAGACAAATAGCAAATAGTTTACTCATAGGAGTATCCTGAAGATCAAATAAGATAAAAGATATACAGTATCATATAAAGGTCAGTTGTTGTTTTAATTGCTATTATTATTATTAGTAGTAGTAATAGTAATAGAAGTAGCAATAATAGTAATAGTAGTAGTAGTGGAAATAGTACTAGAGGAATTAGTAGTAGTAGTAGTAGTAGTAGTAGTAGTAGTGGTGGTGGTGGTGGTGGTGGTGATAGTAGTATACAACTACAACCATCAAGCCTCTAGACTCAGGGTGGCTTCATTCCTTGAGTCTTCTGTTGTTTTTCTCTTGGTAGGAGCCACCATGGAGGCCATTGTAGTAAGAAGATATAGGTTCAAGATCCAGATATGCAACTGACATGAAAGTCTCAGACTCTCTAGGACTGTTTCTTTATCTATAAAATAAGTGGGGTGGGGCTAGTTGATCACTCTGGCTCTTGTAACTAAAGCACCATCATGCAATGAGAAGCAGGTAAGCTCTGATATTATTACATATAACCCGATTCTCCCTTCTCCCTACACTATTAGAATTTTTTCTACATAGTTGACTGAAGACATTCCCATTCACTTTCCAACTGAGAATATGAGATTATATGTTTAGAGCTAGCAGTCACTAAGTTGAACCACTTTTTAAGTAATTTGTCTGGAGCTATATAACTAGTAAATGTCTAAGGCAGTATTAAAATCCAAACCTTCTGTAATCCAAATTCAGCCCTGTATCATCACCATAATTTTAGAGAAACCATTAATTCAATATTTATTTGTATATGAGATAGCTAGGTGGAGTTATGCATAGAGGTCTGGGCCTGGAATCAAGAAGACCTGAGTTCAAAATAAGTCCCGGACACTTACTAACTATGTGACCCAGGATAAGTCACTTAACCTTAGTATACCTTAGTTTCATCATCAGAAAAAAAAAAAAACTAGCATCTGTCCCATCAGGTTATTTATAGGAACAAATTAAAGAGTATTTTTTATGTAGTCTCTAAACCTTAAAGTATATAAATGCTAATCATTATAATGACCATCATCATCATCATCACAACCATCTTTTTTCTTTTTAAACCCTTACCTTCTGTCTTGGAGTCAATACTGTGTATTGGCTCCAAGGCAGAAGAACGGTAAGGGCTAGGCAATGGGGGTCAAGTGACTTGCCCAGAGTCACACAGCTGGGAAGTGTCTGAGGCCAGATTGGAACCTAGGCCAGATTTGAACTCTTGTCTCTAGGCCTGACTCTCAATCCACTGAGCTACCCAGCTGCCCCAAATCACAACCATCTTAAAGGTACCTTCTATTAATAATATATTGGGTTTAAAGATAAATAGATAACTGAGAAATCATTAAATGATCATATTATAAGATATTTTGTCTGTGGGAGTAGAGGAGGTTGGGTTGGAGGGGTAGAGTAGGAGTAGATGGTCCAAAGATGCTCATATTTAGAAGTCTAAAGTCAAAGAGCCATGTTTATCTTGTCCCCAATTGACGGAGTGAAAGAGGTGGTATAAAAATTTCTGATTGAATGAAGGAAGTGGAAGCAGTTGGAAATGAGAAGCTGGGAAAAGGATGTGACTTAAAAGAGTCCTTGAAGGCATCAGTAACATCTTTTGAAGTTGATGGAACTGATCTCCCTGAGAAATCAGAAAGAATGTTGGACATCTAGGTGATACAATGGATTGGGTTCCAGTCCTAGAGTCTGGAAGATCTGGGTTCCAATCTGGCCTTAAACACTTCCTACTTGTGTGACCCTGGACAAGTCATTTAACCCCATTTGCCTACTTCTTGTTACTCAAACAGAAAGTAAAGGCTTAGCAAAAAAAAAAGAAGAAGAAGAAAGAAAAAGAAAAAAGAACATCATGAGTAGTAGAAAATAAGGGAAGTGAAAGATGACAAAGATAATAGCTTACCACTCTGCCAGTATTATGACAGTATTAATAATAACATCTTTTAACTCTAATATGAAAGTATTAATCATTCCCCACTTCCCTTGATCTGCTTCAACCTCTAGCCTCAAGTTCATTATGTCCTGACAAAATTAATTTTCTTCTCTGTAAAAAACCTTCATTTTCATAGAGGCTGGACTTCCTCAGTGTTAAATGGAAAAAGGGGAAAGACCAATATGGGATAGTTCCAAAGATCCTCCCAAAGTTTTAATTTCCTCAGGGCTCAAAATAATGCCTATTTAGTCATCTCCCCTGAAGAGACTGAAAGGAAGATGAATCTCATAATCTATAAAGCCTCTTCAATTACATCTAATTGGTTGATGTCTATTTACATGTTCTTCCACTCCTATCTCCAAATGATGAGTCCAAACTGATTTTTACTCATCCTTCCTTGGTGGAATGAGGAAAACTCAGGGCCCCAAAGTATGAGCCAGGATTGTCTCTTCTTCTGGGAGTGCCAATTGGGACTTTAGTTGGATATACTTCCTTTCAGGATTCTGGGACATCCCCTCTCCCTTTGAGAACAACAGAATATTTTACAACTGGTTTCTCAAACTCTGAACTAATGCAAAAACCCATCCCTTTAACACATGTAGGAGTCAGTAATGCTACATGGATGTTAATTGTGGGATTCTCAAGTCTCATAAAATTTAGATTATAAATAGCCTAAAGGACAAGTGGAAAGATGCATGGTGGGAGTAAGCAAACTACAAAACATATTGCCAATGACAATTTAAGTTTGAGAAGTAGGGCATAATCCATTACTGAGGCTGGGTATAACTGGAAAAGGAGGTGGGAATGAGAGATAACAAATGTAGAGTTTAAGCAGTATATTGGTACCTCCCAGATACTAAAAGAACAAGAAGGCATTCAGTGTTTTGGGTTAGCTCTTTATTGGAGGATTTGCAAGACAGCACAGAACAGAATAAAATAGTATGAGAATACTCTTGAATTAATTGTACATATATGACCCTCAGTTATTTTTTGAGATTGTCACCTGATTGTTGATTTTATTGGTATAGGAAGCTACCCATGAAAGAAGTCCTTTTAATGCAGATAAGTAACTGTTATGGTCTTAGAGAGTTGCCTGGATCTCTGAGGTCAAGTGGCAAAATATATCCAGTTAATAGGTATGAATCAGTGGCAGAACTTGAAACCAGATTTTCTAGACTCTGAAGCTGGATTTTTATCCTCACTTCTCCTAATGTATTTTAAAATGCTTCTGATCTACCTCCACATATTAGTTCAGAATCACTGCACATTTGCCAAATGTATAGTTCTCAAAACATCTTGGTATCCTCAGTTTTGGAGAGGTTATAATTTATTTATTTAGAATATTTTTCTGTGATTACATGGTTCATGATTCCCACCTCTTCTCTCCCAGCTTCCAGAGCTGACAAGCAATTCCACTGGGTTACACATGTATCATTGTTCAAAACCTATTTCTATATTATTGATATTTGCAATATTGATCATTTAAAGCCAAAATTCCCAGTAATATACCCATCAAACCATATGATTGATCATATGTTTTTCTTCTGAATTTCTGCTCCCACAGTTCTTCCTCTGAATGTGGATAGCATCTTTCTCATAAGTCCCTCAGAATTGTCCTGGGTCATTGCATTGCTGCTAGTAGAAAAGTCCATTACATTCGATTGTGCCATAATGTCTCAGTCTTTGTGCACAATGTTCTCCTGGTTCTAGTCCTTTCACTTTGCGTCAGTTCTTGGAGGTCTTTCCAGTTTACATAGAATTCCTCCAGTTCCTTATTCCTTTGAACACAATAGTCTTTCATCACCATCATATACTACAGTTTGTTCAGCCATTCTCCAATCAGTGGACATCCCCTCATTTTCCAATTATTTTTGCCACCACAAAGAGCACAGCTATGAATATTTTTGTGCAAATATTTTTCCTTATTATCTCTTTGGTGTACAAACCCAGCAGTGGCATGGCTGGATGAAAGGGCAGGCAATATTTTAAAGCCTTTTGGGCATAATTCCAATTGCCCTCCAGAATGGTTAGATTAATTCACAACTTCACCAGTAATGCTTTAGTGTCCTAATTTTGCCACATCCCTTCCAGCATTTATCCCTTTCCTTTGCTGCCATATTGACCAGTCCCTTAGGTGTAAGGTGGTACCTCAGAGTTGTTTTTATTTGTGTTTCTGATACTTCTGAATTCTTCATCTGAGAACTGCCTATTCATATCCCTTAAGCGGTTGTCAATGGGGCAATGGCTTGATTTTGTGCAAATTTGACTTAGTTCCTCATATAATTGAGAAATTAAACTTTTGTCAGAGAGTTTTGTTATGAAGATTTTTTTTCCCAGCTTGTTGCTTTCCTTCTAATTTTGGTTGCACTGGTTTTATTTATACAAAACCATTTTAACTTGATATAATCAAAATTATTCATTTTACATTTTGTAATGTTCTCTATTTCTTGCTTGGTTTTAAATTCCTTCCTTTCCCACAGATCTGAAAGGTATACTATTCTATGTTCACCTAATTTATTTGTGATTTCATTTCCTATATTTAAGTTATTTACCCATTTTAAATTTACCTTGTTATAAGGTGGGTATTACCAATTTTTAAAATCCTTAATTCTAGAATTGCCAAAATTTGCCTGATGGCTCAGGTTCAATCTAACACATCAAGTGATATTTCTGAATTTACCATGAACTTCAATTGTATGTGAGAATTATGCTTGTTGGGGATAGGTTCCCAATGGAGAAAGGCAGGGAGAGGAATGGAGTGAAAATGAATGACCTGTAAAGTTTAATGGCATGGAATTACCCTGTGGTCAATGCTAAATTATTTCAAGTGTGAGAAAGGCTGCAGTGGAAGGGGCTGTAACCAACTAGTGAACTTTAAAAACAGGGTGAGAGGAGGGCACATTTTTTATTCATTTGACGCTTTTGGCATCCAGGCATGGAAGATGAAGCTGTTCATTTGCCTCCAAGTTTCAGTCCATTTTCATTAGAATGAGATTCTAGTCTTGAAAAAAGGTCTGCAGCCCATTGCTTTCCCCCTCAGAATCACCTGGACCTTGAATAACTTGTTGAAAGCCTATTGAAAGGTATATCCAACAGGATTTATGAGTACTGGAAGATGGCACAGCTTGAGATATTGATCTGGGGAGTGACAGGCCTTTTTTGGGGGGAAGGAAGAGTACTGTTCATGTCTACATCTAGGATAAAGGCTTGTCAAAAGCTCTGCTTCTTCCCACTGCCTGTCTTCCCAAAGCAACTTGGTAAAAGATTACAGTTTTCTCTGGGGACGCTTTCAGTTCAAGTATTCTGTGGTTCATATGCATGAAAAGAGTTACTATGATGTAGTAGGCAGAGGTCTTATTTAGAGGTCAGCTCCTATCTCTGACATATTTTGACTTCGAGACCTTGGCCAAATCAGTTCACCTCCCTCTGGCCCAACCCACCTGTCTAAGGCTATCAGTTGCTTGAATGCACTGATAAAACTTGCCAAGTTTCATCATTGGAAGTTCCCCACATCAGTGAAGTCACAGATTTGGAGCAACAGTTAAAAAGTCCACAAAGACATTGCACAACCACAAAAAGACTCCATAGCGAATGCATCTCCAGGAAAAAAAGATACCAATAGAACACCTTCAGAGAATGTTAATGAATTAAACAAGCTTTGCGGCAAGCAGGATCTCTCATTTGGCCAGCTAGTGCCTTTGATACCTCAGCACCACATGCTTTGCAACCAAATGCATGAGCCCAGAAGAGTATTTATTCTTCCCTGAGAAGAAAAGGAAAGTCTTGTCCTGATGAGTCATTTTTGGCTCAGGATATCATTTCTCACTGGGGGTGGGGTAGTTTGGGGGGGATAGGGGTGGAGAAGAAGTCTTGGCATGAAATCTTTAATGGGAGAGATTTGGCCTGGTTACACATATTTCTTTTGTTATAAAAGTCTGATTAAAATAGACATCTTTCACTCGACACAGAAGTTTTGGAGTCAGGTTTTTTTTTTGTTGTTTTTAAAAACTATATTATAACCAACATTGCTTTATTTCCCAACCTTTGACTATGAAGATGATAACCCATTTTACAAATATATAATTTTCCTTTCTTTTCTCCTTCTCCCTCCTCCTTCTTCCCCAAGGTAGGGTCCTGGGCAGGATAGGTGGCTAGTTGCTTTCAGGGAATTTTGCTGTGCAGGGATTTCAAAGTTAAGTCTTCCTGGTTAACCTGTTAAATTAGAGAGCAATCTTTTCAGTGAAGAAAAAGCTTATCTCTAGTGAGAGCATTTTTCCTGTGTGTGTGTGTGTGTGTGTGTGTGTGCGTGCGCGCGCGTGTGTGCGTGTGTGTGTGCACGTGTGTGCGTGTGTGTGTGCGCGCGCGCGCGCAAGCGCATATGAGAGAGAGAGAGAGAGAGAGAGAGAGAGTATTGTGGTCTATGATAATGTTCTGTCACTGGGATCAAATGTAAAACAGTATTCTTGGAATCTCTAAAGTACTGTTTTTGGTTCTATTGTTTGCATTTTGATGAGCAGCCTGTTGGGTTAGCCCATTAGTTTGAGGAACTTGGATAGGCACTAAAGACTGGTGATAAATAGAGCCCAGAATAAGGCCCAAAAGAAGGAAGGAACTAGACATTTGGGACATTTTATAGAGCATTCATCTATTCCAACTTGCTCTTTCCCATAAATTTCCATATTTTTCTAAACACCAAAATATTCTTCTGCTAATGTTATATGACTGAATCTTGAGATAAAACAATCTCCAAAGAACCAAAATTACAGGTGATCTGAAGGTCAGTGGAGAGGTGAATGGAGGATTTAAGTAAGTGGTATATTACCAACCATGATTCAGGTGCAGAAAATGGCACAGTCAAATCAAAGAAACAAAGAGTCAGGAGGGGAGGTAACAAAAGTAATGAATAAAATATGGACATCTCAGAGACTTCCCTGGTATTACCAGAATGGTAATTGACCTAGAAGGGTTGTTGCATTGTGGTTAGATCTATAAAGTCAAGATACACACAAGAAAACCAAAAGAGCTTTACCCCAGTGGAAGTAGTACCCACATTATTGAGAACTCATATACACTTAGGGAATGAATTGTGGAATGGGGTTGACAAGTTGGGGGCAGTTTCTAGGAAAGGAAATGATCTCCTGGAACCTAACCTTTTGTAACAGGTAAATTATCTGAACAGTGAAGCTTTGGGGGGGATTGGGGGGCTATGGGAGTAAGGAAGGAGAAGAATGTAATTTGAGTAGGCAAGGAATTGCTATTTTAAAATAAATTTTAGAGCTTCTATGATTATAGGTGGAAAGGCTCAGAGACTTGTAGATGTAGTATAAAAAGCCTTTCTGTATCTTCCTCATGTTTAGTGCTTTCCCTCTGAGATCACCCATAATTTATCCCATATATATCTTATTTGTGCATAGTTGCTTGTATGGTGTCTCCCATCATTTGGCTGTAAGCTCCTTGAGAGCAGATGCTAGGGTTTTGCCTTTTTTGCATTTGTAGTGCTTACCACAGGTAAGCATTAGTAAATGCTTGCAGACTTGACTTCTCTATGAATTTAAATTCACCTATAATTTTCTACATCTCACTTTATACACCAATTTCTCACTCCTTCCCCAAGTAGAATGCCTAACAAGTGGTAAAATGGATATATTTGAGTTCCACCTTATTCCCTTCCTTTCTCATCTCACCACAAATAAGAATGAAAAAAAAGTGAAGGATTTACATAATTCATTTTTGCCAGTCTTGTTTGACATAATAACTTACCCATAGTATATAAAATAAGAAAGGATAGCTTGCTGTTTTGTGTCTCCTCAGGGTTCAGGGCCAAAAAGAAAACCATTTGCCTCCCATGATAATTATAATAGCTGACTTCTATGTGATGTATTAAGTCCTTTCCATCCTAATTCAGCAAGCATTAGTGCCTACTATGTGAAAGGCAATCCACTTGGCACTAGATCTTCACATAATTGTCTTAAAATGATTTCTTCCTTCCTCCCCAAAGAGAAAGAAATAGATTTTATTGTGCTGTAGGAAGATTATTTTGGCAGGTGCACAAAGGAAGGATTAGGAAAGAGGAGAGAAAGCAGGAAGTCTAGTTAGGTTGTCCTTTGCAATAGTCCAGGTAAGAGGTAATGAGAGCCTGAACTAAGATGGTGGCCATGAGACTGGAAATATGGTGGTGAGTTTAAATGACTTTTTCTGATGATTACTCATATGAGAGTCAGACAGAATTTGAACCCTGGTGTCCCCTAACTCCAAGTCCTATGATTTTTCCACATTGTCTCTCCTACTTTTCCTATTTCTCTTCAGAGAAGAAAGAAACCAGAAGTTTCTTTTAGTCATCTGCCTGAAGATTTGTTTGCTTGCCTTTTTTGTTTTTTGGTATTTTTTGCCTTCATACCCCAAGCATTTAGCACAGTATTTGGTACATATTGATTTCTGCTTGGGACAGTTAGATTACACAGTGGATAGAGCTCTGGACCCAGAGATAATAAGACTGATGTTTGTAAGTTCATATTCAGCCTTAGAAACTTCCTAACTGTGTGACCTTGGGCAATTCACTCAACCCTATTAACCTCAATTCTTCATCTGGAAAATGAGTTGGAGAAGGAAATGGCAAGCCACTCCAATATTTTTGCCAAGCAAACCCCAAATGTGGCCATAAAAAGTCAGACATGACTGTAACAACTGAACAACAACAACAAAATGAATGATTGATCAATTCCTATAAACTGGAATTGGAAGAAGGAAGGACTGGGAATTTTTCATGAAGGAGGTGTCATTTGAACTGTGTTTGGAAAGAAGATAAGGATTCTGAAAATGTGGGAGATGGACTGTTAAGTGGAGAAAACAAGTGGTAGTTCTTTTTGGTTGGAACATAAAAAAGGGAAAAAAAGGAGAAGAAATTTAAAATGAGGCAGTAAAGGTAGGTTAGGGCTAGATTTTAAAGGAACTTAAAAGTTATGCTGAAGAGGTTGTTATTTATGTTAAAGATATTAAGAAGTGAATGAAGGTTTTTGAGTACATTTTGAGAAGTTTGGGGGAGGGCGTGATTCAACCTGTGCTTTAAGAAAATTATTTTCTCAGCTAAGTAGAGTGGATTGGTAGTGGGATAGCCTAGAAGATGGGAATCCAATTAGGATGTGATTGCAGTAGTTGTAGTGAAAGGTGATGAGTCTCTGAACTAGAGGGGCAGTCACAGGGATGAAGAGAGATATTTTCAAGGTATGATCCACAGTACTTGTAAATTGCCCAGACATAAGGGGATAAAGAATTTTATAAACTCATAAATCATTAGGAGGCTATAAACCTGGATAACTAGAAGGATGACAGTAAAGATGTAAGAACATTTGGAAGAGGGTTAGGCTTAAGAAGGGAAAAGAATGAATTCCTTTTTGGATATATTAATTTTAGTTGGTGAAGAGGTGGACATACTTAGCTGGCAATCAGGTGAGGTAAGAGATTAGAGCTGGATATATAGACATGGGGATTATCTGTATTGAGGTGATAAATGAATCCATGGGAATAATATTCTACCCCTCCAGATACCAACAATGTGAGTATGTAGAAAGAAGATATGAGGGCCCAGGACTGAGATTTGGAGGGCAGTCACAGACAGATAGGATTTGTGATAAGGGTGAATGTTAGTTCAGTAAAAGAGACTAAGAAGGAATGGCTAGAATTGTTCACAGAAGAATCAGGAGAATGTCAAAGAATGCTGGGATTAAGAGGGTAGCTGAAGTAGTGTTTAGTCACTAGAATAAAAACCAGTAGAATGGTTCGTAATAATCATGAAGAAGAGGAAGAACAAAAACAAGAACAAGAACAAGAAAGAAGAAAAAGAAAAAAGAGAATGAGACAAAGGAAGAGGAACAAGAAATACAAAAAGGAGGAGGAGGAGAAAAATGGCTAATGCTTATATAGCACTTTAATGTTTACAAAATGTTTTACAAATATTATTTCATTTATTTTCCACATTTTATGGATGAGGAATCTGAAATAGAGGTTAAGTGACTGGATCAGGTTCACAGTCTGAAGCTAGATTTGAACTTGGTCTTCTTGGTTTCTTCTAGGTCCAGCACTCTCTCCATTGTGTTGAACTTGTTCTTGAGTAATTTGCTTTTCATTTTCAGCCCATCAATTAATCAATAAGTTTTTAAGTGTCTACTATATACCAGGAACTGTGTTCAGCCAGGGTATAGAAAGAAACAAAAAAATAAGAGTCTTTACCCTCAAAGAGCCTACATTCTTAGATAGGTTTGAGGTGTAGGACAAGATGAACATACATAACTATGTGGTGTATATTTTTTTGAAAATTAATTGAAGGAAACTTTCAAGGGGGAAGGCAGTAGCAGACAGGGAATTAGGAAGGACCTGATGCAGATGTTGGAGCTTAAGTAGAGTTCTGAAAGTTACCAAAGATTTTAAGTGCAGAGAGAGAACATTTCTACTTAATATGAGGGATGACCAGTGCAAAGTCACTGAGAAAGGTTTTTCTAAGTAAAACTAATAAAAAAATGGAGATGTTTCTCTTCTTCTGATTTTTTAAATGAAATAATAGTTTTTTATGAATTAATTAGCTGAAAGTTAGCATCCCTACAACAATATGTCATAAATTAGCCCTATTTTAAAAGTGTTTTCTATTTTGGTAGTTTATTACAAGGGGTTATGATTTTATTTATTCTTATTAAGGGATAATTTATTTAATATTCATGAAAATTCATAATAATTTGTGTTTCACTAAACTACCTTCATGTAAAGTGATTGTTTCACAATGCAATTCACTAAAGGAGTATAGAACAAACAAAGAGGGAACTAGTAAAGTCTTTTGGGCCATACAAAGTAAACTATTTCTCAAAGAGAGAGTCTCCATGAAAGGATTGATATCAATCTAACTCTAAAATTAAATGTCTTTTTGAAAACTCCAAAACCAAACAGGGTTGGGGAGGGATAAAAGCCTATAAAATATTTCAGTTAATGAATCATTGGTAACCCTTGAGAGAGAAGGGTCAAATAGATCATTTAGATCAGAGGCTTCATTGCAAATGATTACAAAGAGAGTGAATAGTGAAGTGAAGATAGGATGTAATTTTAGGAATTTGTCAGTGAAAGAAGACTGGTGGTTTGAAGGTGACAAGCAAAAGAGAAGTTCTGTTGTGTTTTGTTTAGAGGGCTAAGAGAAGTACACATATTAGAAAGGAAGAGATTAAAGATGAGAGAGAAAGTTTAGAAATGATTAATGAAGGAAGCTCCCAGAAGAAACAATGGGGACTAGGGATCTAGTGCAAATATTGAGAAGAGAAGAATCAAATCATCCAGAGACATCTGCAAAAGGAAAGGAGAGAATGAATAAGTGAGGATGATGATGTTATAGAGGTTTTCATTTTCTGACCTAAAGTTTACACAAAAAACTACAAAACTGTCCATTCCCTTCCATCCAGCACTACCACTAAAAAGGAAAAGGAGGTCGCCGTACAAAAACATTTATAGCAGCTCTTTTGTAGTGGCAAACAATTAGAAATTGAGGGTATGACTATCAGTTGGAGAATTGCTGACTAAGTTGTATATGATTATGTTGGAATACAATTGTGCTATAAGAAATGATGAGCAAGATGGTTTCTGAAAATCTTGGGAAGACTTAAATGAATTGATGCAAAATGAAGTGAGCAGAACCAGAACCTTGTACACAGTTACAGCAATATTATAGCCGTGGTCAACTTGTTTGTTTGACCAAAACAATGATTCAAGATAATTCCAAAAGACTCATGATGCAAAAAACTATCTACCTTCAGAAAATGAGAACTGATGACTTCTGAGTGAAGACAGAAGTATACTTTTTTCACTTTATTTTTCTTGCTTTTTTTTGCAACATGACAAATATGGACATATGTCTTGCCTGACTTCACATGTATGACTGATATATTTCATACCTTCTCAATAGTGCAGTTGCGGTAGATAGGAGGGAGAGAATTTGGGGCTAGCTGTTTTAAAATTAATATTAAAATAAAGTAATGAATAAATGAAATATACATAATTATATTTAAATAAGTATAAATAAATAAAATAAGAAATAAAGTAAAATAAAATAGTATGTAGTTTAGCACATTGTTAAGTATTGGTGGAATAACAAAGCTTTTTTAAGACATGAAACCCACCTTCTTAATGCTCAAAATCTAGAGAGAGGTTTCATTCTCATACACATAATAATAACGATATAGAATGATATATGAAAACAGATATGAATAAAGTGTTTCATAGATCCAGAAGGGGTGGGAAAACATCATTGCTTCCAGTTTCATCTCTAAGTTCTAGCTTCTTCTTAATTAGCAGTAATATTGCAACATTAGGGAAAAACCCTGAGTTTTTCTATTTCTTGCCTAGTTCCCTTTTCTCCTAGCTAAAGTGAAGAAAGACTACCAATGTTTCTCCCCTTTCTTTTGATCTACTCAAAAATGTTTTGTACTTGCATATCATGATGTCTTGTTATGTTCCCTCTTTCCCTGGTATGTTCTAATGTGTCTAAAACCAGAGATGGATTTCATGCTCTTACCCTCCCTTTTCTCTTGCACTTCCTCGGTTCCCTTCATATTGTCATTTTGTCATTTATTCCTATATTTTTAGTATTTGTGTAATTTCAATATTTTAATTTCATTTTCTGCCTGTTTTTGGCAAAATATTTTTAAGTGTTCTTAATTTTTTAAACTGACTTAAAAAAAAAAACAACCTTTTCTTCCATCTTAGAATCAATACTACATATTGGTTCCAAAGCAGAAGAGTGATAAGTGCTAGAAAATGGGGTTCAAATGGCTTGTCCCTGGTTATACAGCTAGGAAGTGTTTGAGGTCATATTTGAATCCAAGACCTTCCATCTCTAGGCCTTGCTCTCAATCCTCTGGGTTATCTAGCTGTCCCTACCTTCCTTGACTTTTAAAAGTAGCATCTTAAAATGATTCCTTATTTGCCCTCTTTGCTCTGAAGCCTTAAAAATTTTTTTTCAATACTTTGGGGACAACTAGGTAGTATAGTGAGTAGAGTGCCAGGCCTGCAGTCAGGAGGACTTGGATTCAAATCTGAACTCAGATGCTTTCTAGTCTTATAACCCTGGGCAAGCCACTTAACCCCGGTTGCTTAGTCCTTGTCACTCTTCTGTCTTATAATTGGTACTGACAGCAGGTACTGGTAGATATATTTAAAAATATATCTTTTTCTTTTTTTTAAACCCTTACCTTCTGTATTAGAAGCAATACTGCATATTGATTTCAAGGCAGAAGAGTGGTAAGGGCTAGGCAATGGGGGTTAAGTAACTTGCCCAGGGTCATACAGTTAGGAAGTGCCTGAGGTCAGATTTGAACTCAGGACCTCCCACATCTAGGCCTGACTCTCAAGCCACTGAGCCACCCAGCTGCTCCTTAAAAATATATATTTTCAATACTTTGTCGATGACCATTTAAACATCCTAAATTCATAGTTCTTTGCCTAACTCCACTTCCTATCACCTCCTGGACTTTGTTGGCATTGGTCCATCTTGAAACCTGAAATTTGGTGTTTTTGCTCTCCCTCATTAAATGATCCCTGCCTCTTGCCTCCCAAATCCAATGAAATAGTAGAAGTGAAGAAACTGAAAATATTGGATACAGGTTGGAGTTGGAGTTCTAAGTCATAAAGGGGAAGAGAGGTGATAAATTCTAAAACTCTGATAGAGGTATTAGCCATGTAGAGAAGTAAAGGCATCTTTTTTTTCCCCCTAAGCCTAGGGAAGAGAAAAAAATGAAAAGATAGATGTTGAGACAAAAATAAATTAAGGATGATAAGAGGTTGGAAGCATAAGGTAAAGATCCTCATAGAGAGACCTTCAGTTGATAATCCTCTGTTATTTCTATATGTTTGGACCAAATATTTAATTGGTGGTCACCAGGGATTTAATTACTAAATCCCAAAAAGAATTACTCAAATAAATGGAATCATGGTAGTTTATTTTTACAATAGAAAAGAGAGAGAGAGAAAGCTCCAGTTTCCTCTGAACCAGTTAGAAACTCTAAGGCACCAGTCAGGGAAAAGGAGTCTCAAGACAATGGGCCTTTCTTGTAAGTTCACACCTCCAGAAAGGGCAAGGAACTAAGTCAGCCTTTACACTCACCAAGGTGACGGTCTAAAAGGAAAACATTCTGAAGTCTCCTGCACAAGCTTCTCCAGGGGTCCAGTTTCACAGCCCAGTGTCTTCACTCCAAGTCTGAGTGACTGCCTTACAGTCCAACTCTGAGTGACTGATTGATCCCAGTCCAAGCCAGAGTAACTGATGATCCCTCCTGTGTGTCTCTGTTTCTACTATTTAAAGACCTTTTTCTCTTGTGTCACCTCCCCTAAATTTTACTTCTACCAATCACAGAAGACACTTCACACCAGCACTGCCCACTCTTTCACATGTGGGTCACAAACCTGCCACTCAATGTATGAAATGGGTGTTCATACCTTTGTGGTTAGTTCACACCTTTTTGTGGTTAGTTCATACTTTGGGGGGGGTTAAAACGGGTAGATCTACTTTAAATACTGGGTTTACACTTTGTGGATTAAAATCTAAAAATAGACAGGGGATTACAATAAAGGAAGAGCTAAGTACTTTCATTGTTATAATCAGGGGAGAGCTAAATTCAATCTTCACAGTAATTCTAGTTCCTTTTTGTTAACAGCTAATTTAGCCACCCTGTCCCCATTCCTCCTCTAGGTTGGACTCCATATCCAGTAACTTTTATGCTGTCCTGGCTAACACGACTACCTCCCCCACTTAACTTTCCATTGTGCTAAGCCCCAACCTTGGATGGGCCCCATTATTCAGTTTTTCCACTCTTATGCTGAAGACAATGTGGCAGTGTGGATAGAGTGCTGTGTTGGCAACAGAAAAACCTGTGTTCAAATCCCTCTTGTGATACCCAGAGCAAATCACAATTACTATGAGCGTCATGCAACTGAAATCTTTTTCTGGACTAATTCTTATCTGAACTCCTTTATCACTGTTGAAATCAGTTATAATATATGCTAGGAATATAGTTTTCCAGGGGGAAAAAAAGTTCCAGAATTGCATATGCCTGGTTAACTGCAAAGATATGTAGCCTAACTTCAACTGTCTTTGCTGCTATTCTGTGGCCCCTTTTAATTAATTTCTTGTTGATTTTTAAAACTATTCCAAGTGTTGTTCAACTTTGTCAAAGTCCCAATTCTTTGCCTGTATCATTTCTCAGTAGATGGCCTGATTTCCTCCCTGAAGGAAAAAGTCACATAAAATCATGTTCCCACTCATCTTTTGGGGTACAAAAATTATTCTTCCATGTACATGATGGAACAAGAGTCACTGAACAGAGTGTCAGGAAAAGAATGAGAATGTCGAACAAGAATTCAACATGAATCAACAAGTACATAATGGAAGTCAAAAAAGCGAACATTAGGCTACATTACTCTCCTCTGGTCAGACAACATCTGGAATACTGTGTTCAGCCTTAGTGCCACATTTTAGGGATGACATTGGTAAGCTTGAACATATCTGGATGAGGGAGACCACATTGGTTTGAAAAGCTTGAGATTATGACATATGAGAAACAATTTAAGAAACTAAGGTTACTTAGCCTGGAGAAGACAAGACATGGGAAGGACATGATAGCTGTCTCCAAGTATTTGAAGGATTATAGAAGAATGTGGAATAGGGATTAAATTTGTTTTGCTTGGTCCCTAGGACTGAACCAGGAGTTATGGGTAGAATCTACAAAGTGCAAAATAGATACGTAATTTAAAGAAAGAAAAAAGAAAAACTTCCGAACTATTAGAGCTACCCAATGATAAATGGTTTATATCTGGTAATTGGGGCTTTCCTCTTGCTAGTGACCTTCAAGCAAAGGCTGGTTCATTGCTTTTTGGTATGTTGTAGAGGACATTATTTTTCAGGTATGGATTGTATTAAGGGTTGTAACTGAGATTCTTTCTAACTCTGGAATTCTGGAGTATTCTGATAAGTAGAATCTGTCATTAGCTAAATTTTTGAAGATTTCATACTCTCACACTCCACCCCTCCAGATCTAATTCCCACAGTCTTGTTTCCTACAAGGGCAGAATGTCTAAAATCCTATAAAATTCGATATATCTCTTATCTTAAGAATTTTACAGCTTTCTGAATTGAAGCTCCCCTTCTTCAATATTATGCATCTTTCCTCCAGTTAAAGGCCATTTGCAGAGATCATTTCAAACTCTTTCCTTGGCTTTCTTTTCTTTCTTTTTTCCCCTACTACATAATTATAGGGTTTCCTTTAGCATCAATTCTTTCTTGGTCTTCTCTTGTTTTCCTAGGTCCTTGATAAAGAGGGAATTTTACACTAATCTCTTTGCCTCTCTATATGAACTTTTCTTTGACTTTATATTATGTCTCTGACCTTTTGGTACAACTCAGAAACCTTTCAATAATTGAAGTAAGGAGGGCTGGACAGATTAGATTATTAGTCCCATTCTACAGAAGGGGGAAAGTGAGAGAGAAAGGCTAAATAACTTGCCCAAGTTAATAGTCAAGGGCTAACTTCCAAATACTCTTCTAGTCAAATGACACAACTTCCCTTGAATTGTCCAGCCTATGTGGCAGAGTTTAATTTTCATAAGTATTGGGTGTGCTTAACGTTTGGTGTCATGACCCAATTTGAAACTGGAGAATTTTCCCTAGTGAATTTCCTCCTTTAATTTTCCTAGTTTGTAATTCCTTACAACTTCTCCTAAATTGCCAGGTGGTAATTATTGCATTTTATTCCAGAAAACAGTGTTAGTTTTTATTGTCTTCCAGTTATTTTTCAGTTGTGTCAGACTCTTTGTCATCCCATTTGGGGTTTTCTTGGCAAAGAAACTGGAATGGTGTGTCATTTCCTTCTCCAGCTTATTTTACAGATAAGGAAACTGAGGCAAAAGGGATTAAGCAACTTCACTAGAATCTCACTGCTAGTAAGTATCTGCAGTCATATTTGAACTCAGGAAGAACAATCTTCCTGAATCCAGGCCTTGTACTCTATCCATTGTGCCACTTGGCTGTTCTATGTTACTTATTACCTGCATGATCTTGGGTCAATTAGTTTACTTTTCTCTTTCTCTTTTCTGTAAAATGGAGTTATTTATTTGTACTACTGACATCATAACACTTTTGTGAAGATCATATTATATAATATATTTAAAGTGCCTTATAAACCTTAAAATGATATATAAATACAAGATATCATTATGTGATTCCTGTTGTGGACTGTCTATGTGTACTCCAGTCCTTCAGGGACTCAGGTCCTTGGAATATGATGTCTAGACATTTTGTACTGTTCTCTCTCCCACCTGTTGCTTCTGTGTTCAGGGTCTTTGACCAAACACTATCCTCACTTTGCACACAAAGAAAAAAAAATAAAGCTATAGGAAATGGTTCAAGGTTGTGCAAAAGCAACTTAGAATCAGATGAAAACTCTCAACTCATGCTGTTTCCAATCTAATCCTGCAGAGCATAGTCAATACAAGACAGCAGAGATGTTCCAGGATAAAGATGGAGAGAAATATGCAAAACTGACTTCCTTGATTGCTAATCTCCTTCTAAGAACCACCAACCTCACCTGTCTTCAGAATGAAGTAGGAAAATATTGCTCTTGGAATTCAGGGATGGGTAGGTTGGAAAACTGGCCAGGTTTCAGCAGCAAATTCTCCCAGGTCATTAACCCAGGGAGATGGTTTCTTCCAGTCAGAGGACAAAAATAGAACAGAGTTTGGGGGAGAAAGGACAGTCAGGAAGAAACGATGCAGTATAAATGCTTTATCTAGAAAATGTTAGCGCTCCCGGGCTAGTCTTGAAACAAGTTTGGAAAAAAGTCTTTAAACAGGCTACTTTGCAGTTCACAAAATCTTTCCCACTTTGTAGCAAGATAATGTACTTTATATAAGCGTTATCAGTTTTAGGATTGTCTAAGTCATGCTCCCCCAGTATCCCAGGAAGGGGGAGGGCTGGGAACTGGGCCATCATTCTAATGTTTTAGTTTTCTTTCTTTCTTTTTTTTTTTAAAGGGAGCAACAATTCTTGCTTGGTCCAAAGCTTGACTATGGACAGGAGATCTAGCCAATAGCAAGAAGCTCCTCTCTTGCTCTTGAACAGATCAACAATTAAGGATTTTTCTTCCTCCTTTTTGTCTTCCCTTTTCCCCTCCAGTTTAAAAAGGTTATTACTTTGGAATTGGCTAGGGATTAATATAATTTCATAACTTGGTGATGGTGGTCTCATTCTTTGCTCTTAAAAGTAGAAAAAAAATCCATTGCCTTTTTTTAACTCAGCATTACAATCTATGTTAAATATAATACTTAAGGCATTTTCAAAAGTCTCCCAGTTTTAAATGACATTAACAGTAAATATTTACTTTTAGAACCTCCTGAGCTTCATAGAAATAACTACATATAACATTTTCCTGGATATATATCTCACCACTTTTCAGAAAAATTAGTTTTAGAATAACAACAACAACAACAACAAAACAGAAAACAAAGCAAGGCAAAAATAAAATTCCAATGTGAAGGACATTCTGAAACCCAGAAAATTCAATTTAATTTCTAAAATGAATCCAAATGCCCTTTCAAAAGAAACTCATCTTTTCCTCATAATTATTACTTTTTTTCCTTCAATAACAACCAATAATACTTTAAAAATAAAGTTCTCAGTGCTTGGTCATGCTTTTAGAAATAGTATTTATCTGGTAAAAACTGGACATTTCTCAAATAGTATTTACAAAGAGAGACAACTTGGGTATTTGGAAATAGACTTTGGATTCATGAACAAATCTTGTCATTTGCCATTGTTACTGAAGAGGTAGGAGGATATGGGAAGGTTTGTAGAGAGCCAGTTTTTCCTCCCTCAACACTCCTAGAGTAGAAGGTGTCATTGTTAGTTGTGTTTGTTCAGAAATGAGACTCACAACATATGGAATTAATTTAAACTCACTTAATATTTTCTAATTCAAATAAAATCCAGACCCTTTAATAGAGGTAGAGCACACACAATGACCTGTCAAAATAATTAGGTCTTATGTAATAAGCAACACTCTTTCATAGTTCCTGAGCATCATTTATGTTCTTTGTCATTTCCTCATGTTCATCCCTACCATGTTAAAATTCAAACTTAGTTAACTGCAAACCTTTTGCCTGCTGACTCAGTCTTCTCCTTAAGCTTCAATCTTTTCTCATAGTCCACTTCTTATTACATGGCAATCTGTTTTTTTATGTAACTTTTTTTTTTGCTGTACTTGAAAAACATCACCAAACATAAGTATTTCCCTATAATCAGAATAATGGAAAATGAAGATTGTACACAGCTTGTGCTTCTTTTAAAAAGAATATAATACATTCAACACATTGGTTTCAAAGCAGTCTGACTTGTCTGTGTCTCCTTCTGAACCGACTTCTGTTCTACTGGCGTTATTTCCTCATAGAGCTGTAACCAAGATAGGTGAGGACATTTTCCCAGGTGACATTAATTTGAAATGCCAATACTTCAGGCTACTGGAAAATGCAGTTCCTTCATAGCTATCCTTCTCTAGTATCTAGGGATGTCTGCACCAGATATATCCCCTTTTTGCCAGAAGTGGTGGGTTTGTCACCTTTGGTGTTTCCCATGAAAACTTAGACCAGGAGCTTAAATGAGGAAGCTTCTAGTCTTTTCATCTCCAAATGTACTAGGTATTTGGGTACATGGAGTAGGAAAACATGTCTCCAAATGACTTCAGTTATTTCTCCCCTTCTCTTCACAGTCATGAAAGTAGATCAGGATAGGAGGGGACATCTATTTGCCTTCCAAGATAGCATTGCCATAAATCCCCAGATATTCATAGCTTGGGAGAGTCCTGGCTATTTCCCTTTATAGCTGTTCCTCCCCCAAGAAAGAGAAGAGGACAAATACCTGGGTCACAAGTAATATGGCAGGACCCCACGTAGGATCCTATGATTTTCCTTCTGCCACCTCTTGTACAGGCTCCAATTTATCCTAATTCAAAGGCAGGAGATCCCATTGAAGGTCATGGTCTTTTGTCATCACCTTCCTAGGGATAAACTTTTTTATCCATCATCATTAGGAAGAAAAGGAGAGAGGTTCTTGGATTAAGCAAATATGGGGACAGGAATGATGATTTAGGAAGGGAAGGGAAGGTAGATAAGTAGAAAAGAACCACCCTGACTCCTATACATGATCTAAATAGCATTTATACTTAAAAAGAAAAATTAAAATAGACAACTATCACCCAATATCTCTCCTCTGTTCTACTAAAACAATCTACAGCCTGCCTTCACTTCCTCTCCTCCCACTCACTTCCTAATCCCTTGTAATCTGATTTCTGACCTCACCATTCCAATGAAACTGCTCTCCCCCAGGTTACTAAAGATCTCTTAAATGCCAAATTCCATAGCTTTTTCTCAGTTGTAATCCTTCTCTTCTCTAGCACTTTGATACTGTCAACCACCCCACTTCTTCCTTCTGGATATTTTCTTCTCTCTCAGCTTTTGTGACCCTGCTCTCTCATGATTCTCTTCTTACCTGTCTGGAAATTTCTTATCTCCTTTGCTAGATAATCACCCATGCATTCCCTAGATGGCTTGGATCCTCTTCTCTTTTCTCTCTCCAACATTTCTCAATGATTTTATTATAGCTTCTATGGTTTTTGCTATCATCTTCTGCTGCATTTTCATGCAGGGGTTCTCAACCTCTCAAATTGTAGCAATGAGAATACATAATGCATATCAGGTATTTACATTCTGAATCATAACTGTAGCAAAATTACAGTTTTGAAGTAGCCACCAAAATAATTTTTTGGTTTGGGGTCACCGCAACATGAGGAACTGTATTGTGGGGTCATGGCATTAGAAAGGTTGAGAACCACTGACTAGAGCCCTAAGGATACTATTAAACTAGATCCTTTCACTGATCATCTGCTGGAAAACTAAATCTAGATATTCTTATTGGCATCTTAAACACAGAATGTTCAATATTTTTCTTCCTACATCCCATTCTCCACCAAACTTCCCTACTTCTGTTGAGTATATCATTGTCCTTCCAGTCACTGCAGTTCCTAGACCCAATATCAGTCTTGATTCTTTATCACCTTTATACCAAATACCTAATCAGGTCTTATTGATTTTGTCTTTACAATATTTTTTCTATCTCTTACCTTGTCTTCACTTCCATATCTATTATCTTATTTCCCAGTCCCATTTCCTCACCCAGAATACTACAGAATTCATCTTCTTCAAGTCTACTCTCTCCAATCCATTCTGTACTCAGCTTCCAAAATAAAACAGAAGGCTGACTATTCCAGTCTCCTCCTCAAGTAGTTCCCTCTTGGGGAAAAAGAAAATTACAAACTGTTCCATTTGTTATAGGCTTTCCAAGTCTAGGTCCAAACTACTAATTTCTCATTCCGATCAAATTTGTCAGGTCTGCTGTTTCCAAGACCTGAGCACTTCATCTCTCTGAATCTCCCAAGCCTTTGCTTGGGAGCAATGCTGGCCTCCATGCCTGATACTCATGCTTCCTGATTTACCTTTTAGAATCTCTTATTGTTATTGTTCAGTCATATCTGACTCTTCATAACCTCATGGACCATAACTATCCAAGGGGTTTTCTTGGCAAGTTTTTTTGGTTTGTAATTTTTGGTTTTCTTAGTTGCCATTTCTTTCTCCAGTAGATCCTTTTGTTAGGCAATCAGAGGTTAAATAACTTGTGCAGACACATAGCTAGAAAGTGTCTGAGGCAGGATTTGAGCTCTGACCTTTCTAACTCCAGGCCCAACTGAGTCAAATGACTGCTTCCTAATTCTAAGCTTAGAATGTCTAGTTTCCTTCAACATTTAGTATATGTGCTCCCTCTGATGCCTCTAGTTGTTAATGTTTTCTTCCTTCTCAAATTATCGTGCGTAGTTTTAGCTGTTTAAAGTTAGTATCTGTCCAGTAAAATGTAATTTCTTTGAGGGCAAAGACTATTTCTATTTTGTTTTCATATCACTTTTGCCTAGTACTGTGCCTTTCATATACTAAATGATAAATAAATTGCTTCTTTGATTATGTAAGATTGTGATGGAAGCTACTCATTGATCTCAAGGAGTTAGGCAACTACTCTTTTTTCCTTCCATCCCTGGCTGAGGGCACCTTTCCTCTTACCTGAGGTGAAAAAATAACTACTTACAGCTTGGGAAAGGATACAGTTTCTTCTCATTGCTTTTTTCATTCTCATCTCCCCAGTTATCAGTGTCACACACTCAGCACTGAAAAGGATCTGAGAGGAAATTTAAGTCTAACCTTAACTTGGATGGTAACGTCTTTATATAAGATTCCTAACAAGTAGTCAAGCAGCTTTTGCCCAAAGACTTCCAATGAATAGAAGCCTACTCTCTCTGAAGAGAGCCAATCGATATCTAGATTCCTCTGAAATTAGGGAAAATTTTCACATATTGGCTTTAAAAATGGCCTCTCTGTGGATTTATGAGAAAGAATACTATTCACATTTAGATAAAGAACTGTGGGAGTAGAGATCTAGAAGAAACATGTGATTTGTCACTAATTTATATGGGTATATGATTTGGGGTTTTGGTTTTAAAAGATTACTCTTACAAAAATGAATAATAAGTCTTACAAAAATGAATAATAAGGAAATAGGTTTTGAGTGATAATAAATGTATAACCCAGTGAAAATGTTTGTCAGGTCTGGGAGTAGGGAGAGAGAGAACATGAATCATGTAACCATGGAAAAAAAATAAGAAGGAAAAAAAATGCTTTTCTACAACCTCTCTTTGGTCCTAGTTTTATCCTCTGGAGTCAAGGAAAAAAAGGCTAATCCCTTTTCAGTGTGAAAGTCCTTAAAGTCTCCTCTCCTCTAGGCTTACTGTCTTTTACCTGCTCTCATTTTTATAATTCACCATGTCAACTTTTCTGATTAATTTGTCCTTTGAAATTTTTTTAAAATCATCAATCTACTGCCTCTGGCCTTCATCTCTAATTTTCCATAAGATTTATTCCCATCCAAAAAGTCATTGTCCTATGTCCGTCAAAGCCTTGCTGAATAGCCTTCCATTCCAAAGATTTTTTCCCTAAAATTTAATCCCAGGGTCCCAGTATACTCCTTATAAATACTGTAGCTTTCTTTACCATGGTGTTTGTCCATTAGTCCTTCTAGATTTCTGTATATTGGAAATGTCAATATTACATTCCTGAACTTAGCCCACCTAACCAGATCAAAATATATTTGGGAAATATTTAACAAAATAAATAAAAATGCATTAGAACATAGATTATGTTAACATGTGGTTAAAACATTTAGCATAATACATGGCACAAAGTAAGTACAATGTAAATGTTAGTTGTCATTAATATTATTATTAAGTTTGCAAGCCCTAAGGAATTCTTTTGTAAGATTGTGACCCCCCCCCTTGCTATTTGATTTTGATACTACTGCTGTAAATGACAACTAAGAAAAGAGATTATTCTTCTTTTTGCACTGTCATTCTCAGCAAATAAATTGTGAAAATGAATTATCAACATTAAATAAGGCATGTAAAATAGGAACCTCTAACCTTTAGATTTTATATGAAAACTGAGTTTACTAATGCTACTTTCCGAATCCAAGGCTGAAATGACCAAGAAGTAGCTGTATGAATTCTAGGGGAAAGGAAGATCACCTTCCTTCTAGTCTGAGCAATAGAATCATCTTGTTTCTGTGTCACCTAAACAAATGATGGCCAATCCTTCCTGTTTCTGTTTTTAATGAGCTTTTCCATCAGCAAGAAAATAAGACCTATGTAAAGAGTTCTAACTGTATTGGAATGAAACTAGAGACATCTCCAAGCCCAAGATACGTATGTAGTTTGCTTTTTCCCCTTCAAAACATGAGGATGATTAAGAGGACCAAAATAGGGAGTTCAATAACCAGTTCTATAAAACTTGTTCCTCTTTCTGTTCTATTCTAATCTCTGTAAGGAAGTCATTATTTAAAATGACTTCAAATAACCTTAGAAGAATGATTTCTGTGATACTCAGAATACCTACATGACCACTTGGTCTTTTTGCCTTGAAGTTCCATTTTTTCTTGTTGATTCTTCTTGAAAACAGGACAGAAAAAAGACAACAACTAAGATGGTGCCTCTAACTGTCAAACCTTTTCAATATCATTATGATGAGAGAGATGAACTAATGCTTAGGTCTTTTGGGTTGTGTGTATTTGTGTATATTTGAGTGTGTGTTTATGTCTATGACACAGAAATTAGGACACCCTCAATATTAGAGATGCTACAGGTTTAGGGTGTAAGTTCCTTAAAAGCCAGGGCCATGTCTAGCTGTATATTACATACCAAACTCAGCAGAAGAGGTTTACTAAATTTGCTAGAGGTTATATAATTTTTTTTTTACAAAAATAGTCACTCCACATCCATGTAGGTAAGAGCAACTCATAATCAAAACCTAAGGAAAAACTTTAAAAATTCACTTTAAATGTCTCCTTAATTGTTTCTGTGATGGTAGAATGCTTTGTTTTAGCTTCATTAAAAACAAAAAATCCTTACCTTCTATCTTTGAATCATGCTGTGTGTTGGTTCCAAGGCAGAAAAGCAGTAAGGACTAGGCCATGGGGGTGAAGTGACTTGCCCAGGGTCACACAGCTAGGAAATGTCTGAGGACACTTTTGAATCCATGACCTCCTATCTCTAGGCCTTTCTCTCAATCCACTGAGCTGATTAACTGCCTGTTTTAACTTCTTTTAGGGACTGTATATTGTCATAGATTTGATACTAAAAGGGTCTTAAGAGTATAGCACCTTCATTATGCAGATGCAAATGAGTAACTTTCATTGAGTAGTTCAACTTAGAGTGTCTGTTCATAGAAAACATCTCTGCAGGAAGAGGAAAAGGAGAGCCAATAAGAATAGTTGGCATAGAAGAATAGAATATAGGTGCCTAGGAAATATGACAGTGAGATTCTATTTAAATTTTCTTTTGATTTTTTGGGGTGTATTTCCCCTTCAAAATTAGAAAAAGAAAAATCACAAAGGAAGAATAAGGCATGAGAAGCCACAGAATCAGGTGTTTTATAGGATGACTAGACCAGAATGGGAGATGAGTTTGAGTAGGTCTACTTTGACTGTTATTTCCCCCCCATCCCCCTCCCCCCCCTCCGCATTCTTCTGGCTCCACAGGTGTAATGTTTTCCACCTCCTCTCATGTGCCCAAATATTGGGAATATATTTAAGGCATGGGTACATACGACATCTGTGCCTATTGTTCCTAAAGGTGGAGTTATATTAATGTGAGGCATAAGAATGAAGGAGAAGGTATGGAGCTGAGAGGATAGAATTTTAGAGCAGAAAGACTTTCAATGTTATCTAAACGTCTTCACTTTAAAGATTAGGAAACTGAGACTCAGAGAAGTGAAGAATAAACAGTAGCATGCTGTTTTTAAGATTATGGGCATATTCCTTTAAACTAAAGATTTCTCCTGTCAAACACTATGCATGAATATATAAAGAAAAGAGTTGCACAAGATATATGATTATAAAATACATAGATGATCAATCTATTTTGATTTAATAGTCACCAATGCTTGCTGTGTTAAATCAGTTCTCTTTCTGGGACATTTGTTTGTATTGTATGTGAATCCTGAGTGTGTATGAAATACCATAGCAAGCTTTTCTGGGAGAAAACAAAACAAAACAAAAACAAAAACAATCTGGGCCTTTCAAAGAAAGACCAGTATCACGGAAATAGAAACTTAATACAACAGCGGATCTATGACTGGGACATTTGCCAGTGATGGGCATTGCTACATATGGCTAATTGCATTAACACAGATCCATAAGCCAATTGTTTTAAATATTCATTCATATTTGCCTTCTACAATGTGGTTCTCCATTTCTTTTCATTGTGGTTGAGGCAGACTAACGGCTGTTGCCTGGGTTAAATGCAACATCTCAACTGATGTACCGGCTGGATAAAGTTGCAAATTTTATTACGCAAAAGTTGAGAAATAGCAAAGCTAAAGAGTGTTAAACTGGACACTTTGCTACTGTAGTATCTATTTTCGGGGCTCAGGGTGCTATATTTATAGATATCTATAAATAAAAATAGAGAGAGAGAGATACAAAGAAAAATACATTTAAAACAACTTTATCAAATAGTTTCCAGTGTCTGAGCTTAACAGGGAGAGCAAGAACAGCAACAGTGAATTGTTTCTGTTGGGAAAATGCCCTTCTTTACCTATCCTTGCCTCTCCCCTTCATGAAGCTGGAAGCAGCTATTTCCCAATGCGACCCAAAGGGGGAGGACAAGCTTGGAGTCTTTTCCTTTGTCCCGCTTGTCTTTTCTTCCCCTCCCCCGCCTCCCTGTTCTACACTCGTCCCCCCCTCTTCCTCCCCCCCCCCCCCCCCGGCATTCCCTCAGGTGGAGGTGTAGGGGGTGGGAGCTTCTAGCTTGTAAAACAGGTTTAGGGTTGGACCGGGATCTGGCACTCCACACCCCCCCCTTCTCGAGAACAGCAGCACCAGCGGTCCGCCTGGCAATGCCTCTGTCCTCTGTGGGGGTTCTCTGCACACTGATGATGGGGCCTTTCGGTGGGAGGGGGAGGAAGCAATGGATAGAGTGGAGGAAGAATACTGATTGTTCTTCTTCCTCTGAACAGAGGGCCCGACCCTAGGTTGGACCACTCCTGGAAAGTCGGGATTCATCTGGGTGGGGGGACTGGTGTTTTCAGAGAGGGCAAGATACAGTCCTGGCGAGGCCACATATGTATTTGTTTCACGCTGATAGAGAGCACCCCCAGATCTGAGGAGTCCTCTGAAAAGAACAAGTCCCTAGCCTGGCTCAGAGGTTTATTTATGGCCCAGATAAGGAGACCGAGATGACACAAACATCAAGGGAGGTGGTGGCTCTGGGAGCAGTGTGGGCTGGTTTCATTTTGCTTCATCTTTGGACCTGGGAGCTTGGCCCTATTGGTCTTTCCTGGGATAGAGATGGGGAAGAATAAGAGACAAGAGACACTTGTTGAAGTTTGGGAGCAGACACCTCTCCTCATCACATCCCAAGTCAAGGTGGGCGGGGGTTGCAGTTTCCGAGGAGACCCTGAGGCTGGGGGGCGCAAGAGAAGAGGGAGGTTGAACCGAAAGTGCCAGGGGGTGAAGAAAGGAGTGTTTGCCCAAACGCATTCTACAGAGGGCCTTTTGTTATCTAGGAGTGTTTCATCGAGGTTTACTCTGGGGAATTTTAGGTCATCTCTGCTCTGCTTGTGGTCTGCCCGGGTGGGTGGAAGAAGCTTGGCAACATGCCAGGAACTCCTGCTGTGGCTGCGGCTGCGGCTGCTGTTGCTGCTGCTGCTGCTGCTGCTGCTGCCTAGAGGTGGAGTGATCGCTAACTTCCTTACAGACCCCACCTGGTCCCAAAGGGAGCCATGCTCGTTGTGTTGGATGGACCCTGCAGGGTCTGGAAGATTTGGCACATAGCCTGGTTGTCAGGGAAAGAGCATTGGCTTTGAAGTCAATAGACCTGGGGTGCAGGGGAAGGAATGTTGAACAGAAAGTCAGGAACACTCAGATTCTAGTTGTTCCTCTGACAGTTTCGGACACCACCTCGGTGTCCACGGGCAAGTCATTTAACCTTTGTGATCCTCAGTTTATTTTACTGTAAAATGGGTTAAGAACCCTACCTATCAAATAATATGTAAGAAAGAAGCACTTTATAAACTTAAAAGGCCCTTATAAATGCAATTTTTTTTTTAATCCAAGTAACCTTAGGCAAGTCATCTAATTTCTCTGGGCTCAGTCTCCTCCATTCTAGTTCTAAATCATTTGATCCCTTGAGTCTTTGGGGCAAAGAGCCACTACTATTCAGAAAAAAGAAAAGGCTTTTAGTGGAAAGAGTGTTGAATCAGAAGAATCTAGATTCTAACATTAGCCATGCGGATTTGAGCAAGACATATCTCAAAGCCTCATTTGCTTCATTTGTAAAATTAGTGTTGCACTCAGTGACTTAGGAGGTTCTTTCCAACATTAGTCCTATAATTCTCTATGTTAGGACATACCACCTACCTTGAAGGTTTGCTGCTTAAGAAATCCCTTTGAAAACTTTAAAACACTTTAAAAAAATATGAGTGCAGAAGACCTTTTTGGTATTTCTCTCTCTCTCTCTTTGTAATTGAAGTTTGGAGAGAGAAAAAGAGAGGGATAGAGAGAGATGGACAGACAGAGAAGAAAGAAAGTTAAAGAAATTTTCTCAGTTTGTCTGGAAGTGTGGGGAGGAAAGTTTTCTTTTGGTTTGATAGTCTTTTCTACAAGACTATCTCACTTTGAGAATCCATTTAGACACTAAAATTTTTTTCAAGATCCTCCTTACTCTGGTAATTCTGAGTGCGGTGGTAGACTAAGTGGCAAGAATGGTGTCCAATATCACTATTTGGTTGTTTTGGGAAACTCATTTTTGTTCTGGCATCTAGTGGGGTAAATTGCTTTTTCATCCAATCTAGTGCCCAGATCCACTCTCCTCCCCTCTCTTCCTTCTTGCTGAGGTGACAGCAGGATTTAATCCCCCAGTGTTTAAGTCAAAGGAAAAGTTGTGATATAAAACTAATGTATTGCTATTGCTTCTTCCTCTTACTGAAAATAGTGTAATTAAGCAAGGTCTCTTGTGCAGAATCCCTGAAGAACCAATGACAGCAAAAAGACTGATTAATTTCTAGTTCCATTACCTCTGAGAGAAGGGAATACTTTTCTCCTTTGGCTTCTAGTGGTAGAGAAAATATTTCTAGAGGAGAAAAATGAGAGAGAATGGGGTTGTTGAATCCTGTTTTACTGCTTAAAATTAGGAAGTTGTGACCTGCACAAGTCACTTAGAGGTAAAATAAAGAAAAGATTACTTTCTAAAAAGGAATGCCCAATAAGTAGATTTTTTCATTGTGGGAATAGGGGATCCTGAATTTACAAGCTAGCCTTGGTGAAAGACATCCTGCTCTAGTAGAAAGTGCCTGGACCTGATGGCCCATTAATTAGCATGACACTGGGCAAATTAGTTGGGATCATATCTTAGTACTTGAAGGGATCTTAGAGGCAATTTAGGTCCATCCTCTTATTTTACAGATGTAGAAACTGAGGCTCAGAAAATTAAAGTGCTTTGGTGAAGGACAAATAACAAGTGGCAGTGTTGGTATTTGAGTCCAGATTCTTCAACTTCATACTGTAGTCCCCCCCCCCCCTCCCCTCAGTTTCTTCTCTGATTAAAGCCTGTTAATAGATTTAATTCCTTACACTGCTTAGCACTGTATCCATGGTCTTTCACTTCTATAGCTACATCTATTGCATATCATGGGCAGATGACTGAGGTAATAGATGTCATACTTCTTTGAAAAGTTGAATGTTTTATTCACATGTGAGGTTTCATCTCATTCCCCTGCCCAGGCATGGAAAATTCCGGTCTTCTCTTCTGACTTCTCCTGAAATCCAGCTCCCTAAGCCCCCCCACCCTCACCCTCATCTCCCTTCCCATCTACTGATGCCAAAAAGAAACCAAGGAAGGTCTCTTAGGTGGAATGCTCACAAACCTCCTCCCTTTCTTCTGTGTCAAGAGCAGTGGTGTCTACTTGATCTTTCTCCGTCCTTCCCAATACTGATACTTTGTCTTTCTGAAATCAATACTTCAACTTGCCTTTTAATAAAATATTAGCTCCTTTTGTTCTTCATATCATTCTGATACTTTCCATCCTCTCCTAGTCTTCCTGATATTGACTTGATCTATAAAAAAGGCTTAAGAAAATCTTTCTTTTCCCAACACTTCCAACATCCACTCCCTATCACTTCTGAGGTCTTATTAAAAAAAAAAATGAAGGGGGGATGAAGGAATGAATAGGATGAGGGAATTAAATTGACATTACTGCTGAAGTGATAAAAAAAAAATTGACCATATCCAAATAATTTGGTCCTGGGCAGGGAGGACTAAAGAGAGAAGGTTCCCCTGTTTTCCTAAATGTTCTAAAAAATCAGGAAAGACAAAAAAGGGAAAAAAAACCCGAACAACAATTAAAAAAAAAGCCTTCACATAACAATACAATCCATTTAAACTGTGGCTCATACTTTTCATACCAATCTCATGACTTTTTTTTTTTTTTTAATTCCCTCGTCTGATTCTTGAACTCTGGAGCTGGCAGCGTTGTGAAGGGGAAGTAAAATCTGACACTGCACCAGCAGGTTTACTAAAGGTCTCTAATGGGTATTTTCTTTTTCTTAGCCCTGCCCCTGAATTGTCAGACGGCGTCTGCCTCTCTGAAGTTTGCAGTGATTTCCTTTCCAGCCTGGCCTTATCTTGGTCCGCACGTTGCTGCCTCTTGGTGACTAATAACACAATAACATTGTCTCAGGATAGAAAAAAAAAAGTCTGAGCTGTTTACTCGCTCTATGGGGGTTCAGTATAAAAACGAGGCGGAGAGCTGTCCAAGCCAGACTGGCTTCTGCCTGAGCACTGGAAGTCACTGAAAAGATCATTGGGTTTCTAGTGCAGCTCACTGGACGATCGGGGCATTTTCAGCCCTTTTGGACTGCCCTCTCTCCCCGCAGAGGCAGAAGCTTTTCTTTTTCTCTTGCACCGGACACCCATATTGAAGAAAGAACTTTGGAGGTCTGCATATCAGAAGTAGTTCAGGGTGAAACTGAAGTTGTTTTTGAGTGTTTTACTTTAAGCTTAGTTGGCAAAGAAGGCATTTTCAGAATGGATTATTTCCAGATGATTTTCTCCCTGCTGTTTGTGGTTTTCCAAGGAGCACCAGACACAGGTAGGCATGCTGGCTTGTAAGCTTCTGAGTATTAATGACTTAATTATCCACTTTAGTGCTTTTCTCGCTTGCCTCCCTCCCCCTTTCCTTTACTATTGGGGCTCATAAATCAGATGTCTGGGACTTTCTGCCTATAGCTACCGAATCTTATAGTGAAAAATAATAAATAATTAAGTTGCATATATGCATTATATATATGACAGTACATCAACTGGGTTGGCTTATCACAAAGGAGTTTTATTGCACTTTTCGCCAGCATTAAAGAACATGCAAATGTGAGGCAAAATTTAACCTCCGGTTCGTGTGTATAATATGTGTTTTATGCACAGAAGTATACTATTACCATCTCGTAGTGTTGCTGCTGATACTAGCATGTCAGCATGTGTGATATTAGAGAGGGTGTTTCAACTTGAAGCTCTGGAATTTTATTCAAGTCGGATTCAATGAGCACATGAGCAGAAACATCACCTAGAGTTTGGTCTGCTGAATAAACCCCCCCAGGTGGTTTCAGGGTGAGAGCAGATGCTTTCTTCAAATCTTGTCCTTATTGACTTTAGGTTTCCTTCTGGCAGGTTTTTGGCACTCAGAACAACAAGAGATCTATTCACAGTTTTAGTCACTTGTTTTGGGAGAGAGATAGGATAAATCTAGGTTACATGAAGATTTAAGACTGTAAGTGTATTCTGGTGCATGTGTTTGGTTTGCTATCTCTCTGTGATCCAGACCAGAGGGAGTGAATGACAAGGAATTAAAACCTTGCCACGGTCTGATCTTTGGAAATCTGCTGGGCAAATCAGTTTCTGTAGCCGAAAGAGCTACTAGGGGAGAGAATGCTGCAGAAAGCATTGGAACGTGCCCCTCACAAGCTGCACATTTTAGGGCAACCTCAGGACCAGATAGTAATAATTCCCCAAACAATTTGGGAACCTGGATGCCTCAGTCAAGTTCCCAAAACATCTCTTGATTTTAGGCTAAAGTCAGAAACCTCCTAAGGCTTTTTAGACACTTTCTGAAATCTGTGTTGTGGAACTCGTGTCTTCTTTCTCCCCAAATGCTTCTCCCTTCACCTCCAAGGCTTCAGCTATATTAGAGAAGAAAGCAGATTTGGGGAGAAGGTGGAGATAACAGCAATTACTCTACAAAAGTTGCTGTTGGCTAGTCATTACAAGCTATCATAACAAAGTAATTTGAATTACTTATTATTTACTGTATATGAGAACTAAGATATGAAGGGAAACTGGTGACATGGGATACAGGGTACATTTTCTTCAAAATCAGGAGCAATTTAAAGATCATTAGACAAACTCAAACCTCAATTTCTAAGAGCAAGAATTTCTTTTGAGCACTAAGGGGCTTCATTAAGTGCCTCCTTTAAGTATTTGTTTTTCCACATTTCTGAAGGTCCTTCTAGGTGCTGATAATTCAAGAAGGGGTAAAAGCTAAGCAAAGCATTTAGGTTGAGGGAAGAAAAAAAGAGTTCATGTTCCCCCCCCCCCAAAAAAAAAAGGTTATTCAATGTGCTTCACCCAGATCAGAAAGGTGTGTGTTGAATGCTAAGATTCCACGTATTTCTGTGACTCTAACTAAGATGAAGCTCAGGGGCTCACCCTACTTTCCTCTTCATCTCTCTCTCTTAGCCTTTGGTGCTGAGCTCAGCACAGAAGCCCAAGCTGGTGGGGACAATCAACCTCCCAGTGCACCCTGGCGGCCCCGACGGTCTAAACGCTGCTCCTGCTCATCCTTGCTGGATAAAGAATGTGTGTACTTCTGCCACCTGGACATCATTTGGATCAACACTCCCGAGTGAGTCTCTAGAGGGCATTGTAACTCTAGTCATTTAGTCTAGCCCTAGTTCCTGGGGAGCTGCTACAGGTTACATCTCAGGAGATTTAGATCCCTTTCGGTGACATTATTCTTCCATTAAAAAGGGGGAGAAAGCCAACCACAGGGCAGTCTGGCAACAGGATGGAAAGGATTCTATAAACCACTGATTTCAACTACTTGTTATAGGATAGGTAGGCAGAGTTGAATAAATGTGGGACACTGTGCCCCAATTTAAGGACAAAAAACTTTATGTTGGTGCCTCAGACAGAGATTTTCCAAGGTGTTATATCAGCTGAGGTTTGGGAAAAGAGTTCTCGGGATTGGACTTGGTGGATTCAATCAGTTTTCCTTATGGGCATGATAAATTCTTAGTAAAAATACTACTGATCATTAAGAATTATAAAATCATAGCATTTTACTGGCAGAGAGAACCAAGACAGCCATCTAGCTATAAGATCATTGATACAGAGTATGAAAGGGCCTCAGAAGCTTTTTATGTGAAATCCCCTCATTTACAGAGGAGAAAACTAAGACCCAGGGAGATCATACTGGTAGTAAGTCTGAGAAGTGGAATTTGAACCCAAGTCCTTTGCCTCTGAAATCAGAATTCTTTCCACTGTATTACTGAGACCAATAGATTAAAAAGTAATTTACTTTTGGTCATACAATGATTTAGTTACTGTTTTGAATAAGGATTAGAACCCAGGTTTCCTGACTCTCAGCTCTGAACTCTTTCCATTTAGAAGGAACTATTTCAGAAGAATATGAACCCTTCCTCCCCATTCTCTTTTTTCCAATTATAAACAAAAATGCACACAATATCCCCAATGCCCTAGTTTATCTTAGGGATAACTAGAAAAACCCAATAAGCTTTACCTGAGTAAAGAGATACTTCCTAAGGGCATAGTTTCATCTCTAAGGTGAGAATCAAAATGTATACATAGGATACTCTTAGATATCCTGCTGGTAGTTATCATCTCATGGAAACCTTTGATGCCAATGTGCCCTGCAAGGACTTCTCACATAGGGATGTAAACCAGGCTCTGTTAGAGAGTCTCCTCTACTGGAAGGAAATGGGGCTCAGGCTCATTTCTAATAGGAGTTCACTTTGTACAATCTGAAGTTGATAATTCCATGTGTTGGGGGGAAAAGATCTGTATAGAGCTTTAGCAGAGTGAGAGAATGTGAAACAGACACCAGAACCACTTATGTGCTGACTTCTAATAATTTTGGACAGAAAAAATACCATTTATGTCAAGAGGAATTTAAATTTTGTTAAAAGTAGAGTTACATTGAGAATAATAGGATAATACCATTGTCCCTATTGTACACATTCTGAGCCAGCAGTTGGCATAGCCCTGACAGTCCTACCTTTTGCAATGGTAACTTTATGCTGCCAAAACATTGGGTCAGATGAGCTCTTTGTATTATTTAAGGGGATAAATATACCCAGAAGACCATGTCATTTTGATGGCAATCAATTATGCTAACAACAGATTGTTTTCTTCTTTTAAACCTAGGCACACAGTTCCATATGGACTTGGAAGCCCTTCTCGATCCAAGCGGTCCTTAGAAGATTCACCTCTTACCAAGCCAGCAGACTCCAGGAAGAGATGCCAATGTGCCAGCCGAAAAGACAAGAAATGCTGGGTCTTTTGCCAAGCAGGAAAGGAACTCTGGTGGGTTAAGGCACCTTTCACTTTTAGTCAGCTTTATTAAACCTTTCCACAATCTAATATTACAATTTTGGCCTTGGAAAAATATATTTATTATGTTGAAACATAGCCCCAGAGGGGAAGGGGTCACAATGCAATTGCTTTACCATTTTTCCTTCTCTCTCTTAGGGCACAAAATACTTTGAAGAAAGCCTGGAATGAACCTAAAAAAATAAAAGACTGCATTGGTCATGGACTAAAGTGTGTGCAACAGCAGCTTGTGAACAGGAAGAAAATGAGAAGGTAATTATATTTTCAGTGCTGCAGAAACACTTCTTTCCTCAAAGGCCAAAGTACCATTTAAGCAAACCTCATATTGCAAAGAGATCCTTAGAAGGTGGGGACCCCCTTCAACAAAGGGCAGAAGAGCCATTCTTGACATTTAATTTTGGAATGATGAATATAAATGCAGGCTACTGCCCACCTCATGCACCTTTGTGGTTGTAGGGAATACTTCTATCCCTTGTGGTCCTATCCCAATTTATTTCCAAGTTCCCTGTGAGGTATCTTGCCAGTTTCCCTGGTGGTGGGAAGGGGAAAAGTCATTCCATTTTCAAGGAGAACCCAATTTCATACATGTGTCTCATGGATCCAAGTTTTAGAAAGGCAAGTAGTTATTCATATGGCCATCCATGAGGAAAATAAGGTCATTAGGCAGGGTTGGTGAGATTTGGAACATACTGTTTTGTGTGTGTGGAGTGTGGGGAGAGTCAAGTTATTGGGGAGGAGGGAGTTGTTTTTGTTTTTAAATAAGGGACTCTGGCAGAGAACCAGTGTCAGTCCAAACTAGATCTGTTTGCTCTGCACCCCTGTCACCCCCAATCCCAACTCTGTTAGTCATGGCATGGAGTGGAGGGAAGATTTAAACCAGCCAGCACCATTAAAATCATATTATAGCCCTGTTAGCATGATGAAACCTCTAAACCCCTAACATTTGAGTTTCATGTGCCCAGGGGAAGAAACCTGCCCTTAGATCTGTCACATGTTCTCCATTTCCCTATTAAGGTCAAAGGGATTTTTTTCCTGGAAATTTAGTGGCAAGAAGTTCTGTGGTCAGAATGTACTGAGCCTGGGCCTGAAGTCAGAGACTTCTGAGCTGTTTACTACTAACTTTGCTGCCTTTACCAGTCACTAACCCCTCTTACTTTAATCTATTTAGTTTAAAAAAAAAAAACCTTACCTTCTGTCTTAGAATCAATACTAAGGTTCAAAGGCAGAAGAGTGGTAAGGATGAGGCAATGAGGGTTAAGTGACTTGCCCAGGGTCACACAGCTAGGAAGTGATTGAGGTCAAATTTGAACACAGGAACTCTTTTTGCTAGTCCTAGTTTATTCACTGAGCCATCTACCTATCCCTCTCTATTTGTTTTAAATAAGACTAATTATACCATACACAGAGTGAAATGGACAACTGAACCACAGTTTGTAAAATGCCTCAAATTTTAATCTTCCTGGTTCTCAGTTTCCTTATCTGTAAATCATTCAGTTTGGACTGAATGAACTCTCGTGTTCCCTATAATTCCAACTCTAAATCATATCAGCTGTTAATCTTCAAGGTGTTAATCTGCAGTAAACTAGCTTTGTAAAAATAAATAACGCACATAGTGCTTAAAACTTTGCAAAGTCCTTTGTACAGGTTAGGACTGCAACAGTTATTATCCCCATTTTACAGATGAGAAAACTGTCCTTGTGAGAGATCACAAAATTGTCCAGGATAATGTAGCTAGTCAGTATATCATTTGAGTTATGATGAGGCCAAGTCTTTTTCCAAGTTCTGCACTATCCATTAAGTTACACCATCTCATAAACAACTCTCCATTTCCAATTCTGGTCCCCCAAATATCAGGCCTACAGAAACTTTTCTTTGTCTGACAAAATCTGCTTTAGTCTCACCTAGACACATACATTCTCCTTCATTCTATTCTTTCTATCTCTTTATTTCCAGAGAAAACTAGTTCCTTTCTGAAGATAAACTGAGTCTCCCAATGAAAAGGGTCCTGTGAAAAAGAAATAAGAGAGATAAAGAGCCTACTAAGTTTCCTTTAAGCCCAATACATAATTGCCACAAGATTTGATCTGATTTCTTTTTCTGTTCTCATCAAGATGAGGATCCTATTTTCACAGCCTTCTAGAGATACCTCCAGAGGGTTTTGGGGGTGGGGATGGAGGGGGAGGGGGAGAATAGGATGCAGCTCAAGCTTTGTGGTGAAAGGAGCTCAAGAATAAGATCCTAACTGATTTACTTGATGATTTGATGTGTTTCCTTGATCTTACTGTCAATGTGTTTTGTTGACAAATTTCCTTCTTGTCTTAATAGGTTGGAGACCATCAGTAATAGCATCAAAGCATCTTTTCACATTGCAAAGCAGAGAGCTGAGCTCCACAAAGAAAAGAAAATAACCAATAACCGAACACATCAAAAGCAAAGCATTTGGGACAGTCTGAAGACAACATCTTAGTTAAGAGAGCTTTGTGGTTAATCCTCATGTACTCTGGCTGGCAAAGCATGGCAGTATCTTCCCTGCTTTGACCATTCTTCGTTCCAGACTGGCAAAGGACTAGGGATCCTTGTTCCAAACATTCCAAGAAAGGTAGAGGAGTTCCTAAAATCTGTCTTCATTTGCTTCTGTTAGCAATGATAGCAATGAAAAGTTTTGCTCCTCCTCATCCAGGAATGTAAATGGATGGCTGACTAGAGGCCAATCTGGGAGAAAACAAAGGCTAAGTAATACATTAATTAGTGATACATCTGTCAGGAGGAGGAGAGGAGACAACACATTTGGATGGAGCTTCTGAAGAGAGGGTCCGAAGGGGAGTGTGTGTCTGACTCAAAAGTCTGGCAGATTTCAGGGAGAAACTCCAAAGCTCCATGAGAAGATTTTGTAAGGAATGCACAAATTGGAAACACATGCCATGGAGAGACACCCAAGTTAGAAATCAAAGATATTGTTTTTCAATTCATAAAAATACAAAACTGAAAGAAACTGTACTACTGTATATCAGAATGTGTTTCATGAATACAACTCTACCTCACCTGTATTGCACTCCTGCAGAAGTATTTCACCACCTTATGTTGCCTTTACTTATTGTTCTCTGCTTCCCCCTTCTACCAGCTCCCAAATAAAACCCATACTCGGGCCTCATGGAAGTCCAGTTTGATCAGTAGTAGAAATCACAATCACATTTTAGTGATGATCCACTACGTTTAATGCATACAAGAAAAAGTCATCGAACTAGCTTCTACTCTTGGTTTCCTCTTTATTGTAAAACTGCTGATAAAGACTTCATGAAAAATGCTAAAAGGTGAAAATTGGGTATACTTTAGAGCAGTAAAATAATTTACTTTATTGGAACTGGCTAATGGAGGTTGAATTAAATTTTGTGATGTACTTATTTTTTTATAGATATTTATATTCAGACAATTTATTCCTTATATTTACCATGTTAAATATATGTTGGGGCAGGCCATATTGGTCTATGCATGGTTTATGTATTTCTGAATGAAATTGAAATTGAGAAATGCTTTTTGCCTGTCAAGGTAACTGACCTTAGAAATAAATATTTTTCCCTACTCGACTGGTCTGATGTTATTGTTTTGTAATTCTCATAAACAAGTAAAACTTGTAAAAGGCAGGAAGAGGATATAAATTAAAGAACCTTTTGTTCCTAGGGTGACTTGGTCCTGTAACTTTTCTAAGGAAATAACAATTGGATTAATATTTTAAATTCTTTCAGTCTTTTCTATAAAAATCTTGGTCTTTGTAGTGAAAGAAGATTGTGAAGAAATAATATAGAATTGGCACTAGCTTCAGCAGCTTTCAGTCTCCACCTCCCCAGATGAATGGTGTTGAGAGAACTGAATTGTGGCTTAGCTTAAAGCATTTCCACCACTCATTTTTAACTTTGGCTTACTGTGGTATGTATAGTCTTTGCTCAACACATAATTGTTAATGGTAATTGCCAGTTCCATAGGGATAAGGCAGTTGGTGAAAGTTATTGTTCCTGGAGGTGAGGTGGCTCAAAAGATAGAGCCAGGCTGGGAGAAGGGAGATCCTGGGATCAAATGTGATTTCAGACACTTATTAGCTGTGTTACCCTGGACAAGTCACATAACCTCAATTGCCTAGCCCATAACTCTTTTGCCTTAGTACTGATACTTAGTATCAATTCTAAGACTAGGTAGAAGTTAAAAAAAAAATAAAAGAAAGTTACTGATCAAAGTCCAGCACCATTATCAAAGGGAACATCTTCAATTGTCAATAATCAGTCAATTAACAAGCAGGTAGAGCTTGGATGCTGAGGATACAAATGTAAAAGTAAGATACTCCTTGGCCTCAAGAAATTCACATTTTATGGGATGGTGAGGGCAGGATTGGGGGCTGTATCTTCACAGCTAATATAGAACATGTATGAGAGAGAGAGACAGAGAGAGAGAGAGAGAGAGAGAGAGAGAGAGAGAGAGAGAGAGAGAGAGAGAGAGAGAGAGAGAGAGAGAGAGAGAGAGATCCTGTACATACACCCAAAGGAAATTGGTGGAGGAACTCTATCAGTTTGGGGAGGGAGCATCAAAAATGGGCTCTTGAAGAAGATGGGACTTGAGCTGAGTCTTGAAGGGAGCTAGAGGTTCCCAAGGGTTGAGGCCTGGGGGAAGAGCATTACAGGTCAGTCTATGCAAAGGAAAGGAAGTAGAGAATGGAATGGAATGTGGAGGGAATGTAAGGGAATGTAATCATCTTAGAAAGATAGACTAGAGCCAAATTGTGAAGGGATTTAGATGCCAAAAAGAGGAGTTTCCCAAAAGACAAAGGGGAACTTTTGAAGTAAAGGGTGTGGAATATCATTGTCCCACTTGCTTTAGGACTATTAAATGAGCAGCTCTGTGGAAGACAGATGAGAAAGGAGAAAGGCTTGAGAGAGGAATATTTATTAGAAGAGTATTGCAATAATCCAAGTGAGTGAGAAGTGATGATGGCCTACACTAGGATGCTATTTGAGCAAGAGGGTGAATAAAAATGAAGAGATAAGGATAGGAAACTAGGTGGTTGGAAGAGTGCTGGTGCCCTAGAAAGAAATAGTGAAAATTAGGAAGGCAGACGGGTTTAAAGAGAGAGAAAATGAATTCTCTTTTAGATGTATTGGATTTGAAATTCCTATACAACATCCTGAATTAGATATTGATCAGGCAGTTGGAAATTTGGGACTGAAGCTCAAGAGGGAGATTAGGGCTACATATGCAGCTTTGGGAGACATCTGCAGAGATGATAATTTAAATTTAGGGGCTGATAAGATCACCATTTTCACTTTCCTTCAAATATCATTTCTTTAGACTTAGTTTGTAGTTCTGGGAAATGTGTCAAGAAAGCACAACTCAACACATGTGGAATTACTTATTGTTTTAACAAACATGTTGTACCCAATGTATAACAAATTCTGTGGCAAGATAAAATCATTAAAGGTGTAGTTTAGGGATGGATTGTTGCATGCAATATAGAGCATGAGTGGATCCCTGTTAATTTATGATGACACCTGTGTTTTGGCTGGGATACTTCCCATGTAGCTAAGCCTGTATTCTGACCACTTCTTGCTGATGCCAAACATGCTCTGACTTTTTGTTGAAAGTCATGCATATCTAATGTTTAAAACTGTGGTTAGGCCCAGAATCCTGGGGCACTTCACCCTCTCCTTCTTCATTAAGGACCTCTTCCATAACTAGACCCATACACATGATCCAAATTGTGTTTAGTTCTGGAGGAGTATGACCACCTAAAAGAAGGGTCAGGCTCTTTTTTCCCCTACAACTCTACCCTCTTGTCGCAGGGGAAAGTAACTTAAAACCTGGGTTTTGACTCATATTTAGAGTGTCCCTGAAGAACGGAGTAGAATTGTATTCAATGTACAATGTAAAGCAGTTATGGGACAGGCATTAATTTCCTACACACAAAATAAATGTTTGACCCCAAAGCCTTTCACAAGCAAACATAGACAGAAAAGCTATTTTCTGCTTAGAGGCAACTAGGTGTCTCAGTGGAGTGAACTCTAGGCCTGGAGTCAGGAAGAACTGAATTAAAATCTGACTTCAGACATTTATTGGATGTGTGACTCTGGGCAAGTCATTTAACCTCTGTTTGCCTTAATCCACTGGAGAAGGAAGTGGAAAACCACTGTAGTATCTCCATGGATAGTGTTGGTGTGATATTGTTCATGGAGTCTTGAAGAGCCCAACAAGAAGGAACATCAACAAAAGAGATTGATAATTAAAACTGTAAAAACAAACATTTGTCAGGGACTGGTGAATAAGCATTTTATATTTCACCCCAGCTCTGCACTGATCTCTTCAAGATAGATGTCTTCTGGCAAGGAGCCTGTCCAGGGACTGAGTTCATCTTCCCAATGGTGGTTATCTTTACAAAGAGTAATGGATTTGTTGCCAGGAATTCTTTTCAAGTGTAGCCATCTCTCATATAGATTCTCTGGGTCCCTCAAAATCACATTTGCCTCCTGAATAGGACATTTCCCTTTAAAAATCATACTAAGACTTCAACTCTTCTTTCTCAGTGGCCAATAAGAGAAAGGCTTTGTATCATTGAGTACCCATGACTGGTCAGGGAGTTCATGATTCCAACAGTACTCAAATGCTATGCTAGGATACAATTTCAACTGGAATCAGAAAGGGAAGCTCTGTGCATGCCTTAATATACTTGACCAGAAAAATTCATGATCTGCCCTTTGGAAACTATGACTAGAGTGGAAGGTGCTATGTCAAAGAGGATGGAACACTGACCTAGCCTTTCTCTCTCTTTCTCCCTGTCTGCCAAGGATGTCTCCCATAGGATGGGGTGAGTTTGTGGTGATGGAGGGGAATCCCTCTTTTCCTCTGTGAAAAGGAATTCTTTATTCTTTTTGTCTATTTTGAGTTAATACTAACTTAAATACCCTACTTAATACCTCACCAGACTGTGAAGTATGAATCAGACTTTCTTTTAGTGCCCCTACTTAGTACCTCACCAGATACTAAGTAAGAATGTTCACAAGTCATTTGCTAAAGTTGGTAACTCAATCAGTCAGGAAATTGTGAATCCTTTTGATAAGAGTTTATAAACCTCCAGAGGATGAGAAGTGGATCCCACAAGACACTGCCCTTCTGGGCAGTGCTATACAATTTGAAAGTTGTGATTGGCCCCTATGAAGAGGGGAAGGGACAAGCAGTCACTATAAAAGTCCTGAATTCCTGGGACTAGAGGTCAACTTCAGGAGTCATCCTTGACAAGTTGTATTCAGCCTAACTGCCTCATGGAGGGAACTTGGGCAAGTGAATAGTTGACTTTCATTTCCTGACTTCTGGAGAGAGATTAAGACTAGTTGAGATAACAAATTGTGCAGGACTGAGTTGAGCCCTGGAGCAATATTTAGTGTGAAAGGCTAATATTTTTCCTACACTCTTTTTGTATTTCTCAATTTTCACTCTCTATACCTATTTTGTAAATAAAATCTATTGAAAGCCATTTTGACTTGGGCTATAATATTTTAAATCGGTGACTACCATATTATTTATAATCTTCATATATTTTAGTCAAACCCTTAATTTTAATTCCTTACACCACCTTGGTAACTATGGTGGTTTCTGTCATATAGCAGCAAGAACATGTCCTTGTCTAGGTGAACCTGAGACTGAATTTCAGGGACCTAGGTGTCTCTGTTGCTTTGTTTGTCTCTCCCAGAATGGCAATCCTGATATGGATATTCATAGCATGGGGGCAACTTCATGAGTTTGAGAGATCCCAAATCTCTGGAGGTTAGTTTCCCAGTAATAAGGCTTCTTTGAAGTAACCTCTTGGAGATGACCACCACCAGGTGAATATTACAGATAAAAAAAAAAGCTAACTCAAAACCATAACCTTGAATGAATTGTGGTATACATTTAAGATGAAAGTGAATGCCTGTTCAGTAGTCCCATAAGTTCACATCTTGGCAAAGTATAATGGAAGTTATGACTTATTGTTTGGTATTTTAAATTTTGTCAGTGTAGGTTTATGTGTCTTTTATGTTTTAAGCATGGCTTTGTGGTAGAGGAAATAAATAGTTGTCCTATACATAATCTATTTTATACATGGAACATCTTTCTAGAAGGAATCTTATTACTTTGAAGGGTTAACAAGTTGTCCTTAAAATTATTGCCTCCATATTTGCATCTCCCACTCAATTCTGAATTCATTTCATTCTGGCTTCTGATAACTAGAAGACTGAAAATGCTATGCTCAAGGTCACCAATGTTCTTTTTATTGATATAATGGCCTTTTGTCAATCCTTGGCCTTCTTGCATTTGGCACTGTTGAGTAGTTCTTCTCTTGATCTTCCCTAGTTCTTGAGGTTCTATTCTGTTTTTTTTTCTACCTTTCAGACCAATTGTCCTCTATCTCCTTTTAAGTTCATTATCTATGATACATACTCTACATATGAGTATACCCCAGGGCTCCAAGGTGAGTTCTCTTTTCTTTTCTCTCTACACTTTTCTTCTTTGTGATCCCCTAGATTCATTCTAGATTTGGATTCATTTATACAGGGTGACTCCTAGATGTATGTACTATATTTCTTCTGAGCTCCAATCCCACCCTTCCAACTGAATGTTGAACATCTATATCTGGATGCCACAGTTATCTCAAATTGAAGCACAGATAGTTGCTGCTGCTGATGATATATAGATGGATCGACAGAAGGATAGAACATTTAAGCAGTGGATAGAGTACTGGACCTACAATCAGGAAGACTCATCTTCCTGAGTTCAAGTCTGGCCTTAGACACTAGTTATATGATTCTGGGTAAGTCACCTAATGCTCTTTGTCTCAGTTTCCTCATTTGTAAAATGAGTTCAAGAAGGAAATGAAGAACCACTCTAGTGTCTTTTCTAATAAAACCCCAAATGGTGTCATGAAGAGTAGTTAGTGTGAACCTTAAAAATTCTCAGACCCTACTTCATAAGGTTTGGTTAAGACCATTCCCCACTTTAAACAATAAAGGAACTTAGATCAGGAATGTGAAGACCTCTACTCCACCCCTACTTAAGCCTGCTTTAGGGAAAGAAACTCTTTGCTGAACAATGAAAAATACTTAAACCCATACTTATAGTAAGGCAAAAGTTCTTAAGCTGTGCCTATTTTTAGATCTAATACAAAAGGTTGCTAAGTACCTATAAAGGTCAGACAACTTGTGATTTTACAAGAAGCAAAGAGGTGAGAACTTACTCAGAGGTTTTCTGGTGTGAACTTAATAAAAAAATTAAGCCTTCTTAGGTGTGAATTAAGAATGGTCTGTCCTTTGGAAAATGTCTACTGGGATTGGTAGATGTGAGAACTTAGGGGAGGTGACACAGGAGAACATTCCCTTTAAATGGAGAGGCTCAAGGCAGTCTCAGGGATGTCAGAAGAATCTCTCTCTGGAGATGGAGCTGGCTGAACTGGTGTCTCTCTGAACACTAGAATCTTTGTTTGGACAAATCTTGTGGTGAGTGGATAAAAGACTGACTGATCTTTCTCTTAGGGCTTGGGCCTGGGCTGGCCTGGGCCGGCCTATCTTTTTCTCATTATTTCCTTTTTCTCTCTCTCTCTCCCTTTCTTTAATTCCTCATTTGTATTAATTAAAATCTCAGAAAACCCAGCTGACTTGGGTATATTTAATAATTGGGAATTTTCCCTGGCGACCACCTTATATATTGATTTTAAACAAGACACTGTCTTGAAACCATATTTTCTGCGGTCACAATATTAACAACCACTCTTATATCTACTACAGTTTATGTCTTCCACTATTTTAATTATTACATTAGCCAGGACTGAAATGATTCAATAACAACAAAATACATTAGACACTGGCCTAAGTACTAAGGGTATAAATAAAAGTAAACAAGAGAGTCCTTGAGGAGCTTATATTTTTAATGAGGAGGGGGAAGACAACTATTAAATAGAACCAGGAAAGGGAGGGGGATATGGAATGGCAACTAGTTATATGGAGAAATCTGGATCCCAGCAAGATAAGAGAAAAGCTCCTCCATAAGGGCTCTCCTTGCCTCCCATAAGCAGGGTCCAAGGTTGCTAAGTGGGTCCTAGATGTCAGAAGCACAGGAACCATGGTTTTATCTTCAAAACAGAACTAATTTTCTTTCTTCCAAATCCCATCCTTCTTTCTACCTTCCATATTTCTACTCAAGTAACACTATTCTTCCTGTCACTTAGATTCTCAGCCTAGGAATTATCCTTAACTCTTCTCTTTAATTCATTCCTCATATCCAATCAATTATGAAGACTTATTGATTCCATCTTCTCAAGGTCTCTTATATCTGCCCTTTTTCTCTACTTACACCACCACCACCACCCTAATTCAGGGATAGATCACCTTTAAAAAAATAAAAAAGTAAAACCTTACCTTTTATTGTAGGTCAGTTCTAAGACAGAAGAGTAGCTAAGGCTAGGTAAATGAAGTTAAGTCCACAATCATGTAGCTAGGAAATGCCTGAGGCCAGATTTGAACTTAGAATCTCCCAACTCCAGGCCTGGTTCCTTATCCACTGAGCTACCTAGCTACCCCTCCTCATCAATTCTTTTCCAGACTATTGCAATAGTTCAATTACTGCCATTTGGTCTCCCTGTTTCTAATTTCTCCCTTGTCAGATCCCTCCTCCACACGGGCAACAAATGTGTATTCCTAAAGTACAAATCTTTTTCCCTGATCAAGAAGCTCTACTGGCTCCCTATTGATTTTAGGACAAAATGCAAACTCTTCATCATTTAAAGCCCTCCACAATCTGGTCCAAGTCCATTTCCCCAAACGGATTACTTTTTTCTTCTTTTCATACCCTCAGGACTTTGGTCAAACCTGCCTAGTTGAAATTCTCTTTATACAACATCCCATTTCTTACCATGATATCACTTCCTCACTCCTACCTCTTGGAACATCTGATATCCTACAAGGCTGAATTCTAATGCTACTTCTTTGGTTTACTCTTTGACCCTTTCCTCAGCTATTAGGCTATTTCTGGAGTGGGGTAGACAGCCAAAGGTATCAGAACAATAGGATTGTAGCTCTGGAGAGCAGATCAGAGGGCTCCAGGTGATGTCTATAGAAAAGGTCAGAGTTTTCCCTGGTATATACCAGCAATAGAGAGCATAAACATGACCTTGAAATTTGAGATAAGAGCTCTTTACTGGAGATAGAGTGCAGAGGTTTTTGTTTGTTTGTGTGTTTTTTAGGCTTTACTGTGAGTGAAAGTCAAGTCCCATTAAGGGTAATGAGTTAGGATGTTGAGATACTGGAGCTAGTTCCTGTGTTATTCAGTCCAGATGTTTTGTAGGGGAACTTGAAGAAAGAGTTTGGGAGAGGGGCTTACTTTAGCCTTGTTGGTCATCAGGGAGGACTATTACAACCTCCCAGAAGAGCATAATGAAGAGTAGAGTATACTCTAATGGCTTAAGGACAGACAAGCCATGAAATGGGTAAAAGGAGAAGCATAAGAGGGCTAGATGTTGTGTAGATTTTTAAAGGATACCCACCATTCACAGCATACTAGTGTCAATGTATCACATAAGCATTGTACACATTATGTCCTTTAAATAGCCTTTCTTGATTCTTCCAGTTATTAGTGTCCACCTATTAAGCCACTGTGTATTTTTGTAAATATCTTGTATTTGTTTATCTGGGGCTTTTTTGTATTTTTCCTAGAAGAATATACGATCCTTGAGAACAGGGACTATATCACTTTTGTACAGCCATACAGGAAGTCACATGAATTTCTTGGTTTCCTGGTGCCTATAAAATGTATGTGGATAACATACTATAATTTATTCAGTGTGCAATGGGATTATGTCTATAAAACAATGTATGTACCTTAATTAAAAATATTTTATTGCTAAAAATGCTCTTGATCATCTGAGCCTTCAGCAAGATCTTGCCTCAGTGTTACTGCTTGCTGACTGATCAGGATGGTGGCCTCTGAATTGCTGTGACATTTAAAATAAGACAATGGTGACGTTTGAAATATTAATTGATGCTTCTTTTCATTAAAGATTTCTCTTTAGCATGTGAGGTTGTTTGACATTATTTTACCCACATTAGAGCTTTTTTCAAAATTGGAGTCAATCCTCTCGAACCCTGCTTCTGCTTAATCAACTAAGTTTATGTAATATTTTTCAATATGGTTATATCTTGGGGAATAGGGAGACCCACAGAGACAGAAAGAGTTGGGGAAACAGTCCATCTGAGATGCAGTCAGAAAACATGCAATATTTATTGAATAGGTTTGCTATTTTTAAATGGGTGTGGTCCACAGTCTCAAAACAATTCCAGTAGTAGCAATAAGATTGCTGATCATAGATCAGCATAACAAATATAATAATAATGAAAAAGTTTGAAATAGTGTGAGAATTATCAAAATATGATGTAGACACAATGACAAGGGTTGGAAAAGTGGTGCCAGTAGACTTGTTTGGTGTAGGGTTGTTACAAACATTCAGTTTGTAAGGAATGTATTATTTTCAAAGTACAACAAAATGAGGGGAGGCTGTATTTGTATCCCTGGCACCTTGAACAGTATTTGGCACGCAGTTGGCAATCATTTTTTAATTGAAAATTTTTATTTAATTAATTAATTTAGAATATTTTCCATGGTTACATGATACATGTCCTCCCCCCCCCCCCCGTCCCCACTGTAGCCAACAAGCAGTTCCACTGGGTTTTACATGTGTCATTGATCAAGACCTATTTCCATATTATTGATAATTGCACAAGGGTAATTGTTTAGGGTCTACATCTCTAATCATATCCCCATCAACCCATGTGATCAAGCAATTGTTTTTCTTCTGTGTTTCTGCTCCCACGGTTCTTTTTCTGGATGTGGATCACAATCTTTTTCATAAGTCGCTCAGAGTTGTCCTGGATCATTGCATTGCTGTTAGTAGAGAAGTCCATTACTTTCGATTGTACCACAGTATATCTGTCTCACACAGTAGGCAACTAATAAATGTCTGTTGACTGACAATCAGAAAGACTTAATAGAGTATTGGAATGTGGGTGATGAAAATTTATTTTATCTGCCAGTCCTTGAGCTCTGATCCTCCTCATTCTTCTTCTATGTGGTCAACGGAGGTCAATGGAGCATTGAAGGTAATGACTTTTGCTTTTATAAGACTCTTTAATTTTCAAAGCACTTAAACACATAGTCCCATTTTATTTTTACATTGCCCTATGAGTAAGCAGGGTAGTCAGTCTTCCCATTTTATAGAAACAAATTTGAAGGCTCAGAGACATTGAAGTGGCCCAGTCAGCTGGGACAGGAATAATGCCTGGCATTCTGAATAGATGTCAGAAATCTTTCTACCACACCAAACTGATTTTCAAGTAGTATAAGAAATAATAAAATAATCTTATTGACCCTTGAGATGAGGGACTAGGAATGGTGGTGGGGAAAGTACTGCAAACAGGGTGGACTCAGCATTATTTAAGCCCTGGTTTGTGGACCATGCCAGGGTACTGAGTGAGTACTGAGAATGCTGGTCCATCCTGCCAAAGTTTCTGGAAGCCTTTTCCAGCACAGACTTTTTTTTTTTCAACTAGTTTCCATCAAGAAATGCTTTGATCTTAGTGTTCCAAATGGAGTAGCCCCAGAGGGACCACTGCTCACTACTAGGGGATTTGGTGACCTTTGTCAGGTGGATGAGGATCCCCAGTAATTAAAGGCCCTCCATTTCTCCAGGGATTGGCCTACATTGTAGGGAGAAAGAAAAAGAAAACAGTTGGCAGTCGTCTTTAACCCTCTTTATGGCTTGAATGAAACACAAGCCTAGGCTGTTGTGCTTAACTAGAGTTCCCACAAGAGTTCTTTCTTGGGAACAATAGGAAGTCACCCGTAAAATACTGAAAGAGTCATTCATTTGGAAGCCCAAGCCTCCCTCCTACACTGCTGAGATGAGATAAGGAAGGTACTGGTCAAACCATAGCCTCATCAAATCAGAGAATCCGAGTCTGGAGAGACATTAGAGGTGATCTACTCTAATTTCCTTAAACTACAAATGAGGAAACTGAGACCTAGTCAGAGAAGTGACTTTCCCAAGGCTGTACAGCTAGCTAGAGACAGAGCTGGGACTGGGATACAGAAGACAACTGTTTCACTCTGGGGCACTGTCAGTCTGGGAATATTTCTTAAATGGAAGTGTTTGGTAGGGACAGATAGAAACCTCTCTCTTCTTTGAAGCGTCATCTTTTTTTCTTTATAACACATTAATGTTATCCAGATACCAGAATGACTCTCTTCAGTAAGCCAAATTTAAGACATTTCAGTGATGGATCTGGCTGTTTTGGAAAGGGAGTGTGAAGAGGGGCAGACATTCTATAGCCTGTATAAATGGATTTCTATTAACTGACAGAAAGAAAATGGGATTGTTTTCCCCCTGAAGAATCTAATTACTAAATCACACTGAGATCATGAGAGAGTAGATGGTGGTTTTTGTTTGTTTGTTTGTTTGTTTTGTTTTGTTTTTCTTGGGAACTTCTTTGAGTCTCTGTAAAATGAGGAGGTTGGCCTGAATGTACCTTACCTTTAAAGTTCCTGCCAATACTGAATCTATGATCCTAAGATTTTGTAATACAGAAGCAAAGTCACATAGTTTCATCTTCCAGATTTAGCTCATCCTATGCCTAAGATCTCAAAAGAATCAGTTCACACAAGTTAAGAGAATTAAGAGGAAGTCTAGTACAAATTTCATAACTTATTCTTCTCCTTCCTCCCTCTTTTAGGTTCATCTTCACAGGATACTGGGTCTGGAGTTCAAGGAATCCTTTTTTTAAGACAAAGTTGATATATTTGATATTTATACTTCTGAAAGCATTGCCACATTAACTACTGATTTGATCCTTTAAAAATTCTGTGAGGCAGAGATTGTTATCCATATTTAGAAGGTGAGGGAGAGATTGCAGATTTTTTGAAGCTTGCTAGAATGTTTATATCTCATATATTCAGTCAATTCCTAGTTGTTAGCATTTTGTTGGTTTATTTAGTGCACTAGGAGGTGCTCTGCCTGGTGACCTGGTCCTTTGGGGAGTGAGGGCCCAGGTGCTGACAATATCATTCTGACTTTGGTAGTTGTGTAAATATCTATGTAAGATATGTGTACTGTCCACATAGGTTAGATGCATGATTACATGAATTGTCTAAATGTGGCTGGGGGAATATTGCTAATAGGTCTTCAAAGGGAGACTTAGTACTGCCTGAAGGGAAACAGAGGAAGACATTATGATACATACGACTCCAGTTGCATCTGAGAGAGAATGATATTGGACAAGAATTATATCTTTCTGCCCCCCTAAATATTGCTGGCATAAGGATATGATTTTTTTTAGATTCAAGCTGCTTTCCTGGTCATTATCCTTTAAAAGAGAAGGGATAACTCCAAACTTACACTTCTAGTTTTGACTCCTTTGCACCAAATACTAATTACACAAAAGACCACCACAAATAGTAGTAAAATTATCTAAACAGATAGAAAATAGAAATCAGAGAAGTTATATAAAAGAATATACCAGAAGATGCATAGAATGAATTAGTTCTTTCACTGGGAGTTAGCTATCTCAGCTTAGGTAACAGAATGGCCCTGATCTCACCTGAGGGGAAATTACTCAAGGTCTGGAGGAAGGCTATCTGCAAAGCAGATCAGAGACATGTTGAAGTTTTGGCTGCTCTACATGTCTGCCAGTTCCCCAAATCTTTTTTTTTTTCTTTCTTTATAGGTCTTTCTCAAAAGAGTATCTAGAAGTGGCAACTGGATAACTCAGTGGATTAAGAACCAGGCATAGAGACAGGAGGTCCTGAGTTCAAATGTGACCTCAAATACTTTCTAGCTGTGTGATCTTGGGGCAAGTTACTTAACCCCCATTGCTTAGCCCTTACCACTCTTCTGCCTTGGAAGCAATATACAGTATTGAGTCTAAAATGAAAGGTAAGGGTTATTAAAGAAAGAGAGTATCTGGAAAAATAAAATAAAATAAAATAAAAAGACAATCTAGGATTATGTGAGTCTCTCTTGAAGAAAGAATGAAGATGAATGTTTTTCCTCTCCCAAACTCTCATGCCAACTCCATACCTCATCTAGGGCCGTGAGTAATCATTGTCTCCACTAATTTATAATTATTTTTTTTAACCCTTATCTTCTGTCTTTAAAAAAAATATTTAATTGATTAATTTAGAGTATTTTTCCAGGATTACAAAAATCATGTTCTTTTCCTCCCCTCTCCTCAACCACCTCCCATAGCTGACACACAATTCCACTGGGTTTTACATGTGCCATTGGTCAAGACCTATTTCTATATTATTGATATTTGCACTAGGGTGATCACTTAGAATCTACATCCCCAATCATATCCCCTTCAACCCAAATGATCAAGCAGTTGTTGATCCCACAGATCTTCCTCTGAATGTGGATAGTGTTCTTTCTCATAAGTTCCTCAGAATTGCCCCTTATCATTGCATTGCTGCTATAAGAGAAGTCCATTACATTCGATTGTGCCATAGTGTTTCAGTCTCTGTACACAATGTTCTCCTGGTTATGCTCCTTTCACTCTGCATCAATTCCTGGAGGTCATTCCAGTTCACATGGAATTCCTCCAGTTCATTATTCCTTTGAACACAATAGTATTCCATCACCAACATATATCACAATTTGTTCAGCCATTCCCCAATCAGAGGGCATCACCTCATTTTCCAATTCTTTGCCTACCTTTTGATACACTCATAACACTGCTGGGTTTGTACTACAAAGAGATAATAAGGAAAAAGACTTGTACAAGAATATTCATAGCCACACTCTTTGTGGTGGCAAAGAGTATCTTCTGTCTTTGAAGTAATACTGTGTATTGGTTCCAAGGCAGAAGAGCAGTAAGGGCTAGGCAATGGGGGTTAAGTGACTTGCCCAGGGTCACATAGCTAGGAAGTATCTAAGACCAGATTTGAACTCAGGGCTTCTCATATCTGGGCCTGGCTCTCAATCCACTGAATCACCTAGTTGTACCCTGTAAACATTCTTGAGAAGCAGCATGTAAAACATCCCGGGTTATATCTATATAGGCACATATTCTCTTCCTCGGTTAGATTATATGCTCTTAGAAGTCAAGAACTGTTTTGCTTTTCCTTTATATCACCAGAACCAAGTAGAATGCCTAGCACATAGCAGACCAGAAATACTTAGTGTTTAATTGATGATTGGGTTTTCCATCTAATACCAGGGCCTTTGGGAAGAATGCCACATTTTTTTTTTGATTCCTTGAGAATCAGTTTATTTTGTGGTAGGTGCTCACTTTTTTTGAAGAGGAATATGTAGTCAGTATGGGTTTATCCAATCAGAATTTATCTTGAATTCCCATCCTTGGGGAGAGTCTGCCCTCTTAAATTCCTTACTTTGATTTCATTTAATGTACCCATAGTGCAAATAACTACATAGGCTTGATGACTATATATAGGTTTTTTGTTATTGTTCATAACCAAAAAAGAGAAGAAAAAGAATAAAGTCAAATATGTGTCAGCAGAATTATCATACAGTAAAGTTATCTGCAACTGGGTCTATAGGAATGCCTCAAAACCAAGAATTTCCAAGTTAGACTTGACCTCCCATTCAGCCATCCCCAATTGAAATGAACAACTATTCCCTAATGCTGTTCCACTAATGGCTTTCAAGAGGCTCAATATTTGAGTAATTAAAGGAATTTGGGATTTTGGGTGACTCAGCTGCCTTATCCTCCTTATCAAGAGCAGCCATCAGTAATTTAAACATTTATTCCTCCTCAAACCAGGTTTTGGCTATCCATGTTCTCTGGACCTTATTAGTCCTATAGCTACCAGTTCTTTAGTTCATAATTTCCTCTAAACCAGAAAGTATAAGGAAGCAGGCTTCATGGAAAAGGATTAGTGTAGGTCTGTAGTCCTGTTCAGTGGTCAAAGAGAAATCCACATAAGCATTACAAGACCATTATCCCATGTTCCCCTCTCTTGGTCCTTGAACAATGCTGTGGTTATGTCGTTTCATCTGTGTCATTGGCTTCCAAAGACTGGCCCCCCTCTTCTCCTTACCTGACCCCTTTGTCAGAGCAGAAGAATGGCTATGGGGGGTGGGGAGGGAAGAGAGGGTGAATCCCATAACTACTTTCTCACCTGTGAAATTATCCATGATCATAATTGATATGGATTCACAATTGACAGAAAAGCTCCAAGTAAGTTTATAAGACCACTTCAGATTTAGTGCTGCACAAAATGTTATTGACTTGAAAACTTGAAATATTTCCAACACATACCAAGGAATTATAGTGATGAATGAGCAGTCAAGTCTTATAAAATTTCTTGTGAGCACAGGCAATAACTAAAGAAAGACACCTAGTGTCAGTGCTGTTGGAGAACAGTAAGGAAATTGATCCCAACCATTGGGTCGCCAGTTTGTCTCTGTTACTCTTCTGCCAAAGTTAGCACATCTGAGCTCTGACACCTTCATCATTGCTAAATTTCTTACTCTGAAGGGTTCAATGTCCTCATTTTTCAGTGTTGTAACAGTGCCTTCCACCCTTGACCACAATTGACACAGCAGGAATATTTTGCTCTCAATGAACTTGCCACTCCTTTACGAGGGCAGATCTGAACTGGTCCCTTTGGCTCTGAGTGCCTCAAACAATTGTCTCTGGTGTCTCATCCTTAACAAGTGACTGAAACCCCTGGAACTAGTGACTAATTTCTAAATATAGTTTAGATGCTTAGACTTAGCCTCCCTATTAGCCTTGATTTTCCTATGTCTGTATATCTCTTTTTCTCCACTTGTACTTTTAATTGAGATAAGAATCTCACAGGGGTATTTTACATACATAATATGAAGGTATACATATTATAGGTATGCATAAGTTTTTATTGTTATCTTACATTATATATATACAAGGGTGTATTTAGGTACTTATATGTATATATCTTTTCATTCTATGTAGACTATACTGGAGAGGACAAGGACTATATGTGCCCTGATTTTTTTTTGTTTGTTTGTTTTGTCCTTCATTGGACTAACAATTATACTTTGCATATAGTACATATTTGACAAAAATTTATTGCCTTAAAAATTGGAAAAAAAACAACATATCCTGGTATATTTTTGGTATATTTCTTGCTGACTTGGAAGACAATCTTAGTGTAGCCACCTTTAGACACTTTACTTTTATCAAGGACCTAGGTAAAGAGTTTCATGGAATAATCTTGAAGCAAATTTCAGTTCTTATGTGTTTAGATCCAATAAACATTGAACTTACCTGAAATCTGTTCTAAGATGAATCTAGGAGGCCCTAGACCCTTAACAAGAACCACAAGTCTAATTCTTCTCCAATTTATTATGCATACAGAGTATAGATTAAATTTCATTACCAGAGTAGCTATCAATCCATTCCCATTTCTATGCCTTCAGTGATTTCCTAGTTTACCAATGAAATTCCAAACTCCTTTACTGGTATTCAAGGTCTTCCTCACTACGAACCAAAATTATGTTTTTAGATATTCCTCAGTGTTCTACAAATTCTTATACACAACGAACTTTATTTTAACTCACTGTTTCCTGGATACACTCTGCACTTTTCCATAGTCATGTCTTAATTCAGACTGTTCCTTCCTCTTTTAATTCTCTTCCCTTACATTTCAGTCAAAATGCTACTTATTTTTTTGAAGACTGAGTTCAACTACCATTCCCTGCCCCCCTCCCCTAATTGGTATGGTCTCTTGTTCCACTAAAATCTCCATAGCATTTAGCACATCTTACATTGGTGAAAGAATAACAAAATCACATAATCTCAGAATTGGAAGAGAATTTCAGAGTCCAGCCCTTTCCTGAACAACTCCAAAATGACCAACAAGGAGTTGTCTTAAACTTTTCTTGAAGACCTCTGGTGAGAAGGGGAAACTCAATTCCTGAGGCAGTCCATTGCACTTTGGGTAGTTAACATTTTCAGAGGTTTTTTTTTCTTTCTTTTCCACATTGTATGCCTACGTTTCCTCTTTGCAACACACCTGTTAACTGTTTTTACTTCTGCTTTCTGGGATCACACAGAAGAAAACTAAAACTTCTTTCAGATTATGACACTTTACTCAAAACCTGCAGTCATGCCTTTAAAATTTTTTTTCAGTTTAAAAAATTTTTATTCCTTTACCTGAATCCCCTCTATCTATCTATCTATCTATCTATCTATCTATCTATCTATCTATCTATCTCAGTTTATTATCTTTGTGACTGCCCAGACCAAAACCCTCTTGAATGGCCATAACTCCCCAATCTATGTTATTAATTAGAATGTATGATCCTTGAGGTTAAGAACTATCCCACTTGTCTATTTGTCTTCTCAATGCTTAGCACAGTGCCTGGAATACAGAAAATGATTAATCAATGTGTTTTCATTCATTCATTCATATTTCATTATACTGGTGCTTTTTAATTCTTTATTTTTAATAGAATTTAGACCTAGACTGGTGAAAAAAAATATGGTTTTGTCCTATCTTCCTATTAGATTCTAACTTCCCTGAGGTCAATGCCTTACTCTCTTTTAGGCCTCAGAGAGTTAGAAAGTAGGTGTTTAATAATGCTTGTTAAATTTGAATTTGGATACAAGCCTAGTCTTATATAAAGCTATATTATAATGACTTAGAAGGGACCACTGAAGTCATAGGTTAATGGGATAATAGATAGAATTGGAAGGACATTAGAAACTATTTAGTACAACTCTTATTTTACATGTATGGAAAGTGAGGCCAAGAAGAGAGAAGTAATTGGGGGCAGCTGGGTAGCTCAGTGGATTGAGAGCCAGGCCTAGAGATGGGAGGTCCTAGGTTCAAATCTGACCTCAGAAACTTCCTAGCTGTGTGACCCTGGGCAAGTCATTTGACCCCCATTGCCTAGCCCTTACCACTCTTCTGCCTTGGAGCCAATACACAGTATTGACTCCAAGATGGAAGGTAAGGGTTTAAAAAAAAAAAAGAAGAAGAGAGAAGTAATTAACCTTGATCACACAGGTGATAAGTAGATTAAAAAAAAAAACCCTTACCTTATGTCTAAAAATCAATAATGTGTATTAGTTCCAAAGTAGAAGAGCAGTAGGGCTCATGCAATGGGGGTTTTAATTAAATGTCATATTCTAAGCCTTCTCGTCCTTCAATATAGAAACTGCCAGATCCTGTGCAATTCTGACTGAGGCTCCATATCATATCAAATTACAAGACATTATCTGTGGGAGGAGCATAAGATTAGGGGCTTCAATTCCAGCAAGGCTGTGGAATGTCCAAAGCACCCCAGTATGAAAGGTCTCTGAGAAATCATAGTTTAGGAACTGCCAGACACATAGCCTGCTCTCCAGCTTGAGAAAAACAAATATTATATGTTCTTCCAAGAAATTATTGATTCAGAATGCCTATTTTTCAAAAAGGCAGATAATTAAAAAAAATTAAGGCATGATTCTTTATATCCTAAAATTACTCAAGTTCACTTTTTAAAAATGAAACTCCCTTTGTGAATTTTTTAAAAGTCTGATTTTTCAACACTCATTTTGCCTTTATTTTCTGGAAACATTTCACACATTTAATTCATACTAGACTAGTGATGGCTAACCTTTTAGAGCTGGAGTGCAGGGAATAATTTCTCATAATATGATATATAGGCTTTTTTTTTATCATGAATTTTAGGTAGTCTAATAATTTTTAGATTGACTCTCTTGGATCTATTTTCCAGGTCAGTTGTTTTTGTCAATGAGATATTTCATATTTTCTACTAGTTTTTCATTCTTTTTATTTCATTTTATCATTACTTGATACCTCATGAAATCATTAGCTTCTTTTGTCCAATACTAATTTTTGAAGAATGATTCTCTTCCAATATGTTCTAATTAGGATCAGTTTGTTTTGCTTTATTTTATGGTCATGCTTAGAACCTCTAACTCTGATCAGCCATCTCACAAGGGCATGACACTGGACACAAGGATGAATAGGCCAGAGATGACAAATGAAGCAGTACAAATCAATTAGCATCACAGGAAAGCAACCAGTCAACCAGTCTTTGTTAGCAGAGAATCAGTAATATTATCATACTTCCTTGGAATATTTCTTTTCAAGAAAGTTTAACTTTTTTATTCAGAATTTAGCAAATACCAAATATCAAATACAATGAACATTTTACATACAAATTAGAAATACATACAAATTAGAATAGAAAGACTATTGTATATAGAAACTGACTATCTCTACTATACACAACTTGCTTTTCTTTTAAAATATGTAACTTTCAAAGCTGTCCTAATTGTCATTCATTCTAGCCTTTTTATAGTATTCTGAACATTTAAAAAACATTTCAATTTTTTTCTTCTTCCTATGTTCTTTTCTCTTCATTTCATTTTTTCTATTCTATTCATATTTCTCTTCGCCTTTGTAAAAATAGACTCGAACTCTGGACTTCAATCCCCACAAGCCCTTGCTCCACTTCCCCAAAATGCTTTGTAATCTCACTGAATTCTGAGGTGGGCCGAGATTGAGAAGGGATTTAAGCTGATTGCAAAGGCTTTTGTCGTTTTTGGACTTCCATTTTGGAGCAGACATGGCTCTTTCCATAATGTAGGTGAGTTCTTGTCTAGGCCTCTCTGGCCTAGGCATGTGTTTCTTATCCTGTATTTTCTTTAATCCTTAATCTTTAATAAACCTCTAAAAAATATAATACTCCTTGCAGAGAGAAACTAATTTCTACCTGCCTCAGTCTCCCCTAAATTTTAAGCTTTACACCTTCCCATCCCTAGACTTCAAATAGAAAAAAGGGGGAAAAACCCCTTATAATAAGCACACCTAGTTAAGCAAAACAAATTCCAACATCAGTCATATCATAAAATATATGTTTTGTTCTATATGTTTAGTCTATCATGTTTTGCTTAGGAGGTGAATAGCATGATTCCTCTGGAATAATGGCTAGTCATTTTATTGATCAGAGTTTTTTAAGTCTTTCAAAATTATTTTCCTTTACAATGTTTTTATTTTATAAATTGTGCTTCGGTCTTTCTTCACTTTATTATACTCTAAATCTTTCCAGACTTCTCTGAAACTTTCACTTTCATCATTTCTTACAGAATAAAAAGAACTGTTACAAATATTTCATACATATATGTCCTTTCCTCTTTCTCTGATTTCTTTGGGGCATATTTTCAGTGATGGTATTGCTCAACAAAAGAGGATGGATGAGTATTTTTGTGACTTTTGGTACCAAATTGTTTTCAAGAAGGCTTGGAAAAATCCATTGCTCCATTGACAATATAATAATGTGTCTGTTTTCCTTGCTATCCTTACAATAATTTCTATTATTTTTATCATGTATATCAATCTGGATATGTGTGAAGTTTAACTCAGATTTGCTTTAATTTCCATTCCTCTAACTATTGATGATTTGGAATATTTTTTAATACAGTTGTGTTTACATAATCTTTGTACCTTCTTATTGGTTGACATAAGACTTTCCATAGAATAGGTTCTCAGCAAATGTATGATGATTTGAATTGAATGGAATTCAATAGAACTGAATTAAATGTGTGAAATGTTTCCAGAAAATAAAGGCAAAATGAGTGTTGAAAAATCAGACTTTTAAAAAATTCACAAAGGGAGTTTCATTTTAAAAAAATGAACTTGAGTAATTTTAAGATATAAACAATCACCCCTTAATTTTTTAAAAATTATCTTCCTTTTTGAAAAATAGGCACCCTGAATGATAACTTCCTTCTAGTGCACTTTCTGTTTTCACTATTCTACTTGTCAGAAGTATAGCTGACCCAGAAAAAAAATCAACCTTCAGGAATTTTGTTGCTAGGTTCATATATACCTGATATATACTAGACTAGTGATGGCTAACCTTTTAGAGGTGGAGTGCTGGGCCCCATCCCCACTCTATTCCCCAGACTGAGAGCCATGCCATGCCCCCACATGCTGTATCCCCCATCGAGTGACAGGCATGCCCTGCATGCCTCTCCCCACTTTCCCTACACAAGGGAGAGAGAGAAAACTCTCCCACTGGGCTGCTAGGTGGAGCAGAGGGTGAAGTAAGAGACATCCTCAGCTAATGTAGAGAGGGAGAAGGGAGTGGCCTGAGCATTTTACTCCTTTCCAGCTCTGCTACCTATGAGCTGTCCACCTTACTCCCTGTGCATTTCTATTGGACTGCTGGGCTGAGGGCCTGGCAATGTGAAAAAAAATGATGTTAGATGTGGTGGAGAGGGGTAGGGGAGCAGTTCCAACCAAGTCACTCTGCCTTTCTAGTAACAAACTCTGGCTGGAGTAGGGGGAAAGGTGGCCACATGCCCACAGAGAGTGCTCTGCATGCCATCTTTGGCACCTGTGCCATAGGTTCACTATCATTGTACTAGACACTTTGCTAGGTTCTGGGAGATAGAACCAGAAAGAATGAGACAACTCCTCATCTTAAGGAACTTAAAATCTAGTAGGAAAGATAGCAACTATATATGTAAATATATGCAGAATAAATATAGGGAAAATAAAGACAAATAGATGCAAAGTGGTTAAAAGAAGGGACTTATGGAGGATACAAGCAATGGGGTTGGGGAATTAGTAAAGGCCATCATGTAGAAAGTTGTATTTGGACTACATTTTGAAAGAAGAGAGGGATTATAAAACAATGAAGACACCAACAAAGTCCTAGGTGGAAAGAATGGGATGTCAGATGGGCATACATTTTTCACTGGATTAAACTCTGACTACTCTTTTGCTTGGGCAATCTGATCTTTAGGAAATCACTTTTCCCTCATCTGTAACTCTTGGGTGAGGCCCTTGCTGGCATTTTTCTTCAATGTATTTCCCGCCTCTGCTGGGGACAGGGCAGCTCCTCATTTGTGACTGCCTTTGCCTCAGACTGGTTCCCTCATACCTGTTCTCCAGCTTTGCCAGGCGTTGCCTCAATGCCATCATGCAGGTGGTAAAATGAGCCAAGTGACCTCATCCCTTATGGCACACCTTGAAGATGTCTTTTGGGAGCATTCCAAGTGACTCCATCTCTCTTCTTTCAGAACTAGAGAGACAGTTTTTCCCACGACCTGTCTTCCCACCCCTTCCCCCAAAGAACTTCCTGTTCATGAAAAGGCACGTAGGGAGCATTGAAAGTGATGGCAAATAAATTTGACAAGAAGAACTGAGGGGAAACTTACCCCTACTCCTCCCCACCCTCACCCTACATCATTGCATTAGCTTTCATTTCTCACCAATGCTTAAATTTCACTGATTTCTCACACCCATCAGTGAATGTCAGTTTACAGGAAGAGAAGTAGAAGGAAAGATGGCTCTATGTGTAAAAACTTCTCTGGAGTTGACTTTTATTTTGCTTTTCTGAAGCAACTTAAAGAGTTGATTTTCTAGAAGTCTTGTAAGAAATGATCTTTCTATAGATTGTCCAAATTCCAGATCAACCAATTAACAGAATAGTAGTAGTAAAACTATTTATAACCATACCATAATCTATTAATAAAATCTATTAATTATTCTATAATCTATTAATAAAAACAATCTATTAATCAATTGGCATGCATTTATTAAGCATCTATTATGTACCAGGTACTAGGGATATATATATATACACACATATATTTGTACTATATTATTTATATAATAAAATATAGAACTATATTTCAAATATAGAATTATATTTTATTTAATATTTATATAAATATATTATTTGAAATATTGCATATATATATTACTGGATTTGTGATTTCTTTGTTGTAGGGATTTTGTGGTGAGGAACTTGAGACAACTTGGTGGCATAATTGAATAAAGTCCTGGATTTGGAGTTAGAAACATCTGAATTCAAATCCTGTCTCAGCCTTATGAGCCATGAGACCTTAAGTAAGTCACTCAACTATTTTATGACTCTGTTGCCTTTTCATTGGAATAAGGAACATGGACTTTATGGTCCCTAATATTCTTTTAAGCTTTAAACCTATGATCTACAACCTATGAACTTCCTCTGTCAATATTGTTCAGATCTTTTCCCTGTAATTTATCATCTCAGAGAGTTATCTAGAGCACTAAGAAATTAAGTGATTTGAACAGGGTCACAATGAGAGGCATCAGTGCATCACTGATAGAGAATTGGTTTTAGAAACAGGAATGCAGTTTCCAGGCTGACTTCTGACATATACTGGATGTGAAACTCTCAACAAGTCACTTAACTTTTCAATCTTCTAAAGGAAATTATTTTAGGATTATAAGTTGCCAAGAGGGTACCAACTTGCATAGATGGAGGGAGTTTCCTCCTCTAGGAGTACCCAACCTTAATAAAATCACAGGTTTAAATAGCTAGTCTATTCTAGGGATGGGACTTAAATGTAGGTCTTCCTTACTCTGAAGCTGACTCATTTTAAAATCAATCAATCAATAAACATTTATTTAATGTCTTCTACCTCGGAGGTCACTCTGCTAGGCACCAAGGTTATGAAGACAAAAATGAATATTGCCTCTTCTCAAAGAGCTTATAGTCTACCATAAGAGACGTGCGTGTGTGTGTGTATGTGTGTGTGTGTATAAGCATATGTACAAAGTGAATTGGGAGGCAGAGAAAAGCATTAGCACTGCAGGGAAGGGAGTTTAAAAATATCTTAGTTTTTAAGAAATTATACATTCTAAGAGGTAGAGGTGAGGAGGAAGAGGGGGATGGTGCGTTTTAGGCCAAGGTGCAAAACTGGGAGATAAGAAGAATAGCAAAAAAGTCATTAAGCCTGGGAAGATAGTTTAGGATGAAGTTGGTCAGGGTTTTAAATACCAGTTAAATTTTTGTTTGACTGGAAAGGTAATAGGGAGCCACCAGAATTTATGGAGTATGGGACTGACATGGTCCAATATGTGTTTTAGGAAAGTTCTCTTTGATAGGTGTATGAAAGAAGGATTGGAGAAGAGAGAGATTTAAGTCAGTGACACAGTTTGGTGGCTGTTAAAATGGTCCAGACATGAGTTAAAGAGGGCCTGAACAAGGATAATGGTTTTAGAGAGATGTTGTAGCAGCAGAATGATAAGATCTAACAATTGATTAAGCACCTACTATATTCAGGGGACACTGTTCTTTGTAGTTAAAAGGTACTTTTCCCATTAAAATTTTTATGTTATTATTTTAAGTGATCATACTTGGTCTCAAAGAATAGACATTGAAATGGAACCTTCTTCCTTCTCCATAGAGATAGGGGGATTTTGGATGTGAACACTGAATATCATGGCAGACTTGGCTAATATATTGGCTAGTTTTGCGAAACTGTTTCCCCCCTTCTTTCATTTTAATTCTCAGTTATAAAGGTTGGTTCTCAGGTTAAGGGAAGTGGATAAGTATTACAAGTCACCTTTACATACTTAAGCTACTTCATTCAATCCCAACAATTCCTTAAGATAAATAGTTACAAACATTCTATCATTTATTACCCCCATTTTAAGAGAAAATTGAACCTCAGAGAGCTTCAAGATTGGCTCAAGGTTACATAGTAAATACATAGCAAACTCAGGTCTTCTGATTTCCAGTCCAGTATTCTTTATATTATACAGTGGCATCAAAATCAAAGAGACATGGAGGTCACTAATGATAAAACCTTATATTAACATTTCTCTTTATTACCTTTTAATTTATTTTGTTAAATATTTTCCACTTCTTTTTAATCTGATTTGACTCTCACTTGGAAGTGTTGAGGGCCACAGTGTGCCTACTGGTCAGTATCTGAAATCGCTGCACTATACTATTTAGTCCTCTTTCTAAATTTCATAATAATAATAGCTAACAAATTATATAGCATTTATTACATGTCAGACACTGGTACATTATCATTTAATAATAGTAAAGAAAGATAACAATTTACAATTATTATTACGTTGGATCTTCATAACAATTCTGGTAGACTGGTGCTATTATCACCCCCATTTTTTCAGATGAGGAAAGCTAGACAGATGTGGTTAAATGATTTGCCCATGATCATATAACTAGTAAGTGTCTGAGGCTGGATTAGAACTCAGTTCTTCCTGGCTGTAGCTGGGTGATCTATTCATTTTAACCCTAAGCTTCTCCCTACCTTTATAACATGGCAATAGAGATCAATGAGTACTGGATGTATTGGGGACAAGTTTTATACATGCAAACAATAAGTCTTGGTTCCATTAGATTACTACCAGTATCACTCATTTCTTAGACTAGTTTAAGCCATGGCAGATCAGGTTGTACCACTGAAAAGACAGGATGGGGGGCAAGTTAATACAGAGTATGTCTTTTTCGCAAATCACAGGATCATTTATTTAGAGTTGTAAGGGATTTTGGAGTTCAAATGATTCAGCTTCCTCATTTTATAAATGTTGCTATCTTGTTAGGTTCCTGATTTCCCTTCTCTCCCAATTCCCCTGCTATTCCTAAGAGATTTTGCATTTGGTTTTTCAATCAACTTGGTAATTTTTAAATAAAATTTTTAAGAAGGGTAGGGCCCAGGCTATGATTTAGAAGGTGCAGGGAGCTCCCAGTGTGTTAAATGTCTCTACCAGGAATTGAAATGCTAACCTTCTTGACCATTGGTCTTCCACCTAGTAAGTGTCCCACTTAAAACTTAAACCCAGTTCTTCCTGACTTTGAAGCTGGCTCTCTATGCACTAGTCCCTGGGGAATCTCAAAAATTATCAGGCAGCTAAACTTCTGGATAGCATGCTCAATTTACTTTGGATGCTCCTTACTTTTATAAGTCAAAATTCTCTTTCTGGCTCTGCCCCTGCCCTCAAGGTACACGTTACACATTACCTTCTGCTCTAGATCACACCAGCAGGCCCCTTGGTTTCTACATCTGAAAAATGAGGGTGATAATAGGACCTGCCTCCTGGAGTTGTCATGAGGATCAAATGAGATAATAATTACAAATTATTATCTCATCTTAGTGCTATTAAATTATTATGAGCACAGTTCCTGACACATAGAGAAAACCCACTCAGTATCTCTTTGAGAAACACTGATAGACATCTGAACAGAGAAGGTACATAACAGAGAAAGGAATAATCTGCAGGGTTATAAGCAACTTTGATGACATCTTCCACAGAGTCATCCATCTGGACTATGTTTCGAGGTCTGCAGTGAAGGGAATGATTTTTCAACCTCTAGCCAACCTACTCAGATAGAGAAATAATGTCTGAGAGCCTGCTAGGTTTACTAGTTATTTACTGGTTGTAGTTTACCCATGCAAGGGAGGTTCCTGGCTTTTATTCTTGTTGTCGTTGTTCCAGTTATCTGATGAAATTTGTTTTAGCAAATGATTTATTCGTGTTCTTGGGTCCTGAGGCTCTGTCTTGAAAAGTCACTGAGGAAATTGCTTTTAAAGATATTAAAATGATAATAATTTAAATAAGGGCACCTGGGTTGTGCAATGGATAGAGCTCTGAACCTGAAGTCAGGAAGACCTAGGTTCAAATCTGATCTTGATAATTAGTAGTTGCATGACCCTGGGCATGCCATTTAATCATATTTGCTTCAGTATGACCATCTGTAAAATGAGCTAGAGAAGGAAATGGCAAACCATTCAGTATCTTTGTCAAGGAAACCCCAAATGAGGTTACAAAGAGTTGGGTATGCCTGAAATGATAGAACAACAACAAAAAATTAAATAAGTACAAGTGCATGTGTGTAGGTATATACATTTATACCCTGTTTTGTATGGGGTGTATGGGGTGATGGGGTGTATGGGGTGCTCAGGGAGGAGTAATATCTCTGGTATGGAGGGCTTGTTGTGCCCTCCTAGGGCAGCTCTCCAACCTCTGACCCCCACCTGACCCCCAGCTCTCACTTGTGGCTCCCAGTAGCTGCTAGCATGCGGCAGGGGCCACACCCTGGGCAATGGCTTCGACAGGCTGGCTAAACCTTGTGAGGGTAGCCATCGGGTCGTAGACCCCTGGTGAACCAGGGCTTTGCTCACCCAGCATGTGAAGACTGTTTCGACGGAACAGGCAGAAGAAACAAATAAGAAGGTTCAACGGCTGAGATGGGGATGCAGCAAAGCACTGTGGAGTGCTTAGGGCGTGATGGAGCACAAAGGACAACATGGCCATCCAATGCAGCTGAGGAAGTCTCCAGGCGTAACGATTTTTCATGCCACTGGACCCAGGCTTCCAACGCCGAGAGAGTGGGACTGTCTCTGTGCATCGACTTTTCCACTTAAATCTCCTTCACACACAAGTGTTTTTTTGTGCACACTCATCTATATCACAGATGAAAGCGCACAAAGACAATTGTCATCCTCCATTACCGAGAGACTACTACAAACATACCCTGTTTTGTGTGACTGATTTAAGCATCTTAAAAAGCCTTACTTCTTATAAAAAGCTATGCCCTTTCCTATATAATCTAGGCTGCTTGTACTAATAAGTATTTAATCAACTTTTGCCTTTCTTTAACCTGTATATCTTCTGATAATAACATCCTAAAAACTTGGAGGATTAAAAAAAAATCCTTTCTTTCCACCTTAGAATCAATACTATATATTGGCTCCAAGGTAGAAGAGTGGTAAGGGCTAGGAAATGGGGGTCAAGTGACTTGCCCAGGGTCACACAGCTGGGAAGTATCTGAGGCCACATTTGAACCCAAGACCTCCCATCTCTAGGCTTGGCTCTCAATCCACCTAGCTACCAAGTTGCTCCTTGAGAATTTTATTGGAATTCAGAGCTAGAAGAGATATATGATCCAAAAGTCAAATTATCTATCTTGTCCCTGAATGGAAAATCATCTTCTGACACTCCTAACAAGTAGTTATTCTCCTTTTATGCCTTCCCCTCAAAGACATCTACAGATAGCTCATTCCTCTCTTGAATATCCCTAATTTTTGGGATTCCCAGCATTTAGTACAGTACCTGGAACATGGTAAAAGCTTAATACATGATTGTTGATTGACTAATTGACTACCAGGAAGTTTTTCCAAATGCTGTGCCCAAAATTACCTTCCTGTGACTTTGACCGCATTGGTCTAGCTATTATCTCCCTCCTGATGGAGGCCATTTCATTTTTAGATAGCTCTAATTGTTGATAGTTTTCCCTTACATCTAGGAAAAATATTTCCACCATTATAACCATTGTTCCTTGTTCAGTCTTCAAAGGCCAAGAGAAGAAATAAAATATTTATTCTGGCTGGTGACCATTTAAAACTTTGAAGAAGGTATCATGATTCTAACATTGTTTTCTTCTAGTTTTCTCATCATCATGGAGCCTCACTTCTGGGTATATTTGAATCCATCAGTGTCCTTTCCAGAATGGGGAACCTAGACCTAAACTTAATACTCACAGTGTAGGCTGGGCAGGGCAAAATAAGGCAGAATTATCAATTCAATTGTTTTGCTTTTATTGATATAGATAGAGCTTCAATTGATTCATTTTTGAGTACTCTGTTCTATATTTGCCTCACATTTGGCTTCCCTTCCTCTGGAAACCTCCAGGATTATTCCTAAATGGGTTGTCTTAACACATTTCCTTCATTCTCTTTTTCTGTTGCTGAATATTTGAACCCAAAGGTAGGTTCACATTTATATCCATTACTTGTCATCTTATTAAATTTGACCTCTAACTTTAGACTATTGAGATCTTCAGAGATCCCAGGTGTATAGTCCATTTGCCAAAATTTCTAGTTGGAAGGGATGGGAGAGAGATGACATTAATTAGATCCTGTGAAAGATAAGATCAGCTAAGGAGACCCTCTTTCTGGGTGAGAGGCCAGCCTTTGCTCCATTTGCCAGAAGTGGATTCTTCTGTATATGTCTCTCCGTTTAACTTGCTACACTAAAGCCCTTTATGGTTGGTTCTATAAGGCAAGGGGAAACCCCACCTGAGATGAAGAAGTCAGTCAGAAGACTATTCATGAAGCACCCACTTGACTAAGGGTGGCTACTTGGTGAAGTGCCTGCAGCTAAAAAAGCCACACAGTGCTGGTATAGGCAGGGCTTGTTGGGTTATTTCCATGTGGCCTTTAGACTAGGTGTGTCCTAGGTGTGAATCATATGGGAAGAGCACTTGTTGAATTAGTTTAAGGAGGCAACATGTGTTATTTATCATTAGTACAACAGCATTCAGTTAGAAGAAAGTTGAGATTGCTCAACTTGGAGTTCACACAAAGGATCTGCTGCTGATGCTACTGCCACTACTACTGCCACCTCTACTACTGCTATTACTACTACTGTTACTATAACTACAACAATAATTACTAATGTTGTTGCTGCTCTTGCTGCTGCTTCTACTAATGTTGTTGCTGCTGCTGCTGTTACTACTACTATTATTGCTACTACTGCTATTAATACTAGTACTGCTACTATTGTTGCTACTGTTGCTACTGCTACTACCACTACTGTTACTACTACTAAAACTGTTACTACTACTGCTAATGTAATAATAAAATTCTCTGGATATTGTATGTTTATTTATAATTATCAGTAAAAGTGAAAGAGAGAGAAAGAGAGAGAGAGACAGAGAGGAAGAGAGAGAGAAGAAAGGGAGAAAGAGAGAGGGAAGAAGGGGGAGAGAGAGAGGGAAAAAGAGAGGGGGGAAAGAGAGAGGAGAGAGAGAGAGAGAGAGAGAGAGAGAGAGAGAGAGAGAGAGAGAGAGAGAGAGAGAGAGAGAGAGAGAGAGAGAGGGAGAGATCACCAGGGTACCATAGCTAAAAACTGCTTCCATGCTATTCTGGCTCTGGCCACAATACACATTCCAGAGAAAGGAGAGAGAGCAACTTGAGGCTAGGAAGAGAGAGAGCTGGTGCTTTCTCTCCATCTACTTACAGCCTCTTTTCACCAAGCCTCCTGGGGCTCTCTGATTGGACAGTCTGGGTCCCGAGTCCTGACTCCTGGACATGTCTCTGATAAATAGGTACTTCCTCCAGTTTGCCAGGATACCAGGTGGTCACACTTGTGCTTGAGCCAAGCCTCTTCCAGGAAGTCAGAGAGTCTCATGGTCTCTGACATCCTGCCATAATATGCATGTTCAGGTAAAGGGGCTACAATTTATATTAAATTCACAAATTACTATTACTACTGCTACTACTGTTATTATTATTACTACTATGAGTACTTCTATTGCTACTATTGTTACTACTAATGCTCCAGTAATGCTACTATTGTTACTATTATTGCTGCTGTGGTTAATACTACTACTGCTACTACTATTACTACTACTACTTTATTGCAACTACTATTACTATTAACACTACCACTGCTACTATAGTTACCACTACTATCACTATTACTTCCTCCTCCTTAGCCCTACTACTATTACTGCTACCACTATTATTGCTACTGCTACTACTGCTACCTCAAAGCAGTGGTTAAAGTGTTAATCTTAGGGTCTTGAACCTAAGACGCTTGGGTTCTATAAATGTTTTGCTTCTGACAGATACTAGTTGTATGACTTTGGTCCGATCATTTAACCTCTAGGCACTAAGTTTCTAGGACTCTTAAGTTTTATTTATATTTATTATCAATTACAGATATGCACTGGTTGAGGTAGTTTCCTTTTTAGGAATTCCTTTCACATACCAGTAACATCACAGCTCTGGTAAAAAAAAATAAAAATAAATAAAGTAAGCACTCACATTTATATAGCAAGTTTATATAACAAGATCTTTCTTCATACAATGATACAATAAAAATATTACTGAAACCATTTCACATATGAAGAAACTGAAACTCAAAGAGAAAATTAGGGTGTATCAGAGACAGAAGCAGATGCCAAATCTTCTGATTACTAGCTCCTTTCCACTGTGCTGCATCAGGCCAAAGAAAGAACAGAGACTGTCCTCTTCAATCAAACAAATACTTTTTTTTTCTTTTTTGCAAAGTTAGGCTTTTAGGAAAGGGCTCACTCCTCCCATTCTTCTTGCTGCCCCTTAAGACTCTGTTTCAGAAACACAAGGAAGCAGACTTCAACTTCACAGGAGGATTTGCTGTGATTAGAAGCAATGCTTTAGGCAGTAGTTTCCATTGGAGTTGTCTATACCAAGGCATTTACTCTGCACAGAACTTAACCAAGAATCCAGGAAGAATCAGGAGAGAGTGTGTGCATAGGGGGTAGGGAGGGAGAATATTTGCCTTCTAAGCTATACCATGTATAAATATGTAAATGATAAAGTTGGCAAATATGAATGGAATTCTTAAGACTAATGGGCCTCACCTCTCTCCTTTCCTTCTTTTTCTAGAGAACCTGGAGACTGTGGGGGTTTTAGTGAGACAACCCTGATGATAGCTCTCCCATGAGCTAACTCACTGCTGGGAGCTTGTCATTTGCTTTGTTGTTCTATGGCAACTGCTCCCTCCACATGAATTGAGCTTATCTGTCCCTTTCTGGGGAGTCAGGAGTCTAGTTTATGAAGTGGGATTCACTGCTAAAGCAGGGCTTTGACAACATTCTGAGGATGAGAATTTATTTATTAACCTTTGGTTTTTTGGCATCCATAAATTTAACTGAGGATATTCTGATTTTTTTTTTGTTATTGTAAAAAAAAATCACCCTTACCTTCCGTCTTGGAATCAATACTGTGTATTGGTTCCAAGGCAGAAGAGTGATAAGGGCTGGGCAATGGGGTTTAAGTGATTTGTCCAGGGTTATGCAACTGGGAAGTGTCTGAGGCCAGATTTGAATCTAGGACTTCCCATCTCTAAGCCTGGTTCTCAATCCACTGAGCCATCCAGTTGTCCCCCTTGTTATTTGCTTTTAATAAATATTTCCTTCCTTAAAGAGCTAGAAAATATATGGAGGAGGAGGGGCAGGGGACTGGAGAATTATTTAATCTCTAAGCATAATAAGAGTTGTCATGCAGAAGTTTCTGAGTAAGATGATGTGGTTTAAATTTTAGCAAAATGAAATAAGGAAGAAGTTCCTAACAGGAAAGATTATTGGGCCCTTGAGGTGGCTACTGATTCTGTTCTCTTGACAGTTTACAAAAAGGATTTCATTCTTTGGAGAGTTGAAAATATTTTCTTAAAGTTAGTTGCCTTGTATTTGTCACTATGATTGATTATGTCATGTTGGTCTAGTGGAAAGTTGGAATCCGAGAGACCGGGACGGGGACCTGCACCTTCCTTCTGACTACTATCAGCTGTGTGATTCTGAGAGCGACCTTCAATCTCTCAGAGTCTAAATTTCCTTTTCTATGAAATGGTTTTGATCACACTGGTAGTACTTGTCTCACCTGGGTGTTGTGAGGCTCAAAGTAGCTAATGTACATAGTGTGCTATATAGATGCTAGCTATTATTGTGATTAATAGGTTCATTCAATCCAGTCTTTAGGAGCCATTAGATGCCAAAGCACTATGCTAATCCAGGAGACACAGAGATAAATAAGACACAAATTTATAATTTAGTTGAAGCAGTAAGACATGTAGAGAGATAAACATGATGCACAAAAGACTATATGAAATTCATGAATAGATTATAAAGTGATATGAATGGGAAAATGAATTAGTTTGATTCATCTGTCTATACTAACCAAGAGGAAGCAGGGCTAGCTGACTAGGCCTTCTGAAAGATTAAGTGACCTCTCAGCTGTTTCTCTAGCTGTACTGAGTCAATGACACAGTGTTTTTGAATTTAAAACATTTTTTTCTTTTGCCATCTACACTAATAAGCTACAGCTATGTGCCTGGCATTGAACACAGGTCATGCAAATCCATGGGGACTTGATGTTTTTCTACATGCTTATTAAGATTTGGCTTTCTGAATTTGCCTGGTTTTAAGTACCACATGACAGCTCCATGTGTTCACTGTTTCCTTCTCTGAGTGACCCAGCTCTGTGGATGAAGAAACATTAAAAGAAGAGGTGATAGATGAATCAGAAAGAGGGAAAAAAATGCCAATTTGTTCACATTTTCTGAGCAACAGCCTTTATTGGGAGCCTGTCATGAAGAGCAACATACCAGGTGTTGTCAGTGGAGGAGGACCTAATGAGCTCATACACTTCATGCATCCCTCTGTTTCATGAAATAATATGAGTAGAGAAAGGGTCTATCCTGAATCACTACTTATAGTAATCTGTACCAGGTGTTGTACAGAACACAGTAACATAAATACTTACCCTCATTGAGAAGCTCATATTCTTTATGGAACACTGATGGTTTTAAAAAAGAAATCTGGATCTGTCTGTGGTCTCCAACCATGGGGTCTTCTGGATTTAGTCAATATCAGTTGCTCTAATTGCATTGCTGTGTAGTGAAAAGAATAAGAAAATGAGCCAGGATGAGGGGGAAAGGGAGAAGAGAAGCTAAAGAAACAAAGTGGAAGCTTATAAATTCCTCTGGTTCCTTGACCTTTCTCCTGAAACCCATCTTGCCTCCACAATTCCCTTTTTCTGTTGAAGCTACCATTATCCTCCCAGCCACCCAGGTTCATGACTTAAAAATTATCCTCAACTTTGCTCTCTCCCCAACCCCTTCCCCCCATTAACTATTATTTGCTGTCTTTGTGATTCTACCTCCCCAAAAGCTCTTGCATCCATTCCTTTTTCTCCACTCATAAGGAAGTAACAATTCCAATTCAGAGCCTCATAACCCTTACCCAGCTTACTGCAACAGCATCTTAAATGGTCTCCTTGTTTTCAGTTTTTCCCCCCTCTAGTTTATCCTCTACATAGTTGTCAAATTGATATTCCTGATTAAAGATTTTTAACTGCTACCTATTTGATTTGGCTTCTATCTGTTTACTTTTCTAGTCTTATTTTATATTATTCCCATTCACTCCCTCTTTGTTCCAATTAAACTATTCTCTGAAAAGGAATTTCATTTTTTGTCTTTTTGCCTTTGTAAAAGGCTTTCCTGACAAGTCCCTGCCTCATCACTTTTGTACCAAGAAACCTAGTTTTCATTAAGACACAGTTCACACAGTGGGGCAGATAGGTGGCTCAGTGGATAGAGAGCCAGACCTTGAGATGGGAGACAGCTGTGTGACCCAGGACAAGTCACTTAACATTGCCCAGTCCTTACTGCTCTTCTGTTTTAAAGCCAATATATAATAATATTGATTCTAAGATGGAAGATAAGGGTTAAAAATAAAAGACAGTTAAGATGCCAATTCCTTCCTACCCAAGTCCTTCCTGATTTACTCCCCTTAACCTTGTGAACCTTCTCTCTTTCTCTCCCTCTCTCTCTCTCTTTCTGTGTGTGTCACTCTCCCTCCTCTTTCTCTCTCTCTCTCTCTCTCTCTCTCTCTCTCTCTCTCTCTCTCTCTCTCTCTCTGTGTGTGTCTCTTTCTCTCTGTGTGTCTCTCTCTCCCTCTCTCACTTTCTGTGTGTGTCTCTCTCCCTCCCCTTCCTCTCTCTCTATTTCTTTGTCTCTCTTTCTGTGTGTGCATCTCTTTCTCCCTCTCTCTCTCTCTCCCTCCCCCCTCCTCTCTCTCTCTCTCTCTCTCTCTCTCTCTTTCTGTGTGTCTCTCTCTCCCTCCCCTTCCTCTCTCTCTCTTTCTCTCTGCCTCTCCCTTCCCCCTTCTCCTCTTCTCCCCCCCCCCACTATATAGCTATATATTATTTTGTGTTTACCCTGGAAAAAGGACTTTTGGGGTTGATATTCCTAACATGTAACATAGAGATTGACACACAGTAGGCACATCACAGTGCTTAGCAAAAATGCCTAGCACATAGTAAGTGCTTAAAACATTCTCATTGCCTTGCCCTTAATACATGTTTGTTGAATTGCATTGAATGTGATTTTCAAACCCTGGTTCTTTGGTGCACATTCTTGTTATTTTAGTCTTGCAAAAAAGCCTTAGACTCCTGGCAGATATAGCTAAAATGTCATCAAATTCCTATTGATATGCTTTTATTTCAAGGTTCTGTGACTCGTTGGGTGATGGTCTTCCATCAACCAGCCTGAATGTAACCATGATACATCATCAGGCAGTTTTTATGGGTTTCTATGGCCAAAGAAATAAATGAAATCATCACCTTTTCCAAACTTAGCCAGGCTGGTTCCCAGATGGCAGACATACACATTCATCATTTAGCCTTTCCAGGTGTAAAGATTAAAATTTAGGGGATACTGATAGAGGTAGAAATTAGCTTTTCTCTGCAAGGGGTATTATATTTTTATGAGGATTATTAAAGGTTAAGGATTAAAGAAAATACAGAATAAGAAAGCACATGTCTAGGCCAGAGAGGCCTAGACAAGATAACCTCACGTCATGAAAGAGACACGTCTGCTCCAAAACGGATGTCCAAAAGAGGGTGAGCCTATTCACAACCAGGTTTAAATACCCCATCTCGCTCTCGGCCCAGGTGAGAATTCAGTGAGATTAGAGGTCATTCTGGGGAAGTGGAGCAAGGATTTCTGGGGATTGAAGTTCTGGATTTGAGTCTATTTTTACACAGGTTGGCAAGACCTTATACTACATTAGCAAATATTTTTGAGAACCCAGGATGGCTATCATACAACAATGAAGCATTAAAATAGAACTTTGGAGCAGAGGTTGCCAAAACTCTTCCTGATCAATAAGCTCTGATGTCATAAAAACAAATTATTTCAGTAAGATTCTATGGGAGTTTATATGACAGTCGTGATGGAGAACCCTTTCCATTCATGGCCCCAATTGTCATTTGACTGCCAGGTAGATGAAATTGGAGGAAATAATTTCTCAGAGATTGAGTTTTGTTTTGTCCTAAGACAAAATGTTAGAAACATGAAAATCTGACTGTAGCATGGATATAGCATAATATAGTAAGAACAAAGAGTCCTGGACTGAAATCAAAAGTCTTGGGTTCAAAGCCTGGTTTTGACACAATTATCTGTCTGACTTTGAGGCTTTTTCTCTCTAGAACTCAGTTTTGTCACTATAATATTGGATTCAATTATCTCTAATATTTTTTTAAACCCTTACCTTCTATCTTAGAATCAATACTGAGTATTGGTTCTGAGGCAGAAGAGTGGTAAGGACTAGGCAATGGGGGTTAAGTGACTTGCCTGCAGGGTCACACAGCTAGGAAGTGTCTGAGACCAGATTTGGACCCAGGAAATCCCATCTCTGGGCCTGGCTCTCAATCCACTGAGCCACCCAGCTGACCCCTCTAATATTCATATTGCCATTAACTTCTGAGAATGTCAAACCTGAAGGAAGCTTAGAACTCACTTACTTTGTATATACTTTACATGTTGTTTCCTCTGATAGATTGTCAACTTACTGAAGGCAGTGACTATTTTGTTTTTGCCTATATGTCTCCTACATTGAATTCTGTCCCTCAAATAGAAGGGAGAATAGAAACTGGTTATATAAATTTTAATGGTAAGAGATGACTGTGGTAAAGCATTCCATCGCCCAAAGCAGGTTTGATACCTTTGCTAAAATTTAGAGTTTGAGTTTGCTAGAGCACTGAAAAACTGAGTGACCTGTCCAGACATGACCTATGGAAAAGTATGACTTGTAAATGATTCTTCCTGGTTTTTTTGGCCGGTTCTCTATTCACTAAGCCAGACTGTCTCCACAAGGGTAGACTTTTAATGAATGTTTGTTGACTGATTTTGTTCAATTCTTTACCTTGCTCCAGGAATCTCCTTTGTATTATTCTTGATTGGTGACCATACATACAGCTAATATTTGGATGTAGCTAGTGATGGAGAACTCACTAATTCATGAATACTTCTTTTACTTAAATACTCTTCCAACAGCGCAGAAAATAAAGATAAGTGCTCTGGCACAATTCAATTTCTTTACCTTCTTTAATGCTTCTGACCAAAATGACTCTAAGTAGGTGATATTTTCTTCTTGTCTGGCCAAACAGTCTTAAAGGAGAAACCAGCCATGAGTTATCAGCTAGAGGAGAAGGAGGAAGGGGGAAGAGGAGGGTTAAACAAATCAACCCCACTTTAGAATGGCTTGTCATCTTTCTATCTGCTGCTTTCTGTTTTCTTGCTTTTGCTCCTGTGGGAGTTGCTGGATGTAGTTCTAAAGTAGAAATTGAAAATTCAACTGGGTTAGAGATATTGATCATTCTTTCTAGTCTAAAGTTATTGGAACTTTGAACCAGAAACTTTAAAGGAAATTTATATATTTATCTTCCAATAGATATATTATTTCCATATATATATACACATTTATCTATCTATATACATAAATACACACATATATAATGTATACACATATACCCATGTGCATATATACACACACATATATAATAAGTATATATAGGTAGCTAGGTGCCACAATAGGGTTCTGGGCCTGAAGTCAAGAAGGCTCATCTCCTTGTGTGTGTGTGTATGTGTGTGTGTGTATAGCAGTGAAAAATAATTTATTTTATTTATACACATATAAACATATGTATGTGCATATACATGTAGATAAATAGATTTATTTTTATTCATTTTCAGTCATGTTCAACTATTAATGACTCCATTTGGAGTTTTCTTGGCAAAGATATTGGAGTGATTTGCCATTTCTTTCTCCAGCTCATTTTACATATAAGGAAACTGAGGCAAACAGGGTTAAGTGATTTGCCCAGGGTCACCCAGTTAGTAAGTGTCTGAAGCCAGATTTGAACTCAGGAACATGGATTTTTCCTGACTCTGGGTCTGTCACCTTATACATTGTGCTACTTCATTGCTCCTATGTAGATATAAATAGCTTAATTTTCATCCTAACCAGTAAGAGATTGTGGAAGGAAAGGAATATTTAATTTCAGTACATTCCATTTAACAAACATTTACTAAGGCTCTAACAGGGTTCTATCGTCCATATTATGACATGCAAATGGATGACAAGTCCATTGAATTAGTACATCCATGTAAAAATCTGGGCTGAGCACTGAATATAGACAAAGTGAAGGATTAAAATAAGAGAAAGACAGGCTTAATTGCATTTGGGGAATGAGGCAGTGTTTTTAAAGATTCTGTGCTAGTCTTGTCTTTTTAATAAAAATATTCCAGTGATGTTGTAAAGTTAGGAATCTTGGAACACTGTAACCTTTAAAAAAATCAATATTGCAGTAACCTAAAGAATGAAGGAGAGATGCATAGAAGGCACAATTTATTGTTTGTTTCTTTTGAGCGTTCCTTTTTTTTCTTAAAGCCTTACCTTCTGTCTTGGAATCAATACTATGTATTGGTTCCAAGGCAGAAGAGTGGTAAGGGCTAGGCAATGAGAATTAAGTGACTTGCCCAGGGTCATACAGTTGGGAAGTGTCTGAGACCAGATTTGAACATAATAGAACCTCTCATCTCTAGGCCTGGCTCTCAATCCACTGAGCTACCCAGTTGCCCCCTTTGAGCATTTCTCCAGTGGTGATCTAAGCAATAAAAGTGGTCTACAGAGACTCTTTTAGGAATATATGATTGTCAAAAGATGGTGGCCACGTAAGATTGCTAGCTTGAGTACTGTTCTGATAGTCCTAAAATTTAAAAACAAACCAACTAAAAACCTAGACATCCTCTGGCATTTGGAGTTGATGTTTTGTGGAGGATGTATGGAGACATATGGACATAATTACAAAGGATGTGAAAGCATCAATGCATTTTGATCTGTATCCTGTTCCTCTTTCTCCTTCTTACTCCCTGAAAAAGTCCTTATGTGTACCGCAATAATAATAGTCAAGAAATTTGAGATAGTTGTTAGTAAATGACGTGCAATGGAAAGGAGAGTGACTCTAGAGTAGTATACTGTCCTTAAGGCTTGTTGTCTATGTGCCTTTGTCACTCAACATCCATGACTCCTATTCTCCTCATCTTTAAAATAAGGGAGTCACCCTAGATGATTCTGCCCCTTCTAGCTCTAGGTCTACAATCCTAATGCTCAAACTTCATGGTCAGACCAAGTAAAAGCCAATTGTATAGAAAAGAGGAAAACAATTCACTTCAATTTAAGTATTGATGATATTTTCCCATTCTAATTTTTACCACCAATGGAGAATAGTTCTTTTAGATGTACGGGCTGTAGCTTAACTCTAAAGGCAGTGTGTGATTTCTCTTCTAAAAGGTAGCACAGTTGAATGGAGCCTGCCCTTAAGGTCAGTAGCAAAGAAGTAAAAACAAACATTGGTGATCTGGGTCACTGGGATAAGGGGAAATATTTACTTCAGCTCTTTCTTGTCCAGCTTGGATCTTCCTCCAGGGATGTTTTCTGTGTGTGTATATTTCACAAGATTGAGCATCTCCAACAAGGAATCTCTGGTTCAACAAGCAACCTTAAGGACATTCCAGAGTGCCACTGGAGAGTCTAATGGGTATACCAAAGAAAATGTTAGAACTCAATTCCTATTAACTTAACCATAATGTTTTATATGAAAGAAATGCATTTATTAATAATGAAGCTGAAACAGTATAACTCAGTGAACAGAAAAGAAAGCTTGGGAGGACTTGGGTTCAAGTTCTTTATCTTATATCTGGGGTTAGGCATTAAACAGATACACAGGGTCAACAAAAGAAGGCAGGAGGTTTCATTTCATTTAGAAAATTAGGCAATGTTTTCAAGGACCCCAAACCGATATTCACATACAAAATTTTAATTTTTTAATATTAATCATCTTGGGGTGACTAGGTAGTAGTGTGGATAGATAGCCTTGCCTAGAGTTGGGAGGACCTGGATTTAAATCTGGTCTCAGACACTGTCTATCAATATGACCCTGGGCAAATCACTTAACTCTATTTGCCTTGCCCCTGCCCTTCTGTCCTAGAGTTGTTATTAAGGCAGAAAGTAAGGGTTTTAAAAGATATTAATCTTGGAACATCATAACCTCTGAGGAATCAATGTTGCAAGTGATCCAAATAGTGAAGGAGAGATGCATGGAGGGTACAATTTTTTTTTAAACATTTCTCCAATGGTGACTTAAGCACAAAAAAATGGCCTAGAGGGAATCTTGTAGGAATATATGGTTGTCAAAGGATGGTGGCCATGTAGGATTGCTAGCTTGAATGTTGTTCTGATACTCCTAAAATTAAAAAAAAAGAACTAACCAAAAACCTAGAAAAAGTTTGTGGAGAATGGAGAGACATATGGACATAATTGTCCAGGATGAGAACCTATGGATGTATTTTGATCTGTACTCTGCTCCTCTCCCTTCTCTCTACTCTCTGCAGAAGTAATTATGAGTACTCCAATGATACTTTTAAGTACTTTCTTATAAGTTCTTCTATCCTGGAACTCAGCTTCTCCACGCACCAGGCAATTCTCTAAGACTAAATCGCCAAGCAGAAGGCTATCTACACTGATAGAGAAGGTTTATCATCTAGACCAGTGAAGGCAAACCTTTTAGAGACAGAATGCCAGGCCCTGCCCCAATGTCAATCAAGTGGAGGATGTGAAAAAATGTCATTAGGCTTGGTGGAGAGGGGTAGGGGAGCAGCTTCTCCTGAGTCCCTTTGCCTTTCTAGTAATTAACTCTGGGGGGGGAGGGTGGCCATGTGCCCACAGAGAGTGCTCTGTGTGTCATCTTTGGCACCTGTGCCATAGGTTCACCATCACTGACCTAGACCCTCTCCATTACAACCCTTTCCCTCACCTCCCCCCAAAAGACGCTAATGAATCTTAGGGCAGACTGGGATAAGAACTCAATAGATTGAGCAAATTCCTCTAATGTCAGTTTCTATGTGTGTGTGTATATGTGTGTGTGTGCATACAGGAATGTTTGTATGTGTGTGTGTATGTATGTATTTCCCTTTTCCTGAGCTCTCCCCAACCCTGCCTTTCATTCAGACATAGAACATCAAGTAATTCCAGTGAGAAGAATCTGAAGGTAAATAGGTTCATATCCATACACACACACACTATTTTTTATTTTATTTTATTTTCCAAAGATAGCTTACTTTCCCAATTATTTGTAGTAACAATTTTCAACATGTTTACCAAAATTATAATATCCAAATTGTTTTCTTACCTTCCCTCTCCTCTCTTGGTAAGCAATTTGATCTGGGTTATATAATACAATAGTTATTCTGAATTTCATTCTGAACAATAAGAAGTAATCACTTCATTTCCACACTGGAAGAGCCCTCAGAGGTAATCTATGCTAGGTCATAACTAAGTAGATATTACTATTGTTTTTCAGTTTTTGTTACCCCATGGATCATAGCATGCCAATATTGTCTGTGGAGTTTTCTTGGCAAAGATACTTAGGTGGTTTGCCATTTCCTTCTCTAGTAAATTAAGGCAAACAGGTTGTGACTTTTCCAGGGTCACAGAGCTACTAAGTGTTTTAGCTAAATTTGAACTCAGATCTTCCTGACTCTAGGTCTAGCATTCTATCTACTGAACCATCTACTTGCTTCCTTCTTTGAGCAAGAATACCATCTGGAAAATACCTATCTGTGCTTACTTGCTAAAAGATTCACTCCCTCTTGCAGGAGTTCTTAACCTTTTTATATCATGAACCCCTTTGACAATCTGTTAAAATCTATCTTTTCATAATAAAATCTTCAAAATAAATCTTTTCAGAACAATGTTTTTCAATTCATAGAGTTAAACCACAAGATTACAAAGAAGATCATTTTTTTGGGAACATAGTTATAAAAAAATATTTTAAAAAACCCTGACAGACTCCATAGTTCAAAACTCCTACATCTAAACCCAATACATTTTCCTTCTAGTTAGCAATAATTACTGGAAAGTTTTCCTTTATGTTAAACCCAAATTTAAATCTTTGTAACTTACTTCTATCCATTGTTCCTAGTTGTCTCTTCTTGGGTCAAGCAGAACAATTCTAATTCCTCTTCCAGCTGACAACCCTTTGAATGCTTGAAGACAGCCCTCAATCCTTCGTAGAATTTCCCCCTTCTTAAGGCTACATATACTTCATTATTTCAGTTATTTCAATCCTGATGGCCCTGTTCTCAAGGCATGATCTCAAGGTCTCTCATCACTTCCTTGATGCTCTTTAGTTGGACTATCATCAATTTGGCACCTCAAGGGGGAGATAGGTGGCTCAATAGAATGAGAGTGAAGTCTAGAGACAGAAGGTCCTGGATTCAAATTTGACATCAGATACTTCCTAGCTATGTAACCCTGGGCAAGTTACTTAACTCCCATTGCCTAGCCCTTACCACTCAACACTATGAACCCAATACATAATATTGACTTTAAGAAGGATAGGAAGCGTTTAAAAATTTTTTTAAAATTAAAATGGCATTTCATTGTTTCCTTTCTGATCTAAGTGGTTTGGGGTTTATTTGTGCAATATCTATTTAAGTTTTCTACATTCAAATTGTTCATTTTATATTTTGTGTTCCACTCTATTCCTTTTATGATCATAAACTCTTCCTCAATGCATAGATTTGAAAGGTAATTTCTTACTTCTTCCTTAAGACATGTGACCTTTTATGTCTAGGTCATGAATTCATTTGGATCCTCTCTTGTATCCATAGGAAAACACATGCTCCAACTCTCAAATAATTAGGGAACCCTAAATAAAAGCTCTAGGCTTGGAATCAGGAAGACTCATTTTCATGAGTTCAGGTTTAGCCTTGGACAATTACCAGTTGTATAATTCTGGGAAAGTCACTTAACCTTTTTTGTCTCGAGTTCCCCATCTACAAAGTGATCTGGAGAAGGGATGACAGTCTACTCTAGTATTCCTGCCAAGAAAATCCTAAATGGGGTCATAAAGAATTGGAAACAACTGAAAATGGACAAATAGCAACAATAATTAATACTTATTTCAAAGGATGGTTGTGAGAATGAAAAAATGCATTATATACATACAAGGGCATCTAGGTGGTGAAGTACATAGAGCACTTGGCCTGGAGTCAGGAAGATCTGAGTTCAAATCTAGCCTCAGATATACATATTAGCTCTATGGCCCTGGGCAAGTTACTTAGCTCTATTTGCCTCAGTTTCCTTATCTGTAAAATGAGCTAAAGAAGGAAATGGCAAACCACTCTAGTATCTTTGTCAAGAAAGCCCCAAATAGAGTACAAAAGAGTTGGATATGGCTGAAAAAAAATGTCTGAATAGCAACAACATATATGTATAGCCACAAACACAATGTTAAAGTACTATATAAACAAAGATATGTTAACTGATATTATTATTGTTATTCATATTATTGTTATCCTGTCTCTGACACTGATTTGTTATGTGAACTTGGGCAAGTCATTAATCTCCATGACCCTCAGTTCCCCCATCTCTAACATAAGTGTTAAACTAGATGGTCTCTAAGTCTTCTAGGACTGATTCATCTTATGTGTTGATAGTCTTGTAGAGTCAACTGTGGGTATTGACATGTTGTGAATTGACCATGGTCAAAATCATTATATGTTTGAGGCAAAACTTGACCTCATATTTTCCTGACCCAAAATTTGTCCTCCATTTATTATGTGCATTTTCTCTGAACTGCCAGGAGTTCCTTGCTTGTTCAAAATCACCTACTAAGATTGTTAAGGCTTTGGTCTGCATAGTCAGCAGCCCAATGTAACAGTGAGAAAAAAAGAAAATGACAAATGTTGGAAGATCTGACATAAAACATACACTATAGAACTGTGAAATGATCCACAAATTCTGGAAATCAATTTGAAATTATGCCCCCAAACTACTAACCTGTAGAGGTCCTACAATCCAGTGATACTACTACTTGGCCTTGCTACTAAAGAAAGAAGGAAAAGACCTACATATACAAATACATTTATAGAAGCTCTTTTTCATAGTATCAAAGAACGCTGAACTAAGGGAGTGCCCATAAGTTGGGGGAATGGTCGAACAAGTTCTGTTTTGTGAATATAGGAGAGGAAAAAAAGAAGTGCTTAATAATTGAAAAATAAGAAAAGAAAAAATATGGCGTTTATAACTGAACATAATATTCTAGAATTATGTTTAAAGGTAGAATACAGTGGGAGAAACACAGTGGGACTGCATTTCCCTAGTATTAGACACTATAACCTCTTTAAATGTAGTCAAAGTTTGAATTTTTATTTGTCATATTCCACTATTAACTCATTAGGCTTCTACCAGTGATGCTAGTTTTGAAACTGAAATAGAATCATTCCCTGTAAGCTTGGAAAATCACAAATTAACATTATCTTTATTGTATTATATTTTACATACTTATTGATTTAATTATTTCCTAATGGCATTTTAATCTAGATCGGCTGCTTTACTAGGTAGTTTTGTTGGTGTTTGATGAGATTTGGCATCTCTGTAGCCCACTGAAATCTGTAACTACTTTTTTCCTCATCTTGTGTCAAAGTTTTCATTCATCTCTATTACTTTTCATCTTATTAGATTTGTTACAGTATTCTAACCTGCTTAGATCTTTTTAGATCTTGTATTTAATGTTCTCTATCTTCTACTTTTATTTCATGTGTTAATTTGAGAAGCCTGCCATCTATGCTTTTATAAGAGTCATTGATAATAATGCTAACTACAACAAGATTAAGCAGATTCCTGGAACACTTCACACTGATATTGAATCATTAATAATGATTCCTTGGTTCTGAGCATTCAATCCATTTCAGATCTACTTAATCGTACAACTATCTAGCCCACTCTTTATATTTTGTTCATAAGAAAAGCATGAAAATTTTGCCAAATTCTTTACTGAAATTTAGGTACACTATATCTCTATCATTCTCTTCATCTACCAATTCAATAACCTTGATAAAGAAAAATGAAGTTAATTGAAATAACTCATTATTGATTAATCTGTGATTGATTTCCTTTTTAGACATTTACTAACTATTCCTTTCATATGTTCTAGACATTTTCCAGAAATAAAAATCAGGTTCCCTAGGGCTAAGTGCTAAATAAAAATGGAAAGAATTTTGGGAGGAAATATTGACATGGTTTTATTATTTGTTTTAGATTTGGAAGGAGGAAGAATGGATTTCAGAGTTCAAAGAAAGAACAGATAAAATTCCATCACACAAAATTCTACAACATAAACTTGATGAAAAGAAATGAGATACCTGCAAGAATTAAATTCTGACAACAGAATCCTAAGTAATTTCAACATGGAAGAAAAGAGACCAATGTTTAATCAACCAATGTGACTGCACAGATTGCTCAATAACCAATTCAAATTTTCCAAAATTATTGTAAAGAGGAGATAAACAAGGGCAGAAAACTGGAATGAATACAAAAAAGCTGCCTAGTTCTATAAGGCTAATGACAGGAATGCTAATGCTCAGAATAAGCTAAAGCTGATGAATGACAAAGAAAACAAACAAAGATTTTTAAAAGCTATGATGGACGTAAGAGGCAAATCCAAGAAAGAAGAGGTCTGTGAGATAAGAACAATAGATAATGGAGAAGGAACAGAACTACTGAATTCTTATTTTGCTTTCAATAGAAAGAGAAGAATAAGGGCAAAAATGATTAACAGGGAGTTGAAATCTAAGATAAAATGAGAAAAAAGTACCCCAAGAACATTAGGGCAGCCTCTTCAGGCCTGGACAAACTACATAGTAAGGTATTCAAAGAATTTGCCAAGTATAGTAACTGCTGAGCTGCTGTTAATGATCTCTGAAAAGTCTGAGGGGACAAGAAGTGTTGTACAGAACTGAATATGTAAGTGTCTCAGTTTTTGAAATTCTACAAACTTTAGGGTGGTAAGCTGAATTTGATTCCTTGGTAAATTATGGGACAAGTTGTGAAAGGGAAGGTTTGTGAGAATTTAATAGGGACAACTACCCTTGTAAGCCAACATAGACTCATGAGGAACAAGTCTTGCCAAAAATAATAATAGCCTATTTCTATTTTTGATAGGTCTATCAGGACGGCAGATGGAGGATTGCCATGAGCACAGTATACTTGAATTTTAGCAAGGCACTTGATAAAGTCTCTCATGTCTCTCATGTTATATTTTTGGATAAAATAGATAGATGTGATAATGTAAAATTGAGATTTGAACTCTGGACTTCAATCCCCACAAGCCCTTGCTCCACTTCCCCAAAATGCTTTGTAATCTCACGGAATTCTGAGGTGGGCAAGATGGAGAAGGTACTTAAACTGATTGCAAAGGCTTTTGAGCGCTCTCTCTTTTTGGACTTCTGTTTTGGAGCAGACATGGCTCTTTCCATAATGTAGGTGAGGTCTTTTCTAGGCCTCTGGCCTAGGCACGTTTTCCTTATCCTGTATTTTCTTTAATCCTTAATCCTTAATAAACCTCTAAAAAATATAATACTCCTTGCAGAGAGAAACTAATTTCTAGCTGCCTCAGTCTCCCCTAAATTTAAATCTTTACAATAACAAACATGTGGCTCATAGGCCACATGAAGTGCACAACACTTCTTAGTATGGTTCAAACTAGATTAAAATGAATCTCCTATCTGATTTTAGTATGTTGATGTATTGATTTTAAGAAAAGAATCTATAAACATGTGTGGTTTTCTAAGTCAATATATGGCCCAACAGGGATCCTTAGATATGGTTTAGGGTTGGTCCCTCATTTCTGTTTGAGTTTGACAACACCAGTCTAGATGTTTATATAATTAGGTAAATTCAGAACTGACTGAATGACTACACCCATAGTGTGTGTGACAGGGAAAATTATAATAAAATATTTAGTGGAATACAACAGGAATTTGACATTTACCCAAACCTGTCAATAACTTTTGAATGATTTGGATAAGAGCATGGATGTAATTTTTAAAAATTAATTAATTAATAAGATTTTCCCATGGTTACATGATTCATGATTTTTCCCGTCCCTCTTCCCTCACCCCTCCTGGAGCTGACAAGCAATTCCACTGGGTTATGCATGTATCATTGGTCAAAACCTATTTCATTATTATTAATATTTGCAAGAGTGATCATTTAAAGACTACATCCCCAATCATATCCCCATCAAACCATGTGATCAAGCAATTGTTTTTCTTATGTGTTTTTGATAGAGATAAATGTAAAATACTACCTTTGTGTTTTAAAAAAATTGCATGGGGGCAGGATGAAGCACATGTGGCTCTGTATGAGAGTTATGTTATAGAACTGGAACCTCAATATGACAGTAGACAAAATGCTAATGCAATATTAGTCTGCATGAACAATAGCAAGATCTGCAATCAAACATTCAGTGCTTCCTATGTGCCAATGAAGGGCTGTTAGGTGGCTGGCCCAGTGGCTAGAGTTTTGGCTTGAAGGCAGGAGATTCCTTTTCTAGAGTTCAAATCTGGCCCCCAATACTTACTAGCTGTGTGACTGTAGGTAAGTAACTTAACCTTGTTTGCCTCAGTTTCCTCATTGGTAAAATAAGCTGGAGAAAAAAATGACAAACTACTTCAGTATCATTGCCAAGAAAACTCTATATGGGGTCACAATTAAAATGAATGTACAGCAACAAAAATGTGCCAAGCATTGGGTTTGGGGATATATAGAAAGGCAAAAATAGAGCTCCTTCTCTGAAGTTCATGGTTTAATCAAGAAGTCAGCATACAAGCAACTATGTACATATCAGAAAGAGGGTTGGGAAGGAGAGAAATTGTTACCTTAGTCAGACCAAGTCTCAACCATTGCATTTGGATTGGGGAAGCACAAAATGTGAAGGACATTGAAAAAACAGAGGCTGCCCAGAGGTGGGTTGAGGGGACCAAGATGGTCATGGTGAAGCAATGAATACTATTGGACCTAAAAAAAAAGAAGTGAAGACTTGGAGTGCATATGATAATTGCCTCTAAGTATTCAGTTATTATAAGGAAGATGGATCAGCTCTGTTCTCCAGAACTAGGAGCAGTGATTCAAAAGTACAGAGAAGTAGGTTTGACCTGATAGATAAAAATCCCACCCAACATCTAGATCCTTCCATAAGTTTAAAAAGTTCCTAGGAAAGCAGTGGGCTTCCCATCAGAGGGAATCTTTACATGAAAACTGAATAAGCATTTTCCAGCTCTGTTATAGGAGTAATTCTCAGTCAGGTACAGTTTGGACTATAGAAGTTCTTATTTAGAAGATCTGTTATTGTATGATTTTATGACTTAGAAATTATTTATATTCACATAGTAAAATAGTTGTCCTGGCATTAGAGGAAAACTTGTTCACTGGCAGGACCTAACCCTGCCACCGGGGGCTAATCTTATATTTGGCAGCATATGCATATACAATATTGCTTTTCTTTAGTCCCTTAGTAAAATCTTAATCCAAGAAATTGTTTCAGGACTCTGATCATTTAATATGGATATAAAAAACCCTTGTATATTCTTATATTAATTTAAATATATATGAAATATATTTGTGTCTATTGTAAAATATATTTGTATCTGTATATATAAATATATATGTACCACATGTATATGTCAATATATACATACACACATTTCATACACCCACACACATATATTTAATTGTTGTATTTTGTAGTCATAGTCGGAAGAGAATCAGGATGGTCTGGGTTTAAATCCTATCTCAGATACTTAACAGCTATGTGATACTAGTCTAGTAATTTAAGCTTTCTCAACCTCAGTTTCCTTATCTATAAAATGAGGATAATAAGAATATCTATATCATAAGACTGTTGTGAAAATGAAATTAGGGAATATTTATGTGTGTAAGTGTAATTTTCTATACAGTGCTCTGCAAACACTAAAGTGCTATATAATACAGCTATGTCAACTGTATTCTAATTGTTGGTATTCTTATTATTGGTGTTGGTGGTATTATGTTGTCTCTGATGTATTTCCTGTGTGGCCTTGGGCAAGTCTCCTAATATGGGTTGAGCTAAGTGGCCTTTAAGTTGCCTTTCCAGGGCAGATTCCATGATCCTATGAATTGATTGTCTTATATAGTTAACCATGGACACTAAGTGATTGTGACCTTCCCATGGTCAAAATCATTATGTATTGGAGTCAAGACTTGAACTCATCTCTTCCTGATCCTAAGACTGGTCTTCTCTTTACTATGCTCATTGCCTTTGAATTGCTAGGAGTTAACTACTTGTTCAAGGTCAGCTATTCAGATTGTTAAGGCTTAGTTATTCCTGTGGCTTTGGTCTGCATGGACAGCCTTTCCTGGTAATCATGAGAAAATTCACATTTGGGCCCTTCCTACTTGGTTTTCCTCATCTTTGCACCATTAAATATTGCCCAGGTAAACCACCAATGTAAGGGACTTGAAAGGCTATCTTATCTTCCAAGGAAGGTTTATGAAAATGTTGCTCAGGATCCTGATTTTCCAGTTATGTAGTTCTCCCCTTTCCACCTTTCAGTCTTCCACAATTTCCATTCCTAAATTTCATATTCCCAAGGGCCTTGTTACTAGGACAATCCACTGAGTTTCTTCCTTTTTGCTCATTTAGCCACAGGAGGAGAACGGCTAACTTCAGCCCTGACTTGTTAGGGGCTTGGAAGATGACCCCTTTCATTGTGCGGTCCTTCAGGCATAGGGCTGGGCTGAGTGTTCACATAAATACACATACCTGACTGACAGGAGGGCTGGTAAATAAACAAACAAAGGAACAGTTTTGATGAGTAGCCTTTACAAATGAGCAAACACGAAGACAAGCACTGAAAACCAAGGGGAAACTTGAAACGGAATCTGGCACCCTTCCTTCTACCCCACACAGTAAGTTCATTTTACTGTCACTAAACTTCACGTATTCTGGCCATAGGAGAGATTAGGAAAATCCTAGAAATAGTTGCTGAAGGATTGTTTTAAGCAATTAAATCCTACCTGCTCATCAGATGTGAAATAGTCATGGAGGTCAGCCCAAGGCAAAAGCAAGTCCACCATTTGACTTTCACCTTCCCTATCTGGTCTCTTTTTCTTCCTCATACTTCTTCACATACCTCCACACCCCTTTCTCATTAATTGTTACTGAGGCCTCTTAGCCTTAGGGTTTAAGGGATGATTCCCCAATCAAGGATATTTGAAAACCATAAAGCACTATTTAAATAGAAGCTGTCATCATCATCATTTATATTTTAATACTAGGAGCTCTTCCAGGCTGTTCTACACAATTTGATGCTTAATTCTTTGCTTGAAGAACTCCATTGAAGGGGAACCCATTGCTTCCCAAGGCAGCCCATGCAGCTCTTGGATACCTTGAATTATTGGCAATCTTTTCCTTGTATCAAGGCTGTCTGCTTCTTTGCATCTGCCATTCATGACCCTCAATCCTCGTATTCCCCATAGTCTTACCTATAGCTGTGTCCCAATCAGTGTAAATGATGAATTCTGTGAAGTGGCTGTATTATTTAAGTTCATACTGAGTGTTTCCATAGGCCTAGAACCAATGACTACATTTGACATAATTAAAGCTTTGGATAGTACAGTAAAATGTATACAGTGATTTACTTCATGGGATCATCTTTTATTCTTGGACCTAGTTGTACACATTTCTTAAACAACTCTTTACTCTAAGTGAATGGTAGGCTCCTTGAAGACAGGGACCTATTTAATATTTTTCTTGGATCTCCTACAGTGCCTTCCATAGGTGTGCTCAGTGAGCTAGTAAGTGTTCTTTAAATGCCAGAGTTAGAAGGGAAGGTAAAGGTCATTTCATCCAAACCTCTTATTTGACAGAGGAGGGCCACAGGGTTAAGTGATTTGCTTAGAGTAGAGATAGGACCTAAACCCAGAACTCCTAACTCCGTATCCAATCCTCTTTGCCTTACACCAACCTGCCTCTTGTTGACTGACTGATGACTAAAAAGCCTTTAGGCTCAGAGTAATGACTTGACGATACTGGAATGACAGACTGTTGGGTTTATATTTTGGCGCCAGGTGGCCCTACCCAGCTCCTTCTTCAAATCACACAATGTAGGTGGCCATGAACTCCTACTCTATGGAGGATCCTCTCATGAGGAAATAAAGCCTAGGTTGGAAGATGATTATCATATAGTCATAAGATCATAGATATAGACCTGGGAGAGACCTTAGATGTCATCTGGTCTATGTCTTTCATTTTACAGATGAGGAAACTGAACGCGAAAGAGTTGAGTTGACTTATCTAAGGTTGAACTGGAATTTGAAACAAGAAACCTGACTCCAAATGCTGGCATTCTTTTCATTATACTGTATTATTCCTATCCAGAAATTGGAATGGTCCCTTGAGAAAATCTAGTTCAATCCCCACCTTTTATGGATGGGAAAATTAAGATCTAAAGAGAATAGACAATAACACACTTAGATTAAATAGTAAAATAGTTGGATTCAAAGAGGAGTGGTTAATGGTTCAATGCTATGTTAAAATTCTGGTTCTGTGAATCCCCTTTTCCCCTTTCTAGTCAGTATAGTAAGTTTATACAGTCAGTATAAAGTAGTAATAGCAGAAAGTAAGATTGCAAAGGAAAAACCTGGAAGCCACGTACTCAAAGAAGCATAATTTACAAATTGTATCATATATTAATAAAAAATCACACCCTGGTAATATGTACTTTATCAGGGGAAGTTCTCTAGATGCTGCTGTCAAAGTCTTTTTGCCCTATGAGATGTACTTCCCAGATAAATTTCAGACCTCCACAGTAAAGATCAGCAGAGCACCAAGTGATGCTGATAATTTTGTGATATGTACAAGTTAACTTTAAAGTTTTTTTTGACAATTTTGAAATTATTTGAATATATTAATGAACTAACCCCAAGGTGGTTAAGATAAGAGTTATCTCCCCCCAAAAAAACTATAGATATTAGACCTCAAATTCCTGTCCCTCCATCAATCTTCCATCTCCTAAGAATGGTTCATGCTGTCTAGTGCTGCCTACTTTAACATGGCTTCATGAGTGATATTCCCTGCCTTTCCCCAACTCTATCCTCTTCTTCTCACTGCCTGCCTTCTTTCATCATCCCATTTCCTGTTCCAGACTGTCTATCTCTGAACCATGTTTGCTACTTTTCCTCTACTTTCTCTGCTTTTTGCACCCACAACTACTAAGCCTGTTTCCTATCATAATTTGTGGTCTTTCCTAGTGAGTACTCAATGAACTGGTTATACCTTGCCTCCATTTCATAGTTTCATAAATTAATAATTGATTTAAATGTCAGTTTTGCAGGAGGTCTTTGGTGGAGTGCCCCATGGATTTGCACTTAATATTTTTTTTAACAGTTACAGTATTATACATGACATGGCTTAAGAAATTTGCAGACAGTACAAATCTGGGAGAGATAGCTAAGGAACTAGACTGGCTAGAGTGTTTGGGGGCATATCTAATTAAATGGAATCTCATATGGATAAATGCAAAGAATTACACCTGGGTCCAAATAATCAACCTCAGAAGAACATGATTTATTTTCATGTACTATACATGAAAAGTATAGTAGTTTGAAAAAGTTTTGTAGAGTTTAAGAGAACTTCAGCCTTAATATGAGTCAGTCTGGACCTGCAATGAAAATAATTAAAAGAGGTATTGTTTTTAAGAACAAGTATAAGACAGCTCCTCTCTCTGTTCTGCCCTAGTCAGATCACAAAGAGTATTGTGCTCAATTTTGGGAACTGGTAGTAGTCTCTCAGTAACTGAGGATGACAATTGTCTTTGTGCATTTTTGTGCACAGAGACACTTGTGCATGAATAAGTGGAAAAGTCAATGCACAGAGACAGTCCCACTCTCTTGGCATTGGAAGCCTGGGTCCAGTGGCACAAAAAGTCGTTACACCTGGAGACTTCCTCAGCTGCATTGGATGGCCATGTTGTCTTTTGTGCTCCAACACACCCTAAGCACTCCACAGTGCCTTGCTGCATCACCATCTCAGCCATTGAACCTTCTTGTTGGTTTTTTCGCCTGTTCTGCCGAAGCAGTCTTCACATCCTGGGTGAGCAAAGCCCTGGTTCACCAGGGGTCCACGATGACCCGATGGCTACCCTCACAAGGTTTAGCCGGCCTGTCGAAGCTGTTGCCCGGGGTGTGGCCTCTGCTGCATGCTAGCAACTACTAGGAGCCACAAGTGAGAGCTGGGTGTCAGGTGAGGGTCAGAGGCTGGAGAGCTGCCCTAGGAGGGCCTGACAAGCCCTCCATACCAAAGATATTACTCCTCCCTGAGCACCCCATACACCCCCTACAATTTAAGAAAGACATAGATAAATCCAGAAGAAGGCAGGACCCTGAATCCATTTCACAAGATAATCTATTTGAGAAACTGGGAATGTTTATTCTGGAGAAAAGAGACTCAAGGGGTACATGAAAACTATCTTCATGTGATTCAAAGAATGCATTTGCATAGAAGATGGATTACCTTGCTCTTAGAAGAAGTGGCAGGTTCCCTCTTATTGACAATCATCTAACAAAGACTAGATGACTACTTGTCAGGTGTGCGAATTCCTTTCAGATATGGGTTTGCTTCAATGGCTATAGTATTTATTTCCATCTCTAAAATCCAGTTGACTTGCTCAAGTTTACATAGTATGGGAGCTCAGACCTCCCCACTTTGTTTGCCTGTACTCTTCCTTTTTATTGTTTTACCTCTAATCACAAGAACCTTCTTACTATTACTAATGTAGAAGGTGGGCATTCTTTGTTGTTATTATTCAATTGTGTCCAACTCTTAATGACCCCATTATGAAGTTTTCTTGGCAAAGACACTAGGGTGATTTGTCATTTATTTCTCTAGGGAATTAATGAAGGTAAACAGTGGTTAAGTGACTTGCCTAGGGTCACACAGTTAGTAATCGTCTGAGGTCAAATTTGAACTCAGGTCTTTCTGACTCCAGACTCAGCACTCAATCCACTGAGCTACCTACTTGCTTCCTTACATGATATTCAATTAGGAATTTCAAGGTCCCTCTATTGAAAAGAGCAAAAGGATACAAATTAGAAAATTTCATAATTCCTTGTTGCTAACTGACAACTTGCTAAACTAATTGTAGAATCTTAGAAATGGAAAGGACCTTAGAAACCTAGCTGATTCAACTCAATCTTTCTCTTCAAGTTCTAAGACTCTTTTTAAAAACTGTATTGTCACTTGTTATATACAAGAAAAGGTGGTCCTGTTGTGAGAATGACAAAAAATAGATGGACACAATATGTTTAAAGTCTGTAGAAATAATAATAATAGTAATAGTGATAATAATACCAAGCATTCATAAAGTGCTTTGAGATTTGAAAAGCAAATATTATCTCATCTATAAGCAGTCCTGAAAGGTAGGTGCTTTTATTGTCTCACTTTGGAAATGAGAAAATTGAAGCAAATAGAGTTTTAGTGACTTGCTGGGTCACACAGAAACTAAGCGTCTGAGATCATATTTGAACTCTGATCCTCCTGATTCAAGGTCTAGATTTGTATCCACTGAGTCGTCTATCTGGAAAAAGACATTGAGGTTTTTTGGGAAGATCCTCTAAGAAGAATTATGGAAGTTCATGAAAGAGAATCACACAGCATGGGAAGACACAGGATGGGGTTCTCAACAAATATTGATTAAACTGCTTCTACTACTCTAGAAGCTATGAAAAGAACAAAAGTTCAAGTTGTTTTGTTTCCTATTCTTCATGATCCCATTTTGGGTTTTCTTGGCAAAGACACTGAAATAGTTTGCTATTTCCTTTTCCAGTTCATTTTACAGTTGAGAAAACTGAGGGGAAACAGGCTTAAGTGACTTGCCCAGAGTCATTCAGCTGGTCCATGACCAGATTTGAATTCAGGATGATGTCTTTCTGGCTCCCAGTCTGGTACTCTATCGACCATGACACCTCACTGCCCACAAAAGTTCTAACAAACAAACAAAAAATAGTTCCTGACCTCAAGTTTACAATATCTGAATGATATTGTGTATAGATGTGTTTGAGACAATATGTGTACAGATAAATAGGTTGAAAATGAATTGATATTAAAAATTTAAAAAGTCCAGATGGTTGTAGGGAAATCAGAAAAGGCCTATTATAGTAGATGCCAGAAGCTGAGTCTTGAAGGAAATTAGGGATCCTAGAGTCAGAATTAAGGAGGGAGAACATTCTAGCTATTGGCAAGGAGAGTGTGGAAAATCATGGAGGAAGGAGATGGAATGTTATATCATAGAACAAATAAGCAGGTTTAGTTGAAACAAAGTATATGTGTATAAGGCAAAGTAATACATAATCCTGGAAAGACACACTAGAGTTAGACTGTGGAGGACTCTAAATCTCAAAGAGAAATTTGTAATTTGCCTAGAGGCAAAGGGGAGCCACTGCAGCTTCTGTTGTGATCCCTATGTGATTGTGTACCCAAGCTATTGTAATCATGAATCCTTCTAAGTAAGTGGACTGTAGAAGAACTATTGCTCTGGCCCCTCTGGAGACAGGAAAAGACAACTTAACTCACTTTAAACTGCTTCAATAATTGGAGTTTGGTTGCTGGGAGAGTATTGATTTTTCTGTCTATCTCAAAGGCTTTATCAATGGTAGCTGCAGTCAGGGGAGTCCACTCTCCATTTATAAATTGACACTTGGAAAGATCAAAGGTTCATCAAGGCAGCAATTAGTTCTGGTAATTTATCAGCTGTTTGGGTTTGTCTGGATGGAGAAGAAAGAGTGGTTCTGCATGAGCTCTTGTCCAAAGTGTTGCCGGTAGCTCCAGTCAGGGAAGCTGTGTGGCTGCAGTGGCCCCGTCTGTAGGTGCCATTTGTCAACAGTGTCAGTCTGTCTGTTACCTGATCTAGTTTGTTCATCCTGCAGGTGAAAAGGACAGATTCCACTGGATGCTAATGTCATTTGAACTGACCTCTTCTCTGTTTGTTAAACAATGAGGCTGTCATTTGCTTGCAGAGAACTTAAGGGAAAAAAACAACAACTAGATTATAGTGTGAAGTCAAAAAAGGAATTAGAAGGTAGAGTAGTGGGTTGTGCTGGTTTTTTAATTTATAAAGTTTGGAGATTCCCAGAGCCAGGCAAATAGGAAAGAAAAGTTGGGTGCTTCTCCTTTCCTGGTTTCTCCTAGTCCCAAAACAAGATAGGTCTGGCTTAATTCTGGGCATAATAATAGAAAATCACTGATATTTCTGATAGGTAGCTCTTTAGTAAGCATTTTCTTTCTCAATTCTGTGAGCTAGGCATTGGAAATTACTGCTATTTTCACTTTAAAGATAAGAAAATTGAAGATTGAGGAAGTGAAGGATCTTGCCTAGCCCTATGAAGCTTGACTCAATATCTCCTGATTCCAAATTCTGTGCTTTTCCTTCCATGCCAGCATCAATGTTGTTAACAGAATATTAGACTCTGAACTCAAAGATGGCCTTAAGGTTGGCATTTCCCTTGGGATAACTCCATGGGAAAAGGTAGAATATTCCTGCATTTGGCTTTTACCAGTCTATCCTATCCACACTTCCCCACAAAATAGCATACCCTTTATTTATTTTTATATATTCTATATGTATTTGTGAGCATATTTTTTCCCCTGGGAGTATATAAGTTTCTTGTGGGCAGGGATTTTTTCATTTTTGTCTTTATATCCTTAGCCCTTAGAGCCAGGCTCACAGATAATACTAATAAATGCATGCTTGCTTGATTTAGGCAGCTGTTTCCCTTTTGCATAGCTCTGACAGAATGTTTTTCTTGACGTCAAGCTTCAGCTGGTATTTTCGTTCTCACCTCTGACCACTGTTGCTCCCTATTCTTCCCTCTAGCACTAGGCAGATCAGGTTTAATGACTGCTTCCCATGAAATATTTTCAAATATTACCATGCCCTCTCCCCAAGTCTTTCCTTCCCCAGGCTAAATATGTCCAGCAACAGATCCTCATGTGGCATGATCCATGCCTTTCAATGCCCTAGTCTTTCTCGTCTGGATGTTCTTCAGCCTATAAATGAACTTCCTAAAATGTGCTAAGAATTCTACACACAGTATTCCAGACAAGGTCTGACCAAGGGCAAATTACAGTGGGTCTATCACCATCTCAGTCCTGGACATTATTACTTTTGAGACTGACTGAGTTTTTTTGGCTGTTATATTAGACTCCTGACTAAGAGTCCATTTTCCTTCCACCCCAGATCTTTTCAGACTAGTTGCTATCTAGTCATTGCTCCACCCTCTTGCATTTTGAGGCTGGATTTTTTTGTGAATTCAAGTGCAAGATTTTCTTTTCATCCTGGCAAAATTTCATTACATTAGAGATTGGGGCCAAAGTTCTATCCTACCAACATCTTTTTGAATTCTGACTTTGTCAGGAAAGTGAGATCTAAAATAATTATCATGGTTTTTCAGAGTGAATTTGAAATTGATCTTGGTTTTATTTATATTAACAGAAGATACTGGTTTTTATTATTAAAGCATGCATATAAAGCAGTTATTTCTCTCAAGTATTTGGTAAAGAAAACCCATGAACAATTCACTTCTAAACATTATTTCCCCTCCTTTCACTATTGAATGCTTGGGAATGGCTCCTAGAGAAGCAAATGATTCTAGTCGCCTAGTATTTATTAAGTCTATACACTGAGTCCATTAGCAAATCCTACCTCCCATCACCAAGGTAAAATGGAATGCTCTCTCCAGCCTTCACATTTCCCTCAGGCTAAATGTTTTCATGACCTCCTTTCCCTTTTCATTGTGCCTATGATGCTCATTTTAGTCTGATTTCACCTGTTAAAAAATGTTTGCCTGGGAAGGAAGTAGCAAAAGCAAATCTTGTGACTTACCCCAGCCACAACCCTCCTTGGAGAAGCACTGAATCTGTGGGTAATGGCTAGATAATCTACATGAGATATTTACTCTTCAGTCCTCAGTGATGAGGAAACACTAATGAATATCAGTTGAAGGCTTGATTCTCCAAATGACTCTGTTGATTTCCTTCCCTAAATATTATTTCTATCAAAATTCTCACTGCTATTTTTAAAAATTGAATCCAGGTAGCATATGTAGATATATTAAATGACTTTCTAAACTTCTGAGTAATCTGGGGGATATAGATAAACCTAGCTTTTATGAAGTCATGATCCTCAATTTTCTAGAACACAGCTGAGAACTCTGAAGGAAGCAAAAGAGGACTCTGAGCAGGTAAAATAGAGAAATAGTGAGACATAGTGGAAAAATATCTGGAATTAATTCTGAAGACCTATCTTTGAGTCTTAAACATGTTATCTAATAGCTGTGTTATATTCTTCTGAGCTTTAGTTTATTTATCTGTGAAATGGGTCAAATTTTACTCAAGGTTTTTAGTTTCATAGGATTATTGTATAGAAACCTTTTAGAAACCTTAAAGATTAAATACATGTATCATGATTTGCTACTATCATTAATAATTGCTAATATTTTCTCATGGGTTTTTTGAAGGAATGAAATGAGAAAATGACTGGAAATATACTTTGGAAAATGGCATATAAATATATGCTGTTACTAAATGTCACCATATTTATGTATTTTATTTAAAGAGTTCCTTAGGCTCTCACTCAAAACCTATTTACTTTTATGTTACATTCAATTTAAACTCATTTTGTTACCTGTCTTCCAAGGCAATAAGAAATCAGAAGGAGTTAAACTAGGGGATGAAATAGCAGCTAGAGGTAAACACATTATATATAGTGAGAAATTACACCAAGCATAACAGCAAGAGAGATTGTGCTGTTTTAGGTGACTGAGGAGAAAGGGAGTTGGGGAAGGGAGAGGAGAAGAGAAGAGAACAGAGATGAAGAGAGGAGAAAAGAAGAGAAAATTCCTATCAAATTACCTTTTAGTGACTAAAGAACTATGGCTCACATGTTTGGTATTCTCTGTTTAAGCCTGAAAAGAGTATTCTTTATCAATTTCCATCCAAAATGTTTTTTTTTGTAAAAAATGTTGTTTTAGACATAAAGTCCACTCATTTAAAAAAATTAGCTTATGAAAAATAATGAGCCTTCTTCCTTAATTTTGTCTAAATGGGAGGTTAGTATATATATATATACACATATATACATATATCATATATCCAACAACCACTATGTGGAATACACACATACACACACACACACACACACACACACACACACACACAGATCTATTCCATATTGTGACTTTCCCTATCATGGTTTCAATATATCATGTGTTGGCATAAGAAATCAAATGGGAATTTGGGGAAGGAGTTTTGTGGAAGCCACAGATAACATACAAAGACTGGAAGATGACACAAAAGAAGTTTAGAAATTCAAAAGTATTATAAAATATTTTATCTTTTAATAGCTTAAAATACACAATTTTGTTTTCAAAGTTAAAATAAATAAAATGTTAAAGTTTACAAAAAGATGCAAAAGCCACAAAAATTTACATGGATTTTCCAGATTGTGAGCACAGTGCCCCTGCCCCCAGCAAAGTGGATGGGATACTTGTACATGTATAAATATGCCTATATATGTTCATGTGCACATATATGTATTAATACATAACACATGTGTGCATGCATTTATATTTTATATGACTATACATGTTTTGTAGACATACATATGTAAACCACAGCTAAAATATCTTTTCAATTTAAATCAGCATTTACTAAGCATCTACTATATGTGAGGCACTGTGCTTTGTAGTAAAGATTCAAAGATGAAAACCCTCATATTCTGGGAAGATACATGCATGTAAGAAAGAAATCTAAACTTTATAAAAAATAATTCAAACAAGGAGAGAGTTCTAATAAAGGGAGGGACCCCAGGATAGGTTTCCTGCAGAAGAAGTTGTACTTCTGAGGGGAGAACGAAGGGAGGAGTAAAGGTATTCCAGATATGAGGGGACAACCTGGCCAAAGACACAAAGACAAGAGATATAATGTCATATAAGAAGAACAGTTAGTAGGTTATTTTGACTGTGGTAAGGAGTAGAGATATTAAGGTGTGTAATGTGAAAGAAAAAAGACTCAAAAGATAGGGGAGAACCAGATCATGGTGGGTCTTATGTGAAAAGTTTGAAAGTTCTGACTTATTTTTGTATCTATGTATTTTCAACTAAGCATGCAAATAGCATGATGCCTTTATGTGTAAAAATTAGTTGAATGAAAATTTCTCTTCTTGTAATATACAAATTTTGATTATTAGCTATCGATTACCTCCAATTTATCTTGTATATTATTTATATATAAGTATTTTCATGTTGTTCCCCCCGCCCCATTAAACTATGAATGCCAGGGCTGTTCCTTGGTTTTCTTTGTGTCTTCAGGTTCTTACTACAGTGCCTGGCACAATAGCAGATACGTATCAAGTGCTTCCTGACTGACTAAAGGAAGATTCATGTGTTATTTTCTTTTTTTTTTAATTTAAATTTATTTGGATGTTACATTAAAATAATCTTTTAATTTCCTCCTTCCCTCCTCTTTTCCCATTAGAGAAAGCATCATCTGACAAAAAGATATTTGTATACAAATGTCTTACTTCTATTTATCAGTTCTTTTATTTGAAAGTGGACATTAACAAGTATTTCTTCAAATGACTTCCCTGTTGTATTCAGTGTTCTATTTGTTTCATTCTTCATAATCCATGAAGGTCTTTCCGTGTTTTTTTTCAAAATTGACCTGCTTGTCATTCCTTACAGCACAGTCGTATTCTACCACAATATAATCCCATATAAACAAGTTGTGATGAAATATAGTGTATTGTTTACAAAAGGAGGGTAAAACTTAATGAGACTGAGATTTGTGCTACAGTATTCCAGTGAGCACCTGAGCCTAGAAGTCAAGCCAGCAGAGAGGTCATCCAATTACTAACTATCCATTTTAAGACCTGTTAGGCTTTCCAGGTTAGTTATCCAACAACCCCTTCAAAACTTTCAATTTGAAAAGGATAAAGGAGCCCACTAATAATTCTTATTTAGCACTTAATATTTATCCCTATTGAATTTTACTTCAATTTGAAATTGAGCTAGCAGATTTTAGCTCATTCTAGCTTGAGGACTTTATTTTATACATACTTACATATGAATACATGTAAGTGTTGTCTTCTCAAATAGAAAGTAAACTCCCTGAGGTCAGGGATTACTTCCTTTTTGTATTTCTATCCCCAGAGTCTCACACAGTGCTTATCACAGAAGAGGCATTTAATGAGTATTGTTGGTAAATTGCTTGGGCACCTAAGTGGCACAGTGGATAGAGTGCCTGTTGGGACATAGAGTCAGGAAGACTCATCTTCCTGAGTTTGAGTCATGCCTCAGACATTTATCAGCTGTGTCACCCTTGGCAAGTTACTTAACCCAGTTTGCATCAGTTTCTTCATCTGCAAAATGAGCTAGAGATGGAAATTCTAAACCACTCCAGACTCTTTGTCAAGAAAACCCCAAATTGGGTCACAAAGAGTCAGACAGAACTAAAAAATGACTGAACAACATTGACTGATATGGTTTCATACAACCTTTGTCCAGGTTGACATAAATTTGGTTATCAATGTTCTTTGAGTCTAGTCACTTCTTACATGTATCACTGAACTCACAAATCTCCACCTTGTCCATGGGGCAATTGTGAGAAACTTTGTCAAATGGCTTGCTGAAATGTAGATATACTATGTCTACAGAATTCCTTTTCATCTACCAGTCTAGTAACTCTATCAAAAAGGAAATGAGGTTAGTCTGGCAAATGAGATAACACATGTGAATTTACTTTGAATAACATGAATGGTTATACAAATGTTTGGCATTATTATTAATATTAGTGTAAACTAATACAACTCACCAGGGCTGGGCTCTTTCAGCATTGACTCTTTGAATAATACCTTATAACTAAAATCTATTAGAGCTTAGAAGTGATCTAAATATTAATTGATTTCAATACAAATTATGTTTATATTTCTATCAATTTACATAAGATATCCATTTCTAAAAATTAAAATTTGCTGATGATATGAAACTGAACAACAACAAAAAAAAACATATTGGATAACTGAAGTAAAAAAAAAATATCTCAATAGCCTGGAGTTAAGACCTAAAATTAACAAGATGAAATCTAATTGAAATAGATGTAAAGTCTTTTATTTGGGTTCAAGAAATCAACTGTAGTTCATATGCCAAAACTCTAGTGTTGGAGTCCACTGAAACTTAGTACTTTTTATATTAAATTTTTTCTACTTGTAGACTTCTGGAGATTTTTAAAAGTAAGTGTAATGCTGCCCACTAAGAGACTCAAAATAGTTTTCTTTCATAGCCACCTTAAAGGACCTGTTTGTGTATAGATCTTCTTGCTTCAGTATTTGAAAGTATGGTAAGACAATCATTTTCCCTATAATGTGGTTTCATATTGGAATACTTGCAATCATATCTATTAAATATAAGATTATAAATAGTTTATGTGTCTAGTTTTAAATATTTTTTTAAAAAGGAGTATATCTATATCTATATATGGATGTGTTTGTATGTATGAATTTTAACATTGTTTGGATCAATAATTTCACAATGTCTGTGGAGTTGGGCAGTTATTTTCTTTGGTCTTAATATATCTTTCACCAGCTTTGCCAAACTCCTGATCTGTTGGTATCAAGAATGTCTTTACCTCCTCCCTGTCGTAGACTTGGCCAAATATGTGTTTGGTTTTTAACTGATGATAAGTAATTATTAACTCTGTAGGATGGATTACTATTTTATGTTACTAGCACTGCAAGCAGCTTTGAGATGCCGCAGTTTGATAAAGTCTTCTGAAGTTGTTCCCATCAAGGCTCCAAAGGACAGCAGTATAGCCAGAACCATCAAAATGGGCCGGCAGTACTTTCCTTAGGGAACCAGAGAAACTTTGTCCTTAGTCTGCCTAATGTCATACCAGGAAACATCAACAGTCAAAATCCTTTAAGTGGAGAGGCTCAAATTTCAAATATAGCTGTCCTAAATTCAGTGTAAATAAACAGCTTGCTCATGTATGTTTTGGACCATTCTTCATATTGCCTGAGGGCATTTCTTGAGCTGATGTGTAATCTGTTTGTTATAAGGCATTAGGGGAAGTATAGTTTTATATTGGTGTCAACTGGTTAATAGAATGCATTTAGGTGCCTCCTTCATACAGAACACCACACAAGAAATGGAAGATGTTGTTCTTGACCTCAAGGAAGGTATAGTCTACTTTGTTATTGCTCAGGCATATCAATTATGTCTGACTCTTCATGACCCCATTCGGCGTTTTCTTGGCAGAGATACTGGAGTAGTTTACCATTTCCTTCTCTAACCTATTTTACACAAAAGGAAACTGAGGCAAATAGGGGTAAATAATTTGCTCCTGGCCACACAGTTAATTATTGATTTACAATATCATAAAAACAATGATATTAATGATAAAAATAACAATCTGTTTAAATAACACTTACTATGTGCCAGGCAGTGTGAGAAGTATTTTATCATTATTATCTCATTTAATCCTCATAAGAACCCTGGGAGTTTAGCACTATTATTGTCCCCATTTTACAGATGAGAAAACTGAGGTAAATATAGGTTAAATTATTTGCCCATGGTCACACAGTTAATAAGTTTCTGAAGCTCTATTTGAATTCAGGTCATCCAGACTCTAAGAGTGGTGTTCTATCCACAGTGCTCTATCCACTATCTGCTTTGAAACAAAGTCCTCTGCATCCAGAGGCAGGTCTCAGCTCATTGTACCTCACTACTTTACTTAAGGAGACTTTTCATATGCTATTCATATTTGTTACTCTGACTGTTAAACAAAGATAGGTGTCCATTTATCTGAAAACAAAGTATATTTCAAAGGCATTTAGTGTTAACCAGATTAAGGAGACACATGTAGGATGATAGAGTGCTCCAGACACATTTCCGCCCCAGTGTCCTAGACCTTTCTTGCTGACCTCCCAAGTTTTCTTAGACTTAAAAACTGTCTCACAATGACCATTTGTTATCTCTGCTGCTCCAAAATTTGATTTTGGGAGTAATTTTAACGTTGTTTAAAGGTGAACATTGAGAGAATGCAGCTGGGTTGCCTACAGTCTGCCATCTTGGCTCTGCTTTATCTATCTATCTTCCTAAGTTCCCCTGGGCTGCAAAAATATCTCACTGTACCAATTTCTTTGTTTATCAAGCTGTTATTTCCTTTTCATAATTTTCTTTCATAGCTCTCATTTCTTTTCCCAATTTTTATAGGAAAACCTACAAAACCAATTCCTCTTCATTTTAGTGCCTTCTCCTTATTATTTTTTCCTATTTATTCTTGTGTATATATATATATATATAAAATCTGCTTGTTATCTCTCCCCATTAGATTGTGAGTTCCTTGAGGGAAGGAACTGATTTAATCTTCTCTTTGTATCCCCAACATTTAGCATACTGCCTGACACATACTAGGTACTTAATAAATACCTATTGATTGATAGAAGTTGAATTGAATTTGACTGGAACACTTCCTGGGTTTTTATAGAGGAGGTTGGGGAAGAGTTACAGCAAAAATGATCTCTTACTCCATCAGCTTTATTCTACCCTTCATTTATATTCATATTTTATGTGTGCATTTTTTTATACCAATTATATATATAATAACAAATTTCCACAGAAGTTTTTCTAAGTTATATGATCAAACTTATTTCCCTACCTCTCTTCCCTTTCCCCTCCCAGTTTTGGCAGGTGATTAAATCTGTATTATGTATGTATTATCATAAAAAAACATTTCCATATTGTTCATTTTTTTCTACCCTTCCTTTAAGAGAGTTTGGGAAAGGCTACCGGCAGGAGGTGAGCCCTTACCTCCTATTATATGTCTAGCCACATTTTAAGGCTTATATCAGTCCCCAATTCCTCTAAGATCAGCCCAAGTCTTCTCTGGTTATTCTATTTTCTAATGATCTCCATCCTCTCCATATTCTTCTGTGTGTTGCTAATCTATCCCCTTAATTTGTTATTAAGTTTATATTACTTTGGGAATTCTCTTGAGTTTCTATCCAACTCTTATAGTGGAATTAACTTTTCACTTAGAAGGTGACAGGACTCTCTGGAACAAGTACTAGATTTGGGGCTAGAGGACCTGGGTTCTAATCACAGTTTTGACCTTGACTAAATCATTACTTCTTTTGGGGATCAAGTTTTTTCAGCTATAAAGTGAAGAGGTTAGACTAGAAGGCTTCTAAAGTTTCTTCTAGGCTCCTAGGTCTCTTATTTTTCAGAGGCCATAATCTCCTTAGGTGGGGTGGGGTGAGGAGGGAAACCTGTATAATAAGTCTTATATTTATCATTGCCACAATTTAGTTGTGCTCATAGGTGTTAGAATTGTCTCTAGAGGAGAAGAGTCTAGGGCAAATCACTACCTCAATAGCCACTGCTTAAAAGAAGTTTACATTTTGCATAAGATTAGTTGTGTGATCAGGGGGTGCCTAGGTGAAGCACTGGACAGAGCACCAGCCCTATGGTTAGGAAGATGAATATTCCTGAGTTCAAATCTGGCCTTTGACATTTACTAGATATGTGACCCTGGGCAAGTCACTTAAACCAGTTTGCTACATTTTCCTAACCTACAAAAGGAGGTGGAGAAGGAAATGACAAACCAGGAAAACCCCAAATGGGGTCATGAAGAGTTAAATATGATTGAAATGACTGAACCACAATAACAACAATCTTGAGTAGGTAACTTAAATATTATGTACCCTGGGACTTATTTATTATAGAGAAAGCTCCCACACTAGAAGATTTGCAGATGAAATGAGAGCTCTATGGCATAAATTTAGGTTAAAATGAATTGTGACGGTAACCTTCATGGGAGTCTGAGGAGTATGTGTGGAAGGAGATAGCATAGTATTTCTCTTTGCCTTGTGGAAAAGGTGGTGGGAAAGTAAATGGTTCAGAAGGAAGAACATGAGACTAAGAGCTGAGAGATGTCTATCTAGTCCTTGTGTAATTCTTAGTCAATAAACATTCCTTTTAATGTTCTAGGCACTGTATTAAGCACTGGGAATCCAGAGAAAGGAAAAGGAAAATCTCTGATCTCTAGAGGTGCTATCTAATGTACACTCACTCATTAATTTCTCTGAGTCTCAGTTTTCTCATTTGTCAAATGAAGGAATTGGATTTGCTGATTTCTAAGAAATATCCCAACTTTAATTGCCCACGAAGCTATTATCTCTCATGGTATGAAACAAATCTCAAACAAAGAAAAAAACCCAAACTGTCATCATTGGCCTGAAGAATAAACAGCTCCTGGCTCCCATGACACCCTCACCTACTGCTCTGCTGAATCACAGCCTCATAGATTGCCTAGAATGTTCTACCAGAGAGGTGAGTTTGGAAATAACCCAATAAATATTTGTTGAATGAACAAATGAATACCAGGATGAAATGCCTAGAGTGAAACTGTGACAGTTTCCATTAAATAAACCTTTTTTTTTTCATTTCTTTGTAAGGAAGGTATCTGTTGGGATACAGTCCCAGAACCTTGAGAATAATGTTTCCACAGGGCCTGCCAGGACCAGGGCATTTTCTGGTTGGCTTCTGTGCCAGCACAGACTGAATTAGTTTGATTTGGGACATGACACAAACCACAGGATTGGTATGTAGAGGCAATGGCAGTGGGGACTATAATACAGCCACACATCTGTTTCCTTGCTGCTCTGTGGTGTTAGATTTATAACAGTCATGTCAAGGGGATGTTTTTGCCATTCCCTATGCAGTATTAGCCTTTGGAATACTCAGGCAGTATCCCTTTTCAGTTACTGGGGTTCTTAGGGAGTGTCAAGTACATGAGAGACACCAATGTCCCATAGAGTTTCTAGGACTGTGGAACTGACTGTCTTGTCTTATCTGTCCATGGGTTGCAGCCAAAAGAATCACTGAAAGAGTGGCAAATGATTGTGCATTTCATTGCCTGGGCTACTCCTACTTGGCTCGAAGTCTTAGGAGAAGTTATTGAACTTCCAAGAAGTCTCCCCCTAGCTCAAGAGGCAAGAAACAAATCCCAGCCTGAAAGCAGAGGTTTTGCCTTGGGGGTAGGGCTGGGAAATGAGTAGAATGCCCCATTCTGTGTCATATTTGGCTAATGTTTCTTTATTTTGACTATTATTTGACTAATCTAATTATACTGTTTAATTATGAACTTGAAGTCTGAATGAATGTTAACAGACAAGATCTATTTACTAGATGGAGTTGCCAATGTGAGGGAGCAGATGAAGCAATGGGTGATGACTTACTCTAGAAAAAAGGGTATGAAATGTAATAATGGTCTGTCCCACAAAGTGTCCCAAGCCAAAGTTTTGTCTCCTAGAGCTCTAATTGTCCCCAAGTGGAATACAAGCCTCTTGTATCTTTAGGGATGGCCTATGAGCAATAATATGACATCCATTATAAGTTTAATTAAGGTAGATTCAAAAAATATTTACTAAATGCCTTTGAAGTACCAGGCACTGTGCTAGGTACAAAGACAAAAATAAGATAGTTTTCGTTCTTGAGGAATTCATGTACTCCTAGAGAGAGAGTCAAAACACATCAGAAGACTGGATCAGAGAAGATTTCCTGGGGGAAAAAGTCACTGAGCAACCATCATATACAAAGCTGAGGCTGTTAGAACATCCAGTAAATGACCTTTGAGCTCCATCCACTCATTTCTCAGTCAGGAGTCAATGGGGTACTTGTCCCATATCACTTTCTTTCCCTGGTCCTCAATTTATTCATCAAACTGAACAATATCTTTTCATTCCAAATCCTATAAATAGGAGTTATTGTCTTGCTATGGGGCAGCTGGTGGCATGGTGGATAGAGTGCCAAGTTTGAAATCAAAGAAGATTCATCTTTCTGAGTTCAAATCTGGCCTCAGATACTTACTAGTTGGGTGATTCTGGGCACATCTCTTCACCCTATTTGCCTCAGTCTCCTCACTTATAAAATGAGCTGGAGAAGGAAATGGAAAAATGAGTATTTTTTCCAGTATCTTTGCAAAGAACATCCCAAAAGGGATCATGAAGAGTGAGATGTGACTGAAATAACTGAATAATAACAAATTGTCTTGCTGCTCACTATGAGTTAGACTCCTAGTCAGAACTTCATAGAACAGGGAATGGCTGCCTGGGGAAGTTCTGGACATGGCTGTATAGAGAGACTCTAGTCACTATAGGGATTGAAATGAGATGCACTGCTTTGGATAGCTTGAAAGAATCCTTTTCAGCTTCTGAGTTTAGGGCTTTCCATAGTAAAACACTTTGAATCTGTCCATCTTAACCGTTTGAAAATTAGGAAGAGGGGAGCTCTAGGCAAAATTGTGGAGTGGTTTTGGTCTTGTTTTTCAGTCATTTTTCAGTCGTGTCTGACTCTTCATGAGAATTTCTTGGCAAAGATGTTGGAGTGGTTTACCATTTCCTTCTCCAGCTCATTTTATAGATGAGGAAACTGAGGCCAACAGAGTGAAGTGACTTTGCCCAGGATCACACAGCTAGTAAGTTTCTGAGGCCAAATTTGAAGTCAACATGATGAGTCTTCCTGACTCCTGGAATTGTGCCCTATCCACTGAGTGACCTACCTGTTTGCTAGGTCTTTTAATCATCTATATTTTACAGCTTTCTTCTCCTGGTGGCTACCCTGTCTCTCAGATGCTCAGAGCTTCTCCTCCTTACCTCCACCAAGTCTTTTCTCTCTAGGTAGTACTCCATAACTCAAATTTTCTTTCTCTTTTACTTCCCTCCAAAGCTCATAGGTTCATTTATTTAAAGCTTGAAGAGATCTCAATTTGAATGAGACTCTAATCCAACTGCTTCATTTTACAAATGAGAACACTGAAGTCTGGAGAATCTAAATAAGTATCCAGGTAATATAGGCAGTATGTATTAGAGGTTGGCTTTAAACTCAGATGTTTTTATCACTGCACCAAACTGTCATTCCACTTCCTTTCATATTTCATTTCCTTCATTTTCTATCCTCTCTCCCTGCTAGACAATTGACTTCACACACACACATGTACAGACACAGACACAAACTATACATATATAAGTATATATGTATAATATATGTGTGTATATACATATATATTATGATAATTTGGTCTCAGGTATTACTAGTTGATAATGACTTAATGTTTACGTCTCCCAATTACTCTGCATTTCAATAAAGTCTTCAATGCCTTCACTCTAAGGAATGTGTTCTGTGTCATTTTTAAGGTCCTTATGTCAAGAAAGTATGGAAGATATTGCAAAGTACCTTTCAGGAACTGTCAAATCTTACCAATAGGAGATGACTTCTTACTCTATCTATAAAGCCAGCCTGGAATTTGAGGACATTGAATCATTCTTGACATTCTGTAGTAAGTTAGTGAAAAAAGCAAGATTAAAACTAATATATGTTCTAACCTGGTCCTGCAAATAAAGAGCTATTCTGTGTCTTGATTTGACATTAGAACCATCTCTTAAATGGGCTTAGGCTTTCTTAGATCTTTCTGGACTGAATTAGCCCATATAAACACCCACCTCTATAGGTAGATCCTGGGGCCCCATATTGTACTTACTTTAAAGAGAGTTTGGTGTGACTGGATTCTCTTGTGTGTACATAGCCTGATCTCAGTTGCAGAGTTGTTTTTAGGAAGCTCCTGGGGTGACATAGTCTATACCCCCAGAGGCAAAGGCACAATAGATTTGTTTTCAGTATAAGGCAGTCCTGTTGGCTTCTATTTGCTGATGGATTCCTGGCCTTAAGAAAGGAAATGGTCTCACCCAGTCTAGAGACCCCAAAGCAGATTACATGACAATACATGGAATTTCAGGAATACCAAAGGAGGGGCAATACCTTTGTTGAAGCTTTCAGTTCTGAGGACACCCTTTAGTTTATACATCCACACATTCCATCCCCTTCCCCTCCCTACTTTAACTAATATAATCTTCCTACAGAAAATAGGGACAAAGAAAGATCATTGGGAACAAAGGATAATAAAGTATGTGTATATATACATGGACACACACAAGCAATTATCTTTGTCCTTAAAGATCCTTTATTGTTTCAAAACGAGAATGCAACATTATCTTGATTGGCAACCGTTCTCGTAGCTTTGGATATGATCTTTGAATTTGTGTTACCAAATATCCCCCAAATATAGTCCATCTTATCCTTATTCTTCAGAGTATCTCTCTCTCTATCTCTATCTCTCTATGTTTCTATCTGTCTATCTAAAAACAAAACAAAACAAACTTCTCTAAAAATCTATTCTTTATTTGCTAAGCCCTTGATGTTTAGGGTGTCTTTTCTTAGTCTCAATTCATATAGCTATCAATTTAGAACTGGAACAACCTGTAGAAGACATTTAGTCTAACTTCTTCATTATATATAAAAATTGAGGAGACTAAATCCCAAAGAGATGAAATTACTTGTCCAAGATAGTGACAGAACAAGGGTGAACTCCAGACAAATTGGGATATGACACCAAGACTGATGCTCTTTCCAATGTACCACAGTACCTCATCACTGATCTTTTATGCTTCTCTTGGTTTCTATCAGTGCCCTTTGAATGTCATCAAAAATGCCATTTTTAAAGAGAAGTAGCCTGAAGTTTGATAGGGGCACAGTGGATAAAAGCATAGGACTAGAGGAGTCAGGAAGAATCAAGGTCTAAATTGGCTTGAGACAGTAGCTGTTTGACCATGGGCAAGTCATTTAGCCATGTTTGTATCAATTTCCTCATCTGTAAAAATGAGGTGGAGAAGGAAATAGCTAACCACTCCAGTATCTCTGCTAAGAAGATATGCCCAAAAGGCAAAACAAAGGGTAGGACATGATTGAAAACAACAAAAATTTTGATAGAAATAGAAACTTCCTAATAATTAGACCTGTCCAACAATGGAATGGTGTCCTTTCAGGGGTAGTGGGTCCCCCTCAGAGACTTTTTCAAGCCAAGGCTAGATGACCACTTGCTGGATATGTTGTAGATGGAATTCTTATTGAGACAAATTAAACTAGATGACCTCTGAAACCCTTTCCATCTCTGAGTTTCCGTGTGATTAAAACATGCTTTATCTGTCTGTTATAGACACAGTTGATAGCCTTTGCACATATAAGTCCCATATAAGGTAAGGGCCTTTTTGATAATAGATAATAGATAATGATTTTGTATTAGGTCTCAAAAAATATTAGAGCATATAAAGATTTAGGGGAAATAGATTGTTCTGTTAGTCTTTTTCTACTGATGTCACTGGCTAGCTAACGTTAGACCAAACACTAAAACTTTAATTAGTCATTGTATAGTTCTGAATTGCCTGATATCTTAACCAATCAGTATATATTTATAGCAGCAATTTTTGTGGTAGCAAAGAATTGGAAATTGAGGTGATGTCTCAATTGGGGAATGGCTGAACAAGTTGTGGTATATGACTATAATGGAATACTATTGTACTATGAGAAGGGATGATTTCAGGAAATCCTGGAAAGGCCTAGATAAACTGATGCAAAGTAAAGTGAGCAGAAACAAGGAGTACTTTGTACATAGTACCAATATTGCATGGTGATCAATGCATGGATGACTTAGCTATTCTTATTAATACAATTATCTAAGACAATGTTCAAAGATTCATGATGAAAAATGCCATCTGTCACCAGAAAAAGAACTGATAGCCTGAATGCAGAATGAAACATATTATATTTAATTTTCTTTCTTTTTTGATTGAGTTCTCTCCCACAAATAACTAATATGGAAAAGTATTTTACATTATTGCACATGAAAAATCTATATCATATTGCTTGCTGTCTCAATGGGGGAGAATAGGAGGGAGGAAAGGAGAGAGATAATTGACTTGAATTTTTTTAAAAGGTTAAAATTATTTTCAAATATAATTGAGAAACAACCTGAAATATTACTTAAAAAACAACCCAAAAGAAAGGATCTACAAGACCTTGATGACCCCAGTATATTCTCATTCTGGCCTTCTTCCCTTTTTTTCTTATGCTAATTCAAAATAAGAGAAAGTACTGGACAATGTTGTATGGTTATAAAGTGTCCACTGCTTCTTGTGAGATAATAAAGATGGTTTCCAAAATGCAGTTATCAGTGCCTCAATATTGTCACAACACTTCTCATTGAATTCATATATCTTTAAAATCAATGCAATTGTAATTGCTTGTTTGACTGATTCCTCAACCACTTGAGGCTAAGATAAAAAATAGCCCTGCCCTATCATATCATTTCAGATTTTTCTCTGTCAGACTTTTATTTAGCTTTCTATTTTCATGTAGGCACATCTTAATTACTAGAAATCTATGTAATATCTTCCCTGGTAGGCTAATATCATGTTTCTTCCCTGGCTAGGGTGAAGCTGCACCTTGCCTTTTCATAGTGGTGAGAAATGGCTCCTCAATCACTTGTGTATTATCCATTCATCTATTAACAATAGACAGAGTTAAACTGGGCATATCCAAAGGAAAAGTAGTGTGAGATTAGATATATGCTAAAGGGCTTCTAGGTGGCATAGTAGATAGCATGCTGGAACTGAAGTAAGGAGGTCCTGAGTTCAAATCTGACCTTAGACACTTATTACTTATCTGACTCTGGACAAGTCATTGTCCCTATTTGCCTATAATTTATAAAATGAGCTGGAGAAGGAAATGGCAAACCAATCCAGTATCTTTGTTGAGAAAACCGCAAATGGGATTACAAAGAGTTAGGTCCAACTAATTAATTAAGTAACAACAAAAAGGACTTCTTTGCCACCAACCTTATTCTAAATTTAATCCTAAAATTCCATGATTGGAGTCACTTTGGCATGATTTCCCCAAAGCCCTGTCAAAATTGAACTCTGTTACCAATAGAAGTAATTGAGGAACTCAGGCTTATAAACCCATAACTTGAATTAGTTCTAAACTTTGCTAGTTGTCTCCCAGAAGACACTAATGTCCTGAAGGAAGAGGTTTCTAATAGGAAAGAGGATGGTTTTTTGTTACCATTTATTTTTATTTTTATATATATAAAATAATATGTAACATAACAACATAATACATAGGATTTGTTATAAATATGTAATAAATTATAATAAATATGCTTATCCAAGAGAAACAAATGCTCACATTAGTTATATCCAAAATTCATGTCTCATTCTTTTTTTGCCCCTCTCTCTTCTACAACTCCCTCTCCGTCCCCAAGAAGGCAGGTAATATGATATGTTATCATATAGCAGAGTTTTCAATGGCTAAGTAGTAGGCTCAGAAACATCTTGGATCATTAGGTGGTTTCTTGGAAAGGCTAGATCAAAGAGGAGTGCTTGTAGGACTCACACATGCCTAATGCCCATCAGTAGGGATCCCTCTCATGGGACAGGGAAATTCTAAGATCAGCTGGCTCAGATTAGCATCATTAGGTCTGCTGACAGCTTTTATCTTTGGTTATTTCCCCAGTTCTAGTACCTGATGTTCCTAGAGCTTAGGAACAATATGACTTCCCCAGACCAACAGAGATAATAGCAAATATTTATTAATTTATTAAATAAAGTTAATTTTATAATAAAATATATAATAAAAGATATATATAATAAATAATTTTATTTATTAATTATATATGTGTGTAACCCCATGCTATATACCAAGGGAGATGCAGATATTAGGTTGGCAGGTTCCTCCCTTCATGGAACTTACTGTCTAGAAGAGAAGTAAGAACAAATCTGGAATGTTATACTATTCCCCCTTAAATCATAAGTACATTCAAGCATCAGTAAATAAAGTGTTACATGAAGTCTAAGGAAAAAGGTTTTTTCATGGAGAACTAAGGATAAGACAAGGCTTTTAGAAGGAGGAGGCAATGAGTGGGGTTTCAGATGATGTACTGGAATTCAAGAGATCAAAAAAGAAAGGACATTTTACACATTTAGAAAGAAGAGTGCAAATAAAGATATTGGGGAACATGGCACATTGCAATCATCTAGGATCTAGAAAGAGACTTCAGAGGTCATCTAGTCCAACCCCTTTCTGATGAGGAAACTGGAGCAGAGGATTTTAAACCAGTGTTTTTGCCCTTGTTCATGTGAATGAAACCCTGGGAGCTGATGAGGTTAGAAAGTAGTTGAATTTGTGTGAAATGTCAAGGTTATGAATATGAACAGTATTAAGGCTTGAACTTCAGGTTGGCATCACATTAGGGAGTATCTTCAGTTCTAAGCAGAAGATTTTGAACTTTATTTAGTAGGTCATAGAGAGTGCCTGAGTTTTTTGAGTGGGAGAATTGCTTGACTAGATCTAATAATAAGAAAAAAATATACATTCTTTAGGATCATGAAGGAAATAGAAGAAAGTAGAGGTAGAAAGACATATAAAGAAGCTAAAGCAAGGTGAAGGTAAATTAAAATACTAATGAATGATCCCTCCCATAACATGATGAAATGAAAAAAAAAACAGTGAATGGGGGGGAGGGCACCAAGAGGTTCCATGTTGTCTTTCTGGCTACTCCACCTACTTAAGGTCCTTTTTAAGGTTTAGAATTTGAAGAGATATATTCCCTTGAGTCCCTTAAGTGAGGGCCTCTTGTGAGGCTCAGAGGTGAGTAGACTTTGTGAAGGAGTTATAATAAGAACATGTGAGGGGGCAGCTCGGTGGCTTATTGGATTGAGAGCCAGACACAGAGACAGGAGATTCTAGGTTCAAATCTGACCTCAGACACTTCCTAGCTGTGTGACCCTGGGCAAGTCACTCAACTTCCATTGCCTAGCCCTTACTGCTCTTCTGCTTTAGAACCAATACATAACATTGATTCTAAGATGGAAGGTGAAGGTTCTTAAAAAAAAAAAAACATTGGTTCATTGGTTTTCTAACTAGTTTTCTAACACTGACCTCACACTGCCTCTCATCAACCACACAGTTCATGGAAATGAAAGGAAAGCCACTGCACAAATTCATCTTATCTCTTTGGTAAGGTATACTATGCCATCTCCTTCTCGGATTCAGTTCATTACTTTGTAGTCTTCAAGGAGATGGATGTATTGTATAAAATATTTATGAAACATTGAATCTTGCTCTGTTCTATGAGTATTAAAATTGTAATGGGAAGTTGGTGGCACTTGGATAGTGATTTCTCTTAAGTTCCCTTTTGGTTTTAAATTCTATGAAACTTAGACAGCAAGAATTTCTTGCTTTTGCCACCACAGAGGAAGTCATATAGTTGTAAAATGAAGTCTCAGAATTAATTAGGCAACCAACAAGGATTTAAGCGCCCTTTTTGTGACCACATCATACTTGGTACTTTGGATGCAAAGAGAAAAATGAAACATTGCCTGACCTCAAAGAAGTTATATTTTCTTGGAAGAAAAAAAAAGCACACACAAATAAACATACATATATACAGAATAAATACAAGGTAAATGTAAGATAATTTTGAAGCCCTATTAGCTTTGTAGAAAGTATGTATGTGAGGATCTAGAAAAGCCTTGTATAGAAAATGGTTTTAGAGCTGACTTTAAAAAAATACTTTATATAGTTTTTATTTTTATGTTCGGTTCCAAATTTTCTCCTTCCCAACTCATCAGCAAGAAGGCAAGAGAGATAGTTCTCATCACATATATGAATTCATTTATAAAAAGCATTTCCACATTAGCCCCGCCAAAGGCAAGAAAAATAAAGGGAAAAAATTATGCTTCAGTTTGCACCCTGAGAACATTAGTCCTCTTTCTGGTGGCTAGCTTTTTATATCATGAGTCCTTTGGATTCTTGGAGTATCATTGTATCAATCAGAGTTACTAAATCTTTTTCTTAATTTTACAATACTCCTGTTACTATTTGGATCATTTTCTTATTTCTGCTCTGTAAGGGGGGGAAGGGGTTAATTTTTAAAGGGTTGGATTTTATATTTTAAGAGTGTGGTCACCAGGAATTTAAGTAATTCCAAAGAGATTTTATTTACAATTTCATTACAAAATGTAGAAAGAGTGAAGCAAGAAATCAGAGAGAGGATAAGGTAAGATATCTAGCCTCTTGACTAAGTAATTTATTTCTGTCCTACCCCCACCCCCATCCACAGGGAAAGTTAGTTTCAGCCTGCCTGGACCTGGGGAAGCCTCTCTCAAGAGACAAAATAGACAGGGGTTACAATTTAATCTTCACAATCAGGGGAGAGTTAAATATTTTCATTGTTATAATCAGGGGAGTGTTAAATTTAATCTTCACAACTCACTTTACTTTGCATCAGTTCAAGTATCTTCTCAGGTTGTTCTGAAACCGTCTCCATCATTTTTTATTGCACAGTAGTATTCTATCACATTTATATATTATAACTTCTTCAGCCATGTCCCAAATGATAGACATCCCCTCCATTTCCAACTCTTTGCCACCACAAAAAGAGCTGCTCTCATTATTTTTGTACAGATGAGTCCTGTTCTTTTTCCTTTGGTCTTCTTGGGTTATAGACACTGCTGGATCAAAAGGTATGTACAGTTTTTATAGTTCTTTGGGCATAGTTCCAAATTGTTCTCCAGAATGGTGGGACTAGTTCACAGTAAAACTGACTTTTAAAGGAAAGCTAGCTGGTTCTAAGCAAAGAAGAAAGGAGGGAGATCATTCTAGGCACAGTATATGCAAATTCCTATTGATAGGAAGTAAGATGTTATATGGGAGGAATAGCAGGAAAGCCAGCTTAGTTGGATTGTGGAGTGTGTAAAGGGAGGTAATATATGTAAGGAAGTATAGTTTTCAACCAGATTGTGAAGGTTTTTTACAGGTCAAACAGAGGCATTTGCATTGGATCCAAGAGGTGATAGGGAGCTATTAGAATTTTTTGAGTGGGTAAATAATACAATCAGACAGACACTTTAAGCATATCACTTTTACAGCTGTGCAGAGGATAGATTGGAAAGGGAAAGATGATCAGGTGTTCTCTCTCCCCTCCACATCTAAAGTTAATAATTTAAGAATCAGTGCTATTTAGATGCTACAAATGAAATTTTGTGTGGAATGAGATTATTCTAAAGTCTCTTAATGATTATAAAAATCTGGTTTCTTTTGCTTTTTCTCTAGCCCAGGAGCCCATCTGCAGAAAGGGTTATAAGGGCATTCTATTGAAAACATTTAATTTTACAAAAAAAAATACTTTAAGGTCTCTAAGGGGGCATGAATTTAACTTTGGTATAAACAGTCTTAATACTCACTTTGCTAGGTTCCTTTTGCTGCTTTTGCTGGTTATCAGAATGATAAACTAGACCTTTACTCCTAATCATAATATTTTGCATGTATAGTCTGCTTTACAGTTTACATAGCAATTTTACATAGAAATGATTGTCTCATCTTCACAAAAACCCTGTGAGGTAGGTGCCCTTATAACCCCCATTTTGCTGATAAGAAACTGAGGCTTAGAGGGGATGAGTTTCCCAGGATCTTCACTCACATTACTGACCCAAGTGATTTCTTGGAAAAGATTATGGCAGAGAAGGCCAACCTGATCCCCTGTTCTTGCTTTTGTTGATGAGGGAACACTGTGTCCTGTTGAAAGGTTTGGCATGGCCTAGGCTGGACTATGTTATTTTCATCTATACGGTCCGCTGCTTAGATGGAGTGCTTGGTACATACTCTCCTGTCCTCTTGAACTAAGAAGGGTCCTACCAGGCACATTATTGGTCCATCACATCAGATATTCTGCCTCTGGCAATTTTCGTATCTGATGTTTCAGTGAAAAGAGACCTCCACCATAACACACCTGGACAATTAGGATATAAGTGCTGCTGCTCATGGCATGTGTTAATAATTCTCCCCTATGATCAGCCTCCACCTTGAAGAATGAGATCTGATTATTTTTTATCTCTGCTGGCAAAACTACAAATGGGATATAAACATGGCCATAAAATCATCCAGCACCTTTTTAAAGAAAGCCAGGCATGCTGGCTCTCTAGCTTACTGCCTCACTGAGGATGGTGTCGTGGTTCTAGTGCCTTCCTTTATTTGCTGCAAGGAATTGATTTTCCTTTGTTTTGCTGCTGCCCTCTCACTGCAGTTCTCCCATCATTCACAATAAGTCCCTTTACTCAGAGTAGAATTAGGGATGACTCCTAGTCTATTAGGGGCAGCCAGGGAGCACAATGGATAGAGGGCTGTGCCTGGAGACAGAGTGACTCATCATTCTGAGTTCAAATCTGGCCTCAGACACTTACGAGGTGTGTGACCCTGGGCAAGTTTGTCTCAGTATCCACATCTGTAAAATGAGTTGGAGGAGATGCCAAACTGATCTAGCATCTTTGCCAAGAAAATGCTAAATAGGGTCATAAAGAGTCAGACATGACTGAAATGACTTAACAACAACCCAGTCTATTATAGTTTCCCCAAATGGGCTAATATTAATCTCTATCACATCAGTCCTAGGGGCATATGCACCAACATACAATTTTTTTTATTACTTCAGAAAGCTTCAGTATTTCTCAAAGGGGGAACTCCCTTTCACTGACACATGTTGCAACCTATATAGAACTTGTAGATGGACTGCAAGAGTTGCTGAGGCTGAAAAATTCATCACCTGTAGGCAACTTGGTCATAACTCTCCACACTTAACTAGCCTAGTCCCTACATTATTGACTTGCAAATCTTCCCTGGGCCCATATTCAAAACTATTCCAGACTGCTAGAACTTAGCTTCCACTTTGGCTGAATAGCTTGACCATTCAGGGTCACCATGATGTCATAAAACATCAGAAAATGAGGATATTGTGCTTAATGATCTCTAAGGTCCCTTTTAGATATGCTAGATGTAACTTGTAAAAGCTGATTGTAAAATTTTCAGTGTGAGCATTTCCACTTTGGCAATCAGTAAACTGGTACAAAACATGGCTTGATTCACTGAATTGTAGAAAGTCTAGACTTAAGAAAATGATGCCCCAGAGACTTGATGAAAAATGTCATTTGCCCTCTGAGAAAGAACTGATGGATTCTGAATGTAGACTGAAACATATGATATTTCATATATGTAGATTTTACTTTCTCCTCCTCCTTTTATTTCTTACTCCTTCTTGAAATCTCTTCTACAAAATGACCAATATGGAAAAATGTTTTTCATGATTGCACATGTAAAATCCATATCAGATTGCTTTCTGTCTCAGGAAGGGGAGAGAGGGTGGGAAAAAAGGAGAGAATTTAAAATTCAAAATTTTAAAGAAAATAAATATTAAAATGTTTTTACTCATAATTGGGGGAAAGTAAAATGTCATTTTAAAAATTCTAAACAAACAAACAAAAACCAAATTGTGACTTTCATGCATTCCCCAACCTCTTCCCTGCAAACGTTTACCAGCACATGCCAGCTTTGAGGTTTAGATTCCTATGATTTTAGTGAAGAATAAGCATTTAACTGTGGGAGGAGAAAAACCTCATTTACTTGACAAGGTAGAAAGATAAACTAGAGGGGGCAGCTGGGTAGCTCAGTGTGTTGAGAGCTAGGCCTAGAGACGGGAGGTCCTAGGTTCAAATCTGGCCTCAGACACTTCCCAGCTGTGTGACCCTGGGCAAGTCACTTGACCCCCATTGCCTAGCCCTTACCACTCTTCTGCCTTGGAGCCAATACACAGTATTGACTCCAAGATGGAAGGTAAGGGTTTAAAAAAAAAAAAGAAAGATACACTAATAGCTTATATTTACACTCTGCTTTATTGGTTATAAAAAAAACAACATACATTATCACATTTATTTCTCACAATAAATCCATGAGATAATATATTATTTTTCTATTTTACAGATGAATAAACTGAGGCTCTGAGACATTATGTGACTTCATCAAGCTCACAGAGTATATATTATACCTGGGACTTAGAACTTGATCTTCTTACTGCAAATCTAGTGTTGTTTCTAATACATCAAACTCCTTCATTGTAATGATAAAGAAGACTAATAAGTGTCCAATAATTCATAGGTGAAAAATAGTAGGAAGTAGATCTATAACCATGATTACAACCTTAGATGTCCTTATGACAGGACATATGTCATAGACTTTTATATGAGAACTAGAAGGGACTTTAGATAATATGTAGTCAGTCTTTAAGTGAACTTGAAATTTTAATCTAGGAAATAAATTTAAACATACTGGATTTAGTGGAGGGAGAGGTTTCATAAATAGAAAATAGAAATGGAATGTTGTAGCTCATTCAAAAGGGTTTTTTTATTTATTTGAATTGATTATTTAATTGAAAGGCTAGAGAATAGTATTATATACCATAATATTATCACAAGATTTCTGATTTTGGAAGAAATGTCAAATGTTAGCTATTTTGTAATCTACATTTCTCTATAGAAATTCATTAATATGAGGAGGAAAGCTTTAGGGTGTATATTTGAAAAAGGAAGTGTGATAGAAGTAAATTTGTAGGAGGACTATACTTTAACCCACTAGACCAAATGGAGAATATAGATGTTCATTTTCTAATGTCAATCATAAAATCAGAATAAAGTCATGGTAAGAAAGTTCAACCATAAAGTAAACCTAAATCAGAACTCTCAATTACCTGTCTGAAGATGAAGTTTCCTATTCCATTAGTTCTGAAGCTACTTGTACAAGTAGCTTCCTATCTCTTTGGGATAATTGAAGATTGATTTGATTCTTTTTTTAAGACATTTTTTACAAGATTCTTTAAAACACCCATGTTAAGGCTCATGAATATGTGAAACTAGAAAATTAAAGGAAGAAGACAAATGGTGAAACTGAAATTTCTTGAAACATTTATTTTAGAAAAAACATTAAATGAGATATTTTCCAGCTGGTCAAAGATTGCAAGCCAATTCATTAGCTGCCAAGTTAAGTCAATCTCAGGGCTCATTATAATAGAAGCATGAAACCTATATTAAAGTATTAATGTTGTTGAATAAAAATGTTTGTTTTTAATGGTTCCATTCCTCTTCTGTTTCTAGGAAATTCACTGAAGGGGTCATAATTTCCCAACAAGCATGAAGTACTTTCTTGGGAAGTAGATCAATCAAATGGGTTGGGAGAAGACCTCTATTCTCATTGGGTTTTTGTTTGTTTTTATTCCTTTAAAAACATACCTTTGGGAGTAATCTGACACAAGTGGACATAGCTCTGGACTTGGGATCAGGAAGACTCAAATTCAAATCCAGACTCAGACATTTATTAATTGTGTGATCCTGGGCAAGTCATTTAACCTCAGCTTGTCTGTTTCCTCAAATGCAAAATGACAATAATAATAGTATCTACCTTTCAAATTTATTGTGAAGATCAAATGATTCTTATAGAATATGGCAACTAGTAGATAATTAATAAATGCTTGTTCCCTTTTTGACATTTTTGAAGTAAATAAGATTATTCCTGAAGAATTCATGTGAGGAAAGTCTTATCCTTCAAATGATTTTGGGTGATATTTGCTTCAACAAATCATTAAATAAAAATGGATAATCAGGATTATATACATAAACATGCACATGTATATATCATATGTATAAATGTGTATTACATGATGAATATGTATAATATAGTTACAAGATATTCATATCAAGTTGCCAACATGATTTTATAGGATAATGTAGAGGAGAAAATGGTTTTAAACCTAGAAATATTTTATTTAAAAAATGAGGTCATACATAGATCTAGAAATGACCATGGAGACTGTTTAGTCCAACCCACTCGTATTACAGATGAGGAAACCAAGGCCTGGGGATATTAAACAAAGTCCACAGAGTTACATAGGTAAGTGGTTAAAGTAAAATTTGAATCTAAGTCCTCAGACTTCATCACTCAGTACTAGAGTGCTCCCCTAATCGCAAATAAAGCAACTAACTAACCAGGCGAACAACTTTAGCAAAAGTTGTTAGCAGTCACCCTGACTCTTGGAGACTCTGGTGGCCTCCCAAATTATACCTGGTTACAAAGTGCTCTTCTCCTCCTAACCTTTTTCCCTTTGGGGGGGGGGTTTATGCTTCTGACTTATCTACCCTACAGTGATAGTTCCTAACAATGGCAAAAGGATTCCCAGACTGTGGCTGCTCACTGACCTCTGCTCAGCTTCCAGTGGAGGACCAGCTGTCTGTACATAGTATGCAAAATCAGGCCAGGAAGGGACCATCCAGAAGCAGAAAACAAACAAATAAACAAACAAAAAAATCCCCAACAACAAACAAACAATGGACTGGTGGCCAAAAGCAGGTGTGGGGAATGTGTCTCTGGGCCCCCAGTCAGGGGCCCCAAATGGCCCTTGGCAAAAAATTCACTCAAAATGAAGTTGTTCCCTGTGAAAGACACTTTCCAGCCAGGGCAAAGGCAACATGGCAATTCTCTTAGGCCTTGGTCTACCAAAGTAGCTGAAGCATTGTCTTCCTAGTCTCTGTCTCTGTCTCTGACTCTCTCTGTCTCCCTCTCTCTCTCTGTCTGTCTCTCTCTCTCTCTCTTTCAGAATATTAAGCAAACAAACAAACAAACAAACAAACAAGAGATCCCTCAGTTCAGAGACCCTGAATACTTTGAGCCTAAGCACCATTCTCTGGAAATACCAGACTGAAAACTGCCTCAGGTGACTTTCCCTATAAACTCCAGATCTTGTTCCTCCCTTCACCCAGGGGGCTGTTGTCAGGATTAGTTAATATTTGTAAAAATGCTTTGAAGAGGAAGGGGACCCTAATCTCCTAACCCCACCCTGCCTCTCAAGGAGTTATATAACGGCAGGCTCATGGGGAGGCTTCACCTGTGGAGTTTATCAGCAGACTCTCAAAGCAAAGCTTCCATTGAAGGCAGTGGGCTCCCCTGCTTTTGTTTTCTAGAAATTCCTTTACTGGCAAGCAGGAAAAGTGACCACAGCGGGAGTCTGGGGCACAGGCTCTCACAGGATAGACTTCTGTTTAGGCTGAGGGAGCAGGAATCCTGCCAAAGACTGCAAAAGGGAGAAAAAAAGAGAAAGATTTAAGGCCCTTGGTCAAAGATAAACCCAAGGCACTTTAAGAACTAGCTCCAGTGAGGGAGTAAGGGAACAGCAGGTGAGTCACAGGCCTTACACTTAAGCAAATCAAATTTCTGATTGCCTTGCAACAAAGGAACTGAAAAAGGCATAAAACTTTGCTCAGCTCTCCAGAATTGTTTTCCAGAAAATCTTGAGATTTGCTCTCTTAATAGGAAAATAACTCTGAATTAAATATAACTGGTGCATGAAGATGTCAGATGGTAGGACTAGGACTATTTCTGTCAAACCTCTGAATGCTATCTGCTAAAAAAAATACACACACACACACACACACACTTCTTGGGAGGCTTCTGCTTTAAATATTAGAACATAAATTATAGAATTTTAGAGTTTAGATGAAACTTTAGTCATCTAGTGATCATTATCAGGGTTGTAAGGATCAGGATCAGTAGGGCGATAAATGTTGGACACTTTCAGGGAGCTCATTCAGCACAATGAACAGGTGAGCAAATTGTTTAAGTGACTGGCTCAAGGTCAAAGTGAGTGTGGATTCAAGCTCAGGGCCTTAGTTGCTTTGAGGTCCAATTTCCTGATTGATTAGAGCACACCAGACCTTCTCTAATCTCTTTATTTTGCAAATGATTGAACTCAGTCCTAAAGATGGAAAGAACACTGGCCTTAGAGTCAGTTTGGATTAAGGCTCTGACTTTTACTAACTCTACAACTTTGGATAACACACTTAGCCACTCTAAACCCTAATTTCACCAACATATTAAGTGGAGATAATGATACCTACACTCATTGCCTCATCAATTTGTAAGGATTGTGTTTTGTAAACCTTAAATAGCTCTGTAAATTTTGTAGTTATTATTGCCCAAAGTTACTGAGCTAATATCATTTCCCAATGCTCTTAATTTTCAATTAAATTAACTAACCCTGTGTTCCTTTGTTCATTCCATGGGATAACCTTGGTGTTTGTTCATTATCATCCTGAGGTCATTCAATAGTCATCACAAGTGTGTAATTCTGCCCAGCTTGTGGCTATCTAAATGGCTGCTTGGGATATCTTTTCATGCATATATGTCCCATACTCTTCATTAAATTGTTAGCTCTTTTTTCTTTCTTTTTTTCTTTAAGGTCTGAGGCAAAATGTTTTGTTGCAGAAATAGTTGAACTTTGTGTTGGGAGGAAACTGGATTCTAATGCTGCTTATAATATTTACTAAGTATTAAATATTAATTAATATTTATGAAACTAGGCAAATCACTCAACCATTTCCTCATCTATAAAAGAAGGCTAACACAATAATTAAATCATAGTTACTATGAAGAGTCTGTGATATCCTCATATAAGGTAATTTGAAAATAAAGCCCCCAAACCTGAATACTATATAAATGTTAGCGCTAATTGGTTATTAATAACCAATAATAATTGGTATAGAATACCTCTACCTTTGTAGCTTGCCTCAACATAAAAACATGGCTCAGCATATATTGGAAGTTGAATGAATAATATATAAATAATATATAAATTTATATTGTATGGATTATATAATATGTATATCACAACATATGATTATATATGTATGTGTATATTATCTATATTATATAATAGCCAATATCTATTTGGGCTATGATTTTATTTTTATGACCAAATCCCTAGATCATAGACTCAGAATCTGAAAGGACTTGGAAGTTGTTTAGTAGAATCTGATTATTTTCTAGATGAGGAAACTGAGGTCCAGCCATGTTCAATGATTTTCAGAAACGGCATCATATGGAGTTAATGATGGAGAGATTTTGAACTTTGACTACAAATCTATCATTTTTCTCAATTTCAACTATGCCTTTGACTCTCCCCCTTTTCTTTTGCTTTGAATTGCTGTTTGACTGAATTGATTATTTCAACTTTTCTAGGGAGGTGTCAGGAAAAAAGATCCAAGTGGTTATTGGGAGAGCTGGCAGACCCAGTTTGCTTCACCTTTGGAAGGTAGAAATCTCCAGTAAGCTTTCACTTTGAGAAAAATTGATAAGGTAGATGGTGCAGTGGATAGAATGCTGGGCCTGGAGTCAGGAAGATTCATTTTCCCCAGTTCAAATCTGTCCTCAGATACTTAATAAGCTGTGTGACCCCAGGGAAATCCCTTAAACCTATTTGCCTCAGCTCCCTATCTGCAAAATGAACTGGAAAAGGAAATAGCAAATCACTCCAGTACTTTCACCAAAAAAATCCAAATGGGGTCATGACTAAAATGACTGAAAAACAATAACCAAAAAGTTGAATTTAAGTAGATGAATTCAATAAACTTAGATGAATTAGGTCATCTTCAAAATGATTCCTTAAAAAGTGATTTGCCCCTTTTCTAATACTTTTTAATTATCCTTAGACTGAAAGAATCTTGGTTTATTTTCCATTCTTCTAGGAACACCTCTGTTTTATAAAGGGTCGGCCACCTACATGTTTTGTTTTGTTTTTTCCTTTAGACCAGGGTTCTTGGGAAGATTTTCCCTTTGTTCTTATGGTATAATAGCCTTAACTAGTGGTGAGGTTCACAAGACTTGACTCTCATGAAGAGACTTTTATTAGATGGATGTGGGGTGGGGGGGACATTTAGTAAAAGCTCCCCTTCAGGTCTGAAAGAGTTAATTATGACTTCTCCAAGTCCTGAACCCATTCCAGAATAGGGTTCATTGTGCATTCCAAAGCTATACTTCTTGTGTTCTCTCACCTCCTCCCAAGGTCAAAGAAATCCTTATTGCCAGATCCACATCATTTGTACTTCCCTTCTTGTCCTTTCCTCCTGATTGTAGAATTACAATATTACCCAACCTGAATGATTCTCATTTTAGCTTGGACAACCATATGTGGAAGGAGCCTCAAAACCTTTGGAGCCCTTCAAGAACAGGAAATGAACAACCTAAAAAAAAGTCTTTTGCAAACTTCGATGCTCAGTGAAGGGGAATGCCTTCAATCTCCTCCATCTCTTCCTGCCCTTTCAGACCTTGAGAAATAGGAAATTGACTGAGTCAGTGCTCACTGAATTGCTACTGGTGCTCTGGAGTATTGTCCATACATATAATGCTTAATATATAGACCTTAAGATGCAGCATTGAGGGGAATGCCTAGGAGCTTCCCAAAATTCCTGTATCATATCTCTCTGGCTGATTCCCTCTTTTTCTCTTCACCCTACCTTTCTCTGTCTTTACTTCCTCCCCTCTCCTCCACCCCCCATCATCCTGATAACACCATAGCAAGGACACTGTGTTCTGAGATCATTAGCCAAGAATGTAACCAGACTGCCCTGGAGGGAATTTTCTCTGACTGGTATGAGCTCTCCTTGGCTTTGGTGGAAATCTGAAACTCCTTAGGCAGACGTCCAGGGGTAGCAAGATTCAGATTCTCCCCTCCACCTCACCCACCTACCCACCCCAGAAAATTCAGGGGTTATTTCATAGAAAGGTCTGATTGCCCTTAGGATACTCAAACCCTTGACTCTCTCTTCTCAAGATAGTTTAATAGGTTGGAAATGACTATGTGGGGTGAATGCCCCTTTTTTGTCAATGAGGGAAGAGATTTGTGGTAGAAGCCAACTAGTGGAATTCTTCAGAAAGTCTTGCAAACAATGATGATGGTGTTTTCCCTTTTCCTCCAGCATAGATTTCAGTTTCAGGATGTAGAAAGAATTGAAAATGATCCTTAGAGCACCCTGCAAATACAATGCACCTGTCCTTTATCCTAAAGTGAACTTTGACCTAGGAGACAGTATTTAGCCCTGGAACACCAATGTTTTCCTAAAAATAGAGTAGAAGCAGCAACAATGTGATACTCTAGAGGATTGTCCAGGGAGGTTGGCCTGGTCATCTCCAAAAAAGGCTGACTCATTGCTTCTCAGCAACTCTGCTAAGGTTGCTGTAGTTAGGAGAGCTCCCATGTCCAAGTCATTAACAGGAAAATGCCACAATTATCTTGGGAATTGGGAAAATCTTGGTGATGGTTCATTACCATTGTGAGACCATAGCTGATGCTTTGACATGTCAAAGACAGCAACTGCATCCCTTGCCAAATCTGCTTCTATACACATGCTGAATCTTTTAACTTTTTCTCTAATTTTTTTAAAGTTATCACCCCTCCCCCATTTAATTTTTCCATGGTTAGCAGAGGGGTTAGAGATAAGACCCAGGTCATGTAGCTACAGACACAAAGGGGAAGCACAGGATAATGAAACTTAATATAGCATTGATTTGGAGGCATCTTGGAGAAGATACTGAATTCTAACAAGAAGGGGACTGATGATGGTTTGTTCATGTGGACAAATTGGGGTAGGGAACAAATTATGTGGAAATTTACTATTATACGTAATCTGTAAAAATAAAATAATTTTTCAAAAATTGGGGTAAGGAGAAGTGACTTGGATAAAGTTCTACAAGGAAGTTGAGAGAAGTAGGCTGTCTTGAGTCAGATAAATGCTCCATCCAGCTTATGGTTTCCCTTTCTTCTTCATTATAGTCATTAGCTATTTTGATATTATTTTGTCTTTGAATTTTCATGTAGAATTTATCATACAGTCTTCTGACTGTAGATTCAGCCTTTTTCTTCATTTCATCAACATTGTAGAAAGAATGCTGGATTTCAAAACAGAGGCTTCTCCCTTTGAGTCCTGCCCTGTGTGATTGTGTAACTTTGGATAAATGATTTCACCTGTATTGGCCTCAGTTTCCTCCAGTGTAAAATTAATGGGGTTAAACTAGATGGTCTCAGAGGTCTTTCTAGTTGTCAGTGTAGGATTATATCTAATGTCTACACACTGAAAGCATGATGAATGACAGTGTTTATATTTTTTCTATTCTGACAAATCTGCTTTTATAATTAACCCAATAGTACCAAAGACACACAAATAGTGATTCCACCAATGTGTTTAGGAGAGGGTGACTTCTTTTCCATGTTACAGAACAACAATGTCATGAGTAGGAGGCATCATGATGGAATTTGGGGGCAGATAATATCTATGATTTTGGTGACATGTTTGAATCAAGACCATGGGATTATTAAATGTGTTCCACATGTGGAAATTGAAACTTCTACTCCAAATGTCCTTTATGATCAGGGACCATCTCACTCCCATAGTTCTAAGGTCTGGGAAATTACATGATTCATTATAATGCCAGGAGCTGAGATATGGAGCCAGTGTGTCAAGCCCCAGGATTATTCTTTGTTTTAAAAAGAATGAAAGTAACTTGAGTAAACTAAGACGTAGGAAGGCTATGGCCATTTGTCCTGCCACTTCAGGCTTGAATCCAAGGAATAGGATTGGTTGGAGGCCCTTGGGAGACTTTCAAAGGTTCTAGAGTTCCTTCAGCCTATTATAACCTCTAATGTCACTGAAGAAACTTTAGAAGTTGACCTAAACTTGTATCCATCATGACATCCAAGACCACTGAACTATAGAAACTGAGGGTCAGAAAGAACCTTACAGACTGTCTTTTTTATCCTTTCCCTCACCTCCATACACTTTATACTTCTTTACTTTCCTTATATCCTCCTTCCAAGCTATTATGCTTACTTTGTCTACTATGTCCCTGAAACCTGGAATTTCTGGAAGTCATTCTAGCTCTGGAATTCACATATTGGAAATCTTCCCCTCTTGAGAAATTTACTATAACATGAAAAAATTTCATAGTAACAGGACCTTTAAAATCCCCTCACCCCCATCTTCACAACTCCCCTTTCATTGGATGATTTCTCTCAGAACCTCCACTTAAGGAAGACAAGGCTAGCTATGTCTCATTCCTCTCCAGGCTGCATTCCACTCTGGGTTTCCTTACTGTGCCCCTGTTCCTTTCTCCCCCCAGGAAACCTTCATCACCTCCCCTTTTCTGTGTTTACTTTTAAATATTGTCTCCCCCATTTGGAATGTAAGCTTCTTGAGGACTGAGGTTGTCTTTCTGTTTGTATCTATAGTCCTAGCTGGATATAACTGAATGCCTGAATAATAACAATTGTTTTCATTTAAAGTTTATAAAAATATTTTCACATATATTAATTTATTTGATCATTATATCAAAACTCTGAGTTAAGTAGGGAAGATTCACAACCTCTTCACTATTTCTGACCCCCCATCCCCAAATCCATTCCCATATCCAATATGCTGCCAAGGCTTATTGGTTTCTCCAAAATGCCCTCTTCTTTCCTCTGACCCTGCTACCACTCTAGTACAGACCCACGTTATCAAATGCCCAGACTATTATAATAACCTGCTGGTGAATCTGCTGTTTCAAGTCTCTCCTCTCTCCAATCTACCCTCCATTTAACCAATAAAGTGATTTTGTAAAGCACATCTCTGACTATGTCACCCCCTTACTCATCAAACTCCAGTGGCTTCCTAGTATTTTCACAATCAATATAAAACCCTCTGCTTGATGTTCAAAGCCCGTTACACCTAGCCCCTTACTACCTTTCTAGTCCTACACTCACTCTCAGGAATGTACTTTTTGAATTAATGACCCTGGGCTCTTGGCTGTTTCATGAACAAGATACTCCAACTCTTGGCTTTTGGCATTCTTTCTGGCTGTTCCCCATGCATAGAATGTTTTCTTTCCTGTGCTGACTTACTGACCTCTTTGGCTTCCTTTAAATCTCAACTAAAATCCTATTTGTTACTGGAAGTCTTTCCCAACCCCTCTTAATTCTAATGCGTTTTATTTGCTAATTATTTCCTTTTTATCCTGCCTATGGCTTGCTTGCATATGTTTGTTTGTATGTTGTCTCCCCCAGTGTTTTTTTTTTAACTTTTCCTTCTATCTTAGAATCAGTACTAAATATTGACAGAACTAAGGCAGAAGAGCAGTAGGGATTAGACAGCTGGGTTTAAGTAGTTTTCCCTGGGTCACACAGCTAGGAAAAGAAAGCACCTGAGACCAAATTTGCATCTAGGACCTCTCATCTGCCAGTTTGACTCTTTACCTACCAAGCCACATAGCTGCCCCTCTCGTATTGGTTTGTAAGCTCCTTGAACATAAAATAAATTTTTGCCCCTTTTTGTATTCTCAGCAATTATTACAGTGTTTTTCACAAAGGTGGAACTAAATACAGATTGATTTGATTGATTGATTGATTGATTGGTTCATTTATCTTCCATTAATTGTTCTGGTACTGATCTTAAGGGCCAAAGAGGATAATTCTTATCTCTGTTTCCCATATGATAGGCCTTTAGATATTTGAAGACAGCTATCATTGACTCTCCATGTTTTGACATGCGAAGCTAAATACCTCTGTTCTTTCATCCATAGAGCAAAACCATCAGCCACCTTCCCTTTAACATCTTAGTGACCTTCCTCTGATTGTGCTACAACTTTAAAAAATCTTTCCTAAAATGTGATGCCCCAAACAGAACACAACACTCTAAGAGTGGTCCTACCAGAGGAGAGCCTCTTAATAGAACCATTGTGCCTCTCTTAATATGCTAAAATTATATTGGCTTTTTGGACTGCTATCTTTTTGAATCCACTAAAAATCCTAGATTTTTTCTCTAAGGATATGTTCTCCTAGTTATAACTTTCCTATTGTCTATTTTCAAAGTAAAATTGTTGGATCCCCTATATGACTTTACATTTATCTCTATTATATTTTATTTAATAATATTTGACCTCTAGATTGTTGAGGACTTTTTGTATCCTGATGATGTCTTGTCATATATTAACTATTGTTCCCAGGTTGGTGCCATCTGAAAATTAGACAATCATTCCGTACTAAATCAAGAATGAAAATACTAATCAGGATAATGTCAAACACATATCCATGGAGCATTACACTTATCACTTCCTTTCAGGTGTTTAGTACCCCACAAATGACTTGCTTTTTGGATCTGATTATTCAATTAGGTCTTAATCCATCTAACTGCATGCACCCTGTTCTCATCCCTAACTTTTCAATAGTCAGAATATGTCAAGCACATTTACAAAAGCCAAGTATAATTATTTGTCTCTAACATAGCTTTGATCTACCAGCCTAGTAATCCTGTCCAAAAAAAAAAAAAGAAATTTAACAAGAAGAGACTTATATTCTCTATTATTTGAGAAGAATGATGGACACATCAGTGACTGGGTTGTAAGATACAGGAATAATCATGAGGGATTCTTCCCTGATAACAGCAAAATCAACTGGTTGCAATAACAATTTCTCACATGATAGGACTTCCAGCACCCCAGCATCATGCTCACCTTCTGGGCACTACAATAGTCTCTCTAAAGTGGGATGGACAGAATATACCCAGTGTTGTATATGTAGCCTATAAGTAGCAAATGAAACCTGGATGTTATCTTCCTTGACCTCAAAAGTCTTTGATTCTTTGATGAATTGCATCAGTAAGGATATTCCTTCTATTGGTATAGGTCACCATCTTTCTTTTCTTTTACTTCCATAGAATTCTTGTATATATCTTTCTATAAATCCCACATATGGACTTTATTCTAGTCTTATTAATGTTTTGGGTTATCCTTTTACCACTTAGAGCTATCCATTGTCCCTTTCTTTCAGTACATGCCTGGCTTATATTTTCAGTACCAGAAGCAAAAAAAAAAAAAACAGCCAGAATATATATTTTCAATGGTACCTTTTATTCCATTTGTGGCACACATGATTTCACTATTAGTGACCTGATGGAGCTCACTATTTGTCTTTCTATTGATCAATGAAGACCCATGAAGCAGTTCTGGACCTAAACTCCATTTGTGGTTGTATCTCCTTCTTTAACTGGCTATTATTGAGATGTAGTCATTTTAATTGTCCTTGTGTCTTATGTGTCTTATGTGTCCTTGTGCCAATTTTGGGCCCATGCTTCAAATAGTGAAGAGAGAGCACAAACCTTGCATCCCATTGTACTTTGGAATTAGATAAACTGCCTTGTAGAACTGCACATATGTAGGAGAAGGTAAAAGGGCACACTTTTCCAGAAATTTAAGCTCATAAGAATGTCAAACTATTGGGAGAAACTTTCAAAGGGTTTTTGTCATAAGTGGGGCTATTACCTTAGACTGTAAATTCTTCAAGAGAAGAGTCTATTTTCTTGTTATTATAGGTACAGTATCTAAAACAGCAATGTACACATATAGGAATATATATATACACACACATTTATATACATGTATGAATCTGTGTTTGTGTAAATATATGTACGTGTATATATCTGTATATGTGTACATACATCCACATATAAATATATATGTAAATTTGATTATTAATTTTCAGTTAATGGAATCAGAAAAATTCCCAGAGACATTTTTCTCTATTTGCCATTACCCTTTTCTCCCATATACTTAAAGTCACAAAAAATCTTTTAAAAATAAATAAAGCTATATCAGAAGTTGTCTATTACTTCTGGATTTTATGGAGGAAAAAGAAAAGGGGATATAATAGGTAAGAGATTTGTGATTCAGAGAAGTAGAGAGATCAAGATAACTGCCCATTCTATTCAAAACAATCAGTATAGCTGTGTCAAACTAAGAAAGTCTCCTAGGTTACCTTACTAGGTGACTCTTTAGAATAATGTTTTCAAATAATTGAAGGAAGTGTTAAATTACAATTAAAGGTTAGTGAAAATAGAGTGATTTTTTTTCTCCATCTAAATTTATGGATTCCCTGATACACAGACTCTAAGTTAAATACTTCTCATCGAGTCTAACTCACTTATTTTATAGATAAGGAAACTGAGGGCCAGGGAGTTTAAGAGACTTGCCTATTGTCTCATAGGTTATAAGTAGAAGGATCAGGATTTGAACTTGGTCTTTTGCCTCCAGTCACTGTGAGTGCTCTTGTTTCTCTAGATTCCTGTCTGTTGAGCATTTCTAGGCATAGGTTAGACACTCAGTTACAAATAAAGGACTGTCTTTTGGCATACCGAGGCAGGATGTTTTTCCTCCCATGGGATTTGGAAATATAAGGCCCTCAAGGTTGCAAAAATTTCCAAGATGCCTTCCAATTTGGAATTCTGATTGTGGCTCCCTTCCCTCTCCCAAGCCACCTTCCCGCCTCCTAACAGTACATTATGAAAGAAAGACAAATTATAAGCAACAGGCCTTCAGCTCTAATTTTCAGGCTCTTGATGGAGATTTATAGCCTATTCTCTTCAGAGTGCCCCTTTTCCTTCCTTTTCTAACTCTATTCCTCCCCCCCTCCTACTGCCAATGATGTGGAGGGCTCTTATCTACATTTTTCTTTAAAAAAAAATTACTGCAATTCCCCAGAATAATTTCCATAAATGATTAAAAACTAGTTTTGAGACACAGTAATAAATTTTTCATGACATCCTTTGTAGTAGCGACTTTGGCATTCCCCTTATTATTGATATGTCTGGAGGCTACAAGGAACCTTTTGTATAACTCACCTTCAATAAACTGATCTGCAATACATTGAAGGTTCCTTTATCTTTGACACAGTAGCATTTCATCTGTTTCAGAGTGAGGTGGCAAGTCTCTCCTCCTACCTACTCTCTACCCCTAAGTTTCAAATCAGAGCCTATCGGAGCTGATGATGGCACCAGGAAATTCCTCAGTTTTCCATCAGCTGTATTTCAGCAGTGGAATTTAATTATATATTTTTCTTTTTTGTATTGCTATGTGCTGGTAAACTTTTACATTGTGGAGGGGCCCTCACAAGGTAATTGAGTACAGATAGGTGGAAATGATAAGAAAGAACATTCTTTAAATGCATCACCTCACCTTTGGAGACCATTAGCTTATACTTCTCCCCCTTCACT